>NC_139404.1:29324669-29924669 GCF_905368555.1 Meleagris gallopavo
AGGGCCACCAACCTCCCCATTTAATACTAGACCAGGCTGCCCAGGGCCCCATCCAACCTGGCCTTGAACACCTCCAGGGATGGGGCATCCACAACATCTCTGGGCAGCCTGTTCCAGCACCTCACCACTCTCTCTGTAAAGAACTTCCCCCTGACATCCAACCTAAATCTTCCCTCCCTTGACTTAAAAACATTTCTCCTTGTCCTGCTATTATCTACCCTTTCAAAGAGTTGATTCCCCTACTGTTCATAGGCTCCCTTTAGGTACTGAAAGGCTGCAATGAGGTCACCCCTCAGCCTTCTTTTCTCCAGGCTGAACAAGCCTGTCTTCGTAGGGGAGGTGCTTGAACTCTCATCTGAACCCTCTCCAACAGTTCCCTGTCTTTCTTGTACTGGGGGACCCAGACCTGGGCACAGTACTCCAGATGGGGCCTCACAAGAGCAAGTAGAGAAGGACAATCACCTCCCTGTCCTTGCTGCCACTCCTCTTCTGATGGAGCCCAGGATACCATTTGCTTTCTGAGCTGCAAGAGCACACTGCTAGCTCATGTTAAGTTTTTTATCAGGACTCTCAGGTCCTTCTCTGCAGGGCTGCTCTCAAGGACTTCTCCTTCCAGTCTGTATAAATGCCTGGGATTCCTCCGGCCCAAGTGCAAAACCCTGTTCTGCACTCACATCCAGCAGATCTGTTGGTAACAGAAAGCCCTTGCTTGTCATTCTTTAAAGGATTTCCTGAGGAAGAGTGGAGTTCACTGACACTATTTTATTTTGTTTATTTTAGGAGTTGGATGGCTCCGTTAATGTATTGCTGAAGTTACATTGTTTAGTGTGGAAAGCCTCATATCATCCTGTGCAATAAAGGAAATTGTAAGATGAACAGTGAGTCAGATGCAGAAAGGGAATTTCAAAGAATTGTATTTGCAGCATCCTTCTTTGAAATCAGATCACATTTCCTACACCTCAGTTCATCCTTTGTAGTTTTTCTGGAAAAGATAAGAAACTTTTATTTCCATGAAAATCTCACTAATATTTTAAACTTTGATTGAGCATACTTCAGTATGCCCTGGTAATCTCTGTCTCAGCTAGACAAGCTTGCCCTATATTTTTAACTACTTTAACCAAGACCATGTTCGGGATGAATTATTTTTAGTCAATTTGCCACCAAATAAGTAAATAGTGCAGAAACATTGTCAATGATACCTTCTAAGCATTCTTCTGGATGAGCTAATATATGATTGTATCAAAGTGTGTAAATAAAAGGAATGCTACTGGCATGGCATTTTGTCTGAGCACTGTGCTCACAAGTCAACATTGGGATTGAAAGTGCTTTTAGATCCAGATCCAAAAGAGTGTAACGTTCTAGAGATTCAATTGCTCTTTCAAAGTCACAGGTTAGAAATACATCTATCTTAGAAAATAATTGTGAGTGTATACATTGCAATATGTTTTTTAAGAGTTCTGATCTTTCTTGAAAGATGGCAGTGAATGATCCCTATTTGTGTAAATCATTTCTAGATCTACACAATCAGTTTTGGGATAAAGCATTTTTACAGTCTTGTAAAATATTTTCTTATCTTTTAATAAATTTATTTTCTCAGTTACTTAATCAAATGCTGTTTCCAACCAGGAAATGGGAGAAGGGATGGCAGTGGTTCACAGTGTTTAGCAGAGTTAGCGTCTGTGGCTTCCTGGATGACAAATACATCTGACTTCTGCAGTGCTCTGGTGACTGAAGCAATCCAAATACAGTTTCCTGAATACAGAGCACCTTCTTTTTCTTAATGCTCTTTTTTCTTTGAATTCTTGAAGACATCTGTACGTAATCTTCCTACAGGTGTTCACTTGTGGTCTCAGCTGTGTAGAGTCCAAAGGAGGATTTGTGTTGAGCTGATCTATGCCTTAGCCAGTCTACATCGTAGCCATTCATGCTAGAGAACTTAGAAATTCACTGACTGACATATACACTTGATATCTGAGCTAGCATAAAAGAACTTTCAAAGGTATAAGCAATTCTTTAAGATTTCACCATTCGGGTTTTTCTGCTGGCTTTTTAGTGAGGGTCTGAAACTGAACACTAAGGATTATCCTTGTTATTATGAAACTGGTCAAGAGAAATGGTGTGATGCACAAGGACTTGGGACATATCTGCTTTTACATGATTTCTGCGAACACTTTGTCTTGCATCCCAACCCTGTGACGTGTAAGGATATTGACGGACTATGGCAGAACTGCTTCCATTATTAAGTTAATCCAGATGTTTTCATCTGACAAAGCTGAAGAAGCCTTCTACATTACACTGTGTCTTGTATCTTTGAGATTTTCTTTCTCACTGTGTTTCAACATTATTTATATAGTTCAGTATCCAAATTATAGAAGCAAGCTCAGTCTCTGTGTGCGTCTTACTGTCTGCTGTCTGTAGCCCCAGGATGTATGTTATACCAGGAGACTTCTATACATAATTGGTGGTGGACATTTTTGATTAATTTTATTTTTTTACATCAATAAAATTTGGTTATCGAAGACATTTTAATAATTTGAAAATAAGAATGGTCCTTTTGTCATTAGATTTGGTTTAAACCCTTTGGTGATAAAATGAATCTGACAGTTTCTTAGAATAGAATGAGCTTTTCAAGTTAAATTTTTTATTATCAAACATTTTCCCATATTTAATTCCAGTAAAGAAATTGTTTGTAAAGGAACCAAGATTTTAGAGCTCATCTGAAAATCTGTGCAGACATGCTCTCTAGAATAAAAAATCTCCCTGAAACTATAGATACAGCAAATCTGTTACTTAGATGGATTTATTTAAGGTAATTCAAGATTTGCTTGAAATGGAAATGAAATTGTAAAAAACTGTACCTAAATCAAAAGGTACAATTGAAAACAACACTGTGTCAAAAGTACACATTTCAGCTGATTAGACAATAAAAGCACAGTTAAGTAGACTTACTCTTTGGGTACGTGTTGGCCAGTGGTTCATTGTCTACCATGGACAGGAATTATTTTCGTGGCCTGTTTCAGAATAAGAGTGTGGAATCTGTGACTCAGCTGATGGTTCCTTGAACAGAAGAAGAGAGAAAAAATACTTAAACCAAAGTACTCAGCTGTTGTTATGGTGACACACTGAACTATCCAGTCACTGTGGTTTGGATCCAGGAGCAATTGTGTTGTAGGGAAGGTGCACATCCCCTTAGGAGCACTTCAAATCAATTTTTCTGAAAGCTGCAGCCGAGAAATATCTTTAAGAGGAGTATGGGAATTCTCATAACAAAATAACGTACAAAATTGAAATTGAAGTCATATATAAGCTGGGAAATGCTGAAATTAAGATGCTCATACAACCTTAGCTCACTTCCTTTGCTGTGCTGTTTATATGTTTTTCTTTATATTATCACATGCCTCATCCAGCAAATATACACCAGTCACTGAATGAACAGTTCAAATGTTCCAAAGAGCAGTGTCCCTTCCAGTCCAACTCATGGAGCCCAGTTAGCACGTCTGTGATCTAAGACATTTGTATGTGTGTGTGCATACGTGTATATTTTTATCATTTTTCAGTGTAAAATGTCTGAAATGTGAAAGTAATGTTGCAAGCTGGTGTTCTCACAAGATGGTGCTGAGAGTACCCACTGCTTACCTATGTGTGAACAGGTATTGTGTGACTTACTAGGAGCCAGACCTACTACAGAGGAGGAGAAGAGTTCCTGGAGTACACTGTTCCCAGAATTGCACTTGGATTTTGCCTCAGGACAAACTTTTTTCACTTGAAAAATGAACTAACACATAAGTAGAGTGGGTAGAGTGGATAATTGTCGGTCTACGTGACTTGAGGAAACTTGAATAATCCCAGGAGACCAATGATTATTTCTCATTTCTGATAGTGTGAATGACTGCCTTTGGTGAGTTTGGCATATCTCATTTGACTGAAAAATCTCTCTTTTTGTAGGAAAACTGACATTTACATACCCAGATCAACCTCTGTAAAAGGATTTGTGAAAGAAAAAATGGTATAGTAACCTAAGAATAATAACATCAGATGCTGTAAGCTGCCCAAGAGTTGCAGGCATCTACAAGGTATTCTGAGTTTCTGCAGTGTCATGAACCTTGGGACCATATTCCTGGAGCACTCCTACACGTTATTTTATTACACAAAGTCACTATGAAGTTATTGCAAGGAGAAGATTGCAGTGACTCCGAGACAGTGGCAGTGGAGTGACTGCTGCCACTATTTGTGCTGGAGCACCTCTGGAGATGGGTGGGAGATTGAATCACTTTCCTACAGGATTTTGATGGCAACCATGTACGTGAGTTAAAATACTTTTAAATAGAAAGTAAAATGAGAGAGGAAACTTTGTAGCTTCCAAATACAGCATGGTTTATATGAGGAGAAAATGGCCTGAGATCCTAGCAGAGCCAGTTCTCATGTTGCCAACCACATACAGGTTTGGTTTTGCAGTTCTAGGAGCAGATCACAGAAAACACTGGGAGTAATTTCTGTCTCAAACCACATATTGAGGGGAAAGAAAGGACTGGTTTAGTGATATATCTGCATGTTGGGTGACTGTCAGAGAAAGAGGACGGTGGAAGAAACAGGCACTGCTGTTAGTGATTCTTACTGCTCTTCTAAGAAGAGCAGTCCATGGCTTTGATGGATCCAGGGAGAGCTCAAATTTGTTTTGTAATCTCATAATGTTCCAGTCCAAATGCTGTAATTTCCTCATCCAGCCTCATCAAGTCCTCTTTTGGGTCAACTTTAAAACATCTGAGAAAGCACGTACATGATTTGACTGAGAGTTCTCTGCACATTCGGCAGGAGGGGAAGAGGACTGAAGGAGCTGTCCTGTTGCAGCCCTCTGAGAGCAAGGGAACGAACAGGACAAGGAACGGGTTGCAGTCAGGCAAAGGACTCAACCTAAGATCCAGCATTTGGCAGAAAGCCTGAGCTTCAGATTTGTGAGAAACTATCTGGGGGAGAGAAACATCTTTACACTAAATGTGAAATAGGAGGGCCTGAGGGAGGCTTGGAGAGGAGCCCGAGAATGAACGCAGCCTGCTGCAGCCATCGGCTCCAGCCAGGGCCTCCCTTCTTCCACTCGCATGAAGTTATTTCTATTGTCATTAAGGCTTAAAAAGCTGTTGTGTATCTGCATATGCACGTGTGTGAGTGTGTGTGCGTTTGCAAAAGTGACATGTTTAGCTTCAGATCTGACAATGCGCATTTGGCAGATTCAATGTTAAAATTTACTTGCTCTGTGCCTTTTTTTTTTTTTTTTTTTTAAGAATAAAACAAAACCAGATTGAGCTTTTACACTTAAAGCCCTAAGAAAATCATAAAAGTGAATTATGGGGTGAGAATTACTCTTTAAAGGAAAGCTTTACACTGGAGTAAACTTGGAACATTTAAACATTAAATATTACATATAACATTTATGTGTATAAAATCTGCTGAACTGGCCAATTTCTGACTATTATATAAACTTTATGCTTTTGAGAAAGCAGACTTTCTTTCACAAAAAAATAATTTGTTCTAGTCCCTAATATAAAATACTAATCCCTCAGTATCAGCACTTGGTCCTATTGTCACACGTTGTCTCCTCTGTGAGCTGTTTGTACTCACTGCACAAAGTGCATTGCTTTAGCAAGCTAAAAACACAATGCAAGTGAATAGAGGGGAAAAAAGTAGGGCTGGGAAGGGAGCACTTATTTCAGACAAAGGACACACACAATTTTGGGGTGCAGAACTTGTAACTAAGTCACTTGGTATTCCAGGTTGGCTTGGAGAGGAGGCCCAGGCCTGGGAGGTGGACACAGTGGCACGGTTTTACTTCTCCAGCACCTCTCACTCCAACAGATGAGGACCATCTCCTGCAGAAACGGGACCTGCTTGGATGTGGAGGATGGGCAGTCCAGGATAACCAGGCTTGTACAAGCTCCGGACATGTAAAGCGAATGCACCAGGAGGCATAAATATCCTTCACTGTGTGCAGTGCTGTCTTCACGAGAAAGCAATGACAGAGGGTGAAAGAAAATGAGGCAGATATTAATACTGTCACTTAATTCATGTCTGGATGTGTTTAGATACCATTATGACAAGGTCATATATAACTCATTGTGATGCAGAATAGCCTGCAAAAGCACTTATGTGGGATAAGCAGGCATTTCTTGGCATATCTGTGGAAGGATTGGTTGCTGTTTTTGCAGGTTGCTTAGTGCGGGGCTGCTCCACAGTAATTCATGTAAGATCTCTTTCTGCAAATCCATACTTGAAAGCTACAACTTGCTATTGCAGAAGTTGTTACAAAATTATATTAAAAGTCTATGAAAAAACAAACTATTCACAGAAATGTAAGCTGTAGAGCTGTTAATTTTTCTTTTGCTCAAAACTGGAACAGAAACTAAGCATTTCAGTGCCCTCAGAGAAATCCTATATATATGATCTTCCCTAATTGTCTGCCAGGGAAAAGCTGTGATTATGAAGCAATCACCGACCTGATTCCATAGTAGCTTTTCTTAAGTCAAAATATTCTCTTTTCTTTTCATTCTCGGGCACTGTATTGTTTCAAAGAATCACAAAATGTCCTTGTCAGAATGAAACAGGCATCAGCACTGGATTAACAGAATCAAGGTTTATATCCTGGAACGATATGAAGAAAATAGATGAAACATTTAATTGAATTGCAGATGTTATGTCTAGAAGAGCTAAATACTCCAAGAGTAATTGAGTACGTTACCATCTACACAAAGCAGAGATTTTTAAAACAGAATACATATGGAGAATGCAAGAGTGCAGAACGCAGACATCTGGGTTGAATGTTAGTTTCCAGTGGTATCAAGGAATACACATGTTTTTCTTAGATTTTAGAACTTAGTGGTATCAGTGGAAATAAAATAAAATGTCTGCTCATTTTGCTGAAGTCAGCAGAGGAAGAATGCAAAATAATCTTATTCTTCTTCCTGAGAGACAACCATAATAAATCATTAGTAGTATATTAAAAAGTAGACCGTAGCCAGGGGACTAACTGTTTTCCTATTCACCAAAGGAATAAAAAAGGAGGATATTGAATTATGAACAGTATCAATTGGCTTTTGTGCTTATTTAGGCCATGTCTAAAAACATCAAAATGATCTGTGTGATGTTGTTCTGTCTTTTAAAATATATAACATTCTAAACAACATTCAGTGGATAGAAAAAGAGAAGATAATTTTTTTAGGGAATATTTGTAGTACAGAAACTATAAATTACATTTTCTAGCTGTCTAAACATGCAGTTAATCTAAATGCTGTGAGGTGATGCTTATGTGAACTTAGAGATGGATTATCGAATTTTAGCTTCTCAGGTAAGAGGACAGAATTGTCTTTTCTATTACAGATATTATATTAAACTATTCATCTTTCCATTCATTTACATTTCAGCTTGCAGCACAGAAGGCTGCAAGTCTGCATAACTAAGAAGATTTTTAATTAAATCAAAGGACAAAGCACGGCAATTTAATGACTTGACATGAAACCTCATATGTTTCCATTGGCCCCGAGAGTCTTCTTGAAGAGAAAACTGTAAGATGTAAGAATCAGATTTTCTGATCTATGTGAGCTTGGACAGGATATTCCCAATAGAAATTGGGAACTGGGCTTTATTTCCTGCTGGTGCTAAAACTCTACCCAAACTGTTTTGCTTCTGAATCAAGTAGATACTGCAATTACATTAATTAGGCAAACATCTCAAATCAATTATGAAAGTTATCTTCTTTGATTGACTTAATAGAGCCTTGTTAACCAAAGACCCAGATAAAATCAATACAGCGATTTTTGGCCTTTTCTTGTTTTGAAAACAATGCAAATAAGCTGTTAACAAAAAAATTTGAGCATGTTCCTTTCATACTTATGCTTTTGCTCTGGGTCTCTGTGGTTTAACTCTAGTTTAGGCTGATAACATACCAATCTTCTCAACACACTGAGGAGGAAATGACATTTGGATCACTGCTAAGGTTTGGCAGGGGCTATTGCTGTGATACCTGCACTTTGTCAGATATCTCAGGAAATTCCAGAGCTGATACTTAAAGCTGTAGTTCAGGCAGGGATTTCCATACTGGGGTAAGTGTGAAGTTCACAAGGAGTTAACCATCTTGCATTTTCTTCATTTGGTGGCTGTGCCAACCCAATGCTTACATGACATACACGGGTGGTCAGAGCTTCACTTAGCACTAGCCACCATTATGTCAATGAGAGTTGGTGAAGTGGAGGATTATTTGACTACCTTCTCTTACTGAAATGGAGCTCAAGTTGGTGCAAAAACTGAAACCTGATGTAGAAAATATAGCTTGAATACTGGAATGTACGCTAATGTAATTATTGAAACAACTAATTTGGGACTGTGTTTGGGAGTTCCAATCAGTTGAAGTTTTTATCTCAAAATTCAATGTCCTTCCAAGGCCAGGTTTTTTGGTTAATCAGGATATATAAGCATGATTCAAAAACCATTCCATAAAATCATGTCTTTTGGTCTTCTCTTCAAAAAATGCAAGTTTAGAAAACACAGATAATTGGGTAAGAGGACAATGATCAATTGTTCTTTAAAATACAGTTTAGCATAAACTAATTATGTGAGGCTTCATTGAGGGAATGTAGTTTAGATAGTAAGCAAACATTTTCAAAGATAAGGAAATCTTGTTAGTACTGAAATGGCCATCTGAGGAAGTTTTAGTTTGTCTTCTATTACAGAATGTTAAGGATGGATTTCACAGAATTTTCTTGGATGCTCTAGGCACACTCATTCTTCAGAAGAGAACAAAGCTGGATTCAGACCTCGCTTTCCTATGACGTCAGGATTTTAAAGGAAATGGACAATATTGCCAGGTATTATACTGGATGGACATTAACATCCTTTCTACTATTTGAATTTGTTTGTATTTTTTTTTAATTTGTCCCACAGATAAAGAAAGGAATTCAGATGCAACACTGCCAATTTGAAAGAACGCTACATTATTCTATTGTTTTTGGTGTATTCAGACTCTCACAGTGTATCGTTTACTTAACTTGAATAAGTGAATCACATCTGGAGCTGGTCAGAATATTTTCATTGAAATGAAATATGCCACTTTATCAAAGCCAAAATGTATCAACGTATCAATTTTGACAAACATTTCTTGAGAAAGACTTTTGCCTGGGGTTCCCTTGTCACTTATGGCCGGAGGATAAAGAACTTGAGCTGAAAAGATCAGGTTTTTGGTCCAGAAACAGACATTTCATAACAATTTCCATTTGCAAAAATGTTTGAAGGGGTTGTTTTCATTCCTCTGAATAGTGAAAACAAATTCTGAAACCTTGAAACTTACAGCAAAATGGAATCCTTGTCCTCTGAACAACTTCAATCACATCTGAGCGTACAAAATGCTGATTCAGTATCTCACTTTTAAAGGATTTAGGTATACCAGAAGGCATAAAATCAGGAAACCAGAAGAAATGTAGTAGTAGCTTCATATTTGGCTTCTTTTTCTTTAAACAGTATTCATTTACCAAAGAGTATGTAAGCAACACTGAATTTGACTCTTGCCATATAGATGTTTCTAGAACATGCATGATACCACATTCCATGTCTTTCATACCCAGGATTAGTGAAGTGGATGGCAAAGCCCTTCTTAAATGATATAGGGCACAGGCTGCGCCCTACGTAATTACTGGAACACTAGAAACATGCTTTCTTTACCTCATTAAATGTTGTGGGCACTTTAGCTATTCAGTCAAGGTTAAAACATGTTGCTTATTCCAAGAGAAGAAAAACAGAACCACTTGTATCAGCTGGCACAGGAGGTTTCAGCACACCAATGGGCCTCATAAGCTGCTTGATTGCATCCTGGAAGAAACGTGCACTGTGAATGACTGCACAAGAAAAGGGAAGGTACAACTATTACAGGTACCATCCCTGGCTGGCATTTTTTACCAATGTTGCTGTAACTCTCTTATACCTATTAGAATATGATCATTTAAATTGAGTCTTTCAAATAGTCCTTAAACAGGGCAACACACATGGCTGAATACCAGAAATTGCCGAGGGGGAACAGGTAGGAAAAGAAAAAAATGTACAGAAGATATTGATTTCAGGAAAGGGAATGCTAAATGGTGCACAAGGCCAGATGTGTGGCTGCATACACACATGTAAGATTGTTCCTGTTAATCTCAAACTGGAGTAATACTGTGTGTCAGCAGAGCTCATATTGCAATGCATTTTGCGTGTGTATGTGTAGGGAACTGGTTTTATCAGTTTACAGACATATTAAAGCATATGGTACAATTCTTCAGTAACCATCTTATCACAAAGAACAGTACCTGATGTACTCTTTGCAAAGGAATTAAAAATCCACGTCTGATTTTCAGCCTCTTGCAGTTTACCTTTAAATTGGAAAGTACCAAGTATTTTTCTTGAGCTGTTTTTATAGAAGAAATTCAGATTTTAAGGAGTCTGGAAGACTCCCTTTTATCTCTTCAGCTAATGGCACGGTGCTGTGATAAGACTTGAAAGTGGAAGCTGAACAAGAGAAAGGAGGGGAGATTATGGATTTTATTTCAGTTGGTACATGGATTAACTTAAATGGATTTATGGCTGTTTGCAATTATGGAGCCAACTGTATTGATGTCCATGTCTCTGATTTACTGGTACCTATTGCCAAACCACACCACAAAGAGCTCTGGTAAAGCTTCAGACGTCTGAGCAGACTGTGCTCACTGCTGGCAGCCTCCGCCTCCGAGCGCTGAAACCAATGCACAGCTTCACCTTCTGGCTCTCTGGGAACTGGCAACTTCATACTATGATTTCGCCCTATCTTCTTCATACATGGAAATAAAATCACAGCTGTTATTATGCCTGAGACTTGTACATCTACTGCTGAGCTAGAGGATAATTTTTATTTCTTATACATGCTACTGCGCTTGTTCTGATTGCTTCTTTTTAAACTACATTGCTAAAAATAACTTTATTTTCTGATTCAGATGCAATGGCGAGTGATGCTCATGAAATATTCCTGGAGAACAAAAGACAAAATCTGAACGCAGCCAGCAGGATATAAAAACTAAACAAAGTGTTTTTTAAAAGGAATAATTAGGGAAAAGGTTCTATTTGGTAGAATAATTAAATAAAAATCTTTAATACGGCTGATAGCAATGGCTCAGTGAAAAAGGAAACCTGAATTTTAAATATTAAGGATAACATCTATCTTTGCCTAGATCTGGACATTATTGGCGGTCTCCATAAATCATCCTCTTTTTAATTTAATATGAGCATCTGTAAGGTCCAGAGATAAATTAATTGCTGCCAGATTTAAATAATACGCTTGGTTTCAGGCATTTCCTGGGGATTAATGACAGGTTAGGGGGAGCTGAGGGCCTAAAGTTCAGCCAGAAACCATTAACCTCAGGTTATCATTAACCCCAGGAAACACCCTGTGTCTCAGTCGTGTCTGTTCCTACAGAATGGAAATGAAAAGCGTAATGCCACTTATTTCTTTTAGGGGCTGATGCCATACTGGTTGGATTGTGCAGGGTTTTAACAGCCCACGTTGTGCCTGGTTATAGGACATGAATCTAATGCATGCTTGCAATATGCAGCATTCAGCTTATAATGTCAGCCCTCACTGGGGACGTGAGGGCAGCATGTATCCCAGAGTGGGTGCTGCAATGAAGAGCCAGGTGTGAGCCTCACGTTTCTTAATTTACGCCATACAAAATTCTATCTGGAGGAAATTTTCAGAGCTCCCAACTCTCCTTATTAAGAGCTGAATTTTGACCTACTTTAAAACTGTGGCAGCCTCTGGAGATGTAGTATCTTGATATAGAAAATAAGAACAATATTTATAGGAGAGCTTTTACACATTTTTCAGCCTGAAGGATTCTACGCATTTTCTGAGCATTTATTAATTAACACCTGAAATGTTCCTGTGGGATGTGTACTAGTCCCCCTCTGTGCAAGTGATGACATCAGGGATGCCACCATAGGAGATCTACGAGGGAGGGAGAAGATGGCATCTAGACTGCAATGTGGGCAGAGCACAGAGAAATCCATCTTCTGTCTCGTCTCTGCCATGGATGTGGGAAATACTCACGGAGTTATTGGTAGAACTGACATCTGACACTAGTGCTGTCCATAAGGACTTGGAAAAGTATCACTATCACTTACTGTTGAATTGAGCAGGTTGGGCTAAGCTCATTGCAAAGACTGAGCTAGTCTTACAGTGCCTTAAATATCTCCTTACTTTGGAAGTGCCCTGTATTTCCTGCTGATTTCTGTGGGACTCTAAAAGACTTTTTTAACAGTGGGAGTTAGTTGGGGTGAACGCAAGAGTGGGAGAAAGGCTGGATATTCCCAGTGAGAGGACAGCAAAGAGTCCTGCTGGCTATTTATTTTGTGGGGAATGGTGGATGGGGGACTGGACAAATAGTCTATATTTGCACATACACCAGTTTGCCTTAGGCAGCAAAAGGCCTCAAGCTCATGTTGGCTTTATGGAGGGAGATGATGGATGAGAGCAGAGAGATACATTGGGAACAACACTTGCAACACAGATTAATCTTACTGAAACTTGGTATGCTGACAGGGCTGCTCTTTGTTTTCTGGTCTGTTTAACTGGGTTTAGTTCAATGTTCATTTTTTATGATAGTCCTTACATGCACAAATCTACGCTATTGAATATAGCTAGACGGTTTTGTGTCTGTTTTTCATTATAATGCAACTTTCCTGTACATTACTGAAATCTGTTTTAATGTATAAATCATATCTAGTTTATGTTTTTGTAACCTACATGTTACTTCTGCTTTATGCTCTTTATGTTCAGAACTTGTTATCACTGTGTGGTAAATGCTTCTGCTGACAGACTTCTTTAATTCTGCTAATAGCAAAAACCTCTCCTTTAAACCTGTGACAATTCCACAGATAACCATCGAGCACTTTTTCATGGCTTTCACTTGTTAAAAAGAAATGGCACAGCTGTCCTTTGAAGCACAGGAGATCAAATCGCTGCCTGAGCCAAACTGCAGGAGTACGGCTGGAAAAAAGGGCTCCCTGGAAGCTGGTAACAGAAGAGTTTTCTAAAGAAAGAAAACTCCAAATATAGAGCGCACAGTATCTTCCAGAAGCTGACAGAAAACAAAGGATTAATATGAACTAAGTCTCTCTCTCTCCATTTCTTGGCCCACAGTTGGCTGCAAAGAAGCAATATTAGGCCAGCTGTACAGAGCAACCTAATTCCACACAAAATATAATAGCAGTGGGCTATGGAGATTTGGAGTGTAGCTTTCATGTGGGCCGGAGGGATAAGATAGCTCTGGTTTACTGGGGATCGCAATTCACAGACATAGAACTTTTGAATTTAACAAAACTTGCTGTGTCTGAACTTTACTGAGTTATACGAAAAAATATGCACGCTGATTTCTGCTTGCACACAAGGAAAGAGATCTGAATCTCCTAATGATGTCAGATACCCTCTGCTCTGCTCTGCTCTGCTGGCCTTCAGTGCTATCAGAATTGCTCACTGTTGCAGTTCCTCTTGCTTTTCCGCGATACCCATACATGTCTCCTACACTCTCATGGAGAGAGTCAAGCAGCTTTTGGGCAGGGAGAGGGTCACACTTGTGTTACAATGTACCACGGAAATATTGAAAATGCTAAATTTGGAACTGCTGGAAAAAAAACAATCTTTGCTTAGCAAACAAGAAGACCAGAACTACATCTGGACTGGTCATTTCTGTAGAAAACAGTACGTTGTGAATTCAAAAGAGACACTTCAAAACTCAGAACCAGATGATCAGATTCCTAAATCAGACAGTGGTCATTTATACTAGCTATTGTTTGGAGATGATGCTTTAGGATTAATTTTATGTTTTATTTAATCTTTTTATTGCTTTTTTAAAAAATGTGTATTTTATTCTATATTTTACACATGTACATGCATTACATACATGCAATATATGCTGAATCTCAAATGATACTCTAGAAATGGTTCTCAGTTCCTATGAAAGAAATGCCTGAAATACAGGCATAGAGTTAAACAAGAATATTAGAGAATTTCAAAGATACTGATTCCCAAAAAGGGAAGATACATTGTCACTCATTGCTACTCAGCTCAAACAAGTTATAATATACCAAATTTACAAAATGAGTAGTCTAATATTCTAGGTTCATACACTCTTGTTTCAATTGTCTAAAACTAAAAGCAAAAGGATACTCTTTATCATTAAAAATAAATGGAGGATATAATTGCTTAAAAGATTATAGCATAAAATTTGCATGAATGATGCACTGCAAAATACAAAAGGGATTTGCTGTTTAGAATTTAATGTTGCTTTGCTTGTAGATACAGTTGCATTCAGGCATATCAAGAAATAAGATCATTTAATGGTTTATTCATTCTATTTAACAGAATATATCCATGGTGCATCATCCGCATATTCACCTGCTGTCAGCTGCTATTGAGCTCTGTAATGAACAGCTGTGGAAAGGGCAAAAAATGTACAGCAACCTCTGGCTATTTGCATTTAAGATACTTAGTTCTGTATGAGAAGAATGACATATAATCAACTAAGCACACGGATAAAAATAGCAGGCTCAAGTTCTGCCTACCATTTTTCTCTTCCAGTAGAGATGTTTACTAAATTCATGAATTATTTGCATTTTGACTTTCAGAACAACATGCTATTTTACGGGGCAGAAGGTCAGATGCTGTCAGTTTTGTTTCTGAGGGGTACGGAGAAGCAGAGCTCTTCTCGGCGTATGCTATGGGAAGAGTCTGATCTGTACTGTCAGTAAATGAATTCCCATTAACGTGTCAGTAATAGAGAGTGATGCCTGCACAGCAGGGGCAACACCTTGAAAAAGAAGCAGATCTAAAATTGCTCAGTAGCCTGTATTGCATTGGCTCTGCTGAAGGTGATGGGACACCTATTAGGATCTGTGGGAGGTGCTGTGCAATGACTCTCACAGCTTCTCCATTTAAAGTGGGATCACAGCTCTATTTTGTGCAGATTGCCCTTGAAAATGATGGAGCCAAACCTTTTAGTGCCCGGAATGAGTTCTGAGATTGCTCTTGGTTCCTCTGGATTTCAGTGGGAGCTGAGCGCCAAAAAAGAGCCCTGGAGAAGGCAGGGAAACAGGAGACAGTGAGCAGCGAGATCCAGGCTGTGTGTCTTGCTTTTGGAAGCTGAACAATAAGTAAGTCTGTTCTCGGATAGAATTCTTGTTGAAGTCGCCAGGCAGCCGTCGATTGGGAAAATATGAAGGCTTATTTGATACCAATAGCAGTATTATCTGCTATTATCCATTGTGGGTTGCAAAATTGTATTTTAAAGGTTATTTTACTGGAAAGAACAGGGACATTTAGCTCTCCAGTTGCAATGAAAAAAATCTGGCCAAAGGAAATACAGCAAAGTTTTTCCAAATAATAAACAAAGATTCTGTAGCAGTGTGCCTTCAAAGTTTCCTCTCAGCTTGAGAGTATGTAAGAGTTGGAAGTAATAGGAAAGATACTGAGAAAGTGGTGTTCCACCAGCCAATTTGCAGGAGACCATGTGATGTCAATGACTGGAAAGATAATACGATTACAGCAGAAGCTTGTACACATTAGGTGTAGCTTCTAAAATCCCCTTTAAATCCCTTTTAAAAAATTTCAGATATTATAAAGTATTTATGGCTGTACTAAGTATGAGAAGAACCAGTCTGATCTGAATAAAAGTACCATAAGTGGTGGAGCAGCCACCTTCATACAGTCACTGTAAGCAAAATGGCTTCATTTTTTTAAATGATTTTTTTTGCTAGATTTGTAGTATACAGTGAAAATCAAGAATATTATTACTTTGGGAGACAGTTAAAATGATTCTCTAGTTCATTGTAAAATTGAGATACCGTCAGTGCTTCACGCAGTGCAGGCTCTGCAGAACCTGTATTTACTGGATGGGCCATGTTCAGAACAAATTGTCCCCTTCTTACTGATTGATGACCTGCAAATGGAAAAGCTCAAAGCTTTTTGACACAGAAACATAATAGCAGGATCTGTCTCTTTTCTATACAGTGTGATGCTGAGTGAAACTGAGTTACACTGAGCATAACCCAGTGCCTGTGGTGCTCCGAAGAAAGTGCTGGCAGGGCAGGGGACTGACAGGTTACACCTCACCAAGGGCCTCCCTTGGGGTCCTTCTCTTGTGGTCTCCCATGTTTGGTTCCTGCCTCTTCTCCACATGCACTGGAGATGGCATCCATGTCTGAAGCACAGTGTCATCCTGCAGCCTTATTCCACTGGCCAGTCTCCTGAGCCAGGCACAGCAACTACCAAGTCAAGGGCAGAACTCTTGTCCTTCACCCTGTTGTCCCATGCCCAATGGATGAATTTCCAAACTGAAGCCTTGCATCTCAGCCTCCTCTTCTTGTCACAGAAGTGGGCAGCTCAGATGTGTCCTTCACTGCATGAGAGGACAAAGCATTGGTGGGTAGGTCAGAAAAAGATCTATCAAAGGTGCACAACAGGGGGCATAGGTGGGAGGAAGAACTGAGGAGCAGTTGCTGATCTTTGTGGAATTTACAGAATAGTTCAGATCATCTGGGATCAGAGAAGAAAGGTGCAGACGAGGCATTAACTATCTGGAAATAGCCACAAAGAAATCAGAAAATCTTTTTTAAAAGTTTAAGGTAACATGAAAAGGTCAGAATATAGAAGCAAATTACTCAGAAGCCCTATCAGACCAAACAGTTTAAACTTCAGATATGCCATGAGATTAGTCTCTAAATATTTCTGGCTACAAAGATGGAAAAGCAACAAAGAAATGACAAAAAGCTTCTATAAACAGTATGACGTGCAAGTTAACAAAAAGCGCCTGCTGGCTTTATTCTCTAACACAAGTGAAAGCCGTATCAGAGCTGGGATTTAGGGAGTTTGGCACTGTTCTCTCCCTTTCCCAGCACCGCCCAGGCCTGCACTCACAGTGCTGGGCCCAAAGGCAGCACTAAGGCAGGGCCTAACAGCCTTCAGTGCCTTGGGAGTATTTTTCCCTTTGCAAACTAAAACAGAAACGACCTGACCCCAGATTTGTCTGTCAGGCTGAGAAACCCGCGAAAGCAAAGCAAGCATGGAAACTGGAACCATATTCCAGCCCCAACTGCTACTTTAGAGGCTTTCCTCATATGAGCACAAAGGTCAGGACATCAGCCTGGATCCCAGCTGGTGCTCCGACTGGCCGTGCTCCTGTGGTTTCGGCTCAGACAATTAACGATGCCTAAATGTCCATGCTTGAGGGTGGAACTGGTTCCTGGTGCGGGTTAGAAAACAGACATGAGCTGCGTGTCTCAGCTCCAGCAAAGCCATTCTGCTGTATGTTGCCCTCGTGTGCAGTTCCTATAGAATTATCAATCAACTGCTAATGGAAAAATAGTCATGCAGACTGGCTTGCTCAAATGCACGATACTCCCCTTGCACACCCTGTCAGACCCGCCTTTTGTTTAAACATTTGTAGACTGAAACATCCTGTCGGGCCTTGTTCTGTGGGAGAACATATTTGTGAGACAAAGCAATGCTGTGGTCTACCAGGAGGTCTATGACTCTCAGTGAATTATTCACTACTTTGCTGTGGTCTACATGCCAGGTCACCCGTGTTCACATCAGAGAATGAAGCATTATTCATTATCAAACCTTTGGTTTTCTCTTCCAGGAGGTTCTTCCCCCACCCCCATTGGCCTTTCAGGTTTTAACAAGACGTTGCATTCTTTCAGACTTCCCCTGGGCAGCGGTTTTTTTGCACTTGCAGAGGTACGACAATAATAGGTAGGAAGCCAGAACAGTTGTAAATTGTAGCAGTTAATGTCAAATTGATGGGGCAGTGATCAAATGAAGTTCATAACCACAGAATGCAACCTGGGGGTGGAATGCAGTTTCAAAGATTTCTAATGGCAGGGTTATAAAATCATAAAATAGAAGGCTTTTTCCACTGTGAAAGTTTGAAGGAATTTATTTGGCTGACCAAAAGTATTAGCAGTATTAGGGTCAGACTTTTATAAGACATTTAGCACAATTGCTAATCAATGAGGGGACTGACCGGTCCACTTCGAAAGGCACTGAGGGAACAACACCTGCATTGTGTTTCTACTCTTGGACACCCTGAGTGCACCTTTAATGGTCTTCAGGTCCTCTCCAGTGGTGCAGTTTAATTAGAAACTGCTGATACAAAAGCAGGAGAGCGATATTTGACTAACAAGAACAGTTTCCAGGATTTCAGATCTGCCTTTTACCAACCAGCATTCAAGAAACGAAAGCAGTGAGCAATGTCACAGCATTAACACAAAAGAAAACATTTATAGCTCGTCAAAGCTGGACAGTATGCAGCTGTATCCCAGCTGGAGTGTCCAGACACAATGCCTCAGAGAGGGGAAAAGAGGTTAGATCCATGAAAATAATGTAAGATAAATAGCCACGGAAAGTATTTAAGACATGCCACTGTAATTGAGATATATATATATAAGTAAGGAATGAACAGTGCAAATGAGGCCTATGCTTTTATAAATGAACCCTGCTGTATTTTCAGCTTTATTTATTTTATTTACCTACTAACCTATTTATTCATTTACTTTGAGGCTCCCGCTTTCATTATTGCAAACAAACTCTGTGATCTGATTTATCATGTTCTCCTTACTTATTTCTGCTCATTTTATTAAAAAAAAACATTAATCCATTCAAAATACTTAGTTTCCCAGACTTTTTTCCCTCATGGCAGAGCATAGGAAAGGAAAGTAATACATTTGTAAAAGTTACAACATGTTTTTGATTGGAGAATGGTTATCAACTTCAGGTTTGTGATGAACACAAAGCCCCTAAGCTAGAGATATCTTGGATTCCCTACTATAGATGCCAGCCTTAGTCTTTCAGATACACTTATGCCTCCCTCCCCTCCTCCCCCGACCTGAGTCCCTGTTAAATCTACAGCCTACAGAAAACATGGCTGGTCTCTTTGCACAGTCATTATATTTGTAAAAGACGCAGGATCAATGCAATTTCTGGCACTGCTCATTGCAGTCAGCTGTCCAGTTTCTGATGCTAGAGAAGAATTTGCCAAAGAATAATTTTTCTTTGCTTTCATTCTTCTTCCTCCTGCCCTATTTCCTATTCAGAGGCTCTTCATAGTGAACTTCTGAAGCTAGGAAGACACCTTGAATCTACTTCTGTGCTATTTCACCCTGCTGCCCTCTGATCCTTTCCTTCCCCATTTCCAAAGGCTTGATACCTTCAGATTCCATTTTTGCATTTTGCGGCCCTTTCAATTTAATGACAAGCATAAAATCATAGAATCAATCACAGAATCATAGAATCATAGAATGGCTTAGGTTGGAAGGGACCCCAAGGATCATCAAGTTCCAACCCTCCTGCCACAGGCAGGGCCAGCAGCCTCCAAATCTGGTACTAGACAAGACTGCCCAGGGTCCCATCCAACCTGGCCTTGAACACCTCCAGGGACAGGGCATCCACAGCCTGTCTGTGCAGCCTGTTCCAGCACCTCACCACTCTCTATGAAAACCTTCCACATCTCATGACATACACCCCTTGGAGATATACCTTCCAGTGATGAGGTTTTCATTTTTTAAAGGCATTTAGACAACTTCAGATGCTGCAGACTCCTGTGGGATTGACAGTGCTGAGCTGTATCCTTCATAGCCCATCAGCTCCACAAAAATCTTTTGCAGATTCTGTCAGATGCTTATTGTTTTAATTTAGGCCTTAGCACAGAGAAAAAACCACACAACCAAGCCTTTAGCCCCTTAGTACATAGTGTTAGATACCTGGCTCCTGTGTCGATACCATTATACAGATGCTCCACTATATATGACAAATTGACTGATGTGCTGCTGCACAATACACTGTGCCTATTTTGCTACATATTAAGAAATAGATCATCATGAGTCTGCAAATAACCCAGGGCCAGATAACATTATCTGTAAGGAAATAAAAAATGAGCCATTGCCTGGAACAATACAGCCAGTGCTGAATTAGACGTTAGTCAGCCGGACAGTCTGGTATCATTGGATTTTGTAGTGCAGATGCCATGTGAAAATGGTCTCAAGAGAGACACACAGATATGCGATATGGATGTGATTCTTGGGAATAGAAGGCAGCTGAGTCCTTCAGTGCAAAAGCTGGAGAATATTCTGCTTCTGGTGAGTAATCTGTACTTTGGCAAAGAATGCTCGAGATCCACAGTGACAGAAGCAAGCTGCCTGTTGCATCTCTCCATTACATCTGCTACTGCAGTCATCTCCTGATGATGTTTTTACAAAAATGAACTGTGAAATAGATTAAAATTTTGCTGTATGAAGTAACATTAGGCTCATAATTAGTATACCATTGTTAATATCCCATTGAGGTGAATAAGAACAGGCTACATATATCAAAGCTCTTGTTTCTCACCATTTTCCACCTCAGAGAGCTTATATTAGCTGCCTGACGTTTTCCTTTATTGTTAGTCCAGTGATATGAGTATGTTCAAAATGAAAACTTAAATTTCTAGAGGAGAAATATGTGGCTTTAGAAAGAAGAAAGATTAGGTTGAAACATATGAAGGGATAGTGTGGCATTGCTAGCAACTCTGCTAGAAATCCTGAGAAACAGCAATTTCTGATGGAACATACAGCCCTGATTTATTGCAAAGTAAGATACTGGATATAGTATTTCTTATGCTTGTGTGCTTGTTTTTCAAACAAGGTCATTGAGTTGAAGTGCCTGGAGCTGACCCACTGTTTTTTAAATACTGGGTTTTGTGAGTAACTTGGTAAGAATTTTATCAACTCAACCATCTCATGCTTTGTGAAGACAGAAATCTGGAATCTTGCATTCTGTGAGTAAAAATCATTTCCTAGAGAATATCTGACTGATTCTCAGCTGCATGAAGGAGCTCTGCTGATTATTGGTAGGAGCCCCATTAGTTAGGTTCCCCCAGGTCAATTTCAAGACCCCTTACTACTATAATGTCCATGCCAAAATGCCAGCTGACAGAAGGTTCTGGCACTTTGTTTATTTGGGGTCTTTTGCTTCTCTTCTTAAAAGACCATGTGCCCAAGTCACACTAAGCAAAATGCTACAGCCACATCATCCTCCTTTTCCCCGCCTACCCCTTTCAAGCCCTCTTTGCTTGCTTGCACCAACTTGTCACATTTTATTTTGAGATCCTAAAGTATTCTGAGCAGGATTTATCTGTTTCTCAGATGGTGTTTGAACAACGGGTAGAAATAGGAGCCTTGCATCTGAGAAAGCACTGCCAGAAGAGTGCCACCCTGCTGGGTACATCCTGCAAACCAAACATCTCCTCTAATTAAATGTAGCCCTTCAACATCTTCTCTTTTCTCTTAAAAAAATAACAAATGATTAAAAAATAATTAACCCAGTTTTTCTGTAAATGCCTGTGACTCAGCTGTGCAAAATTAGGGTCAGGTTTGTGTCTCCATGCCTCTTAGCCATGTTACATCAGGAATCACAGGCACAAACACTGATTTTTTTTTTTTCAGGGCTTAGAGGCTATAGGAGCAGTCACGATGTTTAGAATGAGTAATGAAAGCAAAGCTATGTTCAAAAGTTCCCTCATGTTATTACTTGGCAGTTCGTTAAGATGTACCCTGTTTACCTGCTACAGCCTGCACACCAGATTTAGCTCTCTGCAGGAATCTGAAGGCATTTAACGTGCAGAAGCTGTGAAATGTGGCAGAAAACAAAACACTTCTGCTTCATACTTTTACGAAAAGCAAGGCATTTAGCGTGCCTGAGAGCCTGCTCATCCCTTCCAGATCCTTCCCCATGGCAGACACAAGCGTGGAATACAAAAGTAGAAAAACAGATCTGATGAGCTTTACTTATTGGCAGGCTGGGAAACACAGTGCATTTCTATTCAGCTCTTGGGCTTTCTGTGAGAAATTACAATCTCCTTTGGCTTGTTAGCCAATACTAATGCAGTCCAGAATTCATTTGCATTCTTGTGCTGCTCAGTGACCCTCCAGCTATGTCAGGTAAGAACACTGATTTTTAATTAAATTCTCAATTTTCAAGTACATTTCACAGTTAATACATAGTGAAAAATTCTGACCAGCTCCATTATTTCTCTAATAAGTAGTCTGGGTTCAACTGTCCTTTTAATAACCTTTGAAGCAAAAAGTCACAGTTTCATTTCTGAAGAATGTAATTTCACAGAACAAGGAATATAAGAACACCTGGAGTTCCCCATTTGGAGAAGACATCAAGTGTGTGAGAAGAAGACAACACCCAGTACTTAAAGATTTTAAAGCTCATGATGCCAGTGTTAGATAGTATACAGCAAATTGCCGTGTAGTATGCAATAAATGGCTGTTAAATGTACTCTCATGTTATTTGTCTTAATTGTTCTGTATTTTTTGTGCCTTTGTGAGGCCATCAAACCCACGAGACATTAGTGACTTTATCAGTAGTACAAGATCCTCGAGATCTAGGTAAGCACTACCCTCCATGTCACACTGAGGGGCAGGAGGGGCCGGAGCCATAATTCATCCTGGTATAACCGGTCCTCGGAAGCAGAGAAGCCTCTTACAGAGCTGCAGGAATTTGCATCTGCATGTCCAGAGAGTAAGCAACTTCTCTGGATTGCACAGAAATCCTGTGACTCAGCTGGGAACTGAACTCCCATCTCTCAGTCCCAGGCTCAGGCTCAGCCTCCTTACATGCCTACAGTGCTTGAGAATGCCATTACATATTTATTTGGTCCATTCACGAGCCATCGCAGTGTCAGTGAGAATGGCTGGCTGCACACGCCAGCTCCAGCTGGCTGTTTAGGAGCAGGCACATTGAACAAGGCCATTTCCTGTTCAACCACCATTCCCTTTTTGACTGTGCTGAGGTTGACTGCTTCCCCAGCCAGTTCTTTTCAACATTTTCAATGAATAATAAAAAAAAGGCAGTTCTGGAACACTTGCAACATTTAATTCACCTTGAATCATTTGGTTTCACTTTGGGACATTGTGAAAAGAAGCTCTAGGGCCAGACTCACAAGAGAAATGAGGTCATCACGAGAAGATGGTATTAAGGTTGTTCCTCCCTTCTGTGCCCTAAATCCCAGCTCTGGACATTTGCGTTGTATGTGGGAAACTTTGGGTTAGATTTGCTTTTTGTCCGGTCCACAGCAAGAATTTTAACCCTAAGCTGCCCCATGCAAAATATCCTCAGTGTTAAGCTGCAGCGTGTGCTGAAGAATGGGTCTCACAGCCTTCTCTGGCCACTTTAATCAACAAAATATAGTTTTTTATTGGATGAAGAACAATATACATTTTCCTGAGGTGGAGATTAGGTCATTTGACAAGAGCAACTTCAGATTTTTAGTTGCTGCTTCAGTGAATGTTTATTCACGAATATTCACAAGTAATTTCGTTGTGTCCAAAATGACAATTTTGGGTTAGGTGATCTATTCAGCAACAAAAATCATTCACTTCTAGCAACATCACTGCTTTTAAAGTAGGGTGCTTACAGAGAGCAGTGCACATGAAGGGTCACATCTTGAGGTACGTCTGATCCAGTGTTTACTTTTTGGCAAAATAAGTGAATGAATAAACAAATAAACAAAGAATAACCAGATCTTTCAAGAAATAGATGACTGGGTAGGTAACTGGCAAATATGGAAGGCTTCGTTTTCTTTTCTTCCCTCTTACCTTCCCCTCTGTCAGGGGGAACTCAGAAAAATGAGGTTTCTAGATCATAAAATGACAAGAATTCCTTATAAACCCCTTGGATAGGTTTCAGTTTTTAGCATTGTACTGAACCAACTGTTATTCTTCTGAACAAAGAAGCAAAAAACTCAAAAGCTTTCAACTAAGTCGTGCTAGTATTATCGTGAGTGAGTGTGAGAGGTATCATTTCACACATACTGCATCTCTCAATTAAGGAAAATGCCAGACTTCTGTTAGCAAGACAGCTGGTGGTACTCAGTGACTAAATATAGTACTGTCATCACCTAGGAGCACAGCCAGGACATTTTAATGGTTGGGACAACTGATATTGTGGTTTAGCCAAAACAATTTTTAATCATATGTTATTATTTTAAATAGCTAATGTAAGAAATCAATGAACTGATGTATTTTCAATATATTTTACCAGTTTTGCTTATTAAGCCGATTTTCAACTAACACGTAGCAGATTTTTGAAGAAATTATGTGTATTATACACATTTGTGATAGATAGAAAAAACAGCTAAGTAAATACAGCTGGCACTCAGCTGATTCTCTGATTGTCTGCACATTAGATAGACTGAACTCCTTGAGACAGTCCTCTTATTGTGTGCACAGCACATCGACCGGTGGGGCTTGGGTCCTCTAGGGAGCAATTATTAGGGATGACTCCATAGCTCAGGAGAGGCAAAGCCACAAGTAAATACAGGCTGCTGATCTTAAGCGAAGGCTGAGCCAGTTCACCCTGTGTCTGATGAAAACGCTTTAATCTGCAATTACAGCTGGATTCGGTTCTAATCTAAATTCCGGCAGTTCCCATGAATTTACCTTCCTGACCAAAATCCTTCCAGGCAAGAGGACAAAGCCTTCTGGGCTCACACCTCGTCACCAACATCCCAGCCATTTTGCATGTTTGTGTTAGTGCTCTTTATGTCTACTGTGGCTCAAGATAAAAGAAGACACAAAATTAGATATTTCTAAGGATAAATGGAAACACCTTTCCTTGGTAATGCTGTTGTAACTCTAAGGTCTGCAAGCTTGCCAGGTTTACAAACAAAGGCTGTGCTTGTGAGAAGGTGAGGCATAGAAATGAAGTGTCTGTTTCTTCCCTGTTTCCAAAAAGAATTGGATTTAGGACTGGCTAACCAAGATCAAGTAGGTATTTCAAACTGCTTATTAGCAGTTTTATTGCTTTGTTTTTCCTCCAGTTTCAAACAATAGGTATCCAGAACATGGGCTTTGTGTGCATATGCGTGGATCCATGGCTGTTTGAGGATGGATGCACAGAGTTACCCTTTGCAGCCAGTGGGGTGGAAGGTGGCCCGTTCATCCTTGCGTGTGTTCAGAATGAGCCAAAAACTGATAAAACTGCAGAGCTTTCTCAAAATGAACTATCAGAGCAGAAACTTGACTGCTTTCCTCTATGCTAACATCTGCAGCATCTATCCTCTTTCATTTTCTCTCTTAGCCAGAGAAATAAGAACATTTTCATGTTAAGAGAGAGGCAGGTTTAGCGCTGAGGAGTCATATAGGCAAACTTTTCATCCACACAGCCCGGACAACGTGGGCAGCAGCGGTGCATACTTTCTGTGTCTCTTGGCCAACTTTCCCTCCTGCAGCCTTTGGGCCAGCACCTGGGTGAGTGCTGGCTCCAGCAGGGCCACCAACAGGCGTGCCAGGGCTGATCACTTGCTTCTGTCACTCCTCACTTCATGTGGCAACTAGCTCATACATATCTAGCCCCAAACTGTAGTAAACAATGAGGTGTACGGAAGCTTTGTTCTGTTGCTGCTGTGCACCAGATTGTTTGCATCTAGCCCAGAGGGCTTGACGAGAACGGACTAAGTTCGTATTTTCCTGTAGGTGACAAATGCACTTTGTGCACTGGTAGCAATCAGCGTAGATTTGCTTCCTTAGGCCCTGGGAGAAAACAAAGTTGTACTGAGCAAAGCTGTTCTCATTGTTGGTCTCTACTAAGGACTTTTTTTCTGATCTTACTCATTATTGGAAAAATAATAATCTGGAAGTTGTATTTTCTCCTGTCTTCGTGCTGCTGCAGTGCTGGAGGGTAGCACTGAGTTGCTCGTATATCTGCACCTCTGCCTGCTTCTGGGAGCAGCTGAGGGCACCAAAGCCACCTCTTCCCTTGCTACTGAAGCTGAAGAAGATCCTGGGAGGCTTAATGTTAGTGGTAGACAGCTTTTCCTTTTTAGTCACTCTCTAGTTCGAATAGTTTTCAGTCAGGCATCTGCAAAAGGACAATTAATGCATACTATTTTATATTCTCTATAAAAACATTTTTTTCCCACTCATTAATTCTTTGTTCACTGGACTGTTTTTTGAGTTAATATCACTTTAATAGCTCCACATTTGTCACAAAGGCACTGTGCTGCATGGGAATTGTGTAATAATTATTATTGTGACCAATGAAGTTATTCTTTGAGTGATGCTACCAGGCTTATCACTTTGTTTTTAATCTTAATGGAACCAATAATTTACAAGTTTTTGTCAGTAAATTATGATAACTCTTTTGGTTTTAATAGAAACTTTTTTCATTACTTCCATGATAAATTTGTTATTTTAAATAATTTTCTTGAATGCAACAGAAAGATAGAAATGGGGAAAAAAAATTAATTAATTTGTGCTTGAAAGGTATATTTAAATTTTTTTCTTTAAAAGGAACACATAGTGTGACCTAGTTCTTATGAACAGGAAAAACAATAAATGCCAGATCTGAAAAAGTGGATTTAGCTTGATGGTATTTTAACTTTTTAATTATTTTTCAGATGTAGGAGGTGATTTGACCTATTTACATATCGCTGGAGGCCACAGGGGAAAAAAGTATTCACTCTGAGTTGAGTTCAGAGAGTCTGCTTTGCCAAAACTAAAGGCAAAGGCATTAATATAGGGCCCTCCCAAATCCAAGGCAGCGCAGGTGCACATCTAAGAACAGCAGAGAAGTCGGTCTGGTTTGGCAGTCTGGCCATGACAGTCAATACCCGTGTGGCCAGACCAAGCTCAGGACTGCCCGGGGTTCGGCTCCAGGGGCTGAGCCTGCCCTGTGCCCCAGCCCTTGCCTGTACAACAGGAAGGGTGAAGTAGACGGCAAAGGTGATATTTCTGCAAAATATTACATTTGCTCATTATGAAAGTTTACAAGTGTTCCCTGGGCCACCCACAAGCTGTGGAGAGTAACCCTGAGTTCTTTTCTGTCTTTCACACCATTACTTATAAATGGTTGCTCAGTCCGATATGCTTGATATTATTAAACTCAGCCACATGTAGCATGTCTGCAAAAGACGTGCAGTCTAAAATACACATGTAAGCTAAAGGCTTGCTTCTCATGTTACAGGAGAACTCCAAACACAAACTCTTTTCTTTTCCAAGAATTCAATGGTTAGATGAGGAAAATTCTGCAAAGCTGAAAACAAAGAACAATTAATTTAAAAACCTGAAACATAAATGCAGACTTATTTTAATTTACTGGACTGAGAAACACGCAGATTAGTGGGTACACAGAAAGGCAGATCTTCACAGATGTGTTTTCGGCTGCTAACTGGTTAACTCCTGTAGCAATGGCCTGTTTGAGCACCAGAGAAAGCACCCCATCAAGTACATGTAATTTATTCTACAGGGAGGGGGGAAAACTTTGGAACATTTTCCAAGAAAAGATTCAAGGCTTAAGTAAATATGTATGGCTAGCAGTTACACCGGCATGACTTGATGTATAAACCCCTATGTGTAAGATACCAATGAGCCGTAAAAGTAACAACTCTGAGCTATTAAGACGTCTAAGTGTGTCTTTACATAAAAACCTTAAAGAGCTGCACAGGAGTCATTATAGTGTCCTGTGTCAGGATTTGACTTACTCAGAATGTGGAAGGAGACACTGACACCATCATCTGTGACGTAAAACGCTCGGAGGCTATTTCACAGGGCAGGCATTTCAAAAGCCTTCAGCGCCCACTGGTTCCCACATAGGCAGCTAAATGAAGTGATGAAACTTTAAATGGTCTCAGCTTTCATGGGAGCTGGGAGGCTGGCCCCAAACATAGGCCTGACCCTGGAGCAGCCACGTGTCTGTATGAGGGCCGTGAGGCTGAGGCGGGAGGCCCAGGCAACCCCAGCCTGCGAAGGTGCTGCTGAGGAAGGATGGACAAAGCGGGCCGAAGGAGCATCCCTACTGCATCCATACCAATCACACTGTGGCACAGATTGAAGAAATTTAATTAAAAAATAAATGCTAAGGACTACCTGCTCTGAAGATGTCCTCTCTCAGACCATGATAGCACTGCATGCACTGTGGGAACTCAGCATCTTTCATGGACTCTTGTTCCAAATGGCTTCAAAGATCGTATTTCAGTACACATGAAAGCCAGCATAACTCACAGAATGCCTTTTTACCCTGGTAATTTTATTTTAAAAAGATGCAAACAAAACAATGTGTTTCTGGAGCTGTTGTTCTGATGTTTTGTGCCATTGCCTCAGCAATAAAAGGAGCATTAAACTCCTGAGGCCAGGCTGAACCTGGCTATTTTCAGCACTTCAGGCAGGCTGGAACAGGGCCCAGCACCTGGCAGAGAGGAGAAGCGCAGGGAGTCATCTGCTACCAGCCAACCCCAACTTTGTGCCCGTGTGCCTGCGGTGCACAGGTATGCCATTGCTGCCCACCAGCTGTGCCTCCTCTTGGCTTTGTTTGCTGTGTTAGCGTGAGTCCACAGAAGGAAAAGTAACTGAGGGCTATCAGACAGAAAGATATCGGTAATTACACCACCAGCTGGGGCAAGTGCCAGGGACACACTGCTGTGCAACTTACTCTCTTCTCAAAGCCCTCCCCAGGCATCAGCTGGTGGCCTCTGCCTGATGCTGGAGGCCTTACAGCAGGCTGGACAAACTAACTTGTCTGGCCACAAGTGAGCTCTACTTCCTCACACCATGATCCAGACAGATGAGTGGAGAGGTCCACCAGTACGACCTCACTCCCTGAAGAGCCTAGCCTGTCAGCCTGCCCCAAACATCCGGGCTCTGCAGTGCCTCTTGTCCTTTGGTGGCATAGTGCTTAGCATTAAGCATCGCAGTGGGCTTTCTCAGAGATGAGGCTGTGACTCTCTCCTCTCTGAGTGACGCTTCGGTGGCCAGCAGTCTTCTGAATGCAAGGTGCTCCTTCATTTCAAATACTGTTTCAGAGTTAATTAAGCACAAATTTCCTCCCGGGCAAGTGCTTCACTTATTAAGTTCTTTTGCAAGCATGAATCGTGATGACAAAACCTCCTCTCTCACTGTGCTTAGGTACCTGCTAGGAATTTTAGATCCCAATTGCACAAAAGCATCTATGCGCAATCTTGACTTCAGTCTTGATTTAATCACAAAGCGCCAGAGGAAACATTGCTATGCCTGGGACCTCTGTTTAGCACATCTAGGTAGTTCTGTGCACTGTGCTGGAAGGTTACACTTGGTACTGATGTGTACAGCAAAGTCCCAGGAACATCACACTTAATAAATCCTTAATTTGCATACTTTCTATCTGTCTGCTAATGGTCTCTTTCTGTAATTTCAGGGACATATGTAATAGAATCATACTCTGCCTGACTGATATGAATAATAGATGTATGATCTGATGCATCTTTCTCCTGTCTATAGAGGATAAAATCAAGATAATTTTTCAGTATGGTACGTTAGGATATTATTTCATGACAGTCCATCGCAGAGATTATTCTACATTCTTGTAAGAAGCCACAGAAAGGTTTGACCCCTTGCAAATTAACTGTAAGTTATACTAAAAAAAAGATCTTCTGCAGGTAAAATAAAAAGAAACAAGAATAATGACTTGGAAGAAGAATAATTAAAGAACATAAGGTATATTATTCCTTCTCAGGCTCTTTCATCTTAACTGACATTCTAAGAAATGGCAAATCTGAAGTCTATGATTTATTACCTTAAAAGTTTTAGGACTTGCCTTTTTTCTCCTTAAGCTTTGTCAGATTTTAAACCTCCATGAGATTCCGCCTTAAGTCCTTTGAGAATTAATAAGCAAAGGGTTCCAGTCGCAGACAGAGACACATTTTTCACGCTTCCCTCCCTCCCACTTTCTGACTTGTTTTCAGTGCTCAGGCTCCTCAGAATGAAAAGAAAAAAAAATGCAGCCAGCAATGTCAGTTCATGTTATTATTGTAGATACAGAAATGCCTTAGCCAGCATTTATTTGAAGCTTGGTGGAGTATAATAAGAGAAAAAAAGAAAAAAAGACTGAATCTCTCGTGACTTTCTTCTTTCACTTGGTTATTTTCCCAAGTTCAGGCAAAAGGGTGAGGTTCATCTGGCTTATGTTTAACTGCATAAAGCTTGAATTTCTCACAAAGCTATTTGGCTGAGTTGTCCCCAAAGTCCCATCTCCTCACAGATGGAGCTAAACAGCCCCAAGTGGTGATTTGCTCCCTTCTGGCTCTGCCAGAGCGACCCACATTGTAGAAGGGCTATCTCCACACTGGGTGCAAAGCACCATCTAACTGATCAGCCTAACTGGTACCTAAATTTTGGACAGCTAACATTTGATTTTTTTCTGTTCTCCAACTTCATTTAACCTGAACTATGTGGAAAGCTCAGGGGTCAGAGTATCTAAAAAACTGTCACTATGTTGACAAAAGCTACCCCTTCCCATACCAGATTTCCAAGGAGGTGGTCATTGCCGTGTTCCCTGGGGACTTGGCCTATTTTTCTCTTTCATGGAGTTCTGAGGAGTGCTTCTGGTGAATGGCAGCTTCACCCAGGGCCAGACCATCACTTAATAACTCAGACATCCCAGTATGGGTGGATGCTCAGCTGAACAGAATGCAGAAAAAGAAAGATAGTCTGTTAGGGAAATGTAAGTGTACTACCAAAAGAGGAGTATTCTTGGCCTTTATATGTATATATAAAGATGTATATATAAACCAATATATATATAAATACTATAATTACTTTTTTAGAACAGGCCAAATACAAAAAGCAACTGAAAAATCCAGGAACTGTTAATAAACAGATTTGTGAAAGAATTGAGCTGGTCACTCTTCTATGATTCACCACAACAGTCTCTATGCAGATGAGTTGAGATGAATTTCTTGGCGTGAATAAATCTCAAACATCTCATTAATTTTAGTACAAATGATTTTGAATGACTTAAAATTCAGATGGGAAATGAATTAATAATTAGTCTTTATTTTCTTGTTGACAAAGTCTTCTCTCTCATCCAATGAAGGTGAGGGCTTGTGTGCCCAGGGAACAAGGTACAGCGTGCCTAGGGAATGCTGAGTAGCACCCATCAGCTGAAAGTTTGTCATTCAAAACATGTAGTCAAACCTTGAGCACACAAAATACATCAGAATGAAATCTGAAATTATTTGCAAGTTGTTCATTAACTGGAGAAGGGTCTGCATTTGCAGCAAGGAGTTTAACAGTCTCCACATACATTCATCATCTACATGGAACATATCTGACATTTGACTGAAAAAAGTAAAGATGAATTAAGTATATAGATTTGATCAGATCATGTATATTTTAGTGAAGTATTAGTAGAGGTGACAACCCTGTGTACATTGTTCCAAAGCACAACTCACCTGAGGAGTGTGGACAAACTCTCAACTGTTAGTATTTCTCAAGTGTCCTGACTCTGCAGTCCTCACAAAAAAAAAGAACAACAACCCACAGCTTTTATTAAAATTTCGTAAGTTTTCTCTTGAACGAGAAAGGGCAGGAACAGACCCCAAAAGACCCGTATGTAGATACATATTTATCTTAATTGCATTATATAGTATGTCTCAGTCCAGTGTACTATAATATTTAATGAGAATATATCTACCTTCAGTGATCCCACAGCATTTTTCTTCTCCGTTCGAGACTGTACTGAACAACACATTTTGCTTGAAAAGAAATCTAGAGTTGGTATAGACTGAGCACATCCTGAGATTTCATCATATCTACATGATAATCTGAAATGTAACACAGTCAAATATCATTCCTAAGGAAAAGTGGGTAGGAAAGAGTTGAAGGAAAGGCTTTGTTTTCTTTCTCACTTTCATAATATTTACTGTATAGTGTTGTGACTACGCATTTTTTTACACTATACTTTCAGTTCACTACTTTTTCTATACTGCAATATTATTGATGCTGTTTAGATGATATTGTATAAATAAAATCTTGGTTTGATAATGTGGGACTCTCCTATCTGGATATCTAATCCTTGATGGCCATCCCTGGTTCTGAGCAGGCTGGGCACATATGTATGAGTGTTAGCAAGTTCAGTGCCTTGAGCAGTTATGGGAGGGGACCTGCACCAGGAGACACAGCCAGCATCTAGAGCCACCACGTTGCTGTGAGGTGAACACTGGCCTTGTGATTAGCCTGTCATTACATGGTTGGGTTGTGATCAAAATTACTGCTTACACCAGGGAGTTCGGCACTTAGAACCATGTTTATGGCATTAATACATCATTTGGGTTTTTTATTTCTGTGTATAATCCAGGTGACAAACTGCTTTGCTGGGATAGAGCATCCAAGGCACATTATATGTTCTCAGCACGGGCTTGTACCATATAACTGAGCAATGAACATCCTGGGGGGCATTTATCAGATGGCCAAAATCCCTTTTGGCGCATCTCCATCGAGTCATTAGTGTTGCACCAGCAGGGAAACTGACCCCAGCACTCGCTGCAGGATTTGGCAGCCACCTCACCACGAGGACATTCCAGGGCTTTGAGGGACATGCATTTGGAACAAAGAGTTACTTCAGCGGGAGTAGGCTGACAATTGTTTGGTTTCTAAAGAGTTACCACATAATGTTAAAATAGTATCCTGTCTAAATGTTAAATCTTGATGCAGTGGTATCTTATGATCTATTAATCTGGGAAAAAATGTAAACCAAAAGATAATATATGTAAACAGTGCTCAAACCACAAGCATTCCTTGGAGTAAATGACAATATAATTAAATTTGAACTCCACATGGCAGATTCTTTCAGTGCATAATTGAAATTGTGTAAGATGCTTTGGCAATATGTTTAACATTAACTTAAAGCAAGTAATTTTAGGACTAGCATCTGATCTTTCTCTTATTGACATTGGTTGCACAGTTCCCGCAGGCTGGGTCTGTGTTATGGCTTCTTTGTGACGTGCGTCATGGCTCTCCTGGAGAGCCTCTGTCTGTGTCCTGGCTTTGTGATGGAATGGGACCAGGCTCACACCTCCTCCCCAGAGCTGGAAAAGTAAGCAAGAAGGAGCACAGGGCATCTGCTGGGCACACCTTCTTATCAACGACGTGTCCTCTTAGGAGCGTAACTGTGGCTGTACCGTGTCAAACCCAATGTCTGCCTAACGCTCTCTGCTGCCTCTGACAGTGACTGAGAGTGTATGCTTGGAAAGAGTACAAAAAGAGGATAAGCATGTAGTCTTACTGCCCCAGAATAGCCTCTAAAATGCCTACAGCTGTCAGGTTTCAGACTTCAGATCTCCTACTCTGATTTGCTGTATCATTTCCCCTTTCTGTTGGTTAGCATGTGGATCTGGGAACCAGGGCTTCTGGTACTTCTGGGTTGCCCAAGTCGCATGATGCAGACTCAGCCATAGATGTCAGCAGCAGAAGGTGCAAGGTCTCATCCTTCAACCTCTTCACAAGGAAACAGCCTTTTGTGGTTGAAACAGCTCATCCATATAGTTTGTGATTATGTTCTATGCTTCATGCAAGCAAAAGCCAGTCATGGGAGATCACCTCAGCACAAAGAATTTTTGGTACAATGAGAAGCTCATCCCACAGGCCCTGCTGTGCACTGAGCCCCATTAGGGAGTGGTCTCCAGCCCTGACTCAGCCCCAGACAATGTTCTCATTCTCTGTGAGGAACACGGGGTGGACTAAGGGCAAATGTGAGCATTCCTGACACATGTGTATCTGCAGTGACTACACTGCAGGTAGATGTGTACTTGGCTCCATATCTAAGGGTAAAAGAAGTCAGAATTGCTCATAGTTCCTTACTGTGCTCTGGAAAGAGATTTGGGAAAGCAGTGAATTTGGGGCTTCATGGGGGTTGAAGTGTTGCCAGGCTGTGGTTCACAGAGTCTTTGACAATAGTCTGTGGAGAGCTGGCTGGTCTCATGCTAACTGTTCCTCTTCATTGTTCCCAGCCACTAAATTGCAGCCACAAGAACCAAGAGTTACATAAAGTGCACTCTTATCATCATGGCTTCTCAGATTTTTCCCATAATGAAGACAAATTCTGTGAGGATTATGGGAAACATCCAGGGGATCGTAGATCATGAAGCAAGCTGGGCATGAAACTGTGGACCAAAGTGTGAAAAATCTGGAAACTTGCTTGTAGTTGTTCGTGGCTCATGGGACAGAATGTCACTTCCTTAGGTGAAAGTGGCAGTTGTCTCCCAGAAGTAGGAGATGGTGGTTTTGTTAAGACAATCCTTTCCAAAGCCATCTACAGAAATATTTTTCTGAGATAAACAAAGGATGTACAAACATTTTTATGGAGATTTACCTCCTTTCTATGCAAACCCAATTTAAAATAATACTAGACTCAGCATGCCACATACACTGGAACAGTTTAGAATAAACAAGCAAGCAAAAGTGAATATATACACTTCCTCTGCCTGTCTTTCCTCTCAAGGATGATTTCATGTCTGTTCAAATTTACACGGGTTCAAAGTCTGAATTTTCCCACAGATGGTTTAAATCCTCTTATAGTGGATATTCACTGCCAGGCTGTGTCAAGGAAACTTTAAGGAGAGATCTCTAGAAGAGGTGCTGCAGCAGAGAGGCTGTCTCTGGCACTGAGGGCAAAGCAGCCTGCTCTATATTTAGCTCGGACTGGAGACAATAGGGAATGTGGCTGCTGTGTACGAAGTGCTGACTGCACTGGGAGAGGCAATTAGGGCACTTCCTGACAGGATGGCAAAAAGTTTAATGCTGAGAAGAAGCCACACGTTTTCACACGAGAGGGAATTTGTGGACACAGCTGCATTGCACTTTTAGCATTTGAACACTAGAAGGATTGAAATGGGACTTGAGGAATTTAATAGTGAGAAAATTTCTGGAGAGATTTAAAAATCTCTAAAGCTTGGCAAGTCAGAAAAAGTTCTTGCACTTTTCTCCACCAGTCATTTGCTATTCGCATCTCTCAGGGCTCAGATCTTATACACAAGTCTTATGAGGAGCAACTGAGGGAACTGGGATTGTTTAGTCTGAATGAGGCTCAGGGGAGACCTTGTTGCTTTCCACAACTCCCTGAAAGGAGGTTGTGGTGAGATGGGAGTCAGCCTCTTCTCCCAGGTAACAGTGAGAGGACAAAAGGGAATGACCTTAAGTTGTACCAGGACAGGTTCAGGTTGGATGTTAGGAAAAAATCCTTCTCAGAAACAGTGGTGAGGTATTAGAAGGGGCTGTCCAGGGATGTGATGGAGTCACCATCCCAGGAGATTTTCAAGAAACCTGTAGATGTGGCACTGAGGCACATGGCTTAGTGGGCATGGTGGTGATGGGTCAACAGTTGGACTAGATAATCTTAGTGGTCTTTTCCAACCATAATGATTCTATGATTCCATAAGTAGAGCTGCTGCTTGGTTCCAGCTTGATTGAATACTTATAGGTACTAAGAGACTGAAAAAACACATACCAACCGCATTCCTCTAGCTGCAGTTTCAGCAGCCAACAGTTTTCTCTTTCCATTTATAGGAAAGGTCAAGCAAAGGCTGAGCCACCTTTTCATGCACCTAGGAGACAGCTTTCTTCCCACACTTCCCAGCCACAACATTTGTCTGGATGCCCCAGCAGAGGGCTGCTGAAAGGAAGCTCTCTCCATCAGCCCATCACATCTGGGCTGCGTGTTGCCCCAGAGCCTGCATTTGTAACCTGGGCATGCTGCAGAGCTGTTCCCAGGTTTTAGGGGACAGGGGATGCAGGAGAATGGGGTGTCTATAACCCAGCTCTGGGGACCAGATCAATTCATGGGCTAAGGATGTATAGCAGTGCATTATACAATATGCTTTTATTTAGGGGAGTTTGTAAAGAATTTGGGATAAGCTCCTCTGCTAATTGGCTTGAGAATGCATCTAGGTAAATAAACCACTGTTTTTATGCTATAACGCAGCTATCATTTCACTCTCCTGCTGCAATTCTGGGCTTTGTAAGCATATCTGCTCCACTTCTGCTCTATGAAAGAAGCATAACGATGGGCAGCACCCCACCCCAGTCAGTGTAACAGGGAAAGCTCTGACAACAGCTGCTCAAAAGAAATGGACTAAACAGTTCAGGCACTCTCTTCCATTTGCCTTATTTTTAAGTATTGGTTGCTATGACAGTTGGAGAAACTATTTCTAATTGTGTCCTTTTTAAATTTGCAGAATAGTTCTGTATTGTTTATAGTTAGTGGCAGGGATATATTGAACATGTTTTTGGGGGTCGCAGAACAGGTTTGTTTTGGATTCACTGAACTTTTCATTTCTAAGTTTTATCTTTCTAATGTTATCCTTTAAAAATGAAAAATTTTGAAATATGTTTTTAAAATATATGTTAACCACTTCAGTTTTTACCCTTTCGAAATATCCATGTAATGAGATCTGACTTTGTAAGTACTGCCAAGAATCTGAATGGTTTCAGTAGCTGTTTTAGCTGCTAAAAGTATTGAAGAAATGAATTCAGCCATCTGCATTTTTAAACACAGCTTTCTTCTTCAGTCCTTCCTAAAACGCTGCTTCCACAAAGTTCATTCTTTTGCAAAGATATTCTCACCTTTGGGGATTTGCAAGATCCAGTTCAAAATGTATGTTTTTAATAAATATTTTTTTATTAGTATTTTATGATAATTTGCTCTTTGCTGCCTCACATTCTACATAATGACTATTAGGCTCTTACTGAGAAATGATCTCTTAGAAGCCACTTGCAGAAAAGAAGGAAGGAGGGCCAACAACAGAACACTAAAAGATAACAGTGATGAGGATGCTGAAAAAGAAGTTAGCAAGATAGGAAACAAGGGGATTTGGAGGTCACTGGAGTGGGAGCGAGCAGGAAATGGAGGGAGGAACTGAACGTCAGAAGCAGCTGATAGATTCATTACTTTTATTTTCTCAAGGTAATTCTTCCTCTATTGATATCAACAGCCAAGGATCCATTGCCTTGCATCTTAAACCTCCAAACTGTGTTCCTGACAAATGCTGTTTGGTGGCTCTGCACTTAATTCCTTCAGTACTTCTCAAACAGGCAAAAATCTTGGCTATGCAAAAGCATCCAGGGACTAAAGATAGAGAAGGATTTGCTTCACTAAGTGACATCTAGAAAATTCACATATTTGCTGGAATCACACCTGTTTATAACAAAGCCCCAGCCAGCTGAGGTTTAATTTTCCTTCTCTCATATGCTATTATTTCATAAAGACTACAAATCTTTATGACAAAAGAGAAATGGTGATGGCATATCCATGAACTACTTCACTGTAAACTTTAAAGGCTTTTAATATTTAGAGAAATTTATTTTATTGTAAAGCCAGACTTGAAAGACTGCATTTTATTAGAAAGCTAACAATGAACTAAGAATTGAATAAATAAAGCAAGGGAATGTTTTAGAACATATTAAGCCATCAATATGCTAAAACTGGTCATCTGGTTAGTTGGTAGAAAATGAAAAGTATGTTTTCAGTTGTACAACATAAACACTAAACAGTGCATGAAGTAGGTGCTAATGTACATTTATTTGAGAACGTAGCTGCTAAATTAATTTTTCAGAAACCTCTTGGATTGGATCTCATTAAATAGTTTTCCTCTCTGTTCATTCTGGGATACACAAACCATAGTATATTCTCATAGCTGATCACAAGCAGAGTTGGTAGGCTGATGCAGTATTTGTTAACTATGTGCAAAGGTCAGCTGTAAAGCAATATGTGTTGGTTTAAATTTGTAAAAGAATATAACCCTGATCAGACTACATTGTCGTGTGGTCATCAACCAAAGCACGTAAAGAAGCCATAAAGAAGAAGCAGTAAATAACCCTCAGCGCAATTGGTTCCATGTTGGCAGCAGCAGTCTTCACATTGGGTCACCCCAGCACACATGCTTCACAAAGCTGTGAAAAAGAGTATGCCCAGCCTTGGGTGGTCTAGGACTTGATACAGGGCTTTTTCCTCACTCATTACACTCTGATATCAACCTGTTAATTAATGATTTAGCTTTAAATGGCTTCCATAGGTATGAAACCTCCATATACTTCTACATATACCATCTCTGATATTTATCATGTATATATGTAATCCCGTGAAAATCATACCAAGTTAACTTGGCAACATGCATTTTACATAAATGCATATTGATTGGCTTTTTTTTTTTTTTTTTTTTTTTTTTTTTTTTACAATTTGTTATTAATAGAAACCAACTGTAGCTGTTCCATTGCTTCTGATGCGAGGATGCTGCAAGGGTGATTGCTTGTGGTGTACACATGCCCTTTTAATCCTCTGGAGTTACTAGGTGCTCTAAAACTTAATAGAAACAATGGCGTACATTGAGGAGATTCTTGTCTGACTCTTTTAAATTAGAATGTGGGAATTATCATTTTGTTGATATGAAATCTTTATTTGAAATCTGTTACTTAACATGTTCTTTTGGGATGGTTATAATTGGTATGAAAAACATTTTATCATGTATATAAATCTGTCTTTTCCTAACCACAGGGCTAGAAATATTTAAGTACTCTTGCACTAAAACCATCGTGAGGATTTCTTTTATTTAATTTATACTTAAATTTTATTTTCCCTTGATCTTTTCTTTTTTTGCTATAGATTTTATCATGTCCTGTTTCATGCCTGATTCACTTCCCACTGTACCATGATATTTGATGCAGTTAACTTTCTTGGTTTTTCATTTGTTTTAATAATTTAGTGACTTCCATTATTACATTTTCCTTCTAAGATATTCTTTTTTTCATTTGCAAACAAAGCAGAACACTGTAGCTGTTTTCTCTGTCAGTTGTAGATTTTTGGCATTCAAGAGAGTGTTCTTAAATTCCCAATTAGCACGAGTATTTTTTGTCTCAAGCAAAAAATGTGGGCTTGATGACAGAAGTATTTCTTTCAGATAGATAGCCATGTGATCAGACTGGAAAATGGGAATGGCGTGCTCTGGCCTTCTAAGCAGCAGAAAAATTCAGCACTAGTTTTGGACCAGGAATACAGAGATGCCTATTTGTTTCCTGAACTTGCACTGATAACATTCTTGCATAGCTCTTCTGGCAAAGGAAGTTGAGCCTTAGCCAGAAACTTGCACCCCTGCACTACTTTGAAGTGCGGCTTGTTGGTAAAGGCTTTCTCTGGAGTAGACACTTTGAATGTTTCAGACATAAAAACGCTTCTGTGGGCCTGTGCAAAATGCAAGTGTGAGCATTTTGTCCTCCGTTGTATGCCCTGATTTTATTAATTTATTTATTTAGCAAATAAGTGTTTTCATTATTCTTACACAGAAAACAGCAATTGTTGCAATTTAAAAAAGAAAACCATTCATTCTGGGAGACTGGATGATTACTGAATAGTTTCTCTGTGCTAGACCCCAGTAATACACACTGGAGTCATGAGGATGTATGACATCAAAGAAGGCTGGCCAAGTTGAGAACAAACCAATGGGCGTACCTCTCCATATTACCCGTGGTTTGTTTGCAGATATGCATGTCACAGAACGCTGTAGAAGAGAACATCATAGACTAGTTCAGAAAAAGGACTGGACAGGGATATTAGATAGAAAGATGTTATCTCTGATTCACCTCAGTGCCGAACTCTGGAGTCTGGAGGGTATCCTGAGAATGTACCTTTTTCTGTGTGCCCCATGACTTGGCTCTTCCCAAGGCACCCTCTGCTAGGTGCTTTTATAGCCTCGCACTAGGGAAGATGCACTTTTGATCTGCACTGCATGGCTGCCCTTTGCAATTAATCCTATTTGATTTCACGGAAATTGAAGAAAGAACAATTTGGTTTGGCAGCAAGCCTTGACCTGCATGGGTTTTTGCTGAAGTATTTATAATTCTGATAAAAATAATGCTGAAATTAAAGAACGAAGGAAATGCAATAACTCTTCCCCTAATTCTTCTTATTGTGGTTTCATTCCTTTGTTTCTTGATGTGGATTCCAGAAAATTAATTGACCATTGGGACCTAAAGAGCAATACTTTTGGGGCTGATTATTGCACGCCTCAGCTGCTGTAATAAGGTATGAGTTAATGACTTTAACCACCTGAAAAGTGTAACAATTTCCCTGTAAATTCAGTGCCTGGAGTTACTTACTGCCTGGTCACTAAGTTTGTAACTCAGGAAAAAGGAGGAATTGGAAAAACAGAAACTTACTGTTATTGCATTTAAGAAGTGTTAAACAAAAATAAGTTTGAAAATAAATCCAGATTCCTGTATTTCCTGGACATGATTGTCCTGTGCATGACATACCTGGCAGTGAATCAGCACATTGCACTCATGTCTGATGTCTGGAAGCTGTTTCATAACTAAAGAGCAAACTGTGATCAGTCTGTAAAGTCATCCCCCTTCTGTAAAGGCAGCCAGGACTGAAGCTGGCAGCACTGCATGCTGCAGTATCAGCATTAGATCAGGTTTGGCTGGTACAGAGATTTCTATGATTTTAGTTCTGAGCACAGCCCTGCTCAGCTGTGTGCATGCGGTGCCATCACTAGCTTTTCCTCTCAGCTCCACTTGCAGGAAATGAGCAAAACTCCTGTCCACTTTGAATGCTTTTCAACCCAAGATGCACACAGGAAAAAGAGCAAGGTGAAATTCAGGGCTACTGGTCTTCCTGGCAGCCTGCCTCATCTGCTTGAGAGGAGGCAGATTTTCTCATGTAGACAACTGCATCTGTAAAATGCTGAATGACCAGGCAGTGAAAATTTCAAGGTTGGACAGGATGGTCCCAGCAACATGAGGGAACAGAAGGTTTATTTTTGGATTTGAATCTCTTCAAGGCAGAGACTCGCCTTCCATCTGCATTTTTGCAATTCCTGGAGCAAGGGTCTCTGCTCTTCATTGGGAGCTGTACATGTAGCAATAACGCTGGTGTTTATTAACAGCACTACCAACAAAAGCCGGAAGCTAACAGAGACAAAGGATGGCGAGCTGCAGCGATTTATGTTCTTTTCCCAGCTTTGTCACACACTTGCTCTGTGACCTTGAAGAATGCATTTAATCCCGCTCTGCTTCCAAGTTCCTCTGGAGCTGCAGGGTAGCAGTGCTCAGCGAGGGTGTCGGGGCTTTGTTTGGAAGCGCTATACAGCCTGCCGGGTTCCTCTGGTGGGACACGCTCAGTGTCTGTGCTGGTGGCACACTGTGGTAGAGAATGGAAGCGGGTCATCCAAACAAGATGTTTCGCATTATAAAAATGTCAGACTGACTCCCTTCTGACACCCTTCTTGGTGCTGTTTGGAGACAGGTTAGGCGAAATGAGGGAATTCCTGTCTGATACAGTGCCATGGCAGGAAGCAGTCCTCTGAAAGCAAAGGGAAACAGCCTCAAAGCTCTGCACAGAGCAGAAGAACCAGCCTGCATTGACTGCACGTCGCTAGGGCTGTTCAGAGGCAGCATCTCCTCTCCTCAGCACCGCAGTGATCTCCTGCCACAGCACAGCTCTCCCGGCAGAAGCTGCTGCAGTTGGCCTGGACCCAGGCCGCCATGAGGCCCTGCTAATCCCTGCTCAGCGGCCGAGGCGGTGGCTGGCCAGGCCTGTTATCTCACTGCCCGCGGGTGTGATTTACAGCCGGAGGCTGAATCCCAGCCTTGTTCTGTGAGGAACACCACCTCCTCCAGGAAGGAATGGCCGGAGCCTGGGTACTGACAGTGAGGGATTACACCACCAACAGACTTGGATGGGATACAACCCAAACCTCCTTCTTCCCGTAACAAATCTGCAGTGCTGAGGATCTCAGTTAAAAGTACCTCTGGGAGATACCGCCCTTCCTCTCCCTTGGCTTATCCTTGCTCCAAGGCCCCGCCGCACTGTGCCATAGAAAGCTGGCCAGCATTTCCTGGCGTGCAAAGCTACGTGCTTCCCAACAAACTCCTAAATCCTTCACCCCTGCACATTTTCCCTTATTGCTTTTATTTTTCTTTTCTTAATTGCAGAAGTCTTCGAGTCAAAACCTCTTGCTCAAAAAAATTGTACTGGAGATCTTCAGGCAGCTAGGTTTCCTGCTGCGAGGAACGTGGGATCTAAGGTCTACGTACTGTTTATGGACAAACATATCTGACCACGTGGTGGGAAGGCCTGCCAAAAATGGAGATGCAGACATGCAATCAGATAGGTGAAACAGATACCAGCAAATTTAGTGAGTACATTTTACATCATTCAGGTGTTCATTTGCTTCTTCAGATTAGCATTAGCATGGAACTGTTCATGTGGATGTCACTGAACCACAAATTAATCTAAGTCACAACTAAATGCAAGATTTAACACTTGGGAACATTCTGTGACTTCATGTCAAATCTTAGTTCTTCAGATTGATGTTTAGATTACACCCACTCAGAGACCCAGTGAAGTGCCAATATATTTAGCATGTGACATAAGGCAGGAGAGAAACAAAAGCAACAAAAGCAGCAACAGTTAGCTACTTGCATACAATAAAAAACTTTCTGCATTTTGTTCAGCTTTTTCATAATGACCTGTGTCAAAATCACTGTTGAATGGAAATGGCTTGGCAAAAGCCGTGACAAAACAGTTCCAGCATTTTATAACATTTGGCATGGCTTTCAGAGAGGTAAAATGCATGTCACAGAAGGCTTTTTCAGCTGGGGCTTATCACTGCTGGGTGCACTGGCATTTCATTTCACTGACATGCATACTATGTGCTGTTGAAATGCTACAAATTTCAATGGGTATTTTTTTTTCTTTTTGGAACCTAATCCCCTGGTGACGGTAAACACAGCATATGAGAGAATCCAGCGCAGAAGTTATTTGTGCATCATTTTACATCAGCACAAACTTGTTGGATATGCTTTGCAAATAGAAGGAATAGAAAAACTCACTGTTTTAAAAATCAACTTCTAATTACCACATTTTTCAGTAATGACAAACAAGATGAAATTTCAATTTCATGATTCTAGGCAATGAATGTATTTAATCACTGTAGTTGCAGAAATAAATACCAGACTAAGAATGTGATTGACCAGACAAGAAAATCAAGAGAAATGAATTGATTTATTATCTGCTGGAGTAACAGTTCAGTTATTTGAGGAAAAGATGGTCAAAATGAAATGAAGAAAGTCTACAACTTTTATATAAACAAGCTAGCTATTTCAAGAAAAGGACACACTGTCCTGAATCAACTCTATTATATTTTCTTGCTTTTTCATTTGTTGCATTTCTCTCAAAATGTATGTAATAAAGCTGCATTAAATGCTTCTTATTATTTTTAGTAAAAACACAAAAAAAAGATCAAGAAAGAGAGACAGTTGTATGCACAGAGATTCTAAATGACTGAATTACATAGCTAGAATATTTTCCTGTAAAAGGCTATCTGGTCTGAAACTGAAAAAGCAGGTTTCCAACTTTGTTGAACCATATCATGAACAACATATCATTAAACCGTAGTAGCTTTATACTTGGCATATACAATCATTCTGACTGTAGAATGAAAAGAACAGAAAAAATTAGAGCTAAGTAATAGTTCAGTGATGAAGTTCTTTTGAAATTAGAGAAAGAAAAGCATTCTTCATTCACTCTTACTTAGGCAAAGCAGAATTTCAGAATTACTGTGTGAATTTTGAAATGAGTGCTCGTTCCTTTTCCAAAAGCCCTGCTTGGCCTTCTTCTGCAACAGTGCTAAATGTTTTCACTGGTCAACAAGTAGATTTCTTCTCTTTGTTGAAATAACAAAGCTCCTCTTCCTGGGAACTAGACGATTCCACCATATTTCAAGGTTTGAAATGTATTCAAACTCCTGACTGCTTTATCAAATCTAAGCAGATTCTCAGGCACCTTCATTTAGCAGGTTTAATTGTTACTTGACTGAGTTCCAGGAGTAAGTATGTAGGGTTATAGAAATCATTTGACACTTTGAACCTGGAGAGTTTCATTACCTGACTATCACAATGGTAGAAAGCACATGTTACAAAATTTAATTTCATGCTCCATTTGTTTTTGTGTCACTGTCTATTACATGACATCCAGACCTGCCAGTCTCTCCTCCCTCCCCTTCCCTTCACATAAACATGTGGAAAGACAGCAACATTTGGATAGACAATTTAATCTGAACATACCAGCATCTGCTGAAAAACTCAGAATCAACTGTAGTGTTTGGTTGCTTGTCCATCTCAATTATCAAGCAATGAGAAGGTAGCAAAGGAAAGTAGAGCATTCTCCCAATGAGTGAAAGATGTCCAGGTAAATGATAGGAAGGGTTTCTTATCCTCATCCATAGCAGAGCACAGTGAACAAACGTAGCCATGGTTATACTAATCAACATACACTTAATTGCTGAACCTTGCCACCTGATGTTGGCCAATCAGATTATAGAAATTAAAGAAAAAACTCTTGTCAGAAGCTAGATGGATGTTACCCTTTGGATGGATGGATTGTCACTAAAACAAGCAGTAATTCAGGCAAAGGGACATACATCATTTTTAATTGACTAAAGCTGGTTCCTGAAAACAAGTAATGAAAGCTTAGTGCCAACTAATGAATCTGCAGTGCACACCACAGCAGCTCTTTGGCTTGAAGTTAGTGATTCTAAACTACCTCCTAATTGTTTCGGTTCATATAATTTGAATTTATGAATAAACATATATTTTCCTTGGGGCTTTTCAGTCCTTTCCTTGTTATGACCAACAAAGTAAAACTTTTTTTAATTTTCAATTGTAGTACTTCAGCAGTGTTTTGATTGAAGCACTGCTGGTTTTCTTACTCATAATAAGAATTTCTCACGGTAACACCGCTGTTACTATAAGGGTTTTGTCTGCTGTGTCTGTGATTAAAATTGCACATAGAAAATACGATTCAATGCATTGCTGTTCTTAAACTCTCTGCTGACTCTACAAGTCGTAATTTAAATCCTGATTATTTTGAAAATATATCTGTCCAGAAATACACTATACAGAACATATAATGTTCCTTTACCAGGGAAATGTTTTTATCACAATTTTAAATTAATGTTAGAGTTTTTCTAGTCCACTTTTCAAATTCAGTATTAGAAATAGAAATCATAATTCTAAAATGATAAGACTGATTTTAAGGACATAAGCTATGACAGAGTGAGTAAGCAAATATCCAAACTTTGCCCTGTATTGCACATTGACAGAACAAAGCTTAACCATTTAAGCTTTCAAGTCTCAAACTGTGCATTTTAATTTTCTTCTTGGATTTTGCAGATTTTACTACAGAAATAAACAGAGCATTCATTGATTTTAGAAATCTTGTTACATAGGAAAAGGCTAATAGCAATTTGGGTTGTGTTACTTCCCAGGTCCTCCAGAGTGCACAAAGATGCTTTATAAGCATCAACAGAGCCACCTGCAACCTTTTGTTCAGGCTGAGAACTCCAGAGCCATAGGGAGTCTTCTCATAAGAGGCAAGTGAGAAACAGAGCTTCAGTGAACTGAAGTCCACTGAACATCATGAATAGAACTGGAGGAAAAAAAAGCTGTGTAGATTTTCTTGTAAATGTAGCACTGAAAAGACTTACATGATAACTGGCACATCTTTGCTTAGTTTGAAAGCTGAAACTTGGCTTGTGTGTTAGAGAGTGAGTTCATCTATTCATTTTTTATGTGACAGATGTTGGAGATAACCTGTATGTATTAGTCATATTCCTTTATTGAAATGGTATGGATTTGGAGAAAAGAATTTGGCAATAAGGATAGCCATATGAATTAAAAATCTGTATTGTTTGAAATGTTCTTGAACAAGACTGTGGATTTGAAAACAGCATTTTTTGCTGGGAAGGCACAATACAGAAAGAACTACAAGCACAGGAAAGGTGGTTTTACATTGACTTTAAGATCATTTTGAGGGTCATTAAAGCAGATGTTCTGTTCTGACAGCACAGGATATCCTAAAAGTAAAATAACTGGTTTCAATTACAAATACATACTACGATTTGGTTAAAATTAGACCAAGAGAAGTTGCAGCTGCTTAAAGCAGAATAGCCAACTTCATTCCAGTCCATCTGCCAGCCTCTCCTACTTTCTTCTGGGGATGAAAAATATGAAGGAGATGAGAAAAGCTGTTCAAGATAAAGAGTGACACTGTTCCTTTCATAATCAGTCATGGTCAACACCACTTTACCATGGTTGTCATGATGTGTAATACATCCCTTTTTCCATCACATTCCCAAATTGTAGGTGTGGGGTCTCTCTCATTGGAAAATCTATGGTTGGCCCAAGTCTGGTGACAAACATCGAGGAGACTCTATGCTCCAATGCTGTCTTCCACTTTCCCTTCTCTAGGCTTCAGGGATATTCCATGCTCTGCTTTACCTTCTGCTGCATCCCAACATTACCAAAGGACTGGGCTGGGAAGTGGAGCACCTTTTTTTGTGTCTGATAGTTGCTACCATAAGTCCAATGTACAAGGCACTGTTTTGTGTACAGTTTTGTATGGGTAGAGAGAATCTTGGAAAGCACAGTTGAAAAAAACAAGATACTCATGTGTTGTATTCTTAAGTGTATGGGAATTATATCAGTCCCGAGCAAATCATCATCCCAAATAAAATACAGCAAGGTATTTGCTGTCCTGAATATTGCTGGTGAGTCAGCTGCAGCTGCTATAGAATGGTATTATGTCATTTGGACGATCACCTATGCCAAAAAGTCTTTTCTTGGCATATACATATATATTTTGGATTGTTTATTCTTGATTTTTTTTTAAAATGTATGTAGGAGATATCCTCGTCACTTAAGTTATAATAATTTTCTTCTCAAATGACTAATTATATAAAGACTCCTTAGTCTTAATCTGACTATATATTTCAGGAATTACATTGAAAATAATGTGCTGTAAGTCACAGAAAAATTGTTCTTGTGTTCAAAGTGGCAAGAACAGTGTTTGCAGAAAGAGATGTAGTGTGACTTGCTAGGGATGTGCAAACATCCCTCTCCCAGAGAACATATGACCCCTTTTGTTCAGATGTTGTGCTGAATCATCTCTTGCCTTTCGTTCTTTATGGAGATAATGCTCCAGAAAGAATCAATACTTTGCAATGCATATCAGGTCTTCAAGCTTAGAATGAGAAAAAAGGCAGCTCTCATCTGCTTCTTGGAATGGGCCCATGTCAGCCAGCTTCAGAGTATTTCATACTCATTGCTGTGGAGGCTCAGAGGGTCAGAGGCTTCATAATGATCGTATTAAAAATAAAATAAAACTAAAGCAATAACCACAATAAAACTAAAAAATACCCATAACACGAGGTGATCTGAAAGGATTTGGGATGAGAAGGATTTGTGTTATATCAGAGAAAAGTGCTTAAAGGAAAATAGAGAACAGGAGCAATATCAGCATGGGTAGGGCTCAAATTAGAAAGTAGAAAAAAGGCTGTGAGAAGCATATATGCATGCATAATTTATAACTGAGAAGGTGGAGCTGTGAACAACCTATGGGAAACTGCATTTTTCATAAGTTAATGTGTTTTAGTGATACTTATTTCAAGAATATTATTAAATAGTATGCATTAAAGTACACTTTCATGTGTGACTATGCGGTGTGCAACTGAACACAGGATAGTGTTGCCAGAAATATTGTTTGAACATTTGGAGAAACTGTTGTTCTGCATCTGTGTTCCTCATGAAGGCTTGTCTAAGAGTCTGAAGGGATCCTTCATATTTTCTGACATCCCTGTAACTATACCAACGAATGATCAATGGTGGCCTAGCAGGCAGTTGTGCACTGCCCATCAGGCACATGTATTTGCAGCAGTGTGCAACTAGCATCCTTTTGCACTCCCCAAAGAAGACAGGGTGCTAACACTCACAGCTCACCAGCAAAAGGCACCTGACACCAAAAACACAGTGAGCAGCTTTGCAAACAAGGAGCTGACACCCAGTTTCTGTAAGGTGCTGAACTTGGTCAGCCTGACCATGCAAGTAGGACTATTGCGTTCAAGCTGGCAATCGGGGTAGATTGATAAATCTGGATGAAAATGACAGCTAGCTAGATCTATAAATACAAACTCAAATGTGCTTTTCAGACTCCTTCTCAATCTAACCCCAATACAAAAACAATGGAATCGGAGAAACCTTTTCAGTTCTCCTTTAAAACTTGATTTGACATGAAGGACCAAGGGCATGCCCAGTCTTTCAGAAAAATGAAGATGCTTTCAAACATGGCTTTATCTGAGGCAGCAAGAGCTTTTCAGTACCTTAGAAACTAATTAAAGCAGCTGTTTGCCACCAGTTCAGGGAGAAGCCAGCCACAAAACTAGTGCCAGGCAGAAAGCTGCACACAGCTGAGGCACCTCGGAATGTGGCCTCCAGTCTTGATTCAACAGGATACCTGATCAGCAGATGATAGCATTTACTGTAAACAGTTGTGGTTGTCTGCGGGAGACTCTGTCTGCAAAACTGTCTACAGGAGTTAATATATTCTGTATATGTTTTGTCTCCAGACTGTGCAACATATTTTGTGAAACTCATAAAAATCTCTGGACTATACCTGGTTTATCATGAGGGTAGCCAGCATGGGATGGGGAATGACAACCAGGCTGTGGGAACAGGTTTGAGCACTCTGAATGCCTGCCAAGATTTCAAAGGGAAAATAACAGGCAGGCTTTTCAAACTTCTGCCAGCTCCAGCTCTATCAGGTCACTCTATTTATTTTTCCTTTAATATCTTCAGTAACTTTAATAAAACTCTTCTTATAACTCACAGCTTGAAGGTATCAGGATATTAGAGGAAAAGGAAAGACAACACTAAGTAGGCAACTCCTTTGTTGTCTCAAATAAACATATGCAATCTGTGATCTTTTAAATAATTACCTGGTGTTCCATTACCTACTCCTCCTTTACAAACCTGTTTTTGTGCTCCTGCAAACCTAGATTCCACCCAAAGACTTCCATGCTCATTCTAGCGTGGAATAATAACAATAGATGAAATGCTGAAGTGGATTGATGTTGAACTTCCATTGATTACTGTAAAGTGATGTATTAAGAATTATTGATACTGATACAAGTGAGAAGTAAGCATAGAAGGAAATCTCAAGCATAGAGCGGGAAAGGAACGTGACTTTGTGGCTGTGTATGCCTCCATGACCAGATGACGGTGTGGTGCATTAATCTATTCATTTTAAAACAACTCAGTCAATACTAGTACCTGCTCTTCTCCACTGTTTCAAATAAAGATATCATAAAACAATAGTAGAATAGCTTCTGTGCTGTATCTCCATGGATACTAATGTTACACAGGAGAAACAGCTTTTACTAGTTAAAGAAAATTTTATATTTTTTTCTTCTAAGTTTAATCATAAAAGTGCAAACGCAAGAGATCCATTTCATCAAAGGTACCTTTGTGGTTACAGCATATACTGCTCCTCATAGCTCCTCTGCCCAGGGCTCTGGCTGTACTATGAAAGCACATTTGTGGGAAACAAATATTCCTGTGTTGCGAATGCATGCATTTGGAATGTGGATGGAAATTCAGGAATACCCACAGATATCTGCAGAAACTGGACACAATGAAATCTCTGTGAATAATCCCACAATTGTTTACTCTAGCTCTTACCTTCAGCTTAGTATAATGTACAGAGTAGCATTACCAGGGGCTACTTGGTAGTAAATGACTTCTCTCTTCCGGCATACATTTGAACACACTTTTCATCTTGGATTTGTGTTTCAGTGTGAGCAATGCACACCACAGTAGCTGATGACCCAAATGAATCTATCCTCCCACTCCTGACTACACACTGCCCAAAACTCAGCACTGCATCATGCTACTGAGGTCATGTGTGATATGATATGTGACTGCTCCAAGCCACTCCAGTGCCCTGTTTCCAGCCCGTGCACAGAGAAGTAGAGGCCCCACAACGCTCACAGCCTGCTTGTGGTGGTAAAGCCAGGGATGATATTCTCTCTAATGTTCAATTCATGTTATCCAGAGTACGGAAAAGAGAGCTGGGGACTGATTTTGTGGTGGTCAAAGCCTGGACTCTGGGGACATATCAGTTGTCACCAAGTGGTTAGCACATGAGGAAGCATGATGAGGTCTCCTCCCATGTTCATCTTCCAAAGGATAGAGGTATGAGGCCTGCTCCCTGTGGTCTTCTTCACCCTACTGGCCTGGAGGTGAGCAGAAGACAAGTGAGTATGTGAGTGCCTGTGCTGGGCTCTTGGGCTGAACTGGAGACCATCTCCCCACCGTGCTAGCATCCAGTATCCAGACACCAGTATCCAGCATCTCCCTGCTTCACTTACAAACAAGCTGACTCTGCCCAGCATAGGGGATGTATTTTTAGCGTGCTGGAGGCAGTCTCCTAGCTACGGCTCAAAGTGCTCAGCTGGGCGGGGGCTGGCAGTCCTCAGCCTGTGCAAAAAGAAGCACTGCTGATGAATCCTGGTGTTCAGGCCAAATCCTGCCCAGGATTGCTGCTGTCTTTCCCCTCGTCTGCCCCTTAGCCTGCCTTGCAGGATTTGGTATAAATTTTGCCCAGGTATTCTGTGGGCTCCTGGTGTGCTGCTGGTCTGCAGGGTTAGAAACCATCTCCTGTTAAAGCACAAAGATGTACTCTGCATGCAGCAAGGATAAAAGCAAATATTGTTTACGTTGTATGTTATAATCTATCTCATGTCTGGCAGAGTCTGACCTGTGAAGATGTGAAAGAGCCTTCATTAATTCCTCTTTAAGCACAAGGCCATTAAAGAGCTATTTTAATTTCGGGCACAAATACAGATTTTCCACTCTTTCTTAAGTTGCTTGCCGTCCTTAAATTGTTATCTGTCTCAGAAGTGTTTATGGATAATAAAATCTCTTTAAAGATTCTCCTTTGTTTTGGAAAAACCCTGGAGATAAATTATCTGGCATCTAGGGGATGTTTTGCAGACTGCATGGTTGTCGTTTGGCTGTTACTAGGATGACTGAAAGTCAGGCAGGGTTACCTAAGCCTCCAACTTTCTTTGTACTCCTGAAATAGACAATGTAGCTGCTGCAAAGTACAGAACATCCATGTAGCTCAGTAAAAGTTGATCATTAGAGAAGACTGGGTTTTGAGACTGATCATATATTATTTGCGAGCAAGATGTCTAACCGTCTTGAATTAATCAAGTTAATTTATTTTTTACCCATATTGACTCCTTTGCACTCTTTGGAAAGCCTGCACTTGCTCTACAAGAGCTAAAGGACATTTCTCTAGACTGATTTCTGATATGCACTACATCGCAACAATGCAACTTCTTGTTCAGCTTTATGGAAAATTCCCTGCAGGCCTGGACTTCTGTCGCTGCTGCCATTATTTCCATTTCCCATTTACAGTTTCATCTCATGTATGCACAGACCTCATCACCATCTATTAAAGAACAGGGCAAACTCCAAATCTGCATTTTTGCAAAAATGGATGAATGGAACATAATATCCGACTGGGAATGTTTTATGTGTATCACACTTTCAAAGGTATTTTTTTTAAAATGATATAGATACCACAGTTGTAGTGCAAGGAGTTTTTTAAAATAATTTTTCCTCAATGATTTCACTAAACAAACTTTCCACTCCCATCATAAATATTCTACATCTCCAAGATAAAAAGTACATATTTATGGATGTAATTTACTGAATTCTGACATTAAAAGACTACATGTATAAAACAAGTAAACAAACAAAAAAATCAGACAACAGAAGCTCTCTACAAAAAGGTTGGACATGTTCATGCATCTTATATAGGCACTATTCATAAGACAAAGAACAAAGATGTTTCAAGGATTTTATTTTATATAAACTAGAAAGAAACAGTGTTTTCTTGCCTTTTATAAGTTTAGGAATAACTAGTAGGGAAGAAATAAAAAAAAAAAGAAAAAGAAGAAAAAGAGAAAGAAAAGAAAAAGGAAATAGAGAAAAAAGAAGAGAGAAAGAAAAAGAAGAAAATGAAAAAGGAAATTATTCTGAGAAAGCTTGTGTGCATGTTTACAGTGAAGCTCACTTGTGTGTTAAGTATCACTATATCCTGTTCTGTATGCTGTTCTTTTCCATTTTGATGTAAACTATCCCATAACATTTTCACTCACAATAGATATTTTTTCATATTCACCAAAGCAATTCACTGGGAACCAATCTAAAGAACACATTAAGGTCATGGTGCTCTGGCCTATCTAATACCATATCTAATGCTGTAATCTCATATTGCTGCTTTCCTTGACTATGTATACTCTTAAGGTGTCTTCCACAGAGTCAGCTGAAGTAGAAAGTGATTTCCCTTGTGAGTAAGGAGAATTTAAAATCAAGTTTTTTGAGATTAACAGAAACATTTTGTGATACTCAAACATCCCTGCCCTTCTTAAGGCAGAAATGATGGATAAAGGCACGGTAGCTGCCACCAACTAATTTTTGGCTGGACAAGGTCTTTCCAAATTATAGTATGTACACCAGAGCAAAGTAGCACATTGCTGGTATGTCCCATCCAGCTGGGAGATGCTGTCATCATCAGCGGTGGTATGTAACTGAAATACATTTGGGAACACTTGAAAAGCAATGAATCGTGGGCTATCGTGCATAACAATATGTCACTGAATAACGTAATGTTGGCACTGAAGTGCATGTGGGCTAGGAAATGTTTGCTGGAATGGATGGTCTGTAACAAGACTTTATGGGCCAAGAGACCAACTTCTTCCCCCTTGAAGTTTTCAGACTAAGGCTGGAGGTACCCCTGGGGAGCACATGGCTTTTGCCAACACACAAGTCATTATTGAATGGAACGAGATGTATGAATTTTTATGGCCTGTGCTATGAAGGAAGTTAAATTTGAAGATCTAATAGTTTTCTCTGGGTTTAAAATCCATGAAAAATATATGGTGTCATAAGATCCTTATTGCTAACGGCAAAACCTTTCCCCTTTGATTCAAATGGCAGCAATCAATTGCTACTTGCTGGTTATAATGCATTGTTTACTCATCTCTAAAGCTGTGCAAGTAATCTATTATTTTACTTCGTGAATTTTCTTTTATTTTCTTTTCATACTGTCACATACATTGTTTTCCCTGAATTGTTTCTTTTATAGTGTTACTAAGTGTTGCCTCTTCTGGGAAATAACTCTGTGTTTGAGGCTCAGCCCTTCAAGGTGTTGAGAGCTCTGGACCTTCGCCAAGACAGCTCTTGAGAGAATGATCAGCTTTAGGCATACATGCAGCCTGGGCTGCAAAGCACCCTGTGTTTAGATGGAGTCTCCAAAGCACAGTGGCCGCTTCACATGAAGTCAATTGATATAAACTTGTGTAGCATTGCTACTTTGACACTTATCTATTAAGTGTTCCCTTAGAATATCCCAGGATTATTAGGATGGCCATGGAGTGCTTGTTATTAACACAATATCAATTAGCTATGGAGTGGTCTAAGGAAAAAAAGAGAAAGAAAAAAGTCCTTTAGATAATACTGCATTTAGATTTTTTTTTTTTTTTTCAGAAGGGAAAGTTAAAAGCTCAGACTTTGTGTGTTTATCTTCTTTTAGACATCCACAGAAATCCACATTCCAGCTAAGAGATAAAAAGATATAATGAGAACAAGAAGAGGGGAATAAAGAATGTTTGAAAAGAAACAGCAAAGCCTGGACTGATGTATCTGAGTAAGAGTTGAGGTTAAGAATTTCCATGTAGAATAAGCAAAATAAAATGTCATCTCATGGTTTAAATACTGCCAGATGATTCAATATACTTTTCACAGCATTCTTTTACCATGTGATATTCTCTTATGTTTGTTGAAGTCAGGAAATGAGAAACTGCTTGAAAGGGAAAGGTTATGCCTCGTGTCAGTGTATAATATATGCCCACAAGCCTATTATATTAACAGAGCTGCTTAAGATAATTTGGAATGGAAGATGGAGTTCATTTCTACCACAATATATTCTCACTGTGATCTGCTGACAGAAATCTGTGTATCATACACTTGTTAAATTAAGGCACGTGGGGAACAGAGTAGATGAGGAAATCCTATTTTTTTCCTGGGTAAGCTGGTAATGGAAAAAAAAAAATTAAAAAATTACCTTAAATCAGGATGAAAAATCAAACTTACAAATGCGAAGTCCAACCATCTATTAACTAAGATATAAAATGTTTAAGTAAATTAAACATCATATGTTAATATTTTCAGATTTTTATTTAGATACTACCACCTTGACATTCATAGTTTTTACCAAAATTAGCTTAATGTACTGAAATTTTATTTGAGCCAAAAGTGAGCTTCTATATATAAAAAAAAAAAAAAAAAAATCAAAATTGGATTTTTGGAGAAATATTTAAAGAGACTATGAAAATAATTTGCGAAACATGGCTATTTCTCACAAAAAAAAACTGTCACCCACAATGATAAAGTAAGCACTGCACATTTTAATTACCTTGCTGTTTACTTTCTCTGTGGTTTCCCAGCCTCTGAGGAAACTATTAAAACAAGGACAGAGAGGATTTTTTGTTCTGCCTGAACTCATAAAACTCAGATATTGTGGTCTGGTCAGATATCAGTCTATCAGGCATTCTCCTGCCTGCTGTGCGAGGTTCTGTTCGTAACTAGAGGCAAACACAGGACCTTAATGTATTGATATTCTGCGCGATGTGCTGCAGGGCTCAAGTGGAAAAAAAGGATCATTCTAGCTGCATTTTCTTAATTTGCATGTTTGTCTGCCACTTATAGATGGAAAAATGCAGTGGGATTTAGTCAGTGCTGGTTCCAGTTTGGTAATAAAACTCACACCTTATTCATAAATCTTGTGATCATTCCAGTTATCTTGGATTTTTGCAGAAATCCTGAACCCCACTTCTACACTAAAAAGGATTGAGATGTGCTGTCTTCTTTCTCATTCACTAGTCTTTAATGTGCAATTAAGGATTAAATGTTTATCATGCAGTTTACAGGAAGATCCGTAAATGCACACTCTGATGCTCTCTGTAGTTAGCCTGAAGTGGAAAAGTGAATTGGAAGTGAAGGGCTTAAGCTGGATTTTATAGTCAGCAGAGAGGCTGGCCTGACTCACAGATGCAAGCGTTTGTAGGCAGTCCATTTTTTAGCAAATACTGCTAACATAGCCCCTCTTTCACCCCACTAATATCCTTGCCTCAGTGCTGCTATAGCTGTGGAGGCAGAGGCCAGCTAGCTCATAGCTTCTGCTTGTGTGCTCTCCATCCCTCACCCTTAGGCACTGTGGCCTGCTGGGCCCCTGCATGCCACAGCTTGGCCTGTCCCTTTGCCCTGCCATGGCCAGGGGGCCTGGGCCTTCCTCATAGCAGCTGGAAGTGCCCCTGTGCCACCCCCTTTCTATACACATATGAAAATCTTTTCCTGTGGAGTATCAGGACAAGCTAGCTCAGCTGCTTTCTGTGTGAAGGCCCATACTCAGCTCCAGGAGCCAAGAAGAGCTGTTCCAAAGAACATTTTACTCAGCACAGTCCATGTCGTGTTTCTGAGGGACCTGGAAATATGCAGTTGCATTCTTGCAACTCTACTGTTACAGAATCAGCTTTAGTAGTTGGGACAAGAAACAGGGCCTTCTTACCTAGTCTTTGATCTCCTACAGAACTAAGCTGTGGTCTCCTTTGTATTCTTCATTCAAAATACTGGAGAAGATAATCAAACTCCACGGTTTCTTTTAAGTTGCGGATTACAAATAATGTACTAAAAATCTTGTAAATAATCATAATTTATTACATTTTTCTGAGATGACAGAAAAAGGAAGGGACCTTCAAAGGCATGAAGTGTGAGTTCATTTCCATGATCTTTTGACCATAAAATAAGAATGCATATGTGAAATTGTTGCATCCAGTCTATCCTCTGTTGGCTGCCCACTGATTAATGAAAGCACATAAATTGCTCAGCATCAGAAGACTGTATATTGTATGGCTTCAAGTCAGCAAGGCAAACAAGTACATGCCTAATTTTAAGCAGATGAGTTGCTTTAAGTGAAAGGGATTTCATGAAAAATTAGAAATAAGCATTCTCTACAAAGAACTAAACCATGTACATTGTTTCCAGATGAGCCTCCTTACAGAATCTTGCCATCTGAATATACTGATGTGCTATAGTCCATCCCAGCTAGGCCTAGTTTAGTTGACTTTTCACCAGAAATAAGAAACACCTCAAGAACAGTGAAACTGTTCTCTGAGGATGGAAGAAGCCAGACTTGCCCACATGTATGTCCACAAGTTTCACAAATTTCTATTCTGGAGATCAGCAAAGCAGCTCTGGAAGCAGAATTTATTTAGTTTTGCAAAGTATTTGACTTCTTCAGCCTGTGTTTCAAAAAACTCCTTTTAAGTATTCCTGTCAAAGTCCTGTATTAAAATTTTATTTCTCCTGTCAAAGGCAATAATTCATGTGGTAGCAAGCGACAAGCATTGCCTTATAAATGACATTGTGAAAATATGTAGACAACATCCTACTTTCCTCAAATTGGGCACGCTAAGGATAACAGCTGCTGCCTTTCTAGCTTGGGAAGCAGGTGTTTGACCACCTACAAGCAGGATGTTTTCTCCTTGAATGAAAATCAAGCAGGTTTACTCAGTGATGCCAAAGTAACAAGGCAGTGCAGCAGTCCAAAAAATTAAAATGCTGACAGTCTTCCTCTTACTGCATAACTTGGTTCAATGCCATGGAAAAATACAACAAATTAATAAAAATGGAACAAAGAGTTTTGTCCCTCTATATGCTGTACAGACTTTATGAAGCCACCTTTCTTGTTCTGCTGTTTATTTATTTTATGACACCCTGGGAAGATCTATACGGTGAATAATTAACCTGAGGAATCTTGGGAGCATGACATCTTTGAAGAAATGCAAATGCTTCTGTGCTTCTCAGTTTAATGGATTCAAATGAAATGTTCTTATTGGTCCACTGACTGAGCTGTACTGGCCAAAACCTTTAATTCTGACTAACATAAATATATGGTTTGGAAAAAAAAAAAAGTTACTAAAAATGGTTAAAAATAAAATTTCACAATGGGAAAACAGAAAATGAAATCTCCTGCTTCAGTGAAGCAATAGAAAGCTGATAGAGGGAAATGCAAAAAAGAAGCAGGAAGAGGTAGATAGGCAGAGTCCAACAGCTGGATCAAGAATACACAGAGCGTTTTCTAGATTGAGCTGAGGTGGGAAATAAAATATGTTCCTCCATGGCAGAAGCTCAGGCAGAGGCTGGGGATCAGGAGGAGGACTTACGGAGCTTCTTTCACATATTTTCTGTCTGGAGAGGAAAGATACTCATTCAAGACCTGCAGCTTTTTATTCTGGAAGTTGAAAGAACATCAAAATAGAATGTACAGTCAGTGCAGGGAGTCCTGGTTTCTGAAGAAATGGCTGTAAACCTTTCAGAATTTGCTGAGGAAATTAGCAGGAAATGAAAAAAAAAAAAAACCTCCTCTACTTCTATTTCTACCTTTCATGCCATTGTATTGTATTATTCAGTTTTAGTACAAAGGAATCATGGGTTAAATAATGAAAAAGGCAGTTCTTGAAATATCAAAGAAAAAAAAAACCTTTCTCAAGAGCAGACAACCTGAAAGAACGTTTCATATGGGTTCAGGTGCTCAGAGGAACTTCTTGCTTTACATAATTAAATCTACAAAGATTCTCAACCACTTCGTGTTTAAAATAACTTTTAGCATCCAGCACAGAAAGCCAAAGATGTGGTTTAATGTAAGGCTGAACCAATGCTCCTTAAAAGCAAGGGGTTTCTCTTTACCATTAACAACTTACATTTTTGCCGGTATTTGTGTTAGCACTTCAAAAATTGTGCTACTGTTCTAGCAGTCGTGTAACTGAAAATAAGGGAAAGCTGAGAATTTACAATTATTAGAGGTGAGTTGCCTAAAATACTTTCCTCACCCCATTCATTAAGGGGACCCAATAAACTCGTCTAACATGTGGCATCTGTGACTCAACACCAGCTCTGGTTAAAATAAACAGCGTTCTCCTAAAAGATGAGTCAGAGGAAAATGGCAGCTGGCAAGTTGTTTCTCAAGGATAAAACTTGCATCTGCTCAGTGTGACACTTTTCTCCTGACTGCTATTTTGCATGACCATCTGGTATGAGTCTGTTCCAACCACATACACTTTCTGAGGGATTGCGCTGTATATCTCCAGTACTTTGGAGGCAGAGGCTCTATAAGCCAGTGTAGATATGAACTGGGAAGCAAGCCTAACCATATTGCAGTTGGACATCACTGCATCTCCAAAGCAGCCAAGAGAACTGGCTGAAAAAGTGGTTTCTGATACACCAGATGCTGTTGCAAGCAAGTCCTGCAGAGCTTGTTATATTCCTTTAGAAAGCTTGTTTCCATCTTCCTGTGATGGGCAGGCACAGAGAGAGGTATGGCCAATGTAAGTTGCAGCTCCACCGTATGAGAGATGCACATACAGTGTCTTGCTCCTTGAAAACAAGATGTTTCTTGTTTATAACAAACTTGAGACTCTCTCCGCATTTTGTTGTTTGTGTCCCTCTTATCCTGGAGTCAGTGCAGAAATAAGGTGTTCATTCTTGACATGTGCCTTTCTAGCAATATATATTTTAGCTTCAGAGGAGGAGATTCCCAGTATCAGAGCTGCTGCTACATTGCGGTTCTCTTCCTCTCTCTCTTCTTTCCTTTTGCAGTTCATTTCTTTCGTTGCTCTTCTGTCTCCACTCTACTACAGCCTGTTTGCTCTATTTCCTTTAAATAGCAACTTGGAGTGCTGCAATGCAGTACACATTACACAATCATTCTTTAGGATCCATAGATATGCAATATGCAATAGGTTTGTGTACCTTCCCAGCTATTTTTCAAATCCATCCACCTCAAACTAGGGAGTAGCTGCAAGTGATGTAAGTAATCTGTTCTTCATCTTCTTCCTAACACTGCACCCAAATTCTTTGGCAGCTCACAAACACTTAGCACTTGTTTTGGAATGTCTTTGATCACCAAAGTGAGTTGGGGCCAGGACTCAACATTCACAGCTAAGCTGTACCTTATGCACTTGCCTTTTCTGCATCCATAGTGATGATTTCTCTTAGTCTTTTATTTAAGTTTAGTTTCGTCGTGTTACCATGAAGGAGTCAATGAAAAAATCTCAGTTCTCTACTAGCCAGTAGTGCTCATAGATAGTGATCACCAGTGATAGGGGACATGTTTGGAGGAACAGTCCATTTTCTATTAAATAAAAGATACTTTGATACCCAGCTCTCTTATACAACATGACTCTCTCTGGGCTCAGACATGCCAGGTTGGTGCATTCTGAAGTAGGGCACAGTATGGACAGCAATATAGAGCCATGCAGAGCTAGGAAAGGTCTGGGCATTATCAGACCCCCAGGTAATGCAGCATCAATCCCAGTCCTCTGGTTCAGGCTGCAGAGAACAAGTGCCACATTATTTCTGCTTACCTGGTAAATTGGCTAAAAGCCGCCAGTTGTGTGATACACTAGTAGTGTAAGCAAGATGAAGCATCCGGCCCACTTTCAGTATCTACGAATATTTCTTGGTATTGCATAGCAGATTGCAATCCACGATTTCAGGCCTGATAAACGCAAAACATCTTGGAGAAACAGCCTCTGCTGTACACTCCAACTCAGCCAATTTATGTGAGATCAGATATGCAGAAGCTCAAGCTACAGGTGAAATGGAGAACGGGTGGTTAAATACTTGTTGCGCTATTACTAATTCCTCCACAAGCCTCACTGAGCAGGTCTAATTCTGTATTGCTCTAAAGAATTACATGTGCATAAAATGAGTTTAAGTGGTTTGGGACTCAATTCCCAGGTTTCTCAAAAATCTCCTTAATCAGATACACATTTCTCTGATTATTCTAAATTTTCTTAACCCCATTAAAATGAGGTTAAAGCAGATTTATTTCCAATTTTATTAACAACCAAGAAAAAAAAAATTGTCTTGCAATTTTTAAAGTCAGGAACTGCTTTGTCCCAAACTAGGTGAAGAAGTTGATTGTTCATAAGTTATTTTTTAAAACTATGAGTTTTATTTCAGTGTTCTTGAAATAGTTTCGTTTTTTTCATGAAAATAATAAATTCTCCATATTTTTATGATAATCATTCTTATTTTCCTATTAATCTTTGGGAAATTATATCTCTGTTTTCTGGTATGGTGACCTTCTCATGTTTAGCATTTCCAAATAATTATAGTAGAGTAGTCAGTAGGTTTGTGGAAAATACAAAAAGGAGTAAAACAAGCAGATCAATGAACCCCAGGCGTGTGGATCTCCTTACTGTACTACATGATATTGTTAGTACTCATCAAGATTTGAAAAGTTAATTGGAAGTCCTTTTGGATTTTGTTCTTCTGATGCAATGAGAAACTAATGAGAAACAAAAGCTCCACTTGGTCTAGCACAGTGGCCTGTAGGATTGGATGTACTGAAGTAGATGAACCCTCAATCTCAATGTATGTAAAATCAGCTTACCTTTAATTTATTTGCAAACTAGAAATTAAATAGATGCAAATGCATGCAATGTGAAATACAGCAGTTCTCTGTGTTGAAGACTATTGATCCTGTGTTTGGCGGTTGGAAGCATTCAGACCTGGAGCTGGCAGTACCGTGCCTTTGAGCTATTAAAGGTAACTGACAGCAGCAGTATGGCTCTGTCAGCATCTCTGAAAGGGATGCATCAGCTCTCATTATCAAAGTAGGCAGTTCTGGAGACAGCTAGAGCTCCAGGATTTTGAGTCTGTTTTGAAGAATGGGAGTACAGCTGTTCTCTGCCCCTTTTCCAAATCCCATTCTACAGTTCTGGTCTCTCCTTTGCTCCCTTCAATTCCTCCTCTTTCCTTCCAGCACTCACCACATGCCCTCTTGATAAGAGGCAGTTTTCCTTCGAGGAGCTGGAAGCCATCAGCACAAGTAGTGGGAGAGCATTTCCTTCCTTTTTTTTTTTTTTTTTTTTTTTTTTTTTGATGGGTCACACATCCTTGAGTGCCTGCAAGAGTAACAGCAGGGGAACAAATACCTGTTCCTTTCCACTCTCTGATCACATTAGACAGGCAGAGATTCTTGGGGAAATGCAGACTCCAAACTCTTAACATGTGATTTACAACTAGGGCAAAATGAAAATTTTCATAATTTTATATTTTAACCAAATTTGGGCAAATTTTCTGAGAAATGACAAAATACAAATTCTTAATGCCAAGGTCATATACACACACTCCTGACATAGTTCATATCCCAGATCCAAATCAGTAAGGCATTGGAACTTCTCCAATAAACAGTGTTACTTTTAACATGGATAAAAAAAATTATCTCTTCGACATCATTCTGAAAAATGGGTGAACTCCTTCAAATAAACTTTCAAATAAAATTCAAGTCTTACAATTAAGACTGAGCAAAATGATAACTGTTCAAAATCAGGCATCCTAGTGTTTTAAGAGCTGGACATTTTTAATTACAACTATTTCCAGCATTCTTTATAGCTACGTCTCTGCTCTTGATTTTTGAATGGTAATGCCAAAACTTCTTGATATAAGCAAGGAACAAAGGGTGTTCATCCAGTGTACATAATAAACATTTACGCAATAAATGACACGAATACTCATCTGACAGTATTTTTACTTCCAGTCAATCTTCCCCTGGAAGATTAGATGATTTTAAATAATACTTTGTTCACATTGCTGAGAGTTTACAACTGCATAATCCTGCAGAAGTATATAACTACTTTCTCCACTTTAATCTTGGGAGGCAGCACAAGAAATAGTGCACTAGAATTAGCCAGCATGTGAAGATTAAAAGGTGCACTCATCTGGAATATTTTCCATGAAGCAAAGGTGACCTGAGTTCTAGAGCACAGCTGTTGGCTAACAAGAGACCAGCACAGTTAAATAATGAAAGCAGGAACAAACTACATGAATTTACAGGAATGATACCCACTATCAACCTTTCCTTGGCCGATGCGTGAGAGGTTTACTCCTTCGTCAGAGAGCACCAGTGGAGAGAATGCAAAAAGCAGCTCTAAAAGCTTGCCAGAAATACTCTAATCAGATCAAGTTTGTACTAATTGTCAGGAATTCATACTTTTTAGTTACCAGTGGTGCTTAATTACAATTTTTGCACAGCTCTACTTAGCAGACTTCAAGAACAGCACCACAGGTTTCTTGTTTTTTTTTTTTTTCTCCCCTATGAATTCCTGCATTGATCATCTTTTCACATTTTGTGTTTTTGAACAACTACTGCACAGAAGCTACCACTTGTCTTAAATTGTATCAGCTGTCAGTGACTTGACAAGGTGAACACACAGTGACATACTGGAAATTTGTGGATTACTGTGCAAAGCTGTCTGGATTTTGAAGGATTTTTACGAAGAAGGAAAATGTGCCCTTATCTATCCTTTTATCCCCTCTGTGCAGTCCTGATCTCTCCGTCTCTACTCTGCTATTTGGAATTGATCCTCTCACCTTGGAGTATATGGTGTTACAGTGATTTTGCCCATGATATCTACTGCCTGAAAACAGCAAAATGTGCTCACAGATAATCACTGAGAGTTACTGAGTCTCACAGCCTGGAAGCCAAAACCAAGAACTGTGGAAGTCTATACTCAAGTCTGCTTGATCTGCGCAATCCCTGATAACCTTTCCATGAATTTCCTACAGTCTAGTGTTCTTCCTAAGCCTTGTGATTTTAGTGATTAGATAGTGAATTCAACAAAAGGTAAAAAAGCTGTTTTTCAGATACCTCTTTGCTGGCCAAGTCCAGCATCACTAGCATCAGCACTATGTTCAGTATCTTTATCAGCAGTGCAATAAAAAGTGCATCTTCAACTTCAGGAGAGCAACACATCTATCCAGCAGGGGACACAAAAGTTTTTGGCATGAATGAATGTTCCAGAGAAGAAGAATGAAATGGACGAGAATTTTGAAATCCTGAAGGCGTATCTACCATTTCATGAATAGCATGCAAGTAAAGGAGTTTACTTTAACCAAATGGTTTTTGGTGACCCTGAAATTTAAAGAGATCAGTCTAGTAGGACCTATCGTTACATGATTTTACAGAAGTATCCTTCAACAACCTCACCTAATGCTTTTGTTTATGGTAGTGATAGCTTACATTGACCACCATCAGGAAGGATGATGGCTATTACAGGTTTATTGGACTGAAATTAGAATTTTTTTCTAAATGGTGGTAAATTCTGAGTTTTGTTTTGCTCAGGAATCCAAAAGAATAGATTTACTGTCAGGATAGAGTCAAACATGGTAACTCAATAATATGTGGATCCTTATATTTATTTATCATGATAACAGATGTTATCATCAATATGTAATTCATGAAGCTAAGAAAGAATGTGCCCACCAGCTATTCAATAATCTGTGAGTAAAGCAAATTTTTTTTTTTTTTTTTTTTTTTTTTCTGGAAAAAGCACCATTGGACGGTTTTCTAAACCTGGAATAGCTTTTTCTGAATGTGCATGCATTTTTGCTGACTTCCAGATTTCAGAGGAAGAACAAAATACATTTTTGTTTTAAGTGATCACATGCCAAAATTTAATCTTCAAAGATGACATTTAGAGTACATCAATTACAGGATAATATAAAGCACAGATAATCAATCTATTTTAAAAATATTTTTTCTTAACATTTTGAAAATAAAGATTTTCTATGCAGGTATATATCAAAGATCAAAAATACAATATCCTTTGTAAAATATCCAGAAACAGCAATAGCTATGCATATTTATTCTATTTTGCAAGTTTATCTTCTCTACAATAATTGCTGACTGTATTGTTATGCCAAACTCTCAGTATCTCATGGCCACAAATTCAACATGTTACATCTTATTCTTCAGTGTTATATGTCAACAAACACAGTACTTTGATTTGGCATCAAAATTTCTCATCAGCAGTTTCCTCTTTTTTATTTGCTAGTGGGGATTGTATTTTCCATAAACTTCCATCTTGTTTGAAGATGAGAATGAGGTTATTTGACGCGTATATTTTTTACAGTACACTGGGAGAATGATGCATTGCAAGAAATACTGTTGCTAGATAATTGCCATTTTATTAGTGAGTATTAGCTGCTTTTTACAGTAAATATGTGGTTAGAAAAATGTAAACCTTGTGCCAAGAAGAGATATTTGAAATGAATTAACTACTGAGCCAGGGATTTAACAACTTGTATGAAAGTTTAAATTGACTTTTGAGAAGTTTTTACACACATAATAAAAATTATATTCTTCATCTTTTTAGATGAGAACTTCAAGATCTCATCTAAATCTCAGTCTTATACATTAAAAAAAATATATTGCTGCAATATTTAAATAAATATATAGCATGCAAGAATCACTGAAGTAAGCGGCCCAAAAGCAAGTAGCAGAGAAAAGCAGAAGTCCTGTGTAATACAGCACGTAGACTATTGAACATGAGTGATACACACTTTGCAAGGGTGAAACATTTTTCTTCTGACCACAAAGAAGACAAAATAATACAATACATTCTTAACAAGGACAAGTGAATGAGATCAAAGTGCCTTTTGTTAACATTTCTGGCAGATTCGGTTTTTGGCAGCCATTGTGTCAGCGTTCAAAATAATCTGTAGGAACAAGGAAGGATCACATTCGTTCGGAGAGACCTCCCATCCTGCGCGCTGCTTGCGCTCCACCTCGCACTAACAGCCTCTGCTCCGGTGGGCCTGGCACAAGTCCAGTTTGTTGCATGAACCTCAGTCAGTTCAAACTGGGGCTGCCTATAAAGTTAATACAGTTATTTACACTGAGTGAGCAAGTATAAGCAGCACTGCAGAGTAAAGCACTATCGTCCAAACATACTCTCAGAGACCGGCAGAGAGCCACGGTGGGAAAGAAAGCAGGGAGACAGCTCAGGGCCTCCACCAACAGCCTGCTCCAGAGAGGAGGGGAGGCCAACGCAGATCTTCCTGCAAACAGCAGCTCGCTCTCAGCTTCTGCAGAAAGCACTGCTGAGATCAGAGTCCATCTTCCCTACAGACTGCAAGGAACTCTTCCCATACCAGAAGTGTGTCTGTGAAGACCTGAGCTTTGCTGCTTCTCTGCTTGCTTTCTGCTGCTGTCCCGGGGCCATCTCCCCAGTGACAGCATGGTGGGAGGTTTGGTTTTATGGCACTGAGTGATGGATTTAAAAACATCCCCACCACTTAAAAACATTTTCTGCCCAGCTATCTGCACAGTTCTCTCATTAGACCTGCCTTGGCCCTTCCCAGATCTTTCCACCAGCTCCCTCAGGCTCTTTCACCTCCCAGTGTCTCAGAGGCTCAGGGTCATGTTTTCATCTCACCTCTGTAAGCAGTTTCCAGTCCATGCACTGACCATGTGGAAGAACTTTTATTTATGGGCCAAATCACTCTGGCCTCAATCTGTAAGACAAAAAGCTACGGTAGGCCAGGAGCTCTGAGGCACCCAAAAGGGCCTCCTGATGTCAGTCCTATGCATTGGCTGTGCTTTGCTTTTATCCCTGGCCTTTCTGGCTCAGGCTTTTCCAGCATTCAGGTCCACCTGACTGAACTTCTCTTTGCTTACATAAAGGAACGTGTTTGGTGAGCTGGAACAAGATCTTCTTGTCCAGCATGATGAAGCCAGATCTGTGGAGCAATCAGCCACTGCTTTTGCACAGAACTGGCCCCTGGCTCAACCAAAGCTTTCCCCTGAACAGAAGCCCTTCATGCAGATTTCCTTGTCCTATCACCCTCAATGTACATCATAAATCCTGCAGGGCTCTTATAATCAAGAGCGCACAGCCTTCTCTCCCACCACGTAACCTTATCTTGAATCAGAAAGACCCCTTCACTGAGAGCAAGAAGGTGGAATCAGGCTGGGAGAGGAGCTGATGTTGGCAACCCTTCAAGATCAGAACAGAAGCTCCTGCCCCTGTGCAAGTAGAGAGAACAGAGATTGCTTTAATTTCCTGTGCTGGGATTCACCTGTGGGTGAATCCAGACTGTCTGTGACATGACTGCATGCTTGAGCCAAGTGGATGGTGAACGTGATACAGAATGAACATGGAAGAGGGGAAGGAAGCTGGCAGCTTTCAGAGAGATGCTGCAAAGTCACAGTGTGCAGGAGTGCAGAAGCACGGTGGTGAAATGCAATGCAGAGTTCCTGATGCCCCCCTGTCTAGGCCAGGGGAGACCACAGGTGCACATTGTGAGATTTAATTCAGGTAGTTGTGATGAGCCAGCAGAAATCTGCAGGCTCTATGCTGTATGGGCATCTCCATATCCATTTTGCACATGCTACCCCGACCCTCTACAGCCTGCCTCCTGGTGATCTGGTGGCAGGAAAAAAGAAGTACTTCATGACCAAGCACAGATCCGCTGAGCCTGGAACCTCACCACTGTCCTGGCTACCATTCCTCATACCCATGGCTAAAATTTCTGTAAATAGCTGTTCATACTCGTTTCCAGCACAAGGATGAATTCTTGCCTTGTACCCTCCCTCAATACAGCCTAGAAGATTACTTTCACTTACCAGGATAAGTTTCCATCTGTTGTTTATGGTGGAAGCACTGCATTAGCTTCTTTAACTGGGATGCCTGAATGCGCTGGAGGAAAGAGGAAAGAGTGTGGCAGGAGAATTAAGGAAACGTGTTGCAAATGCTCCATCCCCAGTGGCTTTCAAGGTCTAGTCCGGATGGGTTGCTTGGCAACCTGATCTAGTGAGTGGCAACCCTGCCCGTGGCAGGGGTTGGAACTAGATGGTCTTTAAGGTCCCTTTCAACCCAAGCCATTCTATGTTTCATTCTATGATTTTATGAAATATTGGTCTATGAGAGGAGTTGTTAAGAACTGTGAACTTTGGCTGTCAGCAATGAGACCAAATTGCAGAAAGCAGAACCAGATCCAGGAGATGATACTGTGACAGTGTGTTGCCAAGGTAAAGATTTCACATTTTCACTGCACAGTGAGCTACAGGCAGGGATGTGAGGCAGAACAGTCTGCCAGCCACCCCTCCTGATTTCCTCCTTCCAGGTCTCACAAGCAAGCAAAAAAGCCATGCAGGTAATGGTGTCTGTTGTGTTTTCAGCAGGTCTTCATTTTTTGTTCTTCCTCCAACTGCTGCCCTTTGCTGTTGTAAATGCCGAGCCAGACAAGAAGATCCTAATGCGGAAGACAGGCTGCAGCAAGTCAGTCCAGTCTCTCCCAGGCGAAGCTGAGCACCTGCTCTTCTGCTACCCTGCGGCTGCTGAGGTGGTACCAGAGAAGCTCCTGGCCTTTACTGATGTAGCTTGTGAGGGTTCCTCACTTGCACGAGGCCTGGGAGATATAGAGCCCTAAACAGCAAGAGAAGAACAATAAATTCATGATGTCTACACAGTTTGCCTGCTAGATTATTTCCATGGCTGTTACCAGGCAAGAACGCAGATCAGCCAGTATGCCAGCATTCAGGCAGAGCCGCAGAGGACTGCAGCATAATAGATATATAAAAATACCCCTTCTCATTGACAAAATGTAAGTTGAGTTTAGAGACATTGATCTATAGATGACTGTAAAAGAAACAGAGAGGAAAACTGCTTTGACCCTATGTCCCTTACAAATGAAAATAACATGGAACAAGGACCTTCCAAGTGTTAAATCTGAACTCCTTCTGCACATAATGACACTCTCATGTCAGCCTTGGCAAATAAGCAATGTACAGCAGGAATATTGTGTTTCATTTCCTGTGGCTAGCTCTCATGGCTGTCACTCCCGAATCTGAAGCACGGTATCCTACACCTGTTCTCTTTTATAGTTGTAACATGGACTTTTGGATGGATAATTCATATTTATCATCGGAGGAAAAGATTGTGAAAAATGTTTTCTTGCTGCCAAGCATCATCTAAATCTTCTGAGTGCAGATAGTCTCAAATGGTCAGCATATTTTCACCAGGGTTAGTTAAGTTACGTATGGAGAGTATGAATAATTTGCTCTTAAAATGCCAGTCCCTGGTGATTAACAGATGTGCTCTGTTGCAGTGCTCTCATACCACAGGAGTTTGGGAGCTTAAATTTAGTGACAGTTCAGGAGTAAATGCAAAACGTCATGGAAACTATTCAGTATTTTCAGTAATGTGCTGATCTCAGAGAATCCAGTTTTTTTCTGCTTCTCAGAAAGGATGGTCTATAATGTGGAAGTATGATGAGGGGGAAAATAATGAAACAGTTCACTTAATACATGGAACACCTAAAGACCTGCCTCTTGGTTAGTGTGGGACCACTACTGAGGTATAGAGAATGGAAAATCTGCTTTGAGAGTGTGGCCAGGTAATGGAGCTTTACCATGGAGGACAAAGTTAAGATTTGTGTCCTTTAGCAATGATTTCCAGTTGTGTGAACCCCTAGTTTAGAAGCACCCAAGTTCTCCTAAGCTGGAGTCCTGCTGGGTTATGTATGATCTGTATTAGGCAACCAGCATGGCTTACTGTTCAGTGCATGAGTTGTAAGCACAGGGCCTTGCCTGAGGCTGTGAGCACGACTCATAATCAGAACTCATTAAACTGGGTGACATGGGTATTTCACTTATCACACAAATGCATTTAGACTTGGTCAGACTATTCATGATAAAACATCAATAAATAATCTCAGCAAAATGTGATGCTGGATGAAATCAGAAAAGCTTTGACTATACCTGACTATACCCTGAACCAGAGGCTCAAGTTTGGACCAAAGCATCCTTGAGAGGAAAAACATCTTTCAAGCAGCATGCAAAATGTTTTTGCGGTTCTCTGTGCTTATTCCTTTTGATATATATGGAAGAGCTAAAATATTACTTATGAGCCTGATACTTGTGACACTGTTTTTTTGGCCTGACTGGAAATGCTGAAATGCTTAAGTTTTGAAGGATCTGTTTCTCTGAGATTTTTCAGTTGATTTAAACTAGTCTCCAGGATTGTTGCAATGAAGAAAAAAATTGAGGCTCCACACTTGCAGCTCCTTTGTCAAATTGACTGCTACGACTTCTGTACACATCCCCACAGTTTCCTATTGAAAATGATCTTTACACACATGTTGTTCTCATCTGTCTCTGCTCTAGGACCTCAGTATACCCTTAGCTTAGCTCAGGTATGCTGAGTTGGCTTCTCTTTTCACCAAGAGACGGAGTTTCTGGCCATTTCAGCAAAATGACCTGTTGCTGAAAATCCCTAGTAGTTTCTCCTCATTGACTCAGCTGACATCAACAGAACAACCAGTCCACATGGGAGATGCTCCGCCTTATTCCATTTGTTGACATGTTTAGTAGTCTTACAAAAATAAGCCTCCCTGAATAAGACTGCAAATGTTTTTTGCCTGGTTAACATCAGTTTACTCATTTTCATCGCTAACCGAGGGATGGAAAGGTGAGTCACAGGATCCGCTACTGATGGCAACAGGTCATTTCTCAGAGCAAGCTGGGGCAGTGGAAGCTGATGGTTTGCTACATATGGTCCTGCTGTGAAGTATGAGATGAAAATAGGGCTAGTTGAGTGGTAGGCAACTTGAGAGGAGCAGAGAGAAGTTCATTATGGTTGAGGAAGATTGAAATATGATAGGGGTAAAAGAGTTTAAAATCTACTTTGTACCTCATAACTCCAAGCATCTCATGCAGTCGTGAGGGGTGCCATAGATGAATGGAGCTAAGCAGGCAGAAACAGTGCTTAGGACAGAATAACAAATAACGAAATGGATAGGATAGAATAACAAATAACAAAATACAAATAACTTGTAAATTCAAGCCGAGATTATTTTATTTATGCTCCATCAGAACTCAAATTTTCCTGTGGAGGACAGAATAAATTTCGCAAATCCTAAGTTGTGATTTAACAGGAAGCCTTATTTGACATGAAAAGAAGATCTGGAGCTGTTTTAACTGCCAGTAATCAATATTAATTATGTGCAAACAAAATCTTAGAAGAGAGAATTCACATAGCTTGTACTCACTTCATTTGTAGTCCTGCCCTAAAAGAAATATTAGTTGCTGCACTTCTACTTTCCTTATAGGCTTTCACTTGAAGGTTATGGTGCCCAGCTTAGCTACTTAAAATAGCTTTATTTTTGGATGCATTAGATAAATGTTGTTGAGAAGAACTTTTGATGCGCTGTATCTCCGAAAATCAAGAAAACTTCAGTTGCTGCATGTTTCTGAATTGGAAGTCTGCATTAAGGCTCACAATGTGGGAAAGACAATGCAGTCAGCCTCTCTGATTTTAAATACAGCTCCCATAATAGTTCTTTCTTACTCTTCAAGCACCACTTTATGATTCCTCACTCAATCAGCGGAATGTCTCAGCTTTGTTTATGTAGTTTAGTAAAGAAAGTTCCTGGTGTGGTTAGAAAGAAAAATTTCAAAAATGTGACCCCTAATGTTTCAGAAACCAGAATACACATAAAAAGACTTTAAATGATTGTTTTTTTAAAAAAATCTTATTATTTCAAGGTCAGTATCATAATAGAGTGTTCATGAAACCATTTTTGAAAGTCTAGAGTTGACACTATCTAAAATGTGAACCACAGTAGCATCATAAATTATAATCGAAAACAGGACAATAAATTATGTTGCTGAAATGTAAGTAAATTCTTTCCTTCACATACATGTAACTCAAAATGGATTCTATTTACAATAATAATATCTAAAAAAAACAACCAACAAATAAAACAAAGAATGAAGCCACAGCAAATCCCATAGTTTGTTTTATATTTTTGTGTGTAAAAATGTGAAATAGAGAGTAACCAAGAAGTAAATAAATAGGAAGAGGTAATAAAGAAAACATTTGTTTAGAATCTCTTGCATATTCAGACTTCCTTGCTTGTTAGCTATTTCAAAGTAAATTTGCTGTGTAAAGTGCTCATATCAATCAACAAGGTAGGTGTGATCTTATGTCAATTGAAAAATTATACAAAAATAATGGCAATTGATTTGAGAAAATGCATCTACTAAGGCAACATGCAGAGAAGGGAGACTTCTTATTTTAAATATGAATGGACTTTATTTCAGAGATGGAAGTCTACAGCTGGAAAGAATATGAAAAAGATTTTCACTTTGAATTGTGAATGAATGAACTCTAGAATTGCATCTTTACAAATGAGTTAACTTAAGTGGTGGAAAGCAGAAAAAATGAGGAGTCACATATGTTACTTTAAACATTCTATTGCAAGTTACTCTCAGATGTCTGGCAATTAGTGAAGGCAACTCTTCCTGAGAGGAACAACGCTTTGAATGAATAAAGTGAGAGTTTATTAAAAGCAAAAAAAATTGGAAGCAAAGGTTTTTCACATTTGAAGCTGTGTTTGGAACTCCTGAAGCAATCTTGGATCTTCACCTACACGTGGAATGAAAACATTAGATGTTTGAAATGGCATCTGCAGCAGCAGTTAAATGTGCCCAGGAGTGCTGTCATGCATGTGGGCCAGCTGGCAAGGAGTGAGTGTGTTAATGCTATGAGATTCCTCAGCCACCAAACAGGGGCCACCACATACACACCTCCTCCCAGGAGCAAGCGCTGGAAGGTTTTGTTGGCACAGCATTGCTGGGAATCATGTGACAGTGCAAGACAGCCAAAAAAGCATGCTGGAGAGGAGTATCAGCAGCTCAGCAGTTTGGGCACTCACGCCCCAGCTCCCAAACGCGGTTGCATTTGCTTTGTACGGACAGATGCAGGATGTCCAAAGGCTGTTTTCAGAACAGACTCAGATAGCTTCAGGTATCATAAAGAAAGCAATCTGAATTGCCTTTTCTCCAGGGCAGTACAACTTCTGGCTCAGTATTCAGATAAGTGAGGAAAAGGTGTGCTATATAGACTGCTCCCTTTCAGTGCTTCCTATGCCTCAGGAGCCAGACAGCAGCCTCTGTGAACAGGCTGCCTAAATCTCTCATCACTGTCTTATCAGGAAGCATCACAGTGGGTCCCCTAACTCCATCTTGGTGACAACTTGCAGGAACCATGGTGCCCCCAGCATCAGTGTGGCATGGGAGACTCGTTAAGTAACAGCAACATGCTTTGAGTAGAAGTCCTATTTTGGTACTTCTGCAGCTTCTTATGTTTCCTTCTAAAAAGGAAAGATTGTCTTCTTTCTCCTTCAGATTTTTCATCTGTTGGCTGTTGAAGCAAAAAGGAAATGCATGAAGCTATTTGGTAGTTTGGTAATTGCTTAGATATGTATCCCATTTATTTCCAACATACAAAAATGCAGACTGAAGGATGCTATGCTCAGCAGAGGGTTATTTTCCTCCAACAACTGCTGGCTACTTTGGAGGCAAGGGGTCAGGCAGCTGATTAGATGAATTACAACTTAAAGTCCCCTAGTATAAACTATGTCATGCCTCAGGCTTCTCAAAACAAGGCACTCTATTTTAGCTCATAATGGGTAGCTGGATTCAGTAAATGGCCTAATCACAGCAACATAAATATTTATGGGAGAATTTTTCTAATTAAGGTATGAGCTTGTTTAGATGTTATCAGTTAGAAAGGGCTTTCCTAACAAGAAAATGGCTGTTAGGAGACATTAGGAAATGGTTAAACTCCAAGGGATTAAAAGGTCATTGAAATGGCAACATGCAGAATCTATTATGGTTGAAATCTAGCTTGCATTCATGTCTTATATGTATCCTACATTTGGAATCAAAAGGCATCTTCTCTACTGAAAAACAAAATGGTAATTTTGCTTATTCCTTAAAACATATAGTAACATTACATTATATTGCCCAAGCTATGTATTTATGGTCAATTTAGAAACAAAACATTCTCAAAAGAAACAAGCTTTTTCTTCTTGCTTCATGCCTTGCTCCTTGAAAACCTGTATTTACCTCAGTAATGATGTTTGTGAAATATCAAATATTGGCTAAAGTTTTCAGAAGTATTCGCCAGAATCTCAGCAACACAATGATTTTAGGCTTAGCAAAATTATGTCTAACATAGTTATCACTTAATGCTGTTGATCATTGCTGATGTGAATATTGGTGATGTAAACATAGATAATAAATTCATGGTAAGTGCCATTTTGGTAACTATGTTTTTCAAGTCTCCTACTTGAACCAATGAACAATACCTAAGCCACATTCAGATTTTTATGCTTGTATAAATCTTAAATAAAGTTGTTGCCTCCAAGAAAATTCATCTAGGTTTACCCCACTATAAATATCAGTGCAATTCAGCCCCTAAAGTGAAATTTGTAAGACATCTTACATGGAAAGAGCTATATAAAATTGGAAATGTGAAGTACAGGCAGAACTATTCCCTGAGGAAAAACGTATGTAATCTCTGTGGGACTTCATTATTCTGCTAAGAAGTGTGTGCGTGTCTACCAGATGGTATTTCACTCTGAAGGTATAACTCAAAAGGAAAACTCAGAAAAAGAGAGGAGAATGTTCTAAAAGCTTTTTGCCTTTGAGCAAAATCTATGTATTTTAAGACATTTCAAAGCGTAAAGAATAGAAATCTTCTAAATGACATCAACAAGGTTATTAATTTTTTTCTGGTTACCTTTTTGAAGTCAGCATCTGCAAGATGTTTTAAGATCAGGCGCAAGGAATTAAGCGTTAATGTTTTCTTGAAGTAATGAAGTCAGTACTGTTTGGTAGTTGGTATCAGCTACAATTCTGGACATAAAATAATAGATTCATGTAAAGGTACCTCATTTAGAATGCCATCCTAAACCAAAACTATGAAAAATACCTCCTAACCACCACAGTTGCAACCTTGCTAAAGGAATCAGCTGAGACTGAATGAGTTACTACTGCAAGCCATAAAAAGGCTTGTTCAGAGAGCAGTGGCTTTCAAATGTTGAGTAAATCAGATTCTAGGCTTTATCCCTCTCATTTCTCTAACCTCTTACTGATTAACACTGCCCTCCTGTACACATGGGTGCAGTGACTTAAAGAACTGGGATTTACGGTGTCAGTTCAAATGCAATAGACCATCCTCATCTACATCTCTGAGCTAAATGTTCCAAAACAGAAAAGAGAAGTTGGAGGAAAGTAACACACAGTCTGTGAGGGTGTTGATTTCCAGTTTGATTGAGATGGATCTGAATATATCAGAAAAATGAAATGTAAAGAAACCAAAAGTGCCTGGTTTGAGGGCCTGGGAGTTTGGGGAGATTGCTGGATGCTGTCCAAGCCCCAGCGGCCTTGGTGACAGGAACCTGTGTGATGCTCATGCTCATGCTGTGACTCCACAGACATTAGTTGGAGGCCTATGTGCTGACTGATCTCCCTGGAGTACAAATATGATCTCGCTCAAGAATGGGTACATGATCACATTTCTGTCAAATTAGCCAGAACACACCATATGGAGCTTATACGGAGTTTATATTGGCTTTATACCAGCTGAAGGAGGATGAACAACATTCAGTGTAGCTGAAGTTAGAGTGGTATAGACCAATAATATCTGGTTAGAGCCGAGGTCTGTTTGACTTAGATAATCCATTAGCATTTCTGAATGGATTTGAATGAGTGGTATTTTGTCAGAATAATGTGTTTTGTCTTACAATTGCAGAATTTCTGATGCAGTAGTAGGACTTCTGAAAGGTAGATTTACTTTCCTGCTGAAATGCAGTTTCAGTTTATAGCTGCTTCTCCTACAGAGAAAAGATTTAGTCATGATTTGCTTTCTTTTTTCTCAAGAGCAGTCTTTCTATGTGTAGAGTAGTACACAACCACATGTGCTGCAAAATGATATTGAGATACCAAAGGTGAATTGATCCTGGGGCTCCTATCTTCCCAACATCTGCAGTGATTCCGTATCCCTCATGACTGTGTAAACAGGAAGCTATTGCCCATGCTGCTAGAAGTTGTACTTACTGAATGTCTCAAGGACATGTGTATAGGATGAGCAGTGATTTTTCCTCACAGAAAATAAAGATGTTTTTTTGAGTGTTCAAAGTGATTGTTCATGCTAGAGTCTAATGTACTGAAATAATAGTGCTTTTTTTTTGTCCCAGCGCCACATAAGACAAGAAGATAAATTATACTTGAGGAACATCGATCACATGTGACTAAATGTGACATGATACATATGTGCTTTGTTAGACAGCTATAAGGCCTATATGGCCGAGGTCATACGGTCAGGACTGGATGTGCAGTCAAGAAGGACTTTCTTTCTTTAAGTCTGATTCCCACTAAGGCCTACAATTTCTTTATAGCAGCCCAGCAGTATTGCTGTGTTTCAGACACTTTAAAATAACGCCAAAATGACTATAGACCATCTCATCTTGTAAGCCTGCTTCTAGACATATGGTTCCCATAATGTTTTACTTTTATGCAGCATTCCTGTGAGGGGATGTGACTGGGCACATGGATGGTGGGAGGAGGAGGAGGCTGGGAAGGGAGCCAGTCCAACAGGGATGAGATAGATTTACCACACTGTGCCCACTATGCAAAAAGAAAAAATGTGCCACTGGAAGATTGTCGTTGTTAGCAGGCTCCCCCAGACCTCAGACAGTTTTTTCCCCAGATACAATGAGAACTATCAGTCATCTTTAGGTTCCTCTTAAAATTTCTGACAATTTCCTGGAAGCGACTAATTAGATTTAGAAAATTACCCCGTTACAATAATTTACTGCATCTCTAAAAGCACCTGCAAAATCAGGCCTCTATGACACAAACACTGTGATCCTTCCTTTGGGGTGGAAGGGTGTTCCTGTCTGCAGCTGTGGCACCATGCATCTTCCTGGAAGGTTGACTGGGTTGGTGGGTATAACCAGATGACTGTGTTTATTCTGAAGTCTTCCCCAAACATACAGATTCCTGTCTTCTTTCCAGAAGAATATAGAATGCTAGACCTAGCTTTTCAAAAGAAATGCATGATTTTGAGTGTTTCAAGGTTTGCCAATTTTTAGCTCATTTTGAGACAATTATAAAGAGTCTAGTTTTCCAGTCTGTATGATTTCCAAATCCCTGGAAGAGCATTATAGACAGACTTGCCCAGACTTTCTCAGTCACATTTAAATATTTTGGACTCATCAAACAAATGTTTTGTCTGAGATTTGCCTTCAAAAGCACAAAAGATTAATCTGAACCGACAGCAGTGGAAACAGTTAAATGACAGTAGTCTAAAGTGGTCTAAAGTCTTTCCTGGGGGACAGAATCCCTACGGGGTTGGTGTCAATATCTGTTTAGTTTTCAGAAATGGGTAGTTTGTCTGACATTGGTGTTGCAATTGAAGATTTAGATTACAATGTCCTGAGTAAGAAAGCTGGAAAGCAACATCTTTCTTTGCTAAAATTCATGTCAGACTAAACTGTAGGACCAAGACAGTAACTGTGCACAAGGCACATTTGCCCACATTATGTAACAGCAGAAAATGAGTGAGAAGACAAAAATTGGACCGCTCAAGGAACAGAACGCATGTCAGAGTATTGCATTAAATAGAGCACTTCTACTGGAAGAGCAAAGAAAGAAGTGAGGGAAAATGATCTTTCCAAAAGCTGGTTCATAATGCAGATGTAGATCCTTGAAAGCAGCGCATTTGGGTATGACAGTAGGGTTTACCTTCATAGAGATTGTATCAGGGACCAAACCTTTCCTCCTGTATATAAGCGTACATGCAAAGGGGAAAGGTAGCTCCAAGGATGGAGTGACTCTACCTCTGCCCAATAGTAGAGGTTAAATTCCTCCAGTGCTTGGGCATTGGGATGCCTTAGAAAGTCCAGAAACCTAAAATGCTGGTAGATGAGATTCCTATGAATAATGTAGCAGACCTGTGGTTATCAGATTAGTCAGTCAGGGCAGTAGCTGCTGAAAGGAAGAGCTGCAGCCCTGATGCAGATGTAGCCTGTAACCCTGCATGCTCTGTGCTTTACCACATGAAAGAATGGTAAACTGTAAACTTTCAGTATTTAAAATCAAATAACTAGGAAAAAAAGTCTTCTTGAAATGTAGCATTGTGACTCACTTATTTAAACTGCAATGAATGCATTTTAAATTTTATCAGAATGCTCTTTTTCCCCAGTAACTTCCCATTAGAGTTTTATGGGTGCTTAATCCAAGCCTGAAACAAGAGGCTATCAGAGATAGCTCCTCTTAAATGCAACATGAGCCACTCACTGTAATTCCTTACATCATACTCAGGTATGCAGAACTCCTACCAGGAGATCTCCCCACAGAATGAAATGTGTATTAGACCAATAAAGGCAGTGGAGAGACTTCCATGGCACTGTAATTTCCTAATGCCTTGCTAAACTCCTGAAGATATGTAGACTTGCACCTGGGGGTCTCCCTCCTATGCTGCAAAGGCAAAAGCCCTTCACCAGTATGTGCTCACAGAAACAGCTTCTTCACTATCAGCAGTTTTCCCATTACTTTGTGACAGTGCTGAGAGCTTTCAGAGGGGTATGAGGGAACTGTCTGCTCTAGAAATTACTTACTTCTACGTAGCAGATAAACCAGATGGCCATTTACAACTTCCTAACCTGTGGGGAATGGTGCAGAGGTACACCAATGTATCCAAAGCATTTTGAGATCTTCATTTTGAAGGAGGTGATACACAAATGGAAAAAAACAAGACTGTGTGATATTGCAGGCACATGCAAAATGGGATTTTGTTTTGATGGTAACAGTGATGATGACACAATCCTGTGCCTTGTGTACAAATTGATCCATCAACAGACTGCACCACACCTCTGCTTTTCCTCCATATGGTGTATTAGTAATTAGGCCATTTGAGTCTATTTTACGGAGGTGGCTCCGTACCTCTAAGTGAATTAATCTGTTTTAATTATTCAAAGACTTCTTATGGAGCCTCTCTTAAGAAAAATATCAGCTATACAAAAAATAATTTTGAGGATGATAATGCAATTGTTTATGCTTGGATTAACCTGTCAGCTGGAAAAAAGCAAAACTGCACAAGAGGATCAGAGAGAGAGCAAATCTTATGCAGATACTTTTGTTAGAGAAACTCCCAATCTTCTTAACATGTCAGTCAACCCAAGAATTGGAATGAAAAGCTTTAGCCTCTTTTTTTCCTTTCCACTTATCTCCTGATATTTTGAAAATGACAAATCAAGGGTTGGAATATTTCTGAGCCGTAGGGAAATAAAAAAAAAAAAAAAAAAAAAAAAAAAAAAAAAGAGGCGGGGGAGGGGGGGGGAAGGGACAGGATAAAGACTGAAAATTGTCCTTCAATTCATGTGTAAATCAGATTGACAGTGTCTGACTGAGGCAACTACATGGATGGGCTATTGTATCTGCCAAGCAGCATGCTGCCGCTGTGCTACCAAGTCAGTCCGCAGTCAGCAGAGAGCAAATCACAGTGCCCAGGTCTCCCCTGCCAGCATAGCTTTGCTTTGCTTTTGGTTAAACGTCCCCACGTGGGGTTGACACTGCCACTGGACGAGCCCTGCTGCAGCACTGCTGCCTGGGGCTGATAAGCTGCACCGAGCCGGGGCCCAGCTGATGAGGGCTTGGTTGCAGGTGCTGGCTAATTAGCCTTATTAAAGCAACTTCATTTGGCCCTCCAGCAGTTAATATCTCAATTCCAAAACTTCATTACTGGGGGTTAATAATTCTGGCACAGAAATGCACTCGGGACTTCAATTTGATATAAAATGGAGACTGTTTTTTCCTTCCCGTCTGAAGTAAATGTTGCAAATGAGAAGTGCTACCTGACACAGCCTGAAGTCACCCAAATTCATCCCTGCTTTGCCTCGATATTTGCCTCCATCATTAGTGCTGGGGGGATGCCTCAGTATCACTTGGGGTGTGGAAATGCGTTTTCGTGTGACTTGAAAGCCCATGTTGTCAGGCTCTGAGCAAGCACATTCAATTGAGAAAGCTCATTTCCCTTTGGAGTTATAGGCAATTAGCACCACAGCTTTCAGATCACATTTCTGACATTTAGAAGAATGCGCAGAAGTCCCAAAAACTTCATTTCTTTATACAATTCATTTGGACTAGAAAAGTGCTTTAAAATATCAAAATGTTCACTGAGAAAATTCCTGCTGCCATGCCAGCCTTGGCAGGAGGGGAGGTGCTGCCGGTCCCTGCCTTTCCCTCCAGTTATGAGCAGCAAGAGCTAGTTTTTCTAAGATGGACTTCTAACATCTGTTCTGCATCACCCAGAACTGGGGACCCGTGGGGCTTTCACAACAACATGTTTCAAGCCCTTCACACCAAGGAGTAAACCACTATTGAAGCCGTGCATTCATTAGCTATTTTCCTTCCACTGACTCCATTGCTGGAGCCAACTCCATAAAGACAGAAATCAAAGGTTTAATTTCTTTTCTGGCACAATTATCATCTGCGGTTTAGGCAGGGAACATGTTGTGGGAATGGTCTGCTCCCTGGATCCCACTTCCCTTTTGTTCACTCCCACCCGGTTGGCACTGCTCACCTTCCATGGACCACTGGGGCACAGAACACCGTGCTGCCGGCACTCCCTGCGCTGCCTCCAGAGCCTCCAGAGACACTTTTGCCCTTTTCAACCCCGGGTCATTTCTGTGCTCCCAGTGAAGCCAAGGGCAGCACTCTGATGGCTGTTTTCTTTCTGAGTAGATCTTCAGGAATGCTTAGGGCTTGCAACCAGCATCACCTTTCCAAAAAAAGAAATGGGGCGTGTGGCAAGTTATCCACATAAGTGCACTTATAAATAGATTGGAAAATTGCAGCTAATAAATGTCATAAGTATCTGTAGAAGGATTTCATTTAGACTGCACTTTTGGAAATGGACTCCAAACTTTGGTTTGGTGTCTCTTCTTATAATTGATATTTTGAACAAATCTATTAGCAGTTTTTATGGCTTATCAACCCCATGCAGATTAGGAATATTTGTGACATGGAACAACAAAATATGTCTCCAGCTGCAGTGTCAAGAACATCCAGATCTGGAGAGACTGCTCATAAGGCCCTGGTTTATTTCACCCATTTTCAGCCACAGGCAAAAATGAATCACAACTGATCACCAAAATCTTTCCTAAAAAAGGAAAGAATGTCCTTCCTTCCCACATTGTCTGTCACCATCTAGCAGGTGACATTTCTAAGCTGGGAAGCAGTCCTTCCTCTTATCTTTCCCAGCTCCAGAAATCAAATGAGCAAATAAACAGCATTTCACCTTGCCACAAGGTGCCAGGGGAATCTCCTCTCCTTCACAATGTACAGTCGATGTTTGTAATTAGTTCTCACCTTTTTTTTTTTTTTTTTCTTTTTTTCCCCCCTTTTTTTTTTAAAGCTGCTGCATGCTGTGGTGGTCTGTTACAACTGGATGACAGATGGGGAACATTTCATTGCTCCGTGGTTAATATCTAGCAGAAAGTGTTACTTTTTTTGGTGATCAGACCTTACTCCTTTCCTGGTGCTTATCTGTGCTGCAGAACCCCAGCAAGCAGAAGGAAGCCCTGTAGTGAAGGTGCAAGGCTTGCCAGCATCCAGAACTGAAATAGCTGCACCACCATGATTCTTTTAATGAAAATGATCTGAAAAATCCAGCCCATTGCTATCAGATGTGTTTGGAGCAGGGACTTGCTAGTATGATGTTGCTGGATAGGATGCATGATGTTGAGGTACCTAGACTAGCTATATTAATCGCCACTGTACTACGAGAAGAGTGGTTTCCCACCAGTTGCCAGCAGATTCTCCAGAGATGTGGTCAGTTTCCTAAGTATACACAAAAGGAAAGAATGCAAAATAATTTTACAAGATCTGTATATAGTGCTAATGCACAGGATATTTACAATGAAGCTAACATGTTCCTTAGGGATCAGCAAATGAAGAGAGGTGGGAAACCAAGAGTGCTGGGCAAATTTGATAACTTTTGAATGGAGAATCCATGTCCTTGAAAGCAGTGGGAATTTATATGGTGATTCCAATGGGAGCAGACCTCTCACTCTGAAGATGTTTAGGGATGATTTCTCATGCTTCAGGGTTAGTAAAGTGGTGCAAATCCTCTAGATAGAAAACCCCTGCCTGGAGACTAAACACTGGGAAGGATGCCAGGTGAGATCACTTCGGTTCTCCCCCACACCATGACAGTGAGACTGGAGCTCTTTCTCCCTTTTGTGTTTTTATTTTTTCCCCTGTCTTCTCATCGTGTATTATGTGTATTAGGACAAGGTCTTACTGTGACAGCTAAGTCTGGTACGAGGCCAGGAGTACCTTCTAAATCCAACTGCATTTGATTGTAAGGCAGCTGAATATATAATTTAAAAGCCAAAAGAGCCACTAACATATTTACCCTCTCAAGAATTAGAAAGGAATAACAGATAAATTGTCAGAACAGGCCTTTAAAAATGGTGAGTGGGAAAAATCTTTGCATCTCTGCATGCTTCTTGTGCTCATATTGAACAATAGATATGTATTTTCCAGAGAAAGTATTCAGTGGTTAATAAAGATTAGGTGCATTGCCTGGCACAAAAATGATAAACTATTTAATTCTGCCAGAGAGGTAATTGATTTATGATTTTTTTTTCTTTTGCTGACTTATTTTAGATCAGACCAATTAAAGTACAAATTCTTTTCTGAAAATCTCACCCTCCTTTGCACTTGGCAAAATGCTATTGTGGTTTGCTCTAGTTTTATACTACTGCGTCCCCCATTTGTCTTCTAAGATATAAAGCTACTTCTCAAATGTATAGGCTTTTTCAGTACCAAAAGGAAAACCTTCAGTATCCCTCTGAATTTGCAGCTATAAAAGGGCTTTTCAGACATGACAACAAAAAGATCAAGGTGGCTGGAAATGCAACATTAAAATAGATTTTAATTCAGAATCTTCACAGTTTTTACTTGATTCCTGGAACTAACACAGTGGCATACTATATCAATTTTTCTAGCTGAAAACTTTTAATACATAATGTAATCTGCAGCTTCATCGTGGGATTCAGCTACTGAGAAGGTGTGTTGGTGTGTTCTCACTGAGCAGCAAAAAGAGTGATGGATAGTCTCCACTGAGCATGTCATTGCTTCCAGGTGTTGGCTCATTTTTATAAGTTACTCCTAGGCTTCTCAGAATATTTTCATTCTCAAAATGTTTATTCCCTAAAAAGGAGATGCCATCCAAGGATGGATCTTCTAAGGTGATACATTGCCAAATCCTGGAAAGGTACAATCTACAAGAAATTATTGAGAAAAAGCAAAAAACAAAAAACAAAAAAATAGTTTTCTAACCACGGATCTCTTTGCAGAAGTAATAACTGCATTCCTTCCCACTCACAATTTCCCTTTATTACAGAACTTAGAAAGTATCTTGGCATTATATTGTAAATATTTGTTAAGACATGCTACTTTCTCAGAAGCAGCATAACACCGAAGGCCATTGATTCTCAAAATCAATTTCCTGTATGGAAAAAAAAACACCCTCTAATGACTGTAGTTAAATGTATCACCTAAAATTACCATAACTAAAAATGATAAAGACTATTACTATAACTAAAAATGATAAAGGTTATTTTTCCCTCAATTTATTAGCCATCTATGGATTGACTGTAGTTTGTGAACTGCCGATGTCCTGACTTTGCAATTTGCTTTCTTCAATGATGGACAAATATCAAGAAAACATAAGTATCTTATAAGTATTTTAAATCTTTGTCTTTTATTTATTTATTTATTTTTTCCTCTTCTGAAGGATGTTATGTTATAAACTGGAGTTCAAAATAAACTCATGCTGAACAATTCAAAACAATGAGAATAGAGTTTCTTTTTAACTGCCTCAAATATTTTGGCAAAGCCAAAGCCATTCTGGAAAGCAATTAGAACATGTTCGTCATGTTGAATGAAAGCTGATGGGATTCATATGCAGTTTGTCCTTGGACAAACTAGTTTTTCCAGGCCCACAGAAAATAACTTCTAGATCAGGGCCTTAAAGTCAAAAGTTGAATACTTGGTTGTGCTGTAGAAAGCTGTAGAAAAATGACTTTAATTAAAAGCATGCAAATGAAAGAAACTCTTCTTCATATAGCTATATTTTGGTATAGAGATTATGTTTTAATAACAACTCAGTGCAAAAATGTGCTTTGGATCAGGTTCTAGGGGCTGTGGACAGAGGCACTGGGACAATTGCTTATTTTCTGGTAGGTTTATGTAAAGATCCACATGGTAGGTGGGCAACCCTCAGCACCTCTGCCAAATACTGCTACTTAGAGGGACCTCCTGGGTTTGCTCTTAGGACAACAACATCACAGGATTTTCTTTCTCCGTATTTACAGTTGTGCTGTCTGTTGTGGATGTTATAAATGTGTGCTGTTACTCATCTTAATCTCCCTCTGTATAGAGTCAGATAGAGGTCCGCTGCCTGACCAATAACTATATTTCTTTGGATGTGGTGATCCTCGGGCCCTAAGAAGCTTGTGAGCCATCAGAGCTGCAGGCATGTTTCTCAGCACAGGCCCTTCCAACTAGGGTGGCAAGGCAGCAGCCCATGAAGGACGACAATCCTGTAAAGAACATGTCTCCTTGGGGCCTGGAAAGTGAGCTGAGTTTTTGGCCTGCAGCAAACTGGGGCAGGAGATGTCGCAGTCAAAAGTACTTCATAGCTCTCATTGCTTTGCCTCTGAAGGCAAGGGTGACTGAAGCTGAGAAAAGCAGCTAAATATAGTTGGGAAGAATTACATGTCCTTTACTCTCAGATAATTAAAGCAATAATTTCTTCCTTCTCCTGGTCTCCTGGAGCTTTGGATCCTGCATGGGTGTCATTATATCCTATCAATCATTCAGGTGTATGGATTCCAGGACAAAATGGGACAAGTATATCTCTACTCTTCACTGCTGTGCACCAAGATTAGCTGTGGCAGCCTCCTCGTGTGTGTAGCCCAGACTTATACTTCCTCTTCTCTTCTTCACTGAACCCCAACACCAGCAGTGGGGTGCGGGTAGGATTTGCAGAGGCAATGGGATAGAGAGTTGCAGGGAGGTGGACCATTTTCATCCCATGCTCTTGTGTAGGTGGGATAGAGTTTGCCTGCATTTTTTCCAAGGGTAAGGAAGAGGAATGATTTTGAAATGCTAAAGCTCACTGACAGCCCATTAAGCAGAGGTAGCCCTTGCCAGGTCCAGTGATTTCATTTAAAAGAGCTCAAAGTAAATTCCCAGACACTTTCTGGCACTGTAAGACGTGCACTTTTCTTCAAGCTTACTTTGATTACGCTAAAACTATGCCAGTTACAAAAGCTGCTGCTGGAGCTGAAGTGAGATCTTGGCTTTCACATTCTTCACATCCACCACCCCTTGAGAACAGAGAGAAATTCTGGCTTTGCCACTGCAGAACTTCAGTAGAGGAAGTGAGGCTGTCCCAATAGGCACCTTATGAGTATCTCAGTGGGCCAGAAGACAGAGAGCTGTGGGGCTGATGAAATTCAGGTGTGGCACTCAGAAAGGCTGATAGGAGACAGAGGTGTCCAGTTTGTCAACAGCCCCTGCAAGACCCAACAGGTCTTGCAGTTTTATTTAAAAACTATACAAGTATTTATTCCAGAGATTCCCTGTTATTTATCCAGAAGCAACGAAAAATTTCATTAGTAGAAAGATTGACCAGTTAAATGTGCAAGCCCTTAACAAGGCTTAACTGTTAGAATTTAAGTCTTTCAATCTCTGTGAAGTCAACAAATGAATCATACCCTAGGATACATTTCGGTGCATGCATCTGCTTAGGATGTACAAAAAAAAAACAAAACAACCCACGGACTACTGTTGCTTTGGCAAATATAAACTATATGTGAAGTGGGAGTGCAACTGTTTTATGGTTGTTTATTGCAGTAGTCAGAGAGTTAAAATGAAAACTACTAAGAGCGGAACAATTACAGTGTTAAGTCATTTTGTAAAGAATTTTTTACATGACTCAGAAAGTTCAGATTGTAGTGAATAGGATACAGAAAGCAAGACAAGAAATCTATATGATCTAGATTAAATTAAAGCTTAATAGGGCTCTGAACCCACAATAAATAGAATTGTCCCCATTCCAGACTCTCTTTTTTGCTACTTGGTTCTGTATTTTTCAACAGACACATCAGCCTGATCTGCTGTACCCTCCTATCAGTGCTAGCAGTGAAACTTCCATAGCTCTGTGCAATGAAGCAGAGTTTCTTGCTGCTGTTGGCCCGTAGTTCACATATCTACCCTGGGTGAGGAACAGGGCATGATTCCTAGTCGAAAGTAATAAACAAGACCATCACATACTACAGAGAATTTTTATTTATTTACTTTTTATCGAGTTGTCCTTGATGGGAAGAACGTGCATTGGACAGATGCCAGTATATCCAGAACCGTAGAATCATAGAATATCCTGAATAGCAAGGGACCCATAAGGATCACTGAATCCACAGGATCACCCCAAAATCAAATCCAAAATCAAAATCAGTACAAGAAAGACAGGGAGCTGTTGGAGAGGGTCCAGAGGAGAGCCACCACAAAGATGATCAGGAGACTGGAGCACCTCCCCTACGAAGACAGGCTGAGGGAGCTGGGCTTGTTCAACCTGGAGAAAAGAAGACTGCAAGCTGACCTCATTGCAGCCTTTCAGTACCTAAAGGGACCTACAAACAGGAGGGGAATCAACTTTTTGAAAGGCTTGATAACTGCAGGACAAGGGGAAATGGTTTTAAGTTGAGGGAGGGAAGATTTAGGTTGGATGTCAGGGGGAAGTTCTTTACAGAGAGAGTGGTGAGGTGCTGGAACAGGCTGCCAGAGAGGTTGTGGATGCCCCGTCCCTGGAGGTGTTCAAGGCCAGGTTGGATGGGGCCCTGGGCAGCCTGGTCTAGCATTAATGTGGAGGTTGGTGGCCCTGCATGTGGCAGGGGGGTTGGAGATTCATGATCCTTGAGGTCCCTTCCAACCCTGGCCATTCTGTGATTCTGTGATTCTGTGTCTGAGAACATTGTCCAAACACTTTGTTACACAAAGTCAGCAGCTCAGTACCATTCCCAGTCCCTGGGAAGCCCATTCCAGAGCCCAACCACCCTCTGGTGAAGAACCTTTTCCTGATACCCAATCTGTCCCTCCTCTGATGCAGCTCCATGCTGCTGAAGAATGAACCAAGACACGTATCCCCAGAGAGATATGTTACACTAGCTTAAATATTTTTCTTTATAGGCTGAAATTCTGTCATCTTCTTCTTCTTTTTTTTTTTTTTTTTCCTCAGAAATTGCTTCTTTATATCTCCAAGGTGTCTGACCACATGTGAGACAGTGGCCAGCCTCTGAAGGGAGCAAGAACATCAGCAGTATCAAAAAGGAGTCACACTGCTGACAAAAGCTGTCTTTACCAGAACTGGCATATACTATTGCTTTAAGTTAAAGGAACTGAACCTAGCCTGTCTCCAGAAGAAAAAGGAGAAATTTTTCTGTGCAGGTGCCATGAAATGGGCCCCGAAGGGAAGAATAAGGGCCTCCGTGCAGTTCAATGAGAGCTCTCTCTCATGCTGCCTGGTTCTGAGATCTGTGTCTGATTTGGCATCTGTCAAAAACTGGTCAGTTCAATCCAAACAGAGCATCCACCTATGTGTTTTGCAAGCAGAATTGTCTGCTTCCTGCTAAGAGCACTGCAACAAGGGCAGCTGTTTCCTCTGCGAGGATGAGGAGGGCAGCACACAGTGGCCTTCTGGCTTCAGGATTGTCAATGGGGCTGGGGAACCTGCTTTCCCTTTGGATTGGAGGAGAACTGGCTGGTGATGGTGGGAATGCAAGCTGTGGCACGATCCCAGCAGATCACTGGACTCTGACTTTGCAAAACTTCCATTAATGCTTTAAATAAACAGTTCTCTTTTTCTATTCGTACTTTGCAGTGTTATACTGGCACTGTGCCTCCCTTGTAAATGCAATGGTAATGTGCACTGGAGGTAACTCTAGCCCAATTCCCAGTTGCTTTTTGTAAGGTATTTTCTGGAGGTATTTCCATATTCACAGATGAGTAGGCATGCAAATATGTCTATGGATACATACACACATACATATATAAATGCATGTCTGCTTTATTCTCAAATGCAGACAAAATGCATGTGTCATGGTACGGATATTAGGCATGAAATGCAGGCTTATATATAAAATACAGATTTAAGGAGTTTGCTTTCCTTTAATCTTCCCCTAAAAATAAAATCTGCTGATATTGCATGAGTCCTGGGAGTAATTGTAGCGAGTAAGCATAATTCACTGAAAGCACCAGCACCAGCAGCATACCTCCAAAACACTAAAAGCTGAAGCACATTAAGAAAATAGTCTGATTTGTGAAGCTGTCAGATTTCCTCAGTTTTGAAAAAGTTGCTCACAGACATCTGCAGCTATGTCTCTAATAGAGCAGGAAGTACTCTTGTCTGACAATAGCTCTGTTTTCAATTTGGTTGCTCCTTCAGGGCTTCTAACTGAGAAAAAAAATACCCATTGTACTGGAAACAAGATTTTCGTGATGGCTTGTGCCTTTTCCCATCTTCTGTTTATAGGTGCCAGATTATAAATGTAGAAAGGAGGTTTCTTTTGAGACAGCCACTTTGAAGAACTTTTCAAATTTTTCTCTCCAGAGTTTCAGCTTTTTCTCTCATTTGATAGTATCTAAATGTTGCAATGGTATTCAGATGTTCATCCTCAGTCACGAGCTCTTTAAAACATACTGTAAGATAGGAAGCAGGCAAAATCAAACCAAGGCAAAAAACCTCAAAATCAACTTAGAGTTCTTGCATTTTCCTCCAACATTCATATATTTATTAAAAAAAAAAAAGCTTCATGTTGAAATTCTGCTTCAACCTATGTAGTTGACTTAGCTGGTGATCTAAACCTGAGATATATTAAATCCAGAGAAAATGAAAGTTTTCTTATATATAGCCATGTTTTTTCTTGATGATATAGGATGAAATCCAGCTCACGTCAATTTATGTCCCACTTAGCATAGCTGAATATTTTCCATATCACCCTTTTTGGAAACTTTTGCCAGACAGGCTCTAAGAGATCCAAAAGCATTTTTCAATGACTGCTCTCTGCACCATATTGCCATAGGCAGGCAGTCATCTAATTCAAATATGGATGTCTAGAAATTAGTTTTCTAAATCATAATTAATAACTCTCTGATTCTTTTGTAATCAGCTGAGAGAAAAAGACACCGTCAAAGAGAAAAATGTTTGACTTAAATATGTGTTTTGGAATGAGATTAGTGACAGGATGCTTCAGGTGGCTGTTTCTGTTCTGAGGGCTGCTGATCATACGTGTTCCTCTAGTGATGCTTAATAGGCTTGTGTAGGTACTCTGCCTTCCTCCTCTTTGCCCACTTCAGAACTAAATCAGTAACCTCAGTTAATGTACAAAAAGTCTTCTGTATTAATGGAAAGTGGCTGGGGTGAATTTGATGCAGTATAATTTTATTAGCAGTATCTAAACTTAAGCAGACTTTTAAAAACGCTTAAAATAATTTGTTTGTTTAAAATAAGTTTTTATTTAATACCATACTTGATAAACGCAACCGCTGCAAGGGAAGCCATGGTATGTAAATTATAGCTATAGACGAGCCACAGAGATTATTAGGGTCCTGGAGCATCTCTCTCATGAGGAAAGGCTCAGAGAAGAGAAGACTGAGGGGGAATCTTCTCAATTGTTATAAATATCTAATGGGTAGGAATCAAGTGGATGGGGCCAGGCTCATTTCAGTGGTGCCCAGCAAGAGAACAAGTGGCCATGGACACAAACTAGAAGATAGGAAGTTTTATATGAAACTTCTTTACTTTGAGGGTGACAGAGCACTGGAACAGGCTGCCCACAGAGGTTGTGGAGTCTTCTTCTCCAGAGATATTCAAGACCCACATGGACATTTTCCTGTGTAACCTATTGTAGGGAACCTTCTTTAGCAGAGGGTTGGACCAGATGACCTCCAGAGGTCCCTTCCAACTCCTCCAATTCTGTGATTCTGTGATATGCAGCTCTCAAGGACAGAAAAACTTCTTAAATTTGCATTATTTTTCTCACCCATTATGTTTAACATATGACATTAGTGTATCTGTGCCATTGCATTAGTGGAAATTAAATGTGTTCATGAAATATCCTGAGCGGATATTAATAGGCAGAGGTCCACTGGCTTCAGCATTGCGTTGGCAGGCCAGCATTTGTCCATTTGCATTTACCTGGCTTAGCAACAAACTCTACGTTTTTAGAAAGAAAACAGAGCTGAGCTGTACTATAAGGATAGGTCAATGTGAAACGTTAACCGTCTGTTGCAAAGGCGAATGGGACCACTTTGCCTTTAACCATATTCCTCGTTAAAAAACATATCTCTACAGACTTTGTGCTAGTAATTAAAAACGTCTGTTTAAGCATTTGATGTGTATTAGGCAAAGTTTCAAGTCATGCAGTCTTCAGCAGAAATGAATGTCCCCCACGGTTAAAAAACTCTGGATATTGAGGGGGAAAGTGGAGAACACTTAATTAGGCATGCTTTCATATTGTTTTCTGAAAGAATAAACAATAATAAAAACACATCTTACACGGGAAGATACTGCTTTACAGTTTGCTATATTGATGTTGTTCATAGACATTTGTGGCAAACTATGTAGAATCTACTGAGGACTGAGTGCCAAGAATTGGCATTGGCACAGATTTGGTCATAACAGTGCACAGATACTCTTCTGAGACAAATGTGTTAATAATTTACAGCTCATGGCCAGTTGGAGTTTGGGTACTGGGGTCCTTCCCAAGGAAGGAATCCCATATCTGGAAGATGTTTGTGTTATCTCAAGTTGCCTCTTGCCTTCCTATTTAAATGTTTTGAATTTTTTTTCCTATCCCTTTCTCTTTGTTTTTCAAATAGCTCTGCTTCACAGTAACAACCACTGATATTTCTATTTTTCAAAGTCTTTTTTAAAGAATGGCTAGACTTGCCTCATCTCAGGACAAGCTTTCAGCAAGGAGTCTCTCCTCAAGTCAGAAACAAGGCAGAATTTCCTAAGCTATGGTCACTGGTCGTGAAATGAAAAGAATGCAGTGCAGGAGGCTCGTGATCCTGTGAAACTGTATGATTTAAATTTTCTCTGTATGTTTTGAAGCAAAGCATGATGAGGAGAGAGGTGCCAGTTGATTTTGAGAGAAATCTCAGTGCTGACAAAGTTCTATAGATCAAAGAAGAGGAAAAGAGAATTAGCAATGAACTAGAGTGTTCATTTGCCATGAATTTCTAATATCTTCCTCCAGACAAATTCTGTTCACTCCGTGGTACTTCTTATGTAATCAATGATATTTTGAGCAATGTATGTGCAGTAAACCACAGTTTACAGGAAGCTTATATCTAAGTTGACTGTCTAATGTGCATTCAGCTATGCAGTTAGTGTTTGATAGCTTACATATGCATCTTTGAACTTTTATCTTGATTTGTGAGCCTATTACCACCAGACTCTCTATTAACATTGCAGTATTTCAAAGTTAGATGAAAATACGTTCCTCATGTTACCTTGCTTTCAGTATAATAACACTTTTTTGTTTAAGCCACAGACAATTATGAAACTCTTTGCTCATATATGAAGTGCATTTCTGTCCAACTGTACACATTAAGTACATTAATATTCCTTGCATGTTTGATCATGTTTGGAGATAAGTAAAAAGTTTAATCTGTATCTTGTATTTCGTCTTGGAAAAGTCAAAGCAAGTTCAGATTATATATGGAGGTTTAAATTTAGGGGGCTGCATTATCATACTTCAATTCAGCTAAAATGGAAATTATAATTACCTGATTATTGTAATGTTTTTCCTAGTATTTAGTGGCTTGAGTTCATACTCAAACTTTATATACTTCTGTACAAAATAAATCTAGAATATATTCCTTTCAGTCTTCTTACAACCTAATTTGCACCTCCTAGATCAGATTAACACCAAAGAAGGGACACATTTTAATCAGAGATACCCATGAGCATGAACACTGTTGCCTTGGAAGTTCTTCCCCTAGCATCTTTGATAGGACTTTTCCCTTCAGAAGCACTTTGAATGAATTAACATTTCAAAAACGATTTCCAAACCTTCTAGAACATTTGCAGCTGTAGCTGGAACATGCTGCTTAGGTACTGAATGCAACTTCAGCAGCTGGCTAGAAGCCAGCTGGAAGCAATGTCATTGCATCTTTCCTTTTGTTTCTTCAGGTGTGAAGCTGGGAGTGTCAACCCAGAGAGGCATTGTAGGGAATTAAAAATCAACCAAAGCCCTTCTCCAGCTCCCTCTGCTAGGAGTCAGAGATTGCATCTGAAAGGTTTTTCTTTCTTTATCTTTTGCTTGATTGAAAGGGCTGAACTTTAGACTGAGAATCCAGTGTCTTCTCTGAGAGTAAGACAAGATTCAGAGATAGTAGTGAATCTCTTGCTCTGAACAAGCCACGTTTTGGGGAATTTTCACTCAACCCACAAACTATTGACATTCAAGGAATATTCTGCCTCTTCACTTCCTCATCTCTTGTCTCCTGCTTGAGGTCCAAAGGCCTGTATTAATCCTTCCAAGATCTTTTGAACTGGACTCAAGTGCAGCATTTGCCTACACAGCTCAAAGAGGTGCAGACTGTCATCTGTGACTGCGAGCCAGCTTCAGATCTTTTAGCAGTTGGAATGATCCACAGTGAAGTTGTTGCTTCATTGATGATTGCACCCCATTGCCATGGTAAAGCAATGGTGGAATTTCCCCTATTAGAACTACATCCACTAAAATGTCTTTATTTGCCTCCTGAAGTAACAAGACAAATATAAAAAATAGCATAATAAATGTGTTTTGTAGTAGATAATGAGTATTTTAATAACAACTGGAGGGAGAATGAAAGAGCCTAATTACAGCATGTGCAGAAAATGCATATTTTGAAATGCTATAGAAAGATGTGTGGGCAGGGAGCCATTCAGCTGAGTCTGTGCATTGTGATGTTTCCCCAGTCTGAAGTCTCATGTTAGCTACCGAACAGCTGAAACTAAGCACAGGAAATAATCAGTACAGGCAAAAAAAAAAAAAAAAAGAAGAAATTATTTAAAAGCAGAAAATAATATCCTAGCTACATCTAATCCCACATTATGGCTTGCTTTCTGAACTGATTTGACACACCTGGGACAAACATGGTTTCAACACAGTTAAGCCTAGCTTGGATTGCTTGGGCTTCATAGGCAGAATCTGGATTAAAAAAGAAAGTGACAGAATGGACCATTGGGGCTGAATTTTGTCTTTTTATATCTCATCTTTACTGAGCCCAATTATTTCAAAGAAACTCGGCACCTGTCCTTCAAAAGAAAGCCAACAAGCAAGCAATGCCACTTCAGGAGCCAGCCAAAAGCTATTTATGGTTGCTAAGAATTGATGGGGAAGGATAGGACAACAACTGACCACAGAAATTCTGTGCAGAGGTAACACATTTTGGATTCCTGGAGAAACTGAGTATTAAGCTAGACCTTGCTGACATACACAGCACTTGCTGAGGAGATCTGTATGGGGGTCACTGCTCTTGGCAGCATTTCAGGGATTGGACTTCCACAGTGGAAGTACTTTCGGCTGCTCTTTGGCAAAAACTCTAGGAAGCCAATACCACCCACCTAGTGCAAAGAGTTCAGTAAAGGAGGCAAAATGCATACACAGCCGTTACAAAAGTCTGCAAAAGGCTTCCCACCTAGCTGAGATCTAGATGAGAATATCTCAGGAAAATCTGGGTAACAGGATTTGTCATGCTAATAGGTGACAAAGTAAACCTCTCTGACACAAGACCATCTCATTAGATAGACAACTGGCCTCTCTCTCATTTTAAATTTCATATAGGGAAAAGATGAAATGCTGATGCTATGAAACTGTTTCACAGGTCTTATCTTTCTGTCTTTGCACTTATAAAATTTCAGAATGTAACTAAATTCCTGAGGAGGTCATGATACAGAAATAAAAGCCCCACAATTGAAGTAGACAAGAACTAAGGCAAGGCAGCCATTGAAACAGAAACTTGCTTCTTAAAGTATTTGGCATTTAAGAAAAAAAAAAAAAAATTGAGCTGACTTTGATTTATGCTTTACTATTTTATTTATGTATGACTTCTTTGTTTACGTATTCATTTTTTTTTCCCTAGAAAAATCAGCATCAAAGTCGTGCCTAGGGGACATGTATAAAATTTTAAACCAAGACAGACGAGAATAAACGAATTCCATGTGTATCTGTGTCAGTCACTTGCAGGATGCTCAGGAGATGTTCTCCATAAATATTCTCTCAGAAGCAGAGCAAGATTTATCAAAAAAGTGACTGGAGAATATCACCCTTTATGGAGCATTTAGCAAATGAGTGTGCTTCAGTCCTTCCTGATGTGAGGCTAGCCTTTTTGGGATGCCTTAGTTCTTACCTCCAAGGCATTCCTCTGAAAATGCTCCTCAGGGAGAAGGAACAACAGCTACTTTGAGTCCATTTCTGGCTGAAGGCAGTGTGTTGATCCATTCTGGCATTCATGGAGGCAACACAGCCTTTGGAAGCTATTGCTGCACTGGGGCCCTGCAGCTGGCAAGGAGGAGCCCAAGACATGGCCCTGCTCCAGACTGGATTATTCAAAGTCAGTGCTGTTCCTTTTCTCCAGGTAGTGCTCCACATGAGAGAGGGGGGAGTGAGACAATTCTATGCTTGTGTCTTGGATCAAAATACGGCCTTAGTATAGATCTACTCAAAACTGTTCCTTACCAAAATGCCAAGATTGCAATAGTCCAATGAGGTTATTTGTGCAGATAGAAGTCTCTGTAGACAATGTGGACAGGATCTGTAGAATTTATTTTGGATGTCTGCATGAAAAATTTACTGACAAAAAGTCTTTTGTATCGGTACATAATGACTTTCAACCTACATTTACTTTGCTCCTTAGTCTTGAAAAATTTAATTATCTTTGGGGATAATTATTTTTTTCTGTGTGTAATAAATAATCTGCAATTAATTGACTGAGAGATGAGAGTACTCTTCTGTAGGGAAATTCTTAGAGTCCCTGTATTTGCAAAGAAGATGTTATGTTATCCCAAAAGATGGTAGGCATACAAATGAACAGGTATGTGTAAAAATTTGCCATATGAAAATCTTCCCAGTCACTCTCCAAATGCAGCTCAGAGAACTACAGGTTCTGCCATTGTCAGGCTTAATTCTGCATGTTGCTAGGCCAGCCTTCTGACTCTGTAAATGCACCGAGTTCATAACAGCACAATAATGCTATCTAAGCATGACATCAACTTAAAGGAGTGAAGAATCAGAGGGATTTCAGAGCAGTTCTACCAGATTACAATTGAAGTCCATCCATAACAGTGATCCATCTTCAATAGTTTCCAGCAGAAGATGCTTAGAGAGAGATAGTCAAATCCAGCAAGTCTGTAGTGATATTTTCACCCAACACATCACCATTTTACAGCAATTGACTAGTCCTACTCCCCAGCATGAGGCAGCAGTTTTGTATGAACAGCCCTTGGTAGTTTTTACTTCTGTGGATTCATTTCATCCCCTTTTTGACCTATATAGCTTTAAACATCCAAAACCTAGACTGTTAAGTGTTACATTGTCCACTTAGAAGTTCTGACAATCTTATTGGGAGAATGAAAATTTCTGTCCTGGGAAAAAAAGAAAAAAAAGAAATAATATAACACATAGGAAAGTGACAACACATCTCAAAACTTGACATTGTATTTGATACAACAAGCCAATTTTCTTTCCTAAAATACTGGAAGCATTTCTTGTCTTTTCTCCTATGAAAAGAATGAAGTTAGTAATTTCTATTGCTTGCAACCTTGAGTGAGATGTGACAAAGTGGATCTGAGCATACTCTGATCATAAAATCATAGAATCATTAAGATTGGAAGAGATCTCTAAGATTGTCTAGTGGAACAGTCAGCCCATCCCTACCATGCCCACTAAATGTATCTCAGTGCAACATCTACATTTTCCTTGAAAACCTCTAGGATGAGTGACTTCACTACTTCCCTGGGCATCCCGTTCCAATGTATTACAACTCTTTCTTAGAATAAATTTTTCCTAATATCCAAACTGATGATACATGATATACTGAGAGGTGGGGAAGTAGGTCACCGAATCCGTCATTTGAGGATCTTGGTGTAATTTACCAACAACAAACACAAAAGGAAACATTCATTTCTGGGACTTCATATGCTGTCTTGAGGTGTGAAGTGTGTCCTTTGTGAGCCTAGCCTTGTATAGAAACACTGCTGGACATTTGTAACTGTATTCTAACTGTTTTATGTATAAAAAGTGAAGGGCCCGGACACATCACTGTAGAAGACACTAAAGTAGGCACAGAAGGCCCATGAACTTACTGCCACATACAGCAGAATCCTCCAGTCCCACCACCCATGTGGATGTGTCTCAGAAGCTAACAGGCCAATGAATAGCGAGAGTGGGGTTAGTCTCTTCTCACTGGTGACACATGACAGAATGAGGGGAAATGGCCTCAAGTTGTTCCAGGGTAAGTTTAGGTTGGATATCAGGAAAAACTTAACAGAAAAGGATGTTAAATACTGGAATAGGCTTCCCAGGGAAGTGATTGAGTCACCATCCCTGGATGTATTTAAAAATTGTTTGGATGTGGTGCTCAGGGACATGATTTAGAGGAGGGTTGTTAGAGTTAGGGTAGTATGGTTAGGTTGTGGTTGGACTGGATGGTCTCTAAGGTCTTTTCCAGTCTGAGCAATTCCATGATTCTATGATTCACATGCTATCACATGTCACTGATTCATCTCAAGCAAAAGCAGTGGCTGGATCCATATCCTAGGGATTACCTTTATAAACTGTATTTCAGCTAATTCTTTGTGGAACAATGCAAGTTTTACAAATGCATAGGATCTATGAGCTTTATGACTTCCAGATGAGCGTCTCAACTCGAGGATATCTTCTCTCTCCAAAGAGCTTACTGCTGATTACATGGTATTAGATAATAACTAAATAAGGATGGACAAGATCCATAGAAAGGACCACACATCAGCTTATTGTAAGACTGTAAGTACACTATTTGTGATAGCACCAGCAAAAGAGCGCAAGAAGACAACGAGAATGCAATGAAGATTTCCAGAGCAGATAATAAATCATTCAGTTTAATCAGATGTCTACAAGAAGAAGCATTTAGCTGACTTGGATGTGAATGTCAGCAAAGGTACTTTGTACCATGACTAATAACAATGCATATCAAGTACTAATACTGCAATACAAGTGCTTACTTGCTTTCTCTGGAAAGGTGACTAAAACCACCAAACATTTTTTCCCTATTACCTAAGCTGGAGAAGGGAACAGGTTTTGGAGGTGGAGGAGTGATGCATTTTTACACACAGTTTCTGCCCCACCATGTAAATGAAGGCAAACCTCATCTGATCAAGAAAGACAAATGTATTGTGGATATGATATCAAGACAAAAAATGCATCCCACACAAAGGAGAACAGAAACAACTAGGAATTAACATGAAGCCTAGTGTGAGGATAACTTTGGCTCAACAGTAACTGGACTCTGCTGAGATTAAGAACAAAATTAATTGACTGAAGGGACATATATTCCACATTAATCTGCAAGCCTGAGACAAGTAACACTTGGTGCAGATAAAGTAAGCTGTTGTGAAATGTTGTGCAGAGGGAAAAGATCGCAGTGCTTTTCCATGAGCTTGCCTGGAATATGCACCTAACCACAGAGTTTACTGTCTCAATCTGAACTACAATTGAAGTTAAAAAAAGTATATTAAGAAAATAACCTCAAGAAAATTACCGTGATGAAATGTTGCTGATGTGGGAAGGAGAAGTGAAGAGTCTGCAGATCTGTTCCAAGAAAATACCCTAAGCAAGAGCAAATTCATGCTTCCTCAGCCAAAATAAGGTAGGTAGAATATTTTGAAAGAAGCATATCTAAGTCTCCTAAAGTTTGTCACATGTTATCACAGATAGAACACGCCACAGACTCTGTCAGATCATGCCTGAGAGAGGAGGAAAAGAATGTGAGTGGTTGAGACAGGGACAGGGTTATTATACATGTTGTATGTTGTAAATAATACTGTGGTGGCTTATAGGAAAAAAAACACTGTTTTTCCCACAATTGTGAAAAACTAGAAGATAAAATACGTACAACCAGTTGTATATTTACATAATGATGCCTCTTGCATAAGACCGTTGCTGTGGAATAAATGAAAAAATCCTGAAAATATGATAATTCTATAGTATGAACGATAACCTATCAACATTTTTAGCTCCAGTTTTTATAATTTTACTAGAAGTCCAGATGCACGGGGTCTGCATTCTACGGTTTGGTACTGGCTGGGTTTCAGCCTTCAAAGCTGCTTGGTCGGAAAGGAAGACTTATGACGGTAGGCCATGTGAATCTGGAGCTCAGACTTTTTAGTCCAAGAGCTGAGTGAACATCCTGGAAGTTTTTCCCTATTTAAGTGTTAAAATATGCAAGCCATATATGAAGCATTGCCTATCTTCACCTGACTGAATGGTTAGAAACTTAGCTATTGAGAAATTATAAAATAAATGTTATTGACACAATACAGCACGATATTATCAGTACAGTTCAATTATGATGGTTAAGCCATAGAAGGTAAGTAAATGGCAAATACAGCTCAGTTTGTACATTTGAGAACAGAATTTGTTCATGATATATTTGATAGTATTTGGATAGTAAGAAAATATGTTTACTTATTTTTACTTCTGTCCACTTGTTTGAGGAATTTACAGATTTTTAGTATGTATTCTTTTCTAAGTATGCACTGTATGAGGTTTTACCTGGTCAAAGTGAATGCAGTTCCTCTGAATTTTTGGCTTATTACCTTCAGCTATGATTGGGATAGATTTAGTTTCAGTTGGAGCCGCAGGAATACAGACAGAGAATAGACATCAGTTGTTTTCTTCTGTCAACGTGCAGTTCTGCACGAGCACTAGGAGAACATTTCATTCCTGGTCACTTTTGGAGGGAGATGCATCTCCTTTAAACTCCTCCAGACCCACTGGGAAGAGACTGCATTGTCTTCCCCAGCACTGACAAGCCCTGCCTCCTACTGCTAACACTGATTTCTCTGGAAGAGAAGCGAAGGTGCCTGTGATAATCTGGTGCTATGTCCTGTGTTCTACAGCTGTGCTAAATGAACCTATGCTTGATTACGTTCTAAAACCCATCAATCTTGCACAGGGTTTCTAAACCCTCCACAACCTCCTCAGCAGGTATAATGGCAATCACCGTGTTTAAAGGTCATGCTTAGGAGCTTAATTTAAAGCTCTTATAATAATGCAATTTAATTCTAAAAAATGCCATCGTATTGCTCTCTGAGGACTCCCATCAGACAGAAGACACTTACTACTTGCACACAATTTTGATTTATTTATTCCTTTAAATTGCATCTATGTCATTATTTTTTAAAATTACTAATGCTTCCACTTATAGGTGGTAGGAAGACTTTCATAGCTGCAGTAAATTTCAAATGAAAATCACGATGTGAGTATTCATTTCTACAATGGAAAAATGCTTTGTTTTATTTTTTTAAAACAAAAATGAATAAGACACATGCTACATCGCTAAAAGGCATTTGAGCACCACAAGGTTTTGTGTCCTGCCCATCCATGCAAAACAGGTTTGCAACGTATGGTTTATTTTGATAGCTGTAACAGCAGCTAAATAAAGCCGAAGAGGTGGCTCAGTGGTGTAAGGACCATCTCTGAAACACTCAGACTCCCTGGAACCACTGTTTTAAGTCTCAGCAGGGTTGACTCAGCCCTTCAGGCAGACATTGTGTTTAATGCATCTAGTATGCAGTGGGATGAGACTTTCTGAACCAAAGCCCTGGCTTCTATGCGCAAAATATGTATTGCTTGTTCTGTTCTGAGTGCATTGCTCTTCATTTCGTTTCTCCTTATGGCTTCAAAGCTTTCTTGATGCTGGTTGCTGCCAGGCTCTGCTCTGCCTGCAATCTGGCAGGGAGGAATGCAGCCAACTTCACTCATCCTGAGGTACTTTCAAGACTGGAGACTCTGGATGACAGAAAACAAACCTAATGTTAGACTCAACATTTCTCTTCATGAGACCAGCTTCTTACCTGGACCTCAACACAGTTCAGCCTCAACATGATGCTGAGGTGCTCTCGGAGCTGAGGGGGTGAAGGTTGAAGCACAGAGACATCTCAATTGCCTCCATACAGCTTTCTGATGCTTCTTGCATGTCAAAGGAAGGCCTGGGGATGCTACTGGATATCCCTTGCCCATATTATCTTCATCTTAAACCTGAACACTTGTTGCAGTTAATGGAAGACTCACTGTATAATACTCAAGCTTGACACATGCCAGTAGCACATGCCATTCTATCACATGGAGAGTCCAGGTTTTTCCACAAAGCATTTATTTTTCCTGCTGCTCCAACAGATGACATGGAAAAGGAAGGGAAAACCATCAAAAATACATTCACGACTAATTAATCACAGTGAGGAACATGGTGTATAAAAAAGCTGAGTTTCCAAGAGGATTGTTCTAACTCTGAGGTGATGTGCTATAAAACCTATTTTCATTACATTAATATACTCTGGAGCAAGAGCCAGGTGGATTTTCATGGGCCTTAGGAAACCTGCCCGTTGTAGCAGAGTGGACTGCCCCTTCCCAGCACAGCACGGAGCAGAGCAAAACAAATAGCTCCAATGCAGAACTGCCAGGCCACCACTGCAATGTCAGCAGACAGAGAAAGCAGATAATTTTGTAAAATTCAGAATGACCAAATTGCTCTGGGGGGACTGATTCAGCAGCATTGAATGGGGAATGATGTTGTCCTATTGGCTTAAAACCAGTGTAAGCATGCATAGAGTCCGATATACAGACAATATAGTTGTCTGCTTTTTCTTCACATGACCAAAGTCCAACAAAATCTGTACATCTTCCCATTGATTCTGTGTCAGAATCACACATCTTCTGGCTTTAGATCGTACCCCTGAAGCACAGAGAAGTGCCTGAATAATAACAGAGAGCCAAGCACATCAAAAACTATCTTTCAAGTAAGTATGTGTTCCCATTTAAATCCATGAACTCAAATTACAGGGTTTTTAAAGAGCAGTTTTCTTAAAAGCCAGCAACAAAGCATTTATATTAGCTATGCTGAAATGAAAAGAGAAACAGAAGAAAGCTACACTATTCATCTGCTATTAAAATCAAAATGACTGTTATTTTAAAAACTAATATCTGCCTTAATCTGACTTACATAAAATAAAAATATTACATCTTTCAGCATTAAAAAGACATCTTGAAATCAAATATGTAATAATTACATCACAGAAAATAAGAAAGAAATAGAGATATCTAGCAGGACTCAGCTCTGAAGGTGTGGTGAGGAGAATAGGAAATCTTTTGGTTCTCACTGATTATAGCTCTTTGTATCAAAATACTTGAGGCTGAAATTAGTGTGATCCACAAGAGCAGGTGTTTTGAATTTTAATTTAAGATATAATTAGAGTCTGTAAAAAACACACGATGTGATGCAGAAATTGAAAGGGCTAATCATGGGATGCTCTATTTTTAAAAAATACTTAAAAATAGACCTACAAGCCAAAAAATCATATTTCACAAATCTTTATTTTGACTACCTATAAAACTGCAATCCATTACTACTTTTATTTGAAAAAAAAAACTAAACAATTCACTTCTGTCTTTAAAACTGGCATGTAATTATCAACTACTTTATCTTTCATTTCATGTTGCTTATATAAACATTGTTCAAATCTCTAATGCTTGCACAATCTCTCTGTGGGAATAATTGGCAAGACCAAATATTGGTTTTAATGCCACTTGGATTAAAGGATTACATTTATATTGAGCTAAAAGTTTTCCTTTAATTGTTGCCTATTGTTTACAAATGATATTTCAGACTTCAAGTGTCTAATCTCATTTTGTAGTGTTTAGGGCAAGAGGATGTCATATTCTGCAGTTCCTCCTGTTCACAAAAGACAGTATACAGTCCCATGGCTTTTCCAGTCACTGCTCTGTAGTCAAGGTTGATAACCAAAGGAACTGGTGCTTGTAAAAATCTGTGCGACGGCTCCTGTCTTCTCAAACTATTTCCTCTGATTTTGAACTAAAATGGCAATGCAATCAAGCAAGACAGGAATGAATCAATTAGATAGCTATCACAGTGAAATAAATGAGTCCTTAACTTTCTAATGCATAAAGTAAGACAGCCTTAAAGAATTTGAGCTGCATCGATCACCAATTGCTGCAGAGTGCTGCAGCTCAATCCAAATTAAGGCAACTGGAATAAGACATCTGAGAGGACTAGTTGCTAAAATTGCTGGCTGATATAACTGTGATGCACTGCTCCCCCCTTACACTAGAAACCAGGAGTACAATTCTCTGTGAGCTCCCACACTGCTTGGGACTAAGCATTATAATACCACGCTGATGCTTCTCCTGAAGAGACATAATTAATAGTGAAGTTAATTGTCTACTTAATAATGAGCAAAATCTACATCTGATAATACATTTCTGTTTTTCAAATATTATTTGTATTAGGACTATCAGAAAACCAAAATAGCTCAGAAAATTTCTCTTTTCTGTAGTCATGTTTGTCAAAGACAGATATTAACAATTCTCTATTATATTCTGTGGTATATTATAGTGCTATCCTCCAGACAGTCTGAATGCCAGAGAAATGTGCATTTTATTAACGCAGCGAAATATTTCACTTTACCTGCAGTTCAGGTGACAACTTGCCTTCGGGTCTTTGGTGCTGAGATAATGCCAGCAATCCTCAGATCTGCTGCCAACACGTCTCGTGGTGGAGCGGGGTCGGAGGGCCCATGGGCCTGGTAATTACTACGACGTCAATCCCGCTGCGGGACCTCCGCCAGCCGCTCTACAATGGGACCAGACAGCTCAATCTCTGCAAGAATTTCCCTCCACTGAAGCACGCTGGAAGTATTTCTTCCCTGTTCAAAGAGAAAACCTTTCATTCTGAATGTGTTTTGAACTCCTTCGAAAGTGCAGATGTTGTTATAGGGGAAAATATTTTTTTCCCAGGCTTTCTAAACTTACTATTGAGGGGGGAAAAAAAAAAAAAAAAACAACAATCTTGGCAAGGCTCAACTTTGCTAAGTGCCAAATTCTTCAAACTTTGTAATTTAAATCATCATCCCACATATATATTGGAAAGCCAGATGCTTTTTATCCTTTTTATCTCCTGTTCTATCAGTCAGGCACAAAGATTTCTGTGTGTCGGCAAAGCAAGTGCTGCTTCTCAGCATGGCATTGCAAAGAAGCAGGGGGATGTTTTCATTAGGCTCCCATTCCCTTGTTCTCACTGTATTTCTCTTTTTCAGCTTCAGGCAAAACTCGTAATAGGGATCCTTTCTATATTTAGTCTCGAAGGCTTGTTTCTTGTATCACAGCTAGGAGTTACCCATGAGAAATGTGTTAAATGAAATCTTGGTTACTTCAACACACTTCTTAATCTAATTAATCGCTGAGTGAAGTAGATTTCACCCAGATATATGTGTGTGTATGCCCTCCATACATTGTATTCTGCTTTCATAGTATCTTGTCACTGGTTGTGACTCAGTCACAAGGCATCTGCTGTAATCCTAGGCTTCCAGACCTCCATTTCCATAGCCTTAAAGTTCAGTTTTGACCAGACATTACAATACCAGAAGAAGACTATTTCAATTTTAATGTAAAATTATATGTGGTAGGTAACAATGGCCTGCCAAATCTTAGGTTTCTAGAGGTAAATGTTAATAGCAGCAAAATAAAAAGTTAAAACTCACTAAAAATTACATGAAGACATATACCTTTCCCACAGAGAGCAATGCTTCAAAGGAACTATACAATATAGACACTGCTTAATGAAAGAGCTTTTAGTCTTTGCTTTAAAACTCACAATTCCATGAAGACTTCTGTCCCTTTGCATTATCCAAGCTCCAGTCTGAGTACAATATTTCTGATTTTGTCAGTATTTTCTAATGCTTGTGCAAATGAGTGATTCACAAGCCATCTTTAATCCCTACTTGTGAGTAGTATTTGTATTTTTTGTCCTATTCTACAGAGAGTGCTTAAATACAATATTTTTGAAAAGTTCCAAATATTTGTGGGTGCTGAGCAGAAAATCTCTGATTTTTTAGATAACAAGTCTGTTGAAGGAAGAGCTGCTAGTGACTGCAGTGGCATCTGCTGTCTCAGAATAATTCTGGTTAGAAGGCACCATCTGATCCACCCCCCTGCTCAAAGAAGGGCCAACTCTGAACTTACATACAACTCTGAAATCAGATCAGGGTTATATTTGGTCAAATCTGAAATACTTCCAAGGATGTCCTAAAGGAAACGAGTCTCTGCCAACACTTAAAGGCTGTTAGCAAATCACTGATGTCTTTGAATGACTTCTATGCTTCAAGTTGGATATTAGGAAAGACTTATTCTCAGAAAGAGTGGTGAGGTATTGTAACAGGCTGCCCAGGGAGGCGATGGAGTCACTGTCCCTGGAGGTGTTAAAAAACTGGCACTGCGGGATGATTTTTAGTGGGCATGGTGGTGATGGGTTGATGGTTGGATTAAATGATCTTACAGGTCTTTTCCAATATTAATGATTCTAGGATTCTATGATTCATCCAGGTCGGGACCAGCCAGAATGGGACTGCACCAGCAGCCATCTTATGGCCTACTAAAGGCACTTTGAAAAAGTCCCATCACCACTTCTGTGCTACTGAGAGGTGGAACTTAAATTCACTGAGAGATTGGGGTGTTCAAGTGATGGAAGATACAAAATTAGTTGCCTTATGGATAGTCTATGTATAGATTAACAAAGAATAATCAAGTCAGGTGCCATCAATTCACAGAGAAGAGTAAAGAGTGATATGCTAAAATTACTGTTGAGCAAAAACTTTGGTTTTGTTTTGCTTTTAATTTAACATTTAAACACAAACACACATTAAACAACCAAAAAGCAAGCCTTAAGCTTTCTGTTGCAGAAAAGCAGACTTAATACTGAAGGGTGTGCTGTAGGCAGCTGTCCAATAGCATAAACGAAATTTGTAAAAGTAATGGTTCAGGAAGCTTGGTCCAAAAGCATGTTCCAGCAAAGATTGGGCTGAAATTAATCACAAAAGAAAGCTGCAGGAGCCAGGTAGCACTTTAGCACAAACTGGCATTGCTTTCTTGGAATGACTGGAGCTATGCTGATTTATAACAGCTGATGATCTGGTCTACAAATGTTTTTGTATTCCAAATGTAATTATTTCCCAGAGTGTAAGGGTGTCTATGTCTATCTCTGTTCATTTAGATTTCCAGATGCTAGTCTATGCTAGTCTAGAAGTATGCTTACTGCAAGTATTAAATTGGTCAGCTTGAATGAAATATGGGTTTCCTGACATCCTCACTGGTTACTTTTCTTTCAACTTATGAATATGCTGGTTATTATGAGAATCTTTTTTTTTTTTTTCTTTTTTCACCACTGAACTTTTAGTCAACATAAATGGAAGGGGCCAGTTCTCATAATCCACAAAGGTAAGCCACATTAATGATAGTTAGATGTTTATACTGAATGTAGTTGTACATGAGGGTGGCTTCTTATATTTAGATTTTCCAACCTAAGGAAAAAAAATCTCACTGTTTATGAGCTACCAAAACCTTTGATTCCAAACAATTTAAAGTGGCGTTTCTCAAGTCTTGTATTTATGGGTACGCCCTCAGAGTCTTTCTCACTGCACCTGTACAAACAGCAACAAAGAGAAAACATGTGAGTGTGAAAAGGGCCTTCAGCTTCCCCCACCTACTTAATGAAACTTCCCTGCTTTTTTTGCAAGCAAATGAAAGACAATAAATTACATGAGATGCTTTTCTAATGGCAGCAGGAGTGATAGGAGTGTCCTCATTTGATGCTCTAGGGGATAAGACTTATAAATGGTGCCATAAAAAGTCTTTCTGGGATGTGAAAGCTTGCAGAGAATGAGGCAGTTCAGCAGGCTCTGTAGTTTAAAACATTATGTTGTGCTTGTCATGCGTCTGATCTGGTTTGTCATGACAAAGAATCTGCTTGGATTTGTGTAGAACTGGTTTCAGCAAAGTAGCATAGACCTTTGACGACTCAGATGTTGGCTACGAATCTTTACAATACTCGTAGAGTTAGAAATGTTACCAAGAATTGTGTTACTTTTGGAGTTTTCTAACCTCCAAGATAGCTGATAGTCTTTTTTCTTCAAGTAGTCTTTAAACTCGGTATGGGTAACTCAATTAGATGCAGTTTTGATGTCTAATTTGGACATCAGAGAAGAACTGGTTGTACCAGAAACCTTTTATCAAGAGACCTTGATTAATTTTAAATTAAATGTAAAAATAAATACAAATAGTTCTACTTTAAGTTGAAACTATTGTTTATAATCTCAAAAAATGCAGTTTGATGAACTGGGAAACTCGTGGAGTTAAATGTAAAAGTTTTCTGCAATTTCTGATAGACAAAGGTACCAAACTTTACTCAGACTTGCACTGAAATCAAAGGGAGAAATACAGACCAAAATGGATGATCAAAAATAACTTCCTAGGAACAAGTAGACATCCTATGAAGAATGGAAAAATAGAGCAATGTTCAGCTAATGCAATCAAGTCTTAGAGGTCAGGAAGTCTATGGATAAAATAATTGCCAAAAGACAAACTAAGTTGGATTTTTCAAACACAGCTAAATAAAATAGAGATTATTTTAGCCACACAAACAAAAAGATGATTTATAGCCACTGCGCAGCGAACATGGTGCTGAAGTTAAGGATAATAAGGATATGGCCCCAAGATGAATACTTTGGCTCAGTTTTCAGCAGGGATGATGATGTCAAACAAGGCTGTATTGCTAATGGGAATACGAGAATGGAAATGGAATTAACCACATCTGAGGTGGATGCAAAACTCTAAAGAGATTAATGTGACTGAGTCAGCTTGCACTAGAGGCACATCCTAGAAGAACAATGAAAGAACTAGCTTAAGAAACTGCAAGTCTGCTAACAAAGATTTTGAATGTATTTATCAAATGTGATAGCTCTTCCCTGAAAAAAAAAACAATCTCTGGATCTAAGTTAATTTAAATGAGAAAATGTCTGGGCAACCACATGTCTGACTTCAGGAATACGTGAAGTTTTGAAGTGCACTTTGGAGGAAAAACAGATAAGGATATGAAGATGAAAATGAAATAAAATGTCACTCATTTTAGGATAGGCAGAATATGTTGGAATAACCTGACAACTTAGTGTTATTAGTAAAAGAACAAGAAGCAACACAGTTACTAGGAAAGCTTTTGATGCAGTGCTGCATAGGAAATTGCTTGTTAAGCTGGAGAAAATTTGGATTAGTGGAAGAATTGTGAGGTGGAAAAAAATGAAAGATCATGTTGAAAGGAGAAATACCAAACTGAAAGGAAGTTACTAGTGGAGTTCTTCCAAGATGTATCTAGGGACTAATCATATTTAACATTTTTAACAACTTTGGCAGAAGAAGTAGGACTATACTCATGACATTTTCTGATAATGCAATATGTAGTATGAATGTGGAGGAGGACGGTGTACAGGAAGAACTGGATAAGCTTTAGGGCTAGAATAATAGAAATGGGATGAATTTGAATAACCCAAAAGGTGAGGTCAGGCACTTTAGGACTCATAATTTTTCCCCAAGCAGGAAGTTTTGAAAAAAAGATCTGGGGATGGACTGTTGGATCTCCAGATGACACTGTATGATGTGCCTGCAGAGAATAAGAATGTAGTCCTCAAATCTATCAGTGGGGAATTTCACCAGAAGTATCAGTGCCATTTTGAGACACTCCCAGTACTTCAACTGGAAATGAGATTTCTAACAGAAAAACAATGCATCCACAACACCCATCCATTAACCCAAATATTCTGTTAAAACAGATTTCATTAGTTAATGAAAGGGATTACAGTGAGAGAGATTGGAGCCAATAATCCAATAGAACTCTTCTGGATCTACCTGCTTTCATAGCTTGCACTGAGCTCAGACACACTGCTTGGTAGAATCATCCAAAGACTAGCATAAGCTGAAATTCTACTTTTGATGAAAAAATAAGCCATTATTTGTAAGAAATATCAGTAGCTGTTTTGCTACATCATTTGACTAGCTCAATCCCCAAATATGCCACTTCTGTGGCAAATATCTGTATTAATAATGCATCCCACATCATCACCTGCTGTCTAGTCCTGCTGGCTAGTAACTTTGGGCACTTCAGCAGCACATCTGTCTGCAGTTAGTAAATTTTATTGTTAAATCACAATATTTTATTTTATAGTCACCATGTATCCCCTGAACCTGATGAATAGGCCATATAGAAACTTAGTCTTTGTGATTTTCACATAATATCAGAATATGAGACATCTTTTTGGTATCTGGGGCTTCCAACTTCTTACCACCATTTTTACTCTGACGTCCTCTACAGCTCTGACTGGATGCAGGCAGGTGAAGGTTAACAAAGAATATCTATATCCTATCCTCTGACCCAGGGCTTCAGGAGTTTTTTTTTGCCAAAATTTGATTCTCTGCAGTGCACAATGAAGACAAAGGAAAGTAAATGTCCTCTCCTTAGCTATGAAGAAGAGCTCAGATGAGTGTTTTTGCTGTGTTCCACTTAGAATATGTAGAACTGCTCCTTGAACCTATTAACTTATTATTTAGTCACTGGATGGGCACATTTCCAGTAGATGACTGGATGTTCACATTCTTTATTTGCTAAAGATTTCTTTGACCTTGGTGAAAACCAAAAGAGAGGAAACAGCGTTCAAGAAAGCAGAACTTAAAATGAAAAACACATGAAACAGAAACTCCCCACGGAACGGAGGAATGGAGCACTGGCTAAACTTGGGGGTGTTTGCTGTTCAGCAACTTTGCCAGGACGTATGCAGAGCAATATTTGAACTTTCCATTCTCCATGTGCAAAGGAAAAAAAAACCAATAAACTTGAAGTGTTTAACAAGAGGTAGCATGACTGAGATGCAAACATTTCTTTTTAATAACAATTAAAAAATGTTGACTATTTGTTGAATTCACTAATAGCAGCTAGATTCATTTTAAGTCTTTCATTTTAAGCAAGCAAACTAAATTGCAACTGATTTCTATGGTCACCATATTTTTTTTTTTTATGAGAGTGAGAGGCTGCTTAGTGAAAGGCATGTATTTATGACTAATTTAAAGTATAGAAGATTTGTTACAGTGGCCCACACCTGTCACAGACATTGATTTATACACCTACTGAATTGCCATGTTAGCCGATGGGTAGCTTAAAATTACAGACCTGGTACAAATATACTATGGAATTGCAATTACAAAAATTATCATCAGAAAAAAATAGAATTTTCTACATTCCAAAATCCAAAGAACTTTGCAGCATAGATGCTTTCAGCTTGAGCTTGTATTTCACTTTTGTACAGGCATGTAAATGAGATCTACCTTCCCTGAAATTGAAGGCTTATTTAATATGAGAAAAATAAATTGCAGTGATAGTGAATGTGGTTCTTATTGCTGATAACATAGCTTCATCCTTCCAAGGCTTGACTGATTTTGGGTGGGAAAGAAAGATGGAAAAATCTTTTTAAAATCTCTCACAGAATGTCCAGAACCCAATTCCCCACAATGCTGCTATGTAATGGTGACAGGGGACTTTGGATTTGTTGTCTGTCACTCAGCATTGTCCTAAAAAGAACTGTTTGCAGAGGACAGTTTCGGAATTGATGATCTCAATCATAAATATGATCTGCTTATGGTCTTGAAACAAAATCTTGCTGTGAATAAGTTTAATGGGTAGATCTTGCTCCAGCTGAAGTAGTTAAGTTTTGCCTCCATTGATCTTAGTAGGTTGTAAACTAGTGTTCAGCCTTGGGTATTTTCTGTTAGTAAATATCTGTTAGTAGAACGTAGTAAAAATGTTCTGGTGACAGGTCATGGTGTTCCCCAGGGGTTGGTACTGGGACCTGCCTTCTTCGATATCTTTATTGATGACCTGGATGAGGGCATTGAGTGCACCCTCAGCAAGTTTGCAAATGACACCAAGTTGGCTGGAAGTGTCGATCTGTCTGGGGGTAGTAAGACCCTACAGAGGGATGTGGACAGGCTGGATCATTGGGATGAAGCCAGTGGGATGAGGTTCAACAAGATCAAGTGCCGAGTCCTGCACTTTGGCCACAACAACCCCAGGCAACGCTACAGGCTTGGGGCAGAGTGGCTGGAAGACTATGTAGAGGAAACAGACCTGGGGGTATTGATTTATGCTCGGCTAACATGAGCCAGCAGTATGCCCAGGTGGCCAAGAGGGCCAGTGGCATCTTGGCTTGTATCAGATATAGTGTTTCCAGCAGGAGCAGTGAAGTAATTGTACTCAGCGCCGGTGAGGCTCCACCTCAAATACTGCATGCAATTTTGTGCCCCTCACTACTGCCCTGGATTATGTCCAGAGAAGGGCAACTAAGCTAGTGAAAGGTCTGGAGCACAAGTCTTAAGGAGAGAGGCCGAGGGAGCTTGGATTGTTGAGTCTGGAGAAGAAGAGGCTCAGGGGAGACCTTATTGCTCTCTACACTACCTGAAGGGATGTTATAGAGAGGTGGGTTTGGTCTCTTCTCTCGTGTAACTAGTGATAGGACTAGAGGGAATGGCCTCAAGTTGCGTCAGGGGAGATTCAGGCTGGACATTAGGAAATACTACTTCTCTGGTCAGGTGCTGGAATGGGCTGCCCAGGGAGCTAGTGGAGTTACCGACCCTGGAAGTGTTCAAAGAATGTTTAAATGTTGTGTTGATGGACATAGTTTAGTGAGAACTATTGGTGATAGGTGGATGGTTGGGCTGGATGATCTTGTAGGTTTTTTCCAACCTCGGTGATTCTATGATTCCATGATTCTGTCTGGGACAGAGCCAGGACTGGGGAGCAGACAGGATACTTTGCCTGACACATCCTCTAATGTCCACTCTGACATCTGGCCCTACAAACAGAAGGAATGTAGCACTGTTAATGACCATGATAAATCCTTTTATGAAGCAATACAGACTAATCCCACTTTATTTTGGGGCAGAGGAGAGAGGACAGAGGACAGAAGAAGGACAGAGGACAGAGTACAGAAGATCCATTCCTACCTCCTGCTCCAGCCTTCCTGCTCCCTCTAGACAGTGCATCCCATGGAGACCTTGGAGCAAATTTCCCCATTCAAAAGTATGCTGGTTGCTTGTGTGAAGCCCCATCACCACCAAGCAAAGACAGACAGTCACTGCTAACACCATCTTCCCGAACTGATGTTTATGGGGGGCTTTAATGCTAAAAACTGATCATCTTGGAAAGAAGTGTATGAAATAAAATATTGCCTGTATGTGATAAAAAATAAATAAAAAGAAAGGAACATTTTTGCTCCTAAAAATTGTACTTTCCTATTTTAAAGGATGCCATTTCTTTTCCTTATGGAAAAGAACATCAAATGCATTTTTGCCAAGCTTTATGGGACTAAACAGATTTATGAAATATTCCTGATTGACTTGGGGTGTGAATCTGGCTTCCATAAGTCTAATAATCTGACCTTTCTGCTTTTCCCTTTGCCTTCTCCTTTGACATCACTCATGCTTCAGGAACACACAGGGCTATCGAGGGTGGGTTTTCCTCTGCCTTTTCTACAGAAGCAAAGCCTTTTTTCTTATTCTTCCATCATCTTCCTACACAGGGTCACAAGAGAGGAATGCTCAAGGTCTGCGGCAGTTTATTTGGCTCACTCTTAATGAGAAAAATATCTGGGGATCATTTTTCTGAGTTCAGACGATTACCTGTACATCATCTGCAGTTTTCTTGTTGATGTGACATGTGTATAACGTTTCGGTTTTTTAGACTGTTACATCATGTTATTTGATATATACATAACATGGTAATGTAATTCACGAAGCAAGCTGTGGCATCTCACATACCTCTATATTTACTGAGTCTCAAAATACAAAGGCTAGTCTTTAAAGCCATGTGTACTTTTGTCTGCATAAAACTAAAAAAATAAGCCACCACCAAAACCATCACATGATTCTAAATATTAATACAAGACTTAACTGTGAGTAAACAAAAAGCAATACTCCCAAATTCTGTACCCATATTAAAATCTCAGCTGTAGCTAAAGAAATGAAAAGCAAGCCATTCCTTACTGTAACTAAAAGTATCAAATTAAGGAATATTGGCTATCTTGTTTTACTGAGTGAGATTGGAAGCCAGCTAGAAATTTCGTTTGGGTTTTTTCTTTTGTGTGTCTTCAAAATGATCTTATTACTGAATATTGCATGTCTTGCTGTGTTTCTAAATTCATGCACATTTCCTTCTAAGAACATGTGGAAAAGAGTAGATGGTTCAGAGTGAAATCTGGATGACATAAGAAACCATGAGAGAGAAATGGATAGGATTAATAAAGATCCAAACCACGAATCTGTGTCTACTGTTAAGAACACATCACCATTTTTTGTAGTGGAAGACTTTTATGAGGCACAAATAGGAAAATGCAAATATCAGACTGTTACAGAATGTTAAGGTTATGTATATGGATATTCTGGATGCACTGGCAACTTAGAAATGACAATTCTTAACATATTTCCTTTTTTCAGAACTCTGAGCAGAACTTGTGTCAATTTTCAGTTTAAATTTGATCTTTTCTTTTTCTCGAGCTCACTTTCTTCTGAAGCAAATGGACAATAAACGGTGCTCTCCCTCACCTGAGCAAGTGGATAATGCAATACCCACAGAAGCACTGCTGACAGCAGTATCAAGCAGCTTACTGCACACCGCAGCCATGAACATGGGATGCCAATAAAGCTATACTCAACACTGATTAATAAGCAAGGTGATGTTTCTTCTCATTATGTTCATGCTTATAAATGTTTCTGGCCAGACTCTTATCATGCAGAAAATTTGGCATGTAAATATCTGATTTCCACAGAAGTGTAGACATTAACTCCAATGGAATGGGTCAGAACTCATCTCGCCATGTGTCTGAGGTAGGGCTCTGTAGAGGGCTGCCATGAACTTACCACTCAGCCTTCCTAGGTCAGTTGCAGGCACTAGGGATGCCACCTCATTACGTGGGTTGCTGCCAGGCTTGCTTCCAGAACTGCATCTCATGTGAGCATACTCTGGTGCAGCTGCAATTACATCTGCCCATGGCCTTACATACTAATCACTTTCATGTGTGTTTTCTGAGATGATGCAGAAAATTCACAGAGGATTCCTCTAAAAAAATTAGAAGTATCTCCAAGAAGTTCTGCAAAATCTGAACCAGTGGCCTGTTGTTCCTTAGCCGAAGGAGGGAAGGCAATTTGTGTGATCTTTTTCAAACATCTCTCTTCACATGCCATGATTTGTCACCAGAAGTTACCTATTTCTCTCAATGGCTGTCAAGGAAACATAGGGCTGAAGCCTTCTGCTCCAAGTCAGGCATCTGACTTCCAAACTTTTCAACTGAAAGTGATGAAAGTCACCCAGAATTTTCCTAACGTGTAAAATGCTTTCAAATACAGCACTTTTATTTTTGTGGTGCTCATGAATGCGAGGGCATTTTGGGGCTGTGCTGCCCTGGCAGAGGATGAGGGTTGCAGTGATACCCACCAGAAGCTGTTGTGTTAAGTAAGCAGAAGAAAAAGGCTTGAGCTATACTAGGCAATTTCACAGCTTGGGTCCTTCTGTTTGAGGACGAGCGGAGTGTGGCAGTCCCCCATCCTTTCCTTAGCTAAGCTAAAAAATTCCTGGGGTGATTTAAGAGAAGTCTGACAAGTTTAGAGAAAGAAGAGCTATGGACACATAAAAGGAGGCTTTCACTGTTTGACAGGAAAGCTAGATCACATCCTGAGACCTTTGCTTGTGAAACTGGGATGTAATCTCCTCTGAAAAGAAAGAAGAACATAGGTGAGGCAGAAAGTAGAAGCCTTATGTTGGAACTAAGCTTAAGCCAAATAGAAATATCTGTACCAGCAAATACAAATCTGCTCTCAAACAATAAAGTGTGGGCAGTTTTCTCTCTGTTACGTGCTTTAATGCAAATAATCTCGTCCCTGTGGAAAAAGAACCTGATGTGAATATTTTATGCTATTGGTCATGAAGTAAGCAGTGCTTAATAGTTCCTCACTGTGGGAATAGCAGTTCAATGTCTGCTGTAAATGTGAGAGGTTGAGATATTTTGAAGTGAGAACCAACCAGACATCTTCTTGTTAGAAGCACGTCTTTCTTTTTGTACACATCCTGGGCCAAGGACAGTCAGGCTCCCTGCAAGTGAAGGCACTAACAGGCAGAACTTGAAGCTTTTAAGAATAATATGGTGGAAAATTTCCCTGGGAGGCTGGTTTGACTTTAATTGTAAAAAAAAAATAAAATCTGTATTAAGCAGGAAACTGTCTGTAGTTTTAAACCTAGTGATCTTTTTCACAAGTTATTAAAATGAGTTTCCAGTCACATCATGGTAAAGTTAGAAATAAAACCACAGGAAAAAAAGAGAGAAAGAAATCTTTCTTATCTGGCCACCTTCTTAGAATCCTTCAGCCAAATTTTAACACATAAAAATATTCTATTATTTCCTGGTGGGAGGCAAAAGGAAGCTTTCTTGCAGAATCTGCTTCCTGGCTATCGGAAAGCACCAACATAGAAACAAATCCAAGTTTGTGCAAGAGGTGATTGGTTAGTATTATTCTTTATGCAGCCCACTAGTGTTGAACAAACCCTTTACTGAATGTTGAGGAGTATGAGATGAAGTACAGATATAAAATATTAAAACTCTGGATGTCCATAATTTCCAATCTATTTTTTTTTTTTAATAGAGTTATTACTGAAAATTTTATTCCCTGTGCCAAACTCAGCCCTCACCATAGCAAAATGGCTCTTTTCTTAAGCAGTTTTGCCTAGGGAGGGTCTAAATGATTGTTTCCTTGAAATTGTTTATCTGTGCTGATTACAGTGGAAAAACAAAGCAAAAAAAAAAATAAAAATCCATAAAGTCAGAAGTTAATCTTAGCCAGGAAACAAGTAATACTGAGTCACCAAACCTGGCAAAGGTGGCTGTTTAACAGTGGGTCTTCTGAGCCAGTTCCTGTATATACTTCATTGAAGCATAGCCATGGCATTTAATTTAGTTACAAGTGCCAAATTAAACACTTAATTAAATTTTCTTTTACAAGTTGTCTTAACTTTGGCTACACATTGCTGTAGATGCTGCTACAGATATTAAACTGAGTATGAAGCCCAGACAGTGCTGGTTTCTGTGGGAAAATTTACCATTTCAATGCTGTTCTTTGTTATAATAAAAAAATAATAATTAAAAATCCCTTCCAAAGCTGTAGTCACAGCCTTGCAGCAAATGACCATTTTGAGAACTTACAGATTTTTTTGTTTCTTTACTCCATCCAAAGCTGGGAAGTCATGCAATATTTGGTGAACTGACATTGTGAAGAAGCTTTCGAGAACAGAATTTTCTGTCAAGCAATAGGCTCTTAAATCTGTTTTAACATTTCATTCTTGGATGTGTAAACGCACTGCGAGAAGCAGGCCTACTAAACCTTTCATTCTTCTGTCATCCTCCTAATGAATCACAGAGAAGTTATTCTCAGCTTTCACTGAAACCACTGTATCTCTAATTCACTTAGGTCTAGGAAAATGACACCCTGCTTTAATTAAAAGAGCAATGAATGTAAACTGACTTCAGAAAAGAGCTAAACTCTTTCTCGCCCCATATGCTGAAAATCCATATGCTGAGTGATGTGCAGCACGTATCTTTCTACCTGTCCGGGATGACATGTTGCCACTGACTCGCCATGGCAGGATGATGTTATCAGTGCTACTCCACTGAAGTTGGCTGTGTTGTACACTTGCAAGGAGAATCTGGGCTATGGTTTCTCTGCTACTTCTCAGCTGTTCTCAAAGAGAATATGTGTTGCTAATCCGACACTTCAGTAGCATGAAAAGGGAGATTTTCTGGAAAGGGAGTCCACAGGGCTCACTCTGATTCTGCACTTTCCATTTGTTTTCCCTAAAGGTCTCAGTGTACTACAAACAAAACAATGTTCTTGCAATATCTATGGGGATTAGGAAAGGACATGCACATTTACTCATTCTCCAAATCCCTATTTGCAAGAGAGTAGTTGCACATTTTGTGAGACAAAAACCTGAAGAAATAGGATAAGATAGATAGTTTTGGCTGAGTTTAGACAAGCAAAATGTAATTAGAGTGTAGTGGGCCCCTAAAGTTGTTATCTCTCAAATTAAAGACTAAACACGCCGAAGTGGTCATGATAGCTGATTTGCATTTCTCCTGAAAGATGTTTCCAGAAGATCATGGTTTCTTTCAGCCTTATGAATTTTGTCCAGAAGCACTACCAGCAGCCACAGCTGTGAGCTGAGGCTGGCACAGACCGTGACAGGTCATTCAGTAGAGATCAGAGAGCAACAAGAGGTACTCTGTGAAAGGGGAGTGGGTGTTCCTGAGCGTGTTTACAGATACCACTCTCAGGTGTGGCCCCTCTCATCAGAGATGGTCACTGTCTGAGGAGGTAATTCAGGAAGGAAGTCTGGAAGCATGTGGGTGTGATTCCTGCCCCAGGGAGAAAGTGGAATTGTTTATTCCAGCAGCAGGAAAAAGCTGGCTCTCCGTTAAGGTTAGTCCATTTATTACCAACAAGTAGATTATTCACTAAGAAATGCAATTTTTGCTGGTCTGAAAATATCCTTGAATTCAATCCACATCTGTAGAGCTGCTTAAACTGTTTGGGTTTTTCTTTCCTAGGTGGTAGGTGCATAGAGATTTATTTCCTCAGGGCTAAGTGTGAGAGTGTAGAGATGATAGCCTCCCCAACCCCTCACCATCAGAGTGCTCATCCAGCCTGTACATGGCTTGGGTTTTGCTACAGCTTCTGTCCAAGGAGATCTGAATGCATCAGTCCCATCAGCCTCGCAGCTGACTCCACCACCATGCTCTGAGTAAGGGATTTCTGCAGTGCATACCGCATGATATACAAGGTGTTGCAGAGTGACCTCTGCACAAAGCCTAGTCCAACAGCGCATCCCTGGAGAAAGGGTTCTGGGGAGATGTATACAGACATAATGACTGTGAGCAGCAAGGAAGGAACTCATAGAAAATCTCTGCTCTTGCCACAGGTTCATTTCACAAGTACTCACTGGGAGAGGATGGCTCCAGAGCCTGTGACCTTTTGGTGTTCACCAAAAGATGTAACACATTAGGAGTCTGTGCCTTGTTCTGCTGGCTTTTTAAACTATTCTATACAAAATGAAATGGTGACAGGAGGATCAGTGCAAGCATTCCACTTCCTAGGCACCCTGCAGTGTCAGAGCTGGGCATTTTGCTGGAATGCCAAGTAACACAGTTAGAGGGGGATTCACCATGGTGCTGTGGGTTCTCTTGGTCTTGTCCACCACTTTCCTTTTCATGAAGACTACTAAAAAAAGACAGAAAGACTTTTTAATTATGTGATACAATTTATACAATGAAGCTTTTGAAATCTTCTGGGTTTTTTTGGTTGGCAGGGTTCTAGATGAAAATAAAACAGCTTTGCTTGAGTGCTGAATTTCATACTGGGAGGCTGTGTTTGATTTTATTTTATTCACTGGCCAAAATGAAAAAAAACAAACCTACACCCTTACTGATGGTGTGATTTTATTTCCACTAACAGAGCCTCCACCATTTTTTTGACTGGCTCTGCTGAGCCAGCAATCAGCTGGCTGGGCCGCTGTAACAGCATTTTTCTGCAGGCATGAAAGATCCATGTCCTGTGATTTTTGGTTACTGGTTGGCTCCTTGTCTGGATTGCAACGGTGTTGTTAAGTTCTGCTTTACTGTTTCTTTCACATTTTGCTGACATTACCATTCCTGGTGCCACCAGAGGGATGGATGCAAGTGCAAGGCCCCTCAATTTAAAGAGATGAAAAGTTTCAAACACAGTCTTTTGACCTTTAAGGCGTACTGAAAAGACTGTCTATTTCCTACGGGGGGAAGAATTGAGGGAACAAATGGGACAGAATATGCTTTGAATTACTAACGGCTCAGTTAATTTAATTTTGATTTACGTGAGCTCTGTTGTGTTGGCCTTGTTTGTTAAATAATTGGTAACGTGCCAACAGCTATGGATAGTCATTGTCTTTTGTATTTTAATTGTACTAAATAAAATGAGAACAATGGAAGCAAAAAATCCTAGAGGTGAGTCATAAATAAGCATTATTTGATTTCTAACAGATATGCTTTAGTTTCCCAGTTATAATGGGAGACGGTATAGTAAGGCATTTAAATATATATTGAGTAACTGATAAACAAATAGCCCTGGGTTCATTATTGTCCAAAATAGAGTCTTTTTTTTTTTTCCAAGCCACTAATAAAAATTAATCTTTACTGTTCAAATTATGTTTATTTTGCTAATAGAATAAACAAAGAACTAATGACAAATTAATGAGGTCTCCAAAATAAACTATTACTATGTGACAGCTGGTCAGCTGAATGTGAAGTTATGCTTTGAGCCAGCTGAGGGAAGCAAGAAAGCTCATACTGAATTGGACACTAACAGGAAAGCAGAGAAAATATGCATTGAATCTTCAGAGGAGAACTTGGTTTTGAAATTTTATGTTGAACCAAAGAGCCTCATGTGACTGCTGTAGTGCACTGACTGTGGTAAAACAGCACCAATTATTTCCTTAAAGATTTGTGCCTAAAACCAAGTGGGTTGTGTATGGGTGACCTTTTTAAGTGTTTTCTGGAAGAAAATGCCGATACTTCCTCTTGTCAATGATACCATTTTGTGGACAAATTTTATCTGTTCCCATCTGTCATACTTTTATCTACCAGCAGCCTAGATGAATCATGGGAAGCTCCATCTCCTTCAGTTGTACCACTATCCACAGCCAGCTTGCACGACCTCTGCAAAAACTCTCTCAAGTTTGACAACAGCATGCAATACTGGGGGCCTCTCTGACATATTGTGTTTATTTTACTTATTTTTCTTAACAAATTTTTGTTCACATCATCTCCTCTGTTGTATTCTATCCAAGTTGGTATGATTTGAGAGAGATCAGTTTTGCCATGTTGGCATGCAGGGTCCTTACATAAATTTATTGGTTGCTTGGTCACTGGGGAGGAGGCCTTGCAAAAATCTGTGTATAACACCTCCGACAGACTGCTTTGCATTGCCCTAGGGATTGCTACAGCAAAATCTCCAATTATTTGTGGCCTCAAATTATTTGTGAATAAAATATGAGGACAAAAATCCTATTATGTGGTGGGAAATATGTAGTTTGCATAAATGCCCTCAAGTTTTCTGTTGGTTCTTTTCATTGAGAGCACCTGTATATTGCTAAAGAGCATATAAATCTTAGGCTATTTTGCATTCTACCCGCAAAGACTTCTAATGAGTCTCTACTTTATTTTTATAAACATTTTATAAGCTGCCTAGAGGCTTATATATGCTGCTGGACATATTTTTTGTTAAAATCTGTCATTTCATTTAAAGAAAAAAAAAAAAAGTTCCCCATTGATATTCTAAGAATGAAGTTTCATCTTTGTTACGTGGCTCATCAAACAAATGGTTCCAATTCTTCAGTTTTAATGCTAGGCATATGTCGTGTTAGACAGCTATTACCACATTTTTTTGGAATTCTACATGTTAGAGAATATATTCTTGCAGGCTGTGCTGCACATCAGACCAAAACATTGTCCAAAAGGATGTAAAATAACACTTGTGAAGCCTTAGTATTCCAAAATTCCAAGAGATGTTATTGCACGCTCTTGGCCCAAGTCAAAGAAGGGAAGCAGCACACTGGAGCAGTTAGGATTTAAGTTCCTCATTGAGAGCTCAGGTCTGCAAGTTGATTAGCACTCTGGCCCCAGTCCAGAAAAGCACTTAGACTGAGAAAGTATATGGCAGTTGGGTGTTTAATTCCTTTAAAACCTTTTTTGAAAAACTTAGCCTTAAGCATTAACTGCCATAGGTGTATTCAATTGTCTGAATTAGCAGGGTTCTGGTGGGGAGCTTGAGTGCTTATCGTTGTGTGGCTTCAAGTCCCATTCACCAGGCTCCTCTCATGGGAGTGCAAGCAATGCTGGACACCACCAGTGTTTCCCTCGAGGCCAGCAGATCTCTTCAGGGTCACCAAGGTCACAAGCACAGAGCACTGAGTGAATTCTTAAGAGATACAGAGAAGCTAGAAAGCTGAGCAAGTGCAGGGAGGGAGCAAGAACAATGAGGAGGCAGGAGTCACACTAAGTACTGCACAAAAGCCTGTGCCTGTCCTGATAGGGTTTTCAGACAAGTCTTTTAGCTTCTAAAGTTCATGCACACTCCCCAGGAAAAGAATGAAATTTCTCAATAACAGCTCTTTTTTCATATGCAATCAATCCTTGTTCAGTTGCTGTTTCCTCACACTTCTGGAGCCCATCCACTCTGATGCCTTCTACACTACAGCCTTTTACTTCCACATGCCACATGGTGATCAGTCCTGAAGGTAATGGGACTTTTGCAGCTCTCAGTTATCTCCACAGTGGTTTGCTTGACAGGTTAAGGGAAAACCTGAATCAGTGATACATTAATACAATATTTTGAGTATATCTGGTCACGGGCTATAGTACTGTGCATGGAAGTGGGCTTTCTCTGAGCATAGGTGCACTATGACTGCAAAGGCAAGCATTTCTTTTTGGTGAAGTATAAGGCATTTAGTGCTGTGGGTCCTTTTAATAGTTTCCTACTTCTCAGCTTGAAATATATACTCTGAGAATACATCTACTGAAGGAAGCTTGGGTATTTCTATGTTACATTGCGCTCCGCTGAAGTTAATATATTCTGCTTCTCCCCAGGACTAATTAACTCCGATATAATTCTGAGCTAGCAGAGCTATGCCACTTCCAACACTTGAGTTAGCTCTTTCACAGGTAGATCAGATATCTCCACATGGGGCTGAATTATGCCAATGAGACATATTATGAGTTCCTAAGCAGTTCTTTTTAAAGAAATTCAAAGCAAGGAAAATAAAGAATGCAAATGGATAAAAAGTGCTGCATATAACTTGAATTTTGTCTAGATAATTTGATCCGTGAACACTTCAATTTTAATAAACTAACATCTATTTTTGAATTAGTTTCTTTGTGGCTTAAAAAAATTCTGTTCTAAGCTGCAAGAACTGTCTCAATGAAACTGAAAATTAAATAAGAAATACCCACAGGAAACTTGCAGGTTTTTGCTAACATCTTAATTAAATCCCACAGGTGGAGGAAAATTAATTGAAGATTTTTACCACTTACCCCACTAACTTTTCCTACTCCAGGGATTTAGATAAATGAAGTTTACAAATTCACCCACTGCTTTGCTTTAAAACTTCATGAAACTTTGTTTTTTAGTAGGAAGTTAATTAGGTATAGTTCTTATTATACCTTTTATGTGGTAGAACTCCTGAGGCACGGTAAACATTAATTAAGCCCCACAGTGCCCTCTGAAGTAGACAGTTCTTACCCACAGTAATACTGAAAATGAAGCATCCCCCATCACTTGAACTGATGATATGCTCTATCCCCATAACAGCAAACCTACTTTAAATACTGAAAAGTGAATATATTGAATGAAGAAGAGCAAAGAGCACTATGAAATATTTTCCTGTGCCTTCATTGTGCCTGAGAATTTTTGAATATCATGAAGTAAAGCTGTTTGGTGCAATGCTGTCGCAACCTACTGTTATTTAGATCTTCGCCATCCCAAAATTTGCTATCTGTTCCATGACGTTTCACATGCCTACATAAAATCTAGGTAGCACCAAACTTCAAAAAAGGAGTTTGGATCTTTTTCAGTTTCTCTGCCAAGGGTTATTTACAATGGTTTAGGCATTTTTCAGTCAATAGTTTACAAGCGGAATGTTTCTGGGCATTGTATGTGTTTGGACCATTATTCAGGGAGTCTTTGAAGACCTGAGTATGGCTGTACCCACATGTTTTTTCTGCTTCAGTAGATATGGGGATATAAGAGACTAATACATCTGCATCAAATTAATATTGTACTGGAATACTGGTGTAGTAATGCTGTCGTAACGTGATACCATAGAGGAACTGCAGTGGCTGTAAGACTTTCATATGGTTCTGGTGTATGAAATCCATTACTGTCAGCTGCAGCTTGTAGGGCCGTTACTTGCAAACATTAGTCAACAGCCAGTAGTGAATTTGGTGCCTCCGAGTGTTAGCAACTCCAGCACTGCGTTTCCCTGATAAGAAAACAAAAAGAGTAATCTTTTAAAACTCCAACTTTTTGTATCCTAGCACTTGCTTCCCTTACAAGTAATTGATTTTTGGCATCTTTTAGGCATTAGCCTACAAATAATTTGCAAAAATGTCCCATGTCACTATGTGTTTCAGGTTGGTGTCTTTGCTCCTCACAGAATTGAAAGATCATTTAGGTGTTCATTTAGGACTTCTGTAGCTCTGAACACCTACAAGTATGGGCACAGCAGATCTGGCCCAAACCCCATCAAACTGAAGGAAAGACTCCTTTTTCTTTCAACGGGCTCTCAAACTTCTGCTTTTCAATCAGGAATTATGCATAAACTCACAGGCTGCAACTGAACTGACAAATCAGGCTGGCAAGGAACAGTCTCTGGCCCTGAAGGTGACTGTCATAGGATGATGTGTCCTCATAAAGAAACTCTTTATCAAGCCTCTCTGCCTCCCAAAGGAATCGGAATCAAGCTGACAGCTTTGGACCCCCAACCTCTCACCTCTGGCTGTGTTCTGCTGTTATGTTGCAGAGCTGCTTCATATTATGGTGAGTCAAAAAAAAAGCTAAGCATGTGAGTAGGATAGTGAAACAAACATCATAGCTTTGGGCAAGACTCTCTGAAGATTGTGGGACTACAAGAACAATCATAAACTGGATCAGATCAAGGGTCCAAGAGCCTGCATCCAAGAGTGTCAAATAGAAGATGCTTAAGAAAAAGCATAAAACCAGGACAAACATACAGTGAAATTGCCTTGGAACAGACTCCCAGCTTTAGTGATTTGTGGTGCAGGTGCTTCCTGAGCCAGCAGTATTTTCTTTGTTTTTATCAGTGCAAGATGGATTTTTCATCCATGAAGTCATCCAATTTGTTTGTGAGCTTTCGTAACGTGCAAGTATCTGCAACAGCCAGTGGTCGTGAGTGAATGCCAACCATCACATTTGTCCAGTTTGAATTGAGCATCCCCATGTCCTTCAGTTACAATTGGCATTCTGTATCTCTTGCACCGAAACAGACAATGAATTATTTTCTGTTAGCCTCTTGCACCTTACCACTGCATTTTGGAGAGCTTTTGGAATGACAGCCTACATGCTGCCCAGCTCCCTGCTGCCTTCCAGGGAGGCACAGCCCCCAGGGAGATGAGACCTGGCCTCACCCCACAGGACTACTCCCCACCAGGCCTGTGGGAACAGCAGTGCCCATCTATAGGCACTGCTCTGCAGCTACCGGGCCAATGGGGGCTGCCTTGGGTGTCACTGCTGATGCTGGTGCCTCAGCTCAGAAACCCTGAGCTCCCCCACGGTGTACCCATTCTCCAATTTGCCGTGCTCTCTTTTTTCTTTTTCTTTTTTCTTTTTCTTTTTCAAAAGGCAACGTCTTAATCATCCTCATTGGGCAAAATCTAGCATAGCTGTTAAAGCTTGATGCAGCCTTTCATGAAATCTGCCTTTTCCAAAAGCTCTGAAGGAGGCAGGCTTTCATCAGTGAAAGATAAGTGGCACTTGGCAGTGTCCTTGCAATGATCTCTGATGTAGCTGCAGGAGTGTTTTGCTTTCTGACTAGGAAAAGGTAACTTGTGTTTTTTCACTCACATCAGCATTCTTCCCTTTCCAAGTGTGTACTGCTTAGCCACAGAAAATTACAAAAATCCCCAGTGTGAAAGGATTTAGCGAAAGTAACAACGCCAACAGTCTTTTATCTATGCTGACTGAAAGTTAATCCATATATGCAAGATTCTGATGCTTCTGCTTACCGGGAATGACAGATACATAATAGAATCTCTTGAGCGTTATCACTTCCCAATAACAGAGCTTTGTCATCTTTTGTCTGACTCCGGCCTATGCAAGCCTTTTGGTGAGTTTAGAATTCCTAGCACAAACTACAAGAATCTACCTCAAAGCTGTCATAGAAAAATGGATTAGATACAGATAAAAAAAATGTAAATAAGCTTTGAGGTCTCTGGGAGTGCTGCTCATTAATTACTTGAAAGTGATGGCATGCACTGGCTGAAAACCGAGAATTTAGGTAAGAATGGAGCTACATAGTAAATAGTGAAAGTTTATATACAAATTTAGACCCTTTTCTCTTCTTTTATTGTAAGCCCCCCTCCCCCCCCCTTTTTTTTTGGTAATGATACTTACACTTGATGCCTAATTTACAATCCTTGCTTTTCATTTTTGAGTCTTGGGGTTTATCAAATCCATATTCACGAAGTGAAAGAATGATATTTCAGACTGTAGTTTCAGAAAGACAAAATGGAAAACACCATGAGTCACTGAGGACCCTCTGTAAGCAAAAGGATGCCTTGCTGAGCTCAAGAGCCAAGAGAGGCCCAGTGAAATCGGGTCATCTGTTGTTGTTGCACCTTCAGAAGATGTACTGTGAAAAGACGGTGATGTGTGATGTGAAAATACGAGAGAATGCCTATGGCTTTGCAGAAGCCATGCAGATCTCTGGAGTATACCCAATTACGGAGCAAATGTAGAGGATCTGATGACCCGAAGGTGTGGTGCTAATGGGCTGATATGGCCCTTTCCGTGACGTGTCACTTTTCAGAAAAATGTACTCACTAATTTCTGTACTTCACTTGGAACACCTGTTTGAAACTCTGTCATTTAGGAAAATGGATGGAAGGTATTTACTCACCCCTACACACATCATTCTAGTAGTTAATCATTTAAAGTTCAGAATCTTATTTCTAGACTGAATTTTGTCAACATTCATCTTCTAGGCACTGAATCTTATGATGACAGCTTTTTTTCCCACTAGATTAAACAGCTAACACCTATTCAATTCCTCTGGATAAACTACTAAACTTGCTCCAATATTTAGGTTGTATCGACTTTCAATTTTCAGCCCTACCACGACGTTTCAGGTGTCATGCAGTATCAACTTGCTCCCTCTCACTTCTCCTTTGCCTTGTTGTCTCACCAACAAGATTTGCTTCCTATAAGGAGAAATACAACTTCAGAGGACAATTTGTTTATAAATTTTACAAGTACTTAATTTTTCTATATTTTTTTTCTGTAATAAAGATGCTGTTCTTACCTCCATGCTGCCCAACACAAATCTTTTTTCACTAGCAGTCTGAGGCATTCTGATTTCAGTACAGCAGTTGTATCAGATGTAGGAACTGCCTAAGTTGGATAAAACAATGACCTGTATGTATTTTTTATTGGCTGAGGAAAAAACAAATTGTTTTTTCTGCATAACTGCACTCTTACATCTGCTGAGACTGCAGTGCTTCGTGGGAGGCAGTTTCTACAGAAGTATGTATCAAGCTATCTTTAGTGCTGCAGTGACTGCAGCATTGTTCAGTGACTATTAGACTATTTATCTCAGTGTCCAAAGAATAGCAATAAAAAATCAGGTACCCAAAGTGGATATCAGGAAACAGCTGTAGAGAATTTGTTCTGAGAAGTACTAAGAGCCACCTCAGAGCAGAAACATGCAAGAGAGAGAAAACAAAGACAGCAGGCTGCTGTAACACTTCTTCAGATACCAATCCTTAAGGCAAATACTCTCTGGGAACCAGACCTGTGTCTGGTGTATCTGGCTGATATCCAACTGTATATGTACAGAAGATACGGCCATTGATTCCCAGTCATATATTATACATCATGTTTTATCTTTAAAAAGTGAAACAGTACTTAGTTAACTGGCTGGGTGGGGGAAAGTCTAATCACGTATTATGAAACTCTATAAAGCTTTTTGTAATACTTGTCAGAGAGACACAAAATAAAAATTAATGCTAAGCTTAGCAATACAAAACTGGATCGGTGATACAAAACAGGATCACCCTGTTCTTCATTGTTTTCCTTTGACTGCTGCTGAAGCAAATTTTACCTGGCAGCAGGTACAGTCATGGTCCTTACCTACTTCAGATCTTGGTATATCAGCTTCTTAGCCTTGCCCTAGCCCTTCAGCACTGATCACTGATTCTACTTTCCTCCGGCGAAACGTGCAGCAACAGTGTGTTATAATGCTCCCAGCCATGGAGAATCTTACATGGAATTAGTAGGAAGTAAAGGGTCTGTGGAATCCATAATATTTGTTGGAGACTTCTCCTCTTCCTGTGAAAGATTCTTCCCCCTTTAAACATGATATGAGTAATCTTTTCCCATGTCGTTTTTCTTTTCTTTTTTTAATGTTAGTGATAGAGAAACAGCCTAATCTTATCAGTATAAATGAAGCACCACAATCTGTTCTCCAATTTCAGCTTGTGTGATTGTGTCGTGAATTTGATCTTGGGCAGAGTTCATAATTTTTCAAAATAAAGTAACTGATGATACATATTTTGATCTTGCATTTTAAAAAGGAACTGAAGCATCTGTCTTGAAATTGTTTTTTGGCAAGTACAATTACTTTTTCAGATATTAATTATGAGTGCAGCTGGCACTTCTCCAACATGAATAAAATTCCTGAACAAACTTCATTGCCATTTATCTTGAGCATTCTTCAGGAAGACTTGGCCTTCCTTTCTAAACTTGCTCTTTACATACATGCCTTGAAGTGTTAAGTGAAGACACAGGACACATTTTTGGGGGGATGTAGGAGACAAGATTAATCTTTAATGATTTAGTGAAAGACATTGATGGGTTTGTTAGCTCTTATTTCAGTAGCTCATGCACAGTACACAGAATTAAATAAAAACAAGGATATTAGAAGCTACTTAGTATTTTCACTCATAGAATTCTTATTTTATCTTTATTCATACTGTGTTTTTTTATGCTGTTGAAGTCCTTACAAATCTCACTAAGTCTGTTAATAATGCGGTAGTTAACATTCACACGTATATAATTAGCACTGGTAAGTATATAAAGTTGCCATGGTACTTTCACAGAAATAATACTACGGTAACACTAATTGAGTAGAGATGAAATTATAAATAGTTAAATGGTCAGCAGTACAATTGGCATTTCTATAGTATTTTTTAGTTGTAGTTGTTTACAAATGTGAACAAGCTTATATGTACAATGGCTTTTTGGGATCAGTATCTCACATAAAATCAGAGAATAATTTAGGTTGGAAAAGACCTTCAAGATAATCAATCACCATAATCAATGGTGCCAACCATTTACTTAGCACTATAAGTCTACTACAAAACTATGCCTTTATGCATCACATCCACACATCTCTTAAATACCTCCAGGAACATTTCTAGGAAGCCTGTTCTAATGACTAACCACCTTTTCCATGAAGAATTCTTTCTGATGTCCAATCTTAACCTCCTCTGGTGCAACTTCAGGCCATTGCCTCATGTCTGATCATTTATCACCTGAGAAAAGAGACTGATATCCTCCTTGCTGCAGCCTCCTATCAGGTAGTTGTAGAGAGTGATGAAGTCTCCACTCAGCATTCTTTTCTCCAGATTAAACAACCCCAGTTCCTGTAGTCATCCCTTATAGCACCTCTCTTCTAGTCCCTCCACCAGTTTCATTGCTCTTCTCTACACATACTTGAGCAACGCAATATTCTTATAGTGAGGGGCCCAAAACTGAACACAGAATTCAAAGTATTGCCTCACCAGTGCTATGGAACAGTCTAATATGCTCAGGTAGTCTGGGGAGAGTTGAAAGAAAAGTACCATAACATTATAAATGTTTTTAAAAGGTGATTGATTAGGAGTGCTGTGAGACAAGTTAAAAATCATCAGTCTGGTTCAAAATTATTGTAATTGGCATAATGATTATAATATTTCTTAAAGTCACGGTGCATGTTTTATGTGTCTCTGAGCTCTCCAGCCTTTAGAAATTACTTGTGTCTTGCTTCTTTCTTCTCTCTCTTTTAGCGAAAGAGCTGGAAAGGTAGCTTTATTCTACTTGTAAATCTCACCCACACATGTTCCAAGAAGTTGAAACTACAGGTAAAACAGCTAATATCACAGGTCTCACATAAAGTCACAAGAGCTGGCAACAGTGAGGCAAGCAGAATTCCTTTTGCATATTAGCTTTTTTTCCCAGAAGGACAAAGTCAGAGACATGTCCTCATGCTAACCAAAAAATGCTGCACTCCTCCTTTCCCATGTCTGCCCAATTCTGGAGGTGAACTTTTGAAAACAGCAAGATAGCACTGCTATTCCTTCCCTTTCCAGATTCTTTTCTTCCTCAGCTTTTAGCCGAGTGGGAACACCGCTACTGTAGTATAGCTATCTCTACAGAAGGAATTATTTTGAGCGAGACAGAGGATAAGCACTGTGCCTCCTGTTGTTTTCCACATACATTATGCCTAGACTAACATTCTCCTAGAACAGAAACTTTTGCTGATTCAGCCATAAATATTCTTTCTGTGACAACTGAAAATGTAAGAACTAAATGAAGAGAAACAAAACATTTCAACCGACACAAACAATAGCTGAGATTCAAATAAAAATGCAATGAAAACCATAAATTTAGGAAGGCTTGAAACTTATTCAGGTGAGACTAGTTTATAGAGTGGTTGAAGTGAAAAATTCAGTAATGTTTATAACAAAGCTTCTGAAGTAAGAAAGAAATGAGAAAATAATCTAACTTGATACTGTTGAAATTCCTTGATCTTTGTGATTGGAATAATAAAGAGAATCACTGAATTTTGATAGCTGCAGCCCGGGGAAGTCAAAACGACACTTTGGTGATTTTAACACTTTCAGGATGGTAAACAGTGCAAGAAAAAAAGGATTTCTTCCTGAATATGGGCTTGAAAAAAAATCTTCTAAAAGGAATTTATTAAGCTTGTGAGAGCTAGTGAGTCACACAACTGAAAGAGAAAATTCCCCTCTCAGATCTGCAGCACAGTGATTAATTACAGTTTTTCCATCCGTCGCTGTGCAGCGATCCCTGGTGCCATCAGGGCTGTCCTCCTGTGGGGGAAGAGCAGAGCATCGGGGGCAGAAGAGACGACACATTTTAGCTGCAAAAGTTATATTATGTATAGGGGTGCTAAACACATTGAATCCAGCTCTGACATATTTTTTTGTTCTACATGAGACTGCCATTGCACAACTCCCACTTTAAACAGTTTTGACATAGGTCTGGTTGTCCCACTCCCAAATTCTGAGCAAACGCTTGACCTGCCAGGTAGTTTTCCCAGGCTCAGGCCCTTCCTAACTAGCAGTTGTATGACTATACTGGAGATAGCTGTCTTGATTTAATCATCATGTTTAGATCTTCCCAGTGCATCCTCTATCAACCAGCGTGTGTGCCATTGCGGTCTGGTTTCAAACAGGCACCTCTCAGGCAGTGGAGGTTTCCTGTGAGCTTTTCCCTTGGTGTCATGCATGCTTGCTGATCCTCCTTAGGAAACATGAGGGGTGGGTGCTCCCCCAGGGCACCTTCTGCTCTGGTGCTGAGAGCATTGGCCAAGAGTGCAGGTGCATTTGGCTCCTGTCCATATGCAGAGCCCAGGGCTCTGGGCAGCTCTGTTAGCTATCTTGTGTTATCCTGTAGCATTGTGCTATTTCATGCTTACAAAGATCTTCTGAAAAAAAGTCACAGAATCACAGAATGGCCAGGGCTGCAAGGGACCTGAAGGATCATGAATCTCCAACCCTCCTGCCACATGCAGGGCCACCAATCTCCCCAGTCAATACCAGACCAGGCTGCCCAGGGCCCCATCCAGTCTGGCTTGAACACTTCTAGGGATGAGGCATCCACAACCTCTCTGGGCAGCCTGTTCCAGCACCTCACTACTCTCTTTATAAAGAACTTCCCCCTAAATCTCTCTGTAAAGAACATCCAACCTAAATCTTCCCTCGCTCAACTTAAAACCATTTCCCCTTGTCCTGCTGTTATCTACCCTTTCAAAGAGTTGATTCCCCTCCTGTTTGTAGGCTCCCTTTAGGTACTGAAAGGCTGCAATGAGGTCACCCCGCAGCCTTCTTTTCTTCAGGCTGAACAAGCCCAGCTCCCTCAGCCTGTCTGGGAGGTGCTCCAGTCCCCTGATCATCTTCGTGCACTCCTCTGGACCCTCTGCATCAGCTCTCTGTCTTGTACTGGGGGCTCCAGACCTGGACGTAATACTCCAGATGGGGCCTCACAAGAGCAGAGTAAAGGGGGACAACCACCTCCATGTCCCTGCTGGCCACCCCTCTTCTGATGGAGCCCAGGATACCATTTGCCTTCAAGCTTCAAGGGCACACTGCTGGCTCATGTTAAGCTTTTCAACCATCAGGACCCCCAGGTCTTTCTCCACAGGGCTGCTCTCAAGAACTGCTCCTTCCAGTCTGTATGGATGCTTGGCATTCCTCTGGCCCAAGTGCAAAACCTTGCATTTTGCCGTGTTGAACCTCATCAGGTTCACCCAGGCCCACCTTTCAAACCTGTTGAGGTCCTTCTGAATGGCATCCCTTCCTTCCACTGTGTCAATCGCACCACTCAGCTTGGTGTCTTCAGCAAACTTGCTGAGGGTGCACTCGATTCTGTCATCAATGTCATTGATAAAGATGTTATAGAGCATCAGTCCCGAGACAGACCCCTGGGGGACGCTGCTCACAAAGACTTGGTATGTGAAAGACAGAAACATCGAGAAATTGCTGAGGAGTCCTCAGGTGAAGAAAATAGCTTGGAAGGACAGAATGTCCCTTGAGGAGTTCGTGAGCTCTTCTAAACTCAGGGAAATGGAAAGAGCTCAATATGGTGCAATATATTTTTATGAGGTTTTCTCCTTGCACAAATCGAATTTACGTGAAATGAATCGGCCCTTTCCTTGCCTCCAGTAACCCTGACATGGCATGTCTAAAGTATGGATGAGGTAGACTCAATTCCACTCTTTGCTTCAGCATGTGCCAATTTGCAGTATTATCGATATAGATTTTTTTTACTTTGTTAATTTGAAGGTTAAAGAGAAAAGGTTTGGATAATGTCATGATTAATCACAGGTTAGAATTTAGTAATTTGAGTGCATAGATAGATAGGATTTGAAAAGTTGTATCTTACATCCCAGCACAGTATTTCAATTTAAAGTTGGTGTTTGGTGTTTATTTTCACATTATTACTTCCACCTGTTCTCAGTTAAAAATTGAGAGCTTAATTTTTCTTTTTAATGCTGTTGTAATTGGAGTATGCCAACATTATGTACGTTTTGTTATATCTCAGTATGTCATAGTTATGTTATATTATAACATATCTCAGCTAAAACAGAAGATACCTGGAACTACACTAAAGGAGTGCTTTCCAGACTTGGAAGGAAAGTGTACTAAATCATGAAGCTAACTGAAAGAAACTGGAGAAGTGGAAGATTGCTTGACACTCTCCATTTTATTGATGTTCTTCTAGTAGTGCTATGTTTTTAATTTCAGAGGAAGCTTAGCTGTTGCACGACTTTTGATGATCCATGTTTTGATTTGGATGGTTTTGTCCTTGGGAAGTATAATTACATATCAGATATAGATCTACTCAAACAAGATAGTTCTTAGACTACTTTAGATCTTGTAAAACTGCCAAATACAGAGATGTCTAAAATTACCCTTTCCTTTTTCTGATCAAGACCATAATAATGTGGAGGTTATTTTGTATACAGACTATTGTCTTCTTCCGTCTGGAAAAAAAATAAAATCTTACTTGACAAGAATAGTAGTTTATACATTGGATTTTAGAAACCTCTAAAGCTTTCTTCCTTAACAGTGAAAACACTGGAAAAATTAATGCTCATGATAGTTTTGTTTTGGATACAATTAAATGTTAAAAGTACTCTAAGGTTACCTTTAAAAAATCTTTAATCTCTTTTGCTGATAAGAACTTCTCATTTGAGTATTGGCCAGACAGATTTTCTCATTCACACTGTAACAAATGTTTTGTTCAGTCATTAGATCTGCTAGTACCTACAGGATTAATTACAGTGAAAAGCTTTATTCAGCATATGAGTTTTTCAGTTCTGCCTGTGGTGTTTATCCAGTTCTACACTTTCAGATCTTTCTTTTATCTGTTCATCTTTGTCTTCTCTCTTTCTTTTCTCTCTCCCTTTACTTTCAGTATATACACATCTATCTGGAGTCATTTCAGCAGGTGGATAGTCTGAAACTTGGATGATTAATGTGATGTCTGTCAGATTTCATCTCTGATCCTGTTGTTATTTTAAACTAGAAAAACAAGAAAATGCTTGCTTACTCCTTAAAAGGGAGTGGGAATCATTTGAATTTGGTCTTAAATGGGTAAACACTAACTCCAATTAGAGTATTAAAAAAAAAAAAGTAAAAAAACATTCAATATTAACTATTGGTTTGCTATGCCACATGTCCACAAATAAAACAAACACATGCCTCATATACTGGAACTACATGGATAATTGACAATGTGCAGTGTTTGCTCTGAAGTCAGAGACCAAACTCAGATTTCTGCCTACAGAAGCCCTGCAACTTCTGGCAGATAGGAGCTCCTCTGTTGGGCTGCTCTTATCAGTCCCTACTGACCCTCAGTCTACATCATGGCTTAACATTGGATCAGTCAAAGGAGGCATTCTGACTGTGGACTTTTTAATTTGCTGTACTACAACATCTTGTAAGAATAATCTCAGGTGGATGTTTCAGACCTCACAGGGCCAAAGGATCAGAGCACCTTCCTTCTCCACTTCCAGTGTGAACTTCATATTAGCTCCGCAGCTAATGTCCAGATCTTCCCGTAACAAGATCTCTGGGTGATGGCATCAGTGCAGGATTCAGATGTATCTTCCAAGTTTTCTGCTTTGGTTTAGAAGAGTGGCACTGGGGGCTACTTTAATACCTAAGTGATGTTTCAATGTCCCATGTGTTCCATGTCTTCTGACTGCAGCAGCTACATACACACCATAGAGTTGTTTCCAGGAAATGGAAGAGATTAAGAACTCAGAAGATAATGAGGAAGGTCTCCTCTCTCTGTAGCAGGTTCAGCCAGCTCTGTAAAGGCCACACACTTGCATCTCTGTATTGACTTTGGGGCAGACTTAACATCTCGTCAGTCAAGCACTTAAATCCAACATGTTGAGGTCTTTGTCTTTATTCCTGTTGCACAAGCTATAGCCAGCAAATAATGGATGCTTTTTTCTTTGAAACAATTCCAGTGCTCTGAGAAGTAGCTAGTTGCATCTCAGAGAAAGCTATCAGTTAAAGCCCTTTGGGGCAAAGCCTTTTGTTTTTTTTTTTTTGTTGTTTTGGCACTGGATGGTACCTAGCGACCCTCATAGATGGCTGGAGCTGGTTCGCAGAGTCATGGTTCACACCATGAACTCTGGTGATGGCTTTTGTTGGCTATCAGTGAGAGTCCTGGCCTCTTGGAGAACTTGGATATTTTCCAAGGAAGGTATAACAAAGACTTGGGACACCTAGTTTAATTTGGATAAGCTGGGCAACTAGATTTGATGGGCAGGAATACCATTATCCCTGTCTGGCTTCACTATGCACAAAACCCTGTCTTGCTCAGGGTGCCATATGCACTGGGAGCACTGCCGTCTTGAGGGGCTCTGGCTCATTTTGCTCTCTCTTGTAGCCAAGCTCCTGTAGGTGAAGGAACTTGGCTCTACCAAGGTTCTATCCTGAGAGCCTCCCAAGGGCATGGGGTACATACCTGTCATAGAGGCACCCTGTGACTGCAAGGGAGATGTGGAAATTAGGCAACCCTGGCTTCCACATAGCTCTTACATCACCACGGCAGCTGAATCTTCTAAATGTAGGTAAATATTGACTTGGTCTCAGAAGATGTTAATTTCACATGATTTTCCAACACTGCATTAACAAGAAATTTGCAATCCAGTTAGACAAACTGTCAGTAATGCCAGCCAAATAATTTACATGGCAACAGCGTGTAACCTATTCTAACACAATAGAATTCTTTAGCCAAGATCAACAATTAAATTTATTCAGAGAACCAACTGCTTTTATAAAGGCTTGAGAAATGTATCTGGCTTTCCAGGTGATTTTACAATTTTCTGACACAGAGCTTTTTGTTCAGTTGGCATTTTGCTTTTCCCCTCATTAAATAACCCCCTGCAAATCAACAAGCAGTGGTAAAGCACTTTAAAGTCTAAAATGAAGATGCAAAACAAGGTCAATTCCAGGATGAAAAACATAATTAGACAATTATATGAAAAAAAAAAAAAAGAAAGAATTCATGGTGCTTGTAGCACATTTTTTCACTTATAAATGTTCCACTAATTGCTTCTGTCTGCAATACATGGAGGAATTATCTGTTCAGGCTACATCTCCTTGGGTTTCAGCTCACTCAGGTGGTTATCTTGAGGACAATGTCTAGAAGCCTTTTCTCTAGCTAAATTCCAACTGAGCTTGAAAGCATCCAGTTGAAATTTCTTTTGTGACATTTGGTTGTATCCTTGTTAGAGGATACATGTAAACCACCTAACTCAGCTTAGATAGGGCCCTAATTTGCCCCAGCCCTAGCCACTGGGGAGAGGGCTCCCATAAAGTAAGCTTCTGAGCAGAAGCCTCACTTAAGAATTTTGAATTGCACCCAACCTGTTCCTCCACGTTCATAAGAAAAGCCCTCAAAACCTAGGAGACAATTAAATTAGGTGCCTAAAATTCAGTAGAGTGAACAGTCTTGCAAGGTGTTCGCCTCTTTTAAAACACCTTTCACAGCCAAATGCTGTGAAATATTTCCAGCCATGTGGAAGCTGCAGAATCACAGCTCATACTTCAGGGGCCACGCTCAGCAACTTGGGGTGGACTTCAGAGCCAACAACAGCTCCTGGCTGTGCAGGGGAGCAAGAGCCTGCCAAGGTGTGTCTGTATTGCATGACCCAGAGTTTGCATGCTTCCTGCAACAACAGTTACAGGCCCACTGAGCCCTTTCAGTAAAACCGTATTTGCTTGAATTAGCATGCTTTGTAAATACCTCTCTTTATCTCCTGAAGTCAACACTGAGAGAGCTCACAGGTTATGGTTATAATGTGCTGGTCTCTAGTCTCCAAGTTTCTCTGTTTTGCTCTGCTGATAATATGCTCAGATATGAACATGAAACATTACATTCTTCTCTGAACAATTCAAGAAGCATGATCAAGGTCACAGAAATCACTCCAGGAGGTCTGAGCTCAACATCTGCCAGAGCATTACAGGGAACATGGTTTTTCCAGGAAACACAACAGAAGAATTCAGGTCAGGTTACTGAACTGGAAATCAAAGGCCACAATGATTCCTCAGACTTGTTGAAATGCGATAAAAGCAAGAACAAATGCATTAACCTGCAAACTAGGATACTCTATGGATAAATCCAGTGCTGGCTAAAACTAAGAGAGGTTGCTGCACGGACATCTGAATGTGCACTGCAGAGGCCAGTACTCAGGGAGGTAGCTTAGAGGCTCCTGAGGCCCATAGTAAATCAGTACTTGACATTCCCACATCTGCAGATAGAGGAAAAAAGCACTAATACCACTGATGATGCTGTGTGTAGGGATATGGTTTTGGCTTGAACTCACCTGAACTCTGTGGGATCCAGGAGGACAACTGCAAGCATATTTCATGAAAGACTCCATTATTGGTGTGTGGCTTTGAAATTTTCTGAAGCGTTGAGACTCCAACTTGGAATGGTTAATTCACATCTTAGTTGCCAAAAAATTTCAAAGCAGCAATGCTGACCGGATCAGAAATCACCCACTAATGGGACATTGATGTTAAAAGAGGAGCAGCAAACTTTGACAGAAGGCGCCAAATTAATAAAAAGTATTCTGGTGGCAGTAAAGAATAGAATGTCCCAAAAATGTATTAGAAGAAGCATTGTTCACAGGAAAAGAGAGGGCAGTGAAAGAGGTATGAGACATCTCAGAAGAGAAAGGATCCTTCAAGCCACCAACAAAAAAGTTGCCTTTTTCTCCCTTCTCTTAGAATTGTGGACAGCAGCTGACAACATGAAATCTGCCTGGGAATTCAAGTCAGGAAACTGGGAGGCAGCCAAGAAATTCTAAAATGCCGTATTTTTAATAAAGTTGAAGAAGTTTAAGTCAGGAGAACTTTAATTTCACTAGTGGAAAATTTATAAACAGCAGAGGCTCAACTGTAAGATTCATGGTAAATTGCTACTCAGCCCCAGTTTGAAATTGTACAGTGAGCTGAAGTCATGGCAGAAGGACACCAAATAAGTGATTCCCACGTGTTCTGTGCTTAGTGCAGCCTGAGCTATGTGAAGCTCCTTGAGCTGATGAACAATGCGCAACCACGCAAATTTCCTAATACTAGATGTGAGTGCAACTTCATCCACTTGCACTTCTTCACCATCCCATGGCCATGGTTGCACAGCATGCAAAGATGCAGCTGGTGTCTGCAAAAGGACAAAATGGAAATAAAGCTACACTACACCAAGGGGAGCTTTTGCCAGCATGGCTGTGCTCATCAAGAAGAGCTTGGGTGGCTGTGTTTGGTAAACAGGATTATATTGCTTATTTAAACCAGTAAAATCCTAAAGGCACACACTTGCTTCGGCAAATACCATCAAGTAGTGGAAGGATAGCTTGGTTTACGAGACTGATGAATACAGTGCAGACGTAATTTACCCAGATAAGCTGCACTTGGACTATAAAAGTGCTTTCTAATTTGCACGCTGTCCAAAAGGTGCTTTCCAGGAAGGTGATGGTTTTGTTAAATAACAGAAGAAAACGTCTACACCAGTAAGGACTTCTGCCTCTTAGAAGCATGGAGGCCATCCTGTCAGCACTGTTCCTGCATGAATATCTTCTAATTTTGGTTGTTTGTATATGCTTTCTAGGTCATTATATTTATCATTTCTAGATATTTGCCTGTGAAGCAGTACCACCTCCATGTTTTTCTGTGCTGTCCTTTTATCCACAGCTCTAACTCCAAAGGAAAGAAATTATGCTTGGAGGACTGGGGCTCAGTGACAGTCTGCATGATCCCACACTTCTGCTCTTTTGGGGTATCTCCCCCTCTGACCACATTTCCCCAGCATCTGAGTTCTCTGCTTGAAATTCTCTTCTCTGTGGGGAGCTTCTTGGTGCTACTGAAAAGTGGTAAAGAAAAACAGCCTTTGTTGAACACGACAATAAGTGTGGTTCACCTTTGCTCAGCCATAGATTTTCCCTTGGTTTTCACTGTTCTGGTTTCCATTTTCATGTTGAAATAATCTTTTCAGGGAACTGGATTATCTATGCAATTGAATTAAAAGGATTAGGATCTGGCTTTCAGTTCATTGCTTATTCTTGAATTTATTTTACTGACTGCTAGAATACATTCTCCTTTAAAAAGAACTTCCAGACTTTCTTACTGAAAGAGCATCTGTAATCTGCTTATAATTCATAAGATGTTTCCCCATATCTTTTGTATTAATAATAAATGTAAGGTTCTCACTGTTATACAACATCAGGTGCAGTTACCTTAAGTCAAGTGGAGCTTTGCAACTTGCTGACATTTTTTTACAACAGCTTATAGTATCTGAAATTACTTAGATTAACCAAATGAAAACCTCAAAATCTGCCAAGATCTGGAGAGCTAGCTGAGCAATAATAGAGAAATAAAAGGCTTATATTTATTTTAGATCATAGATTGGAAGATAATTTATAAGCTTCATAAAAATTATTTTGGTAAGGGAAGAAAGTGAGGGAAGTTGATTCTTGTGGGTTTTGATCCTGTAGCACGCAGTCCTCTCCAATGGGGATCAGCAACTTAATGGGAAGAAGCATTTCAGGACAAAGCAAGAATAATTGAAAAAATACCTTAGGGAGAGCATATTCACAATTGTTTCTAAAAGTTTTAGTAGCCAACGTGAAGCAATGCTTATTAGAGTCTCACTCTCACTTTCCACTACAGTCTGTAATTTCTTAGCAGTTTATACTTCTTTTTTAATAGCTCTTTATAATTAAGTCATTGACTCTGCAAATTCTTCTTCAGCTTTCTTGCCCAGCAGAAAAGTGTCCCTGGGCTTTGGACACATTTGAGACAGAGTTTAAACACTGATGATGTGAAGATTTTTAGTGATGGAATTCTCATTAAAACTTCAGCTCTAGGATCATTGCTGCAGAAACCAGCTTATAGGTCAGAATACACGTGTATTTGTGTAGGTACATCTAAGGGACAATAACTTCTTGTAAAAAAAAATAAAAGGGAGGGAACTTTCAAAATAGAATTCACAAACAGAAAATAAATCTAGAAAATATATTAAAAAAAAAATAAACATCCAGAAAACAAGTTTCAGTCCACCTCTAGCAATTAATATTGTTCAGCGAGCAAAGGGTCCAACACATGCATTAGAAGAAATGTGCTGTTATTAGATAGTCAAATTCCTAAAAGTATAAATAAAATTTGAGTTTATTCAAAGAAATTGAAAACAAACCCCCAGTATAAAGTGAATTTAAGGAATCACTCATGCAAAATTACAGACTTCTTTTCTTTGTACTATCTTTCCGAATGTAATAATAAAGCATTAATGTTTTATGGGAGGAATGGATGGAAATCAAAGATGTGAAGTGTCATAAAAACATATTCTTTGCTTTTTAAAGTTTTAATACCAAAGAACTTTTTTTTATTCAAAAATCTTCATGCAGCACAATGACACAAGTTGTGGAAATAGAGGGAAGAACGTTAGAATTGATATTTGTCGTGTGAATGGTAGGAGAGTTGAAAGTAAAATTTAACTTCTGTTTAGTTAAGCTGCAGTTCATAGTTTCATCACCTCTTTCATGATGCTATTTCTTTCGCTTGGTGCTTTGGAACAGACTTTATTCATTAGTCAACAAGAAATTGTTAGCTACTGAATTTTGATGGTGTCCTGTATGTTCTCGCCATATTTGAAATGGTCACCTTCAAACAGCCAGGTTTACAGCATTTCCCTATCAGCTTTTAAAACAGAATACTCAGTTATGTTCTCATGGGGGTCCAGATAAATCTTAGGTATTTGGAGATCAGTGGTGAAGTTCTATGTAATCAGTAGACTACACTTCAGCATAAACAACTGTGAGTGACCATAGGGTTTATTTTCATGTAGCTGTTTGTGCTTTCTAAAAATTTCAGGTTCAGAAATAGCCAACTGAATGAAGCAAGGTTGAAAATCTGGCAGTAAAGCAGTGGAATAAAAATTTGGACAGAAGCTTGCTTGACTTGGCCTGCTCACCGACCTCACACAAATCCAACATCAGATTTCCTGAAATACTTCATCTTCTTAAAAATCATATTTTAGGCATATGCTACTGCAGTCTGCAGTGCATGTATAGAAATCATCTATGTTGTATTAAGTACCAGACGTAAAGAAACAGATGCAATTCATGCTGCAAACACTGCATCAAGAAATATACTGCCCTTGAGCAGAAACCAAGGCACACAAATGGAAATTGTTTTTTTTTCAAGCTTGGGCTCTACGATACTCATCCCCTGGGCTGAGATCTGCAACAAGCATAAAAAGGATAAGGAGGAAAGGCAATGAAATCCACATGGCTAAGCACCTCCTAACTTAAGAAGAGCAGACAGAGAGCAGCAACTGGGAAATGTAAGTTGGGCCTACAGTATGTGACCGCAGCCACTGTCTTGTCTGTGTGCTCAGAGTGTACTGACCAAAGACACGGATGGACCTAGTAGATAAAAAGACTGTTTAGGTGTTTTCCAGGCTTTTTTTTTTTTTTTTTTTTTGGTGTTTCAGCAGCAATTTGCTAGAATTTCTCCACTGCTCTTTACTTGCCTCTATCAAAGGACTGCATTGTGGTATAAAAGCCAGTATCTTGTCGTCCTGCTTCTCACAATTACCTGCTAACTTTTGAAAAATCTGTCTATTGCAAATGACATTCTTCCCATTCTTGCGTGACCCATAAAGGTTTTGAGAAGAGGAAGATACTTTTGTTGTTGCTTGTTTGTGGCTATGATGTTAAAATTACAGGGACAGAGACATTTAAAGAATTTCCTATAGCTGAAGTTGTTCAATTAAGAATAAAGTTAAGACTGAACTTCTATGAATCTTCCCAGGCAGTACATGAATTTAATCCAGAATCTTAAACATGCTCAGAAGAACTTGCTGTATAAAGTGTAGTATCAGAGAGAGAATTCTTTCCTACTGACCAGTGTTCCTTATCATACAACTTTGTTCTGCTTCTTGAGTTAGCTTCATTCAAAGAGAATGTAGTTCACCGATTTTCAGAAGCCTTTTTGGGGAACAGCCCCTACACAATATTGACTAGATATTTTTGTGAACTTAGTAGAAAATGTTTGCATGCATTTTTTTCACAGTATCACCTCAGGACATCTTTAAGAGGTTCCTGTTGCAGTTATCTCCATGTGGAGCATTGCCTTGATGCTCTTGCTTATGCTCACTGACATGAGGACTCACTTCTCTGCTTTACCCTTACAGAGCTTCCCTGGGAACTCTTCAGGAGAATATCATTTTGTATAAGGACATTTATGGCTTTTTAATAGCTTCTAAAGTTTTGTTTTCCTCACCATTTGTAACACAATTCCATATGAAAAAGATGAATACATTTTTCTTGTAAAGTTATGAAAGGATTGGTATACAGCAGAGGCACACCAAGATATTATTCCAAATTCAACAGCTATTTCTTCAACTTCGTACTAAAATTCTTGAGTAAGCAAAAGCTTAAGTTCAAGCTCAAGAATGACTCTGCTGAAATGAGACACATCCTTGACTGCCTTGCCAAGCTGGAGCCTAATGCATGCAGAAATTAATGGCTACATTATACAACTATTTCAGATCATCACCTTTAATCCAAAATGGATTAAGAGCATAAACCTTGAAATAAGATCTAATTTTGTGTTATTGGGCTGGTGATTTAATTTCCCTAGCAAGTTACCATGTCCTGTACAGATAAATATACCTTTAACATATAGAATTTTAAATCTAGCAGCACGGTAATTCATACAGATGTGGTTTTGCAAGAAGCAATTTCCATGTTAGCAGTGCACAGCAGAGATGAAAGCTGCACATAACTGGGTGAGCTGGTGCCATGCTGCAGATGAGTGCAGGTTCACTACAAAGATCATCTTGGTGCAGCACCCGCGCTCCTCCTGAATTCCTCCAGCCACCTGTCTGCAGCTGGGGAGGCTTTGTAAAATGCAGATAAAAATAGAGAGCATGCTGCAATCCTTGAAAAGAACTGTAACAATGCTGTGGAGGGAAAGGAATGAAATAAAAAAACAGATTTTGATCAAAATTGCCTCTGGACAATTATCTCACACAGTTTGCGGTGTGTGTCACTGAAGTTATCTCAGCTTCTCCCCTTTTAATGATTCATTCTGCTGCAGTAGAAATAGTGAAATTTCTTTCAAGAACACAGTACAAAATACAAATCCGAGTCATTATGGTTTGAATCTCATTCAAGATAGTGTTACACGTTAAATTCGCTTAGCACAAGAAATCTGATGCCAGCTTTAGAGTAGTTTAGCTGTATTCCCATTCAATGCAGCATATGCTAACCATACATCAAACTTTCTATGGGGCTTTGTGGTAAGTATACCAATCATTTACAAATGTACAGTTCTTCAGCTATGCTTATTTACTGCTACTATTTTAACAAGAAATGAATTGAAATTTCTTTTAGAAAAACTAATTTTTGCCAAGTATTTGATGACAAAAGTTTCTAGGGGCTCCTGTAAGATACTTCTCCACAGCTGCCATCACTGTTAATTTAGAGTGAAGCTGCGTGGGTTGGGCTCCAAGTGACTATTCCTTCAGGTTTATTATACGACAGAGCAGTGAGTCATGACTAGGGCTGATAAAGGCAGATGCTGTGCTTTCCTTTTAGTACTGAGATTAGTTTACATTTTAATTATATTTTGACAGTATAGGTGGCCTTTCATTAGCGTTACAGGGCTGTAACATCACCTGCAGGTGGAAACAGCACACAGCTTCCATCACATGTGGGTTTTCTTTGATACTGCTGTAGTAGCACCAGGAAGGAGCTACATTCTGCATTCAGGTTGTGGAGGAACAACCCCATTGGGCTCCACAGGTCTTGGTCTCTTACAATCAACTGGTACTTCCTGCTTCTCATTAAGGCAGGTAAGATAAAGAATTGCAATCTAAGCATCTGTGCAGGTCATTCATATGTGGATCGTGCTGTGGATGGATGCTGGTGTAGTCTCTCACCTCATCTGCTGTGTGGCAATTGAGTCAAAGAAAGAACTGGTAGAAACATGATGATATATCGCCACAACAACAAAAAACACAGCAGAGCAGGTGTGATGGGGAGAACTATTTACTGTTGCAATTAGACAACAGTACTTCATCCTCTAGATCCAGAGGGAAGGCAGATGTGGTGCTCTGAGACCTTCCCCTCCCGACTGCCCCTACTGTGCTGTACCTTCAGACTATCTTTTCTGGGGTTCACCTTAACCCTGAAAGATCACAGAAGTCTGCCCCAGCTGATCCTCTCTGCAGACTGCTGCAAGCAGCTCTAAAGGCAGCAAAGGACTGTTTTCAGAGAGGAATGGTTGGCAGCATATCTAGATCCCAACCACACAAATCATACACTCATAGAATGACTTGGAGGGGACCTTGAAGATCATCTAGTTCCAACCTCCAAATAAATCCCAACAAACTTAGCTCACAAAGCCTACTCAGAAATCTTGTTCTGCTTTCCACATTCAATGTAAATGAACATGTCCTTATACTTGCTTGGGATTTTCCTGTTGAAAAATACTATTTCTCATCTTTCAATAAACTTATTAAACGCATAAAGCATTTGTGGTGAAGCTCAGACGAATATGTAACATGAGGTACAAAATTATTTTCCTTTGCATTACTCTACAATTTAAACTACATTTGATTAGATTTTATCTAGTTCCAAAAAGAATGAGTTAAGCATTCATTTTGCAGTTTCTAAAAAATCATACTCACTGCATCACCTATACAGGTAAATTTTGCTCTTATGAAGCAATCTGCCACCTACTGAATGCATAACTAACAACATTTAATAGGAGTGCAGTTTTTAACAATCAGTAAAACAGAATCACAGAAGAGAGTTCCCAGTGCAGCCTGAAACACAGGCTAGACAATGAGAATCTGCACTGACCCTTTGCCAGGTTGGTCATGGGCATGATATTGTCTGCCCATCTGCTCCATGCTCACTCCAGGCATGACCCAAAGCCTGCTTCTTACCAACTGTTATATCTGCAAAATAAAAGTACTTACTTCTTAAAGTAAGTCTTGAAAATGAAATAAGGAATGTGACTGGATTCAAAACACTGCTGTGTTTGCATGGAAGATTTGGAACAATGCAGCTCACAGCCCTTTTAAATGCAGTAGATGCCAATTAAAATAAAAATTTCTATGTGTTCAGAAATACCAAATGGTTTTCATTCTGAGAATGAACTGATATGTTTAATGAGAGAGAAATTACACAAACAGCCTGGAACCCTGCAAACTCTGTAATGCAGAAGAGCTATAGCAGACTGACAGGAGAATGCAGCAAGTCAGTGGCAGGAGCTGCCATGGACTCCAGCTTCTCCCACCCTGCTTTGTGTTTCTTGTGAGGCGGATCGAGAGGGAGCAGTATGTTGGAAAGAACAAATATTTTAAAATCACGATGATCTATATGTAAGAGAAAAATATTTGAAATACCTCTAAGGAAAGTAGGAGCCGCATGCTTTTCCTCACTTGTCAAAAAAGAAAAAGTTGAACAGTAGCCCCCTAAAAATGGGGAAAGATGAATTACTGCAGAGGGAGTACATAAAGCTGAGAGGAGAAAGTATCTGCAAGAAAAATCTGCACAGTCACAGAAATAAAAGCCCACATAATTAATATGTGCCTTTATTTGGACTTCAAATTCGACATAATATCAGGCTTAAAATTAACATGAGGAATCAAAGACAATCTTGTTGCCTAATGAGAAAAAAAATTATGCAAAACGAATGACCAGTCAGGTATCAAGAAAAACAGGGAATAATTCCATCTGCTGTTTATGCAAGAATTATGAATCAGGGACAGATGAAGGCTTTGGTGATTTTTATTCTCTAAAAAATGTTGTATGTTCTTTTCTATACCCAGAGTCCTTTTGTGGAAAACACAGTTAACCCCACTGACAAAACGGGAAGAGAGCCTGCCTCAGAGTAACCTGTTGACATATGGAGAATGATGGAAACAAATTCTGCCTGGATGTAAGCAGGAGGAACATCTGAAATGAATCATTTGAAAGCTGAGCACACGTAGGTGGATCTGGCCAAATTAGACTTCGCTAAAGGGGGAAAAAAACCCTTGGGAAAATAAAGGAGAAAGCAGAATGAGATAATTGTTAGAAACGATAGTACTGTAATACTTGTGGGGAATGGGAATACTTCAGGTTACAAAGCAAAATGCAGAATTTATGTAGGCAGCATAAAACCCTGATTTGGGCAAAGGATCTACTAACTCTTTTTCTTGATTTAATTGCAATTCTATTAGAGGATTTATAAAGGATATCCCAGTTAAGTTTAGACTTCTTGTTTACAGTATGTATAGACTTAAGAAAGGATTTACAAATATGCATAGTTTGCCAAAAGTGAAAATTCAAACCACATTGTGTTCTGTATAGGAATCATTTAGTCACCTGTGTTATTAACTTAAGCAGATGATTGCTCATGGAGCGCTACAACAGTTCCTGTTTGCATATCATGACTGACCATTACAATGGCCAAAACCCCAAATTACTTCAGCACCACAACAGCAGTACTGCATTTGACTTCAGATAAAAAGATTTCCCTTCTGCAATAACTTCTGTAAGAAGCTGCAAGAATACTGACCTAATTTTAGTTTCTAAAAATTCCTCTGGAGTTATTCTGAGAAAAAAAAAAAAATTGGCTGAGTACATATAGGCATGGATACATAGATACACAGATTTTTTTTTTATTTTTTTTTTATTTTTTTTTTTTTTGTATTTGTAAAATTCACTCAGAAGTATTAGCTCCTATGGGGTTTATTAGAAGACAAGTCAAAGTTTTGTTATACTTCTGTTCAGTGCGACTAAATTGCATCCTTTTTTCATAATGTTTTATGCAGAGATTAAGTCAGTTTCACATCAACTGTGCCGAATAATTTACTGAGTTGAAACAGCAGATAAGTCCAAATGACACAAATACAGGACCTCTTAAGAATCCAGTTTAGATCATTGTATCCAGTTTCCAAAATAGCATACTCTGAAAAACAATAATGTTCTCTTTATATTATTATCTCTCCCAAGTTCTCTGAAAAGTGTTAAGTTCCTTTCATATCGAGTCTAAACCTTTATGATGTCTATAATGACTCCATGAAAGCCATGATCAAATTAATCAAAATAATTTCAAAGTTACTGCTTATACCAGGAATATGAAATCTTTGCAAACAGTTGACTATTACATAAAAGAGGAATAAGTGTACTATTTCTATTTGTCTGTTTGAACATTGGTTGGAAATCATTTCCCTTCTAACTTGTTAATAACATTTCTTGAAATTAAATATGCAATTTTTAAAAGTTAACCAAAGATTTGATTATTTTCTACTCTTTCAGGTTGAACGATACAGGCAGCATGTGACACAAAAACTCTGCCATGAATGGAATTAACTCTCATTTTGAGAAGTGAAGTCTCTGCTTGCAGCCCTGATCCTTCCTGACATCTTGAAACATAGAATCGATATCCAGTGGACTCTTGAACTCTGCTATCTGCCAAGAAGAAATTTGGGCCTTCGAGTTTTCTTTCATTCTAGAATGAAACCTCTAGATGTTATCTAGCTAGAAGTATATTATCAACCCCCTTGGAAATCTGGATAACAGATTTTGGGAAGGTGTCTGGTGCCAATTTTGTTATTACAATGTTGATTATAACCATCTGAATCATCTGCACCAGTTATCCTAAATATCAGATATTCTTTTTCTTTGAGATTTTATTTCCACCTGCTCTGGGCTTACAGAGCACGAATTTTCCTGAGCTCTTCTGTGAAATGAAGAAATTATTCCACTCAAGCTTCAACTCTGACTTCAAAATACCAGGAACTGTCACACTGCCCAATTGTTTTGGTAAAGTGTGAATTGCACTTTTGCAATGTGTGAAAATTGAAAAAATTCCCAATTGGATGAGATTTTCCCCATCATATGTAGTCTTTGGTCCAATAAAATATATTGTTCCTCCTGGTGGTCTGCAGTGAGATTTTCAGGGAACTCAGCCTTGTAGCAAGAATAGGCTTCCACGAAACTGCAATTAGACCTTGCTCAGCATTTTCTGAAATGATTGTTTCGGCAAATTCCAAAGCTAGGTTTTATCCAATAGGAATGGATACATGCTTCACCAAAAGCTGCACAAATATAGGGTGTTTGGGTTTTTTTTTTTTGCACAGAGGATCATTCAAATGATCGTAGCTCATTTTGTGGAATAGGTATTATTCTCATTAACTTGTTTCTTAACATCCACATTGCAGCTTTGGCAGATCACAGGAGACAGTTTGTTGGAGCATGCTTTCAGATGCACATGATGCCAAAGCTTATGTACTTATTTCAACTTGAAAAATCAGTCTCCAAAAGTCCTTGCAAAATCACTAGTCCCATACAGCTGCATAGAGGCTTTGGTGAAATGAGTGGAATATTTTAGGGAAGGAGTTTGCAGCAGAGAGCTGTCACACCATAGTTCCTTGGTACAATATTCTGTGTTCAGAAACGGAGGTGCCAAATAATCAAACTTTATGTATGCAATTTTAAGTCAATTAATGAAGTGTCCTATACTACCAAATTGTGTCTTACAACAACCAAATATTACTTAAAAATTAAATTAATTAAAAACTGCTTCTCTTTGTCCCAGATGGAACATACATTTTGTTGAAGTGCTTTGAAAAATACTTTTTTTAATTCAGTAATCACAGAATCACAGAATTGTAGGGGTTGGAAGGGACCTTCAGAGATCATCAAGTCCAACCCCCCTGCAAAGAAGGCCCCTTACAGCAGGCTGCAAAGGTGGGCATCCAGACAGGTATTGAATATCTTCAAAGAAGGAGAATGCACGACCCCTGTTCTGTGCTCCATCACCCTCACTGTGAAGAATTTCCTTCACATATTGGTGTAGAATTTCCTATGCTCCAGTTTATGGCCATCTCCCCTTGTTCTGTCCCACAGACCGCTGAAAAGAGGTCATGCCTTTGACTCCCGCACTTAGGATATTTGTAAACATTAATAAGATCCCCTCTGAATCTTCGTTCCTCAAGGCTGAACAGACCCAGGTCACCCAGTCTTTTTTCATACGGGAGATGCTCCAGGCCCTTTATCATCTTTGTGGCAAATAACATACCTTAAAACTTCAAAATTCTGTAAAAATGAAACAAATATAGAAGTTATATCTGACGAAGAAATCTTAGCTTGCAAACAAACTTTGCTTGTAAAATTTTAGTAGGATGATACCCAAAGTTCTTGCACTTAACTAGTCCCAGGCCTGCTCCAGAATTCATTGGTGCAGGGAGTTCTAAATGATTGGTTTGTTATGTCTTTTACATGATTTTTGATGAAAACATGCTTCCAGAAATATTTAATTCTCTTTTACTCTCTTGCTGTGAGAGTGCCTCGTTTTAAGTCTTCAGAGTAAATCTTTATACCTAAGATAGCATTTCCTCTAATCTGTCACTAGCCCTCATCAATATACTTTGAGCATTTCTCATTCAGTATTGTTATTTCTTTTCCACATTCGTTATTTATTTTTGGTTTTTGGTTTTTTTTTTTTTTTTTCCTGTCTGATTTTAGTAGTGCCTCCCTACAGTGCCTGGCAGCAACACTGTGTTACAATGACTACAGTCACCATTCCCAACACAAGGTGTTTTTGATTTAGATAGGGCCAAGTCTATGAGTAGGAAATGTAATTCCACATATATGTTAAATAACAAAGATAAGCTTCATGCATTTACACATTTGCAGTGGATTGCCAGACTTTGGATGGGCCCATGCAGTGGCAGGGAAAGAGATGAAGGAATTAGGAGTTGGAAAATGGGAAGCAGAGAGGACAAAGTGAATAAGACTGAGCAATCAAAAACTATGGAGAAGAAACCTCCAGCAAAAAAGGTCAGTGGCACAAATGGTGAAAAAATACTGAAGTTATTCATGCCCAGAGGCGCTCTATATTTAATCATGGAGTAACGATGCTACGCTACATTTACAATGCAAATTGTAAATTTGCAGGATCTTTCAGGTAACAACAACTGACAAAGTGTATGTTGAGTGACTGCTAAGCAGAAACATGTCAGTTTCTGTACTGCAGAAGTCTCTGTATTGAGGTTGTCCTATAGCTCTCTCGGTTACAAGCACAATTACGCAGTCAGTGCTCTGTGTCTGTTCTCATGGTATGTCTGTAAGTAAGGGCACTCACCTCCACTTCTAGCATTCCTGGCAGTTATGCTTTTGAGACACTGTGCTGTTAATATTTCATCCAGGAAATATTCTTGTATAAATCTTTCATACTCTCAGCAAATGCTGTATACATTGGCTGGCTTCCTGGAACAGTTTTAAATAAGTTCCTTTCAAATCGCATCTCCTTACCACTTAAAATGTCTTATAACAATGAAACTGCAATCACAATTCTCACCTTCGTAAAGCATCAAAGATTTCACTCACTTTGTTGAAGGGTAAATCTGAAAATGGTAATTCCAGAAGGTCTAGATAGTTCTAGAATTAGTTAAGAATAGATCACAAAAGTAACACTGATCACTAATATCTGTTGCCATATTTTCCAGTTAAGCTATGCATTTCAAATTTGTTCTTCCTGGTTAAACATAACTGAATTACAGCTATTGCATGACAAAAACCTGGAACCCTTCCAGCTTTCACTCATCCGTTGCAAGACTAATTATATTGTATAAAAAGACATATTTAAGTAATGTAAATTGTGCCCCTATAAAGTCTGTCATCATTATCAGAGTCTGTATTTCATATTGAGTGTTTAACCCCATTCCATTGTTCATCAAAATAAAACACACACAAAAAAACGGCCTGCTGTCATATGATTCATTCCCTCTTAAAAGAATCTATTGAAATGCTGGCGTGCAGGTTAGTTCAGCAAATATCCCTCCTGGCGACAGGCAGCTTCATCCTGCTATCTCTCCTTTTACTCATCAGATGCTTTGTTCATTCACAGCTTCTTGGACACAGTTATCTAAATTGTACCAAGACGGTTGCCAGCTGGTTTTTGGCCTAGTCACCTCCTTGTAGAGGTCTGCCAGAGGCTCCAAGGGCAGTCTGGAGACCAGTTTTCATCGGAAGTCCTTGGTATAAACCACTGGAGTCTTCTGGGGTGAAGTGTGGAGCAGGAGAAATATCCTGCAGGCAAACTGTGAGTTGTCTGTGAGGTATCCTGGAGGTGGAAGGCAGCTGAATCATGGCCCACAATGTGATTCTAAATGCTCTAACAGCTGCCTATAAATAGGACTTCAGATATAACCTAAAGATCTGGAACAGAGAAGATCTCTGATGCAGATGCATACAAGTAGAATAATGTTGCACCAGAATAACATTACACCTCATTGCAGCCAGGAGATTTGAGCACTCAAAATGATCAGATTTACTGCTATGCACTGTCCAGATCATGCTCCTATTTCCTGTTTTATTGAGGAGCATCTGGGAAAGTGGCCAGGAAGAAGCTGGTTTCTCCAAAAGAGACATTCAGGAAGCTCTCTCTGGCTGCCAGCTTCCTCAAGAGCTCCCAATGCAGGCAGGAAAAGGGCTGAAGGTTGCATACCTTGCTGTAAGGACAGCAGCAGGTCTCTCCAACATCACGCCTTCCCTGAATGCTCCTGAGCCCTTAATCTCTCCAAATGTGTGCTCATCACATGCCTGAGCTGAATGCAATGAATGTACACAAGATCTACGTACATCCCTAAAACTAAACCATTCAGCAGAAGCCTTTTAAAATCCAAATTGCACGAAGATGAAAGGGGTGAATATCAGACGTCTCCTGTCCAACAGCATGGAGCTGTTGGTGTTTCAGCCTTCTGTCCAAGTCCTTTCCATGGCAGCCCACCACTCATGACTGGAATTGCAGTAGAACCCCACATTGTTCTTGACTCCTTTCTGCAGTTCTTCAGCAACTCCTTGCTAGCCAGGAGCTGTATGTTTCATAGGACAAGGCAGCTGGCAAACTCTTAAAGCACAGACTTGACATTGAAAAGAGTTACGTGTGCAAAGGGTCTCTTACTTAGGCATTGGAACCCATAGCTTGGTCTTTGGAGACCAAGTCTCTTACTGGCAGCAGAATGGGGTGGGATCCATAGCAGGACCTGCGCCGGAGCTCATTTAATCACAGTGTCTCCTTAAACAGAAGCAAGTTGATGCATTGTGTTCAGGCTGGAAATCTAGAGGTACTTACAGTAAGGCAGCCTGGGAAGAATGAACATGTGGATCTCACTAGCAGGAGGAGGTAAGCTCCCTGCAAGCCTAATCAAAGGAAGTGAAATCACGTGATGTGATACTGATTACACTTGTGCTCCGTGTAACAAGAAAACACATATGCTTTGTGCACAGCTTGGAGGATAATGTGTGTGAGCAGAAACAACTGCGCTGCAGCCCCTCAGTGTCTGCACACCAGGACTCTGCTCAACACAAGATGATAACAAGCTAATAGGTATTTCCTGCATAATAGTTACAAGAACAAAAAGGAAGAGAAGCACATGCTAGACATCAGCAAGATGTGGCCAGCTCCCAGACAGGGAAATGTACCCTAGCAACAGATCATAACCAAATGGTACAGCACAACACCGATGACCGGAGAGAGGCAAATGACAGCCTGAAGAACAGATGCTTTGCACACGTGTAACAGTCAGCCTTCAAATTGGCAAGTGCCTCAGTAGCCACACACAGGTCTTCTTTCAGAGATGAGGATTATTTTGAGATACCCCAAGTCCTAATGACTGCAGATGGGAGAAAACAGCTGCACCAAGAAAAACAAATAGTTTCCTCTCAGCCTCAAATCAATTGGCCCAGCACATGCTGTAAAAGCATCCCAGTTCAACAATCATGACTTATCTTCTGTACTTGCCCAGGATCAAAGAAGTGATTTAAGAGGTAACACTTGTTGGAGTGATTCCTGCTAGAAAACGTACTGGGTCCTCTCCCTTGGCCAAACTAAAGCTGTGACACAATCTAACACAATGTTTTTGAGAGAGATGAGTCACCTCTCTTATGGCTGTCCAGTGAAAATATTTAGGATATTCAGTGTGATTGAACTGTTACTGCTTAAAGTCTGTAAAACTGCAGAGGAGAGACGATGTGTAGGGTTGGGTGGAGAATAAATGCTAACACTGCTGTCTAGGGAGAAGAGAAACCTCCATTCTGATTCAGTGGAAAGCATTTTATTTCAAGATAAATATTATGATATTTCATTCTGAAATGATGCATTTAATTTTGAAACTAGGCTCTCTTTTAAAGAAAAGAGCAACATGCGAAGCACTCAGTGGTGCCCCATTCTCACAGACACTGAAGGTCAGGCTGTATAGGGCTCTGAGCACTCTGATCTAGATGTAGGTGTCCCTGTTCATTGCAGGGGTACTGGACTTGGTGACCCTAAAGTGCCCCTTCCAACTCAAACAATTCTATGATTCTACGAAGCCTAGCCTAAATGTCCACTGTTCTCCTGGCTATAAGGGATATAACTATCAGTCCTCCTTGAGAGCTAAAGTTGCAAAGTTAAAAAGGACAGCAAAGAAAAAAGGAAGGAAAACAGCAAAAAGAAAACACAACAACAACCCAACCCAACAAAACAGCTGAAAATGACCTGATGCCACCTGATAATCCAGGGGGATCTCTGACCTCCAGCTTTTCCTGTGCTCTGCATTTACTTGTGCAGTTACTTTAGTGTTTTTGGGTCAGAAACAGATGCTGAGAAGCTCCCCGGGTCAGAGCAGGGACATTGCTTCAGTTACCAAAACGGGGAGACTGGAATCAGCTGTTGGCTCGCTCTGAAGATTATGAGTGGCTGTGAGCAATTTCCCAGGTCTCACTTCACTAAAGTCATTCCCCAGGAGCTGAACTTAATTACTTCGGTGGGATTCACGTATGTTCTTAAGTATTTTCCTGCATCAGGACATTAATTGCTCTGTGCCTTTGCTCCCCATCTGCAAGATAGGTTGAATGCTGCCTCGCGTGCTCTGTTTAGATTTACGTTCTCGCATCAGTCCCTGTCTGCTCAGCACTTTGATAAGGCTGAAGTTTCGTTTGAGCTGTTGCTGGACCTTGTTGCATTTCAGGCTTACAGAAGTGGCTTTATACTGGTTGCTTTTCTGCAGCTTTTATGTTGAACATTGACAAAACATTGAGTTGCTTATTGATATGGGAGCAAACCAGCAAGCAGTACTTTTCACTTTAGCTCCATCACAAATAGAATAATTACATGGCACTTTGAGACAATTTGCTAAAGATGTTCACACATTTCAAGAGGGTAAAATTACTTTATCCAAAGCAATTACAAAGTAACTAATTAGTGAAACTGACTGTGAGCTCCTACCAATGTGCTATGTGGAGATGCTGCTTCTAATGTCAGACAAAAAGCCTCCAGCTTATGAACCATTTCCAGGTAATGAAGAAACGTCCAATGCAATAAACAAGCTGTTTTCAGCTGATATTCCCTAGCCAAGATGTGCACAGATCACCACATTAATGTTAGTGTTTGCTTCACTTGCCCTCCTGGCAACATTGCTCCACCAGAGATTTGCCAGGTGAGCAGTGATGGTTATGGGAACAGCTGGGCAGCAGCCCCATGGAGGAGAAGCAGTGAGGACACCCGCATGGTGTAAAACAGCAGGTGTACCTCCTCGCTGCTGCCTTCTCCCCTGAGGGATTTTGCTATGTGCTCTGGGATGGGTGTCCACACAGAGAATGGCTTTGAAAGAAGGCGGGTTTTTTGTTTGAGTATATGGATTAATTACAAATTAATTCATTCTGCCCTGTGCCCATACGCTGATGAAACACTGTGGGGAAGTTGTCTCAGCTCAGCTGACTGTTAGGTGGGCTTTGGTGTGAGCCAGTGGGATCTGCAGAAGCAAGAGACTGCAATTCAGTGATTCATGTTTAGATCCCTCTTGTTGATAGAAAAAGAACACATCATCTTCAATATGTCTCTTGCAAGAAGACTTCTTTAAATTCTGTAGGGAAAACAGTCACGTGTGAAGAAAATTGCCATATCTTGGTTGTTGTTTTCCTTTTGCTTTCAGAATGTATTTATTGTGTATGGTGTAATCGTTGCAGGCTGTGTAATTAGTCTTCTACATGCACAGTGGATGCAGACAAGGAGTGATGTATCTTTACGGGGTTAATAAAACACAAACCAGAGATAAAGTGAGAGCCTAGATTTTTTGTTGGAGAACTGTTAAAGCAATTGCTGGCAGAACATTACACCTTAGTGTAGACCTAGGGACATTTTGCAATAAATAACTTTTATAAAAAAATCCAGACTGTGAGTTTAGCATAGAATTTTAAACCATCTGTGCGTTGTCACTCTAACCCTAAGATTTCAGTTATTTGTGTACTTTACACAAATCTAATTTAGGATCTGATCTAAGTGGGGATAGGAAGGAAGCACCAAAGATTCAATTAAAATCAGAGATAATAGAAGTAACCACTTAATTCTTCATAGGTATGGTATTTCTTTAGTTTTAAAAACACATCCATCTTTAAGCTCCTCTTCCTCTGTGTTATAGTAGTTATAACTTATATTTATAAAGACACAGCTTCTAAGATATTATGCATACTAAAATTCATAAAGTAGAAAAATGGAAAGTTCTTCAATTCCTTCTTCCCAGATGCACTAGGGAAGAAGCTATATAAGTGTGTTCTTTATGTATTACTTATTTTTCACAATTCACTTGCTTTTTGGATAGATCTCTCCCTTGTAAGTAAAGGAAACTATAGCATTTCTATTTCAAAAATAAAACATCTTCATCTGTCCATCTTTTACTCTGTGCAAGTCTTTGATAGCACTGTATTAAGGTCATAACTAAAATGCATTTTGCAAATTTAATACATAGATGGGTAACAAATGCGTGTTCTCAATCATAGAAGACTCTAAATGTGACTTGCATATATCTGAGCATCCAAGTTAAAAACAGGTGGTAGATGTGAATTCTATATCTGAAAACAGAACAGAACAAGATGGACTGAAAACAGACTGTTAAGCATTACATGCTGCTTTTTACAATCGATATCTCACTTTGCTGTTCAGCCATCACTCTAAGCGCTATTATTATAACAATTCTGCCTCTATTAGAAGGTGGGGTTACCTCAGGCAGATTCTGATTTTGCTTGCAGTTTGCATTTTTCAGGTCAGAATGGAATCATTTTTGCAATCTATCTGCTGGCTACATGAAGACCTTGCTCCTTACATTTAAGTGTATCAAACAGCCTTTTTTTTTTAGTATTTTTCTAATCAATTTACTTCAGATTCCTCGATTACGAAAGCTAAGCAGCTACATGTTCCCAAATTCACTACTAACCTCTCCTTTAAAATCTGCAAAGAGCTGACCTTCCCACCTGCATACGTAGCATAGCTCATTCCTATTGACAGCTGTAGCATGATTGCTGAGCAAGTCAGATTGACTGGTGGGCATCAACAACAGACTGTAATCTGAAGGACTTTTCTCCCTGTTTTCTTATTGTCTTGGCAGTTTTTTTAACTAGCTGCTGATAAGAAGTAATAAATCTACTCAAGTGCTGACAGTGATAATCCAGGCAATTGTTGCTCTCTAACTGAGGTGGAACAGGTTTTCTTTGGTTTGTTTATTTGTCAGACATAATCTAACACTTTTCCCCTTCTGCTTGTGAGAAATTTACTGCGTGTTCCCCTCTGGCCAGATGTTTGAAACAATGTCATCCTAGAAGAAAGCTGTATATTTGGCAATGCAGCAGAGTCCAGACTTGGCAATCACCATTAATCTACGTGTCAGCCTATGCTTTATGTGCCTGCTCCAGCATAATGGATGCTGTCACCCAGATGGGAGGCCCGGGAGGCATTGTGTGTCTACCAGCCCTCTTAACCCTGGAACATCACTAAATCACAGAGATGCTATATCTGCTAGGTCTCCCCTGTCAGGACTGGAAAAGACATAGCATGTGCTGGTCTCACTAGTCTAGCATTCCCATTGCCCTCTCCATAGTCAAGGCCATCTCTTCCCAATACCTTTTTAGACAGCCCTATCAGGAGCTGACAGCCAGAGAAAACAGGCCCACATGCCTTATCCCCATGCAGCAGGTGCAGTTTGCCTGTTCCTTGCCCCAACCCATGCATCTATACAAAGCTGAGTTTGACATGGGCCTCAGACAAAATGGCTGATGTTGTTCAGTAGATGTGTCACTGCAACAGCATATGATCATGCAAGTAGAATGACCTGCATAGAAAGAGTAAAATTAAAAATTAATTTTAAATTCTGGATAGACTACTGTTTTACTTACATCAAAAGTAAGTATGGTACGTGTTTGCTGCCTTTTCTGGAAGTGTACATCCATTCCTGTGCTCTTACAGTCACTCTAGTCTCTGATCTGCTGGAATTAAGTTTGTTGCATCATGGCTGTTTTTTGGTTTATTGCCAAACTTGACCATTTTTCAGCCCCTCTGCAATTCCATCCTATTTCTATTTCTTACTCACCAAAATATTTTACCATGGGATGCAAACAGCTGAAAATATTTAAGCACCCAAATTGCAGATGCCTCTGACAAGATAATGAACTACAGTGACACCAAGAAAATGCAGAAAAATAAAGATGGAAGTCTTTGACTTGTACAGGAAATAAGACAAGAAACATTTGCTGTTTTCATTTTGATGGATTAGAAAACATTCTCAATTTTTTTGAAAGAAAGGCTGTTATTTCTTGAATGTTGTTTCCTCATTCCAGGAGATTGGCTATACTGGGAAAAATCTCATGGGAAGAGGCACTGCCTGATGGCTAGATGCCATCCAGTTGGCAACATCTCACTGCCTGTTATTTAGGTACCTTTCTATCTAAAAATGGGTTTTCCAAGTGCCCTGTTGGCTGCTGACCTCTTGTTTGGTGCCATCAAAAGTGTAAATGTCCAATTTTTACCCACAAACCAAAGAGAGTCTGAATTTCTTGCTGACAGACACAAAGAAATTGACTAAAGAAGTGAAAAAGTTGAGGAGCCAGGTGGGTTCCCTCCCCTTCCTCAGGCCAGTTTGAGGTATACCATGTGCACCCCCCATACTGGATTGCTGATCACCTCCGAATATGTTCCCAGAATGAAGGACTGCTCCCCTTCCCCCATATGTGAGTAGTCAGAGTACTCACCCGATGCACCAGACACCAAGACTTGCCTATCATCTCTGAAAAGAGCTGTCATTCCTCCTACTGATTCTTATATGCTGTGAACCCAGATAGTTATAATGAACATGGGATTAATTTATGCAAAATGACTTGTGGAGGAGGGAGTATAACCTGCATTGCTATAGCCTAGCAGTTAGGAGATAGAAAGAAGAGACAGTGGAGAAGATTTAGTGAAAATGGAGATTTTGGGACTTGAGCTGTGATAAGAATGCAATTTTAAATTTTGGAAAAGGAGATAGAGAGAAAATCCTTTCTGGTTGTGCTTTATGAAAAGGACTTGGCAAGACCTCCAAACTCCAGGAGATGCTGCACATTTGAAAGCTGCACTCTGGTGAAAGGATGTTCTTCCCTCAGTCTGTGATCATAGATGGGACCCGAGACTCACTGTCCTCCCAAGCGCTTCCCCAGAAGAGGCTATCAAAGACAACTCCTCCACACTCAGCTTGCAAGCCTTATTCTAGTTCTGCTGCTAAATCGCTCAGCTCCTGTTAGGAGCCTGAGTCTGAATTCATCTGTAGGTTCTACCTTTTGAGGAGCTAGCTCAAAACATAATTTTGCTCTTTTTATTCCAGTAGGAGCATCTAATTTTCTAATATCTGACACTGTTAGCTGCAATATAAAGACCAGCTTAACATGGATCTCGAATTAGTGATGCTATTTAGTTTTAATTAATGATTTAATTTTCCCAATTACCTTAATGTGATGTTTGCAGTATGAATTCTTCCCTTTCTCTGAACTACACAAAGTAACAGTGATCCAGTCCTATAGAATGAAATACTCAGGAGCAGTTTATCCCACATGCAAAGAAGTAGAATAATTTGATACAACGATAACGTTTGATGTTACCAACAGGTCATCTGTACCTAAGAAACTGTTTTTCTCTGTTCTATTTTATTTTTTTTTTTCTTCTGCTTTGTACTATCTCTACTTGAGATGTGATAAAGAAATTAGGAGAAATAGAATATCTATTCCCTGTAAGCTCATTTCCTTCCTGGTTTAAAACAAGAACAGCTTTATTTTAACTTTCTTTCTAGCTCAGAATAGTGGCCTCAGGGTCCACGGCTTTGTTAGGCTCCTCTACAGTGGTCACAGTATCTGCTAAAATACACAATTATTTTTAATGATTTTAGAGCTTGAACTTTATTTTAATAAAGAGCATGGTTTGGCTTCTGTTTTTCACATAAATCAACTGCTATAAATTCCAGGTTTAGTTTTATTGGAGATTTTTTAGATTTTTTATTTCTTTTTTTTTTTCAAATACCAGCAGCTCAGATATCAGAAACTCCTTTCTGTTTCATCACCTTACAAATGCCAACAGTACATATGGATGTTCCATAAGTTTCTATCACCAAGGTGTTAATTTGTAATGGATTGCCTTGTAAACACAAGTTGTGTGTATTTTACATTCTGAAGTCAGGTGTTTTTTCATGCCAATTCAGATGTGATTTACTGTAAATAACTCTGATGTTGCTAAGAAACAAATTTCAAAACATGTCTCAACCACAACAGTATTAATATTAAAAAACTTAAAGATATCCATAATATGCTGAATACACTCTAACATTTTGCAATTAGGCCAAGTAATGTTTTTCATTTGAGGGAATGTGACTTAATGACAGTGGGAGGTCAGCAAGCAGCAGGTCTGAGACATCCCATAGCGTACTTACTGCCACCATACTTCAATGGTCCCTACACTTACACAAGCTTTCTCTGTATGTCTAGCAGGACAGGCTGCTGAAATCAAGAAAACTGGTGCATTTGAAAGCTCTACAGAGACTGGGAAGTATATCTTCTTTATACATAAAAATCACTTTGATGTATTAATTGTCTTTGAAGACAAGGTTAGTCTCACAGCCAGTAAAGGAGATTGTTTGGTGAAGTAAAGTTGTTCAACCGAAAGTATGGGAATTAGGAACTGAAAACACAATATAATAGTATGTCTGTAGAATGAGAAAAAGTGTCGCTATAAGTTCAGACTGGGGCATTAAAAGTTGTTTTCTGGTGAAGAATCTAAAACCAATATCATCTAATTTCATATTTTCCTCTTTCTCCAACATATACAAAATAGCCTGACCAGGAAGGACAAGAATCAGAAGGCAGGGAAGAAGAAATCACCTTTACCCAAGTTAGGGCAACAGTACAGATACTACTCAGGGAGATTCAAGCATTCAAGCAAGTTTTCTATTGAAGTTAAAGTACTGAATAAGGTGAATGATTAATTAATGAAAGAGAAGAAAAGGAGTAATCTTCCTGGATGTCAGTGTGAGTGAGTTTTCAAGTGATGTGCACGATATCTAACACCGCTATAACACATATTCGCTCTTTTTTCGTGTACCCATTTACGTGTAATGAAATAATGTACCTGAGTAGACATGGGTGTGGTTTCAAACAACATTAATTTTAATTAATCCAAAGATACTCATGCGTTCTCAAGTGAATGAGAAGCTAACTCACATCTAGGAATTTGGGAGGGTACTGAGGAAGCAAAGAGCTGAGAACCAAGGGAAGTTTCCTCAGGTTAGGTTGTGGGCACTTTGAAACTTAATAATCCTGATATACCTCAGTTCTCTTAAGCTGTTGTTTGTAGTTGACCTACATTACTAGTACAACCCTCTACACCCTGTTGTTTCTCTAAAGAGAACAGAGTTTGAACTACTAAAAAAACCAGACATTTTAAAATTAGCATTAGTGACAGTGGCAGGGTCAGATGGAATTGAGCCAAGGGAAGATGCAGCAGCCAGGAGAAGTGGGAAGAGTCAGCACCCTTGTCATGAGAACAAACACCTGGAAAGCAGTAAATAGAAGAGGAAGAGACTGGTGTAAAGAGAAGGAGGAAAATGATAAGAAAGATATAAAGAGAAAAAATGTGAGGATTAGAGCACATAGTCATTATTATAATTACACTGACTATGATAATAGGAAATTTAATTGACAGTACATGCAGCTCCTGGCATTTGGATTAACTTATCCTTAGAGACAATGAAGTAGCTGGAGAAAAAGTACATGTAGTTTTAGAGTGTTTGAATCAGACTGCATGAACTGTATGAAAAATATGTGAGAGGCAGGAAAATTACACTTGCTTTTGCTGCAAAATCAAACCCAAGGTGTATACTACTGGACAGATCTGCTCTGAAATACCTCTTTGAGCATTGATTAGCTTTGACAAGCAGGTGCTTCTTGCAGCCTGTTGCCCAGAGTTGTGGGATGCTAAGATTTTGACAGTGACTACACTAAAGTCTCATGTTTCCTTCAGCAAGTGCTCTTCCACCATATGAAATGTTCAGGGTATTTTTGAATGAACCAGATTTCATGACAGTAGCAATAGGAATAAAACTAATTACATCTGTTTGATGGTAGGACCTACTTTAAGATAATTTGCAACAGGATCCCCAGGGAAGATTGCCCTTTTGAAGTACTTCTCACTCCAGGGTTCCCTTTTGAAGTAACTCCCTCTTTGGATTGCTTTTGAAGAGCTGCTTCTCCTTTCCTACAGTATTTGGGTTCTGCTTTGTTGCACCTTTCCCATTGGAGTTTTGCAGCTGAAGATTAATGAGTAAAAAGAGAAACTTTTGATTTGGATTGGTTTCTCTTTCATACCATCAGGAAGAGGACCTGGCTGCATGCTCCCAGAAGAAGCCATCCAGGGAGGACTAAGAAAGCTACTGCAATTCATTAATCTATTCACTGGTACCAGCTTCATGTCTAAACTGGCCACCATCCAGTCTGAGATGCAGTAATGTCACCGTCTGACAGACTGACAGACATGTCTGTGTGTCTGTTCTGCCTCAGTGCAAAACATATCCTTTATTTTTTTATTATTATTATTATTATTTTCATTAACTTAGGTATCTGGACCTCTCCTTGTCTTCCTTTCTTCATATAAGTCTCTGTCATACGTACACCCTTAATCCTAAGGGAGCTTGTAATGCCATTAGCTTTGTTGAGCAGTTTGGAAATAACACTGTTCTGACAGTAAGACATACCCATCAGTATAAAAGTGTCAGCTCCAACACCTTCATTCACACCTGAGCATTTGCAAATGGTGAGCAGTGACACAGGAATCTAAGGTTTGGTGCTTCTGATTTTTTTTTTTATTAAAGCTGACATAAAAGTCAGGAGATCCACAAAGTAGAGATTAGTAGAAACTAAAGAGATCTATCATAAACCTGAGAAAAGCTTCTCAATCCCCCCAAAATGCCTAATCAATACCTTGCCGCACTGTGACTACAGCTTTATATTGCATTGTATTGCATATCCCACCAGCTCTCCCTCAAGCTTTTTGGCCCTGGTGGTTTTCCACAATTTGGAAACCACATTCTCATACCCAGGCAAGACACTCCAGTGTGCAGTTTAGAAGCCTGTATTTACATGCACCATCAAATCTCCCAGAATAGCAACCTGCTACATGAAACAGATATCCCCTCCATGACCAGACACTGCTCCTGGCTATCACCTAAGCTGATCTAGAGCTGGAAGCACCTGATACTACTGCTACCTTGGGGCCAGCTAGGATTATTGGAACATTAGTGATGTGGCCAGAGATGTTACCGAATGCAGATTAGGAGACAGTTCTTCTCATCTGTGCTATAGTTGAGTTTGAAAGGGACATCTGAAGGTCATCTGGTCCAATTTCTGGAGGTCATCTGGAAATGCCTGTAAAGCAAGGCAGGATATTAAGGTATAGATGCTCTGGTGGGATCAATAGTTGGCAGTTATCGACCTGGGGCATCACTCCTCCTCCTTTTTCCCAGCTCTGTTCAGTAACTCTCCTGAGCAGGGCCTCTATCTTCTGAATGGGGACATCAGCATGTGGCACTGACCAGCTAACAGCACCATGGCTCTATACCAAGAACCCCACACTACAGTGAGTGATGAGTCTCTTCTGGGGCCAATTCACAGGGCAACCGTGGAAGTGTGCTCACAGTGACAATACGAGGCAGTGTGTGCAAACTGCCCAGCAAAACAGTCTGAAACGGAAACACATTTGTTGAAGATGAGGACATAAATGCTCTTTGAACAAGGAGGTGAACTGTCTAGCAAAATGGCAGGTGATACAGGAATTCACTAGTAGCACTTTCACAATGAATCAAGCTCAATGCTCTAGATTATCAGTGGAACAACATGAAAAGTGCATAGTTGGCCAGTGTTAATTTAAGAATGCTATGCTGTTCAAAGCAGATTTTTAAAACACTGAAAATGTTTGCATTTTAACAGGGTCATAATTGAAATGGAAACAAATGTGCCCCATGAGCAAATCAGTCCAAAAGAAATGAGAGTGGGAAATTTTTTTGGCTCCGCAGAAAATCAGGTTAAATTAAATCAAAATAGCAGAAAATACTGAAACAAATGGAGAAGAGACAGTTTGAGCATTATTTAAAATGATATGAGATCAGTGGAAATCCCTCTGAAATTCCATCATCTCATTATCATACTAGTAAAATACTATCTACGGAAATACTGAGGCTTTCCAAATATATAGAGATGCTACCAACACTACATTGTGCCTCAGCAGCAACAGCTTTCTCTTTCTTGCAGTCCTTGTATCTCCCATAAACTGGAATTTAGGTCATTACAGTTCATCTTCCTAGAAATTGCATTTAACACCAAGGTAGAATTACTGATAATTTGTATCTTATAATCATCATAGTGCTTGTTTAGAAGACGTTGTTGTTGTATGCCATAGAAAGTTTAGTCATTCAAATCTCTCTTCAAACTCAAGCTTTATTTTCATTTTTTTTTCCCCCAATATTAGTGCTAGTGAGGAAAGTTATCCCTTCCTGTCACTATCCCTGCCCTGTCCCTGTCACCATGCACCTTTGTTAGGCTGAATGTACTACTTGTGCGTCCACAACAAGATCATTGAAGTGATCTGAGGGTTTGGTGCTGGGGGGAGCCTGAAGAATGCATCATTCTAGCACTGTTGACAAAGGAAATTTCATATACATGTGCATATTATGAAAGAATTATCTACTGACAGTGAAATGATAACACTTTCTGGGCCACCCAATGTGAGGTTTCAAAAGCACTTTTGTATAACAAAAGCTAACATATCCTATTTTTATTAAGTACCTAGTCTATGGGCTACATGAAATCCCAGTGTGGCATTTTCTTTGTCAGATTCCTAGGAAAAGGACTGGCTCACAAAGATTTGCCCAGAGTAGTGAAGCTTGATGTTGGAAGGATGGGATATCTGGGAGCATGTCCACACATGCCTAAGAGCTGGCAAAGAGCTGAAGGATAGCAGGAGGCTTACTCAGTGCCCAGTATTGCATTCCTCTTCATGTACCTGTTAGACGTCCTTCTGAGCTACAGGGCTTCACTGAAACTGCAGACAACCATTCACATCTCTGTCTCCTTGCCTCCTTTACATCATTTTATCAGCTCACAGAAGGCTCCAGCAAGGTTCAGAGCTTGTGCCAGGGATGTGCAGGTGTGTGGCCAGGAGCTGTCATGGGGATGGGACATACGAGGTCAGAGCAGCATCTGCCCTTTGATCCTTTGAACTTATTGTCCAAATCTAGCAGAATTAAAAAAAAAAAAAAAAAGTTTTTTGTATGAAGGAACAGAATTTGCTTTATTTTTTGATCCCACGCAATAGTCTGTGAAATGCTGATGCCCCCCAGCACTAGGAGTGATGTGCAGAGAGGAATTCTTTTGGGAGTGCTTTACAGCCCATGCCTTGGACACTCAGGGATTTTTCTATCACCAAGCTGCAACAACCTCCTCAAAGGTCTCTAATTAGGTTCTCTAATGCTGACAATTAGAGTTGTGGGGAGCCCCACACGGAAAGTCTGGACAAACATATTGGCACAAAACCAACTGAGATTGGGAGTTCCTTGTCCACCTGCCTAATTAGCGGGCAAACAACTCAAAATGCTGCTGCTGTTGGCCCTCTTGCATACTACCCTCAGTATTACTTGTAAGATTGGTGCTGGCACAGTAAAAGCATTAGGGAGAGACTGAAAATCTTTCTGACTCGCTGGGTAGGAGTCACCTCCCCAAATCAGAGACAATCAGGTTAAGCACACTGTCTGTGCCCACTGTCTCACCTCCCTGGTCACTGGATGCTGAAGGGCCATGTGCTCTCCCCCGCACCTCACAGATATCTCGCCTAGCATACGCTCTTCCACCATACAGTGGGGCCCAGGGGAGCAGATCGACCTAAATAACTGCTGGAGGTGACAGAGACAGTTTCCAGCTGATCTGCATTCCCATTCTGCCTCTTTAAAATATCTACAGTGCAACACAAAAACAAAAAAAGGATAAGGCAGAGCAAACTGTGGCCTCTAACTTTCCCATCACCAACACTGAAGCTGAAGCAAGTGACAATCATCACTCGGATTTGGGCAGCTATGCATAAGAGTTTCAAAGAAAGAAAAGCACAACACAGATCAACCAAAACCACAAGACCTGGATCTTTTCCTGATGATTAAGTTATTTGAATTTATGAATTCTAGTTATTTCCCAAAATGGCCTGAAATATATTTATTAGCCGTCTCAAAGTATTATGAATCAGCTAGGAGCTGACATAGACTCTGAGACATATCACTCACTCTGGCCAGAAAAAGCTACAGAACAAAGGATAGAGCTCGTAAACCACATCCACTGGGCTCTGGCCAAATAGTGACTGTGATAAGGGAGGTGACTGAGTGGGAAAATTAGTTTGGTTAACTTTATCAGCAGGAAGGTGAGGAGTGGAAAATCCCTAAGCAGGAGAACAAAGGGGCAGAGGTGATAGAGCAGCAGTTTGAAGAGGGAGAAGGCTTTGGGCAAAAAGGAGGAACAAAGGCACATGCCTTCATAGAGGACTTCTATTCTCTGCACCATCACCTGGAGAAACAGAAATCCAGCTGGAAAGGAGGGGGCTCCAGGGCACAAGAAGAGCATTTATGTGCCGCAGGGACAAAATCATGCCAAGTCTAGGGAGAAGGTACAGGTAAGGGAAATCCAGAGGAATTTGATTTTGGTATTCAACAAAACATCTCTGGATTTTCCCAGACATTTTCTCTTTTTTTTTTCCCTATCCAGAAGCTTTACCAGGAGATAGAATTTTTTTTTTTTTTTTTTTTTTTTGTCCTTTAAAGTCATCTGATAGAGAAAAGGAGAAGGATAAAAAACGCTCATAGAGTTGCAAGATTTCCAGAAGTCCCAGACAAAATGCTGTTACACCTGGTAGATTCAGCACATAGAAGATTATGCTGGGGTATCCCAGAAATGCTGGACTTCTTACATATACCTTGTAAGGCTATTCTAAACGTGCACTCACCATGAGCACAATTCATGCTCCAGAGAGTAGAGGCCCCACGTGTGTTGCTCTTGCGGGTGTTTGGAGGATCTTCCAAAGAAGAATTTAGAAAGACAAAAAATGTGCAGTCCCCAAGTGTTGTTTTGCTGAGATCTCACTCCCTTCTGTGTTGTCTACCATCAGGTAGGTCTGTGCTGAAGTCCTTTGGAGAGCCTGGGTGCCATCACTTCACATTACTTCAAGTATCATTTTACTTCAAATACCAAGCATCTACTAGGACCTAGGAGATAAACTAAAATTCAGCAGGCAGCCGTCTAACAGATAACTAGCAAGGGAACCGTATTACAGCTTAGCTAATCACTTTTCTTCCAGAAATATTAAATATCTCTTCCTACATACAAGGAGACTTAAACAACAGGGAAGATACTCCTCCAAGGTGACCCACTAAGCCAAGTGACAGAGATAAGAATAGACTCTGTCTCCCAAATCCTCACACAGTCTGACCTGCAAATATCCATCACTTGTGCAACCACCGCGGCAACAGTAAGGACATGCCAAGGTCACTGTGGGGAGCTGAAGACAGTGTTGTGACTACTGAGGCACAAGGCACAGAGATTTTTCAGGAAATGTGATAAAAAAGCAGATCCTAGGAGAAATAGGCAATTAAATAAAAGCAGACTGTGTATATTAGTACATGAGAAAACAGAAGAGTATGGAATAAATGCTGACAAGTTGTGATAGAGAGTGTGACCCTCTGTCATGATTACTTACCCTGTTATTGGGGAAAGTGAGGTACCATTCGTGTTGGACTACTGCTCTGACTATGATGTGCAGAGATGTGCTGTGACTTGAAAGTTCCTTTCCCAGGTATATTCCTATCAGGGGAGGCCACTGGTATGTGGCCAATGATGCTGCTTCTCTGTTTTTTTTCAGCCAGTTGCCAGGAAAATGTTCTTGTTTTTAACCCTGTACAAATGACCACAGTACTGTCACAGCCATTTTTCAGTACTTTTGTAAAGACATTTCGTCCTAGAACAGAACTTAACTGTCCATGCAAATACCTCACTTCTGTCCCAGCTCACATGTTATTTTCTATAGACAGAGCTTTTTTGATAGCTCTGGCTATGCACAGAAAGAAATTTTGTGTTCTTCAGCTGCTAAGGATAAATCCTGGCTTTGGGCACAGTGAGTACAAAGTAAATGGAGCCAAGTGTGACAGAGTGAACAGTAAAAGCAAGGACATATTCAGGAGTAAGAGAAAACCAGCAATTCAAGGCAAACAGCAGACACAGTGCTATCTGCAGTTCACACCTCAGAGGTTCCTCTGGTTGTCTGATGACATATGTTGTTCTCCCATTTTGCAAAAATGGATTTCAAATCTAATTACCAAATTCACATAAAAACCCAAGGGTAAATTTATGAATTCAAAATGTTGCTTTGAGGGCAGCATATGTGTGTGGGGAGAAGCCAACTGTAACCCACCATGATATGAAATATCTCGTTTACTCCTACTTACAAACAAAGCCGACTTCTTCACTGATTTTCCCATAGTGTCTGCAGGTGACTCCATGCAAGCTGTGAGTGTGCAGCAAAACCCACAGCCCACTGCACCCCTCTGAGCACAAACAGGTAGCAGGAGAGCCAAGAGGCACTTGAGGGCAGCTCTGCCCATGCCCACAGCATAGGGTGTGGTGGAGGGACATGCAGCACACTGGTGGTGTCCCAGGAGTGACAAGGCTGTGGGCTGCTGCACAGAAATGGATGGAAAGGATTACACAGGAAGCAGACTTGTATATCCCCTCAAAGGGCAGATATTTTCCAGGATATGGGACTTAGAGAAACTAAGTGCAAAAGCACTTGAGGAGCATCAAAGAAAGTCCCAGCGCTGGATCTGAAGAGACCGAGGAGAGCAGAATGATGGAGACCATGAGCTCCTCAGGACAAAACAGAAAGGTGAATTTCCAGATAAAGCTGGAGCTTCCTTCTCTTGCAGAAGAAGGAGATGGGTTCTGTAGTCCCTGCACTCCTCTGTGCTGATCTGCAGCCCCATTCTCTTTCAGTAACAGACTGGGCAGAGAGATTACAACCACTTACTGCAGTGAGGGAGTGAGATCATTTATTCTAGCAATGTCACTGCTTGCCACCATAAGGATAGCACTCCTGCAGAACAGTCTCCTGGCAATACCCTTCTGTTATCAAGCATCATAAATCTTTTTGATGAAGAGCAAGCTATTAAAAGTGCAGAGCTTTGCTAGTAGTGCACTAAAAGTGTATGGGAGGTGTTTGCTGCTTCCTGAGCACTTTCCTGGATGTCTGTGAAACCTTTCCTGGTGTCAGCTTTCCTTCAATCTCAGCAGTAATAAAATATTGTGGAGTGACTTCATTCATTGCCTTTTACCTCTGAGAACCTATGGTGAATTTGTCTCAAGTTTTTAAAGTGTGTTCTCGGTGGATGGATGGAGAACAGGTGTACCAAACTCACTTTATTTTCCTTTACGTGCTTTATCCTGCAGCTGAAAGTGTTCAGCTTGGAGCTATATGTCAACATTTCAAACCTCAAAAATGTGACAGGTTGGGAATCACACATGCTCCCAGAATAATCAGTTAGCCATAGTGATTATGTATATGCTGCAGCTGAGAAAGAGACTTATAGGAACAGGCTTGGAAACCGCAGATGGTCTTCTAGGAATCACTCAAGTGCACAGTGTTCCTACTTCAGCTAGCAGAGCCAGTGTTGAAGGAGGAGGTAGTTTTAATGAAGAATTTGGTTTCCATGAATATCATCAAACACTTTCTCTGGCCCAGGTCTGTGTCCAAAGTCTTTGCCCAATGCATCACCCAATACACTGTGTTTTTGTCAAAGTGAGAATGCAGGTAGGAACGAAGTCTTAACAAAAAAGATGGCCAACAATAACTTCTCAATGTTTCTCTCAACCTGCTCTCAGCTATCCTTCATTCTCGTGCAAAACCAAATTGATTAGTTAAAACACTGGTAGTTTCCATTTTAACCTCTGTGGCTTTGCACTGGAATGAAATGGATACATCTGAAAATTGTTCCTGAGGTAATTTTTCCTGTTAGCTATTATCTGCTGAAGTTTTAACGCAGGCTGGCCCTCTGCTGATGCTCTGTTCAGCAGGCACAACAGCAGAAAGCAGCAGCCTCAGGGTTTGGAGGTTTAACAGTTGATTTCTCTCCAAATCAGTAGCTAAGCTTGGCTTTAACCAACAGTTAAAGCCAACTGTAACCCTCCCTTTAGCTTCCAGTGAACTGTGGACGTGTGTCACCAACAGGGATTTGGGTGAGAGAAAGATGGGCTCTTGCAAATGGAAATAAACAACTATAAAGTAAATCTTGGTCAAATGCAAAATAAGCCATCAGCACTCAGAAAACCCTGCCTAGTTTGCAGTGCTTAGAGACTGTTCATTTTCTCCCCTCAAAAATCAAGGGAGATTTTCTGGTATCACAGTGCAATAGGCTCTTTAGAGATTTTTTTTCTAAATATAGCTTTAAAATTATTCAGTAGAGTTAAAAGGGGTCCTCACAGTGGATTAGCCCTTGGTTGTCTGCATGACACCATAGGGGAAGGAAAACAAGGATGATTGCAAACCTCTAGGGTCAGCTCAGACTTCAGCGTAAATCAGAGGCACCTGTTCCATTTAGAACCCTGCTTAGGTGTTCACGAGTGCATAGAAGTCATCCTGACATCAAGTGTGCAGCTGTGGGGACACACTGTACTTGAGAAGAGGCAAAATCATCATCTTTGTGGTATTTAGAGCCTAAAGTTCAGTAAAAAAAAATCTGTTCATGTGTGCTAATGTCGCATACATTTTCCTGATGCTTCTCTGAACCTTAGTTTTGTCAGTATATTATTTGAAGGGCAAAAATAACAAAAGAGTTGCAATGGGAGCACTCATCTTTAACAAAAAATAGCTATCATCAGTCCTATCTTCACATGATTTTAATGAAATGTCTTTGTAAGACACAGAGCATGACTATTGCCCAGCTTCCCATTGTGGTCTTGTTCTTGCAAGGTCACGGGGCAGTATGTGGGTCTGAGGAGGAACATGCAGGGAGCCCTGAGTGATGTGAACTGTCCTTTTTCTCCACCTCCATCTGATTTATGTTCCTTCACTGTCACCTTGTATCTGTAATGCAGCTGAGTGTAGGGAATGCAAATTTCTAAAGAAAGCACATTTCAAAATAATGTCCCACTTTAAAAAATATTAACGAACTCTCCAGAGTTTTTAAAATCATAACCCTTCATTCTTTGCTTCATAAATGTTAATTTTCAAGTATGCTGAACTAATATGACAACATTGCAGCTGTGCAAAAGGAAGATGGCTAAAAATAGCTGTAGTGCTATATCCACAATTAATAACACCTCACTCATCATGTCCAAACATGACAGTGCCAGGCCAACAGCATCATTTTGATGCCAGCTGCCTTGTGCAAGTGGACAATGAGGAATAGAGTACAGGAGGAAAGGAAATCCCACAAATGAAGGTAAGAATTGCATTGGTGGAAAATGAGAGGAGTGATTCATGCAGGGCAGGCACCAGTGGGAAAGCAGGGGTCTGTGCTTGGCAGGAGAGAGCCAAACAAACAGATGTGGAGAAGGTGATGTTCATCTGCCACAGGCAATGTCTGACCAGGAAATGGGCATCCAGTGCTGAGGTGCTGGGCTTTTTGCATCCATTTCCATGGTAGATCCCCCATGTCCCTTAGAAAACTTGCAGATGTAAAGATCTGTGCTGAGGTGTCTCACAACTGTGACAGAAGGGACATGAAGTTGCCTCTTACATGGAGTCCAGTGCCAGTAGCCACCAGATTGCCCAACCTCACTCCGGATAAAGCTGATGGTCATTTCTTTCTTCACAGCACTGTTACATAACTGATTTTTTTTGCAGATATTCATATGCTTGAATCAAGAAAGTTCACGTATATGTAGAAAAAATATAGAGATAACAAAATCACGTTCATTACGTTGCTTGAAGATTGCACCCTTTTGATGGGCAAATTACTTGGCATGAGCTATGTTTTCATGCTTCCTGTCCTATTTGCTCATTGCTCAGGGCATGCCAGAGCTGTTGAAAATACTAAAACTTTGAGAGGTTCTTGCCTTATATCTAATGATCTATCTAATGATCTAACAAATAGATCATTAAAAAACTCTACTGCACACATTCATGTTAAAGAGATGGAAATAGCAAGCATGTTATTTGCATTTTTTTGTTTGTTTTGCTTTAATTGAAAACATTTCCTCCTCTTTCCCCACTTCAAACACCGAGGAAAAAACACATTTTGTTGTCCAGATCAGAGTAAGGGAAGTTAGCTTCTGGTCAAAACCTGCTTACAAGATTTATGTCATCAAATACATAAAGACAGAGCTTGGGGCATGAAAATGATGAGTTGTAGGAAAGGGCTGGTTGTAAGAAAGTGTTAACACATTTATTATAGCTCTAGGGAAAGGTGTATTTTGCATTCTTATCAGACCAGCTGTTATATTATAAAGGCACTAAATTTTGCATCTGGTTTTGAAAACCCAGATGGAGTCACATGATCAATGCAATATTAGTTTATCAGAACTATTTTTTTAACTATCGAATGCTTTTCTACATTAGACTTAAAACTGAATAATCTGGCCATTACGGCCTACACACAGCAATGGTATTTCTGCTTATATTAATTTTGTTGTCAAAGATACAGCTGTTGTAGGAAATATTTTGAATTTTTAGTACCATCTGGTGTGCTGAAAGAAAAAGAAGTGCTTTAAACGTTGGCATAAATCCATTTTCTAAGTGGGTAATATTGGTGCTTTGAGAAAGGGGCTGTCAGAGCAGGAGATGAGAAGAGTTGTTAATCCAGGCTGTTTTCATCATTCTATTGCACTACAAACCCTACCCTATCTTGATAAAACAAACATGTTTATGCCTCCTAGAGAATTCAGAATGGCTCATCATTACTAAATACATTTGCATTATCCAAGGAATTGACTTTCAGCTATGCTGGGAAATGACAGATTCAGAGATTGCACAAACCAGGAAGCACAGGGAGCTGAGTCTGAGTGCAGAGGCTATTGAAATACCTCCTCCCAGGGGTAAGAACGTGCCTGGTGGCCTCTCTGCAATGCTCCTATTTTCCCTGTTCTCTTCACGCATTTAGAACCCAAAATCTTACTGCTCCAGCCTGAATTTGCTGCGTGGATAAATGAATGTGAGATCAACCTTTATCACACGGTTAGCTCAGAGAGAATAATCTAAGCTTTCTATAGGAATGTTGGATGACTGTGTTACAGTTCATACATCATACCTTCTGAGCAGTCATTTCCTATTGCGGGGAACTGGGTTAGAGGAGTAGCAGCAGCAATAAGGTAATACAGTGTTTCCATAGGGAGCCCTGAAATCTTCATTCATTAAGTCTCCACTGCAGCTGCAAGCATTAAGACAATCCTAAAAACATGGAAGTTGCAGAGGACAAAAATAAAGCATTTGTTCCAGGGAAAAAATAAGTTGAAATTCACTCCGCAAACATTTTCATTAAGTCACCAAAATCTGTTTTGAAAGCACACCTCAGTATCCAAGTCTTAAATCTGTAATCAGCTTTGCAACTGTCCTTTCAACAAAAGAGATTTCATAGTGACGGACTGCCAGCATTGCCCAAATCCTTCAAAGTTCTGTGGAAAAAGTTGCTCGTAAACCTGTGGAGATCAGGAACCGTGTGCTGGTGCTGCAGGTCTACAGCAGGCTGCACGTACAGCCTGGTTAGAGAACGCTTGGAAGTGCCAACGCATGGACCAAAGGTAGCCACTGGCACATGGACTGCTTTTCTGTCCAAAAATAAAGCATACATTTGAGACAATCATGCAAAAATTCATTTTTCCCATCCTTACATAAATTATGGGCTTTGTACAACATCATTTTGTTGGATTATTAACTACAACAAAATAAATTCATTTTTATCAAATTAATACTAAAACCTGCTAGTATCCTCTACTGCTATTTCACTAGTGCCCCTGTACAAGCAATCATAACCATTTTTCTGGGAAGCGTTGACTTATACCTCACCTCCCTGCCACAGACATTCACTTTCACAAGTACTAAACTGAATATTCACTTTATTGATTCCATGGTACCAAGGACCCTTAACAGTTAATGGTGTGCAAAGTCACTCCAGTTACGCATACTTCTCACACGACTGCCTATGGTAGGAGCAGAGTAGATGTTTTGAATACCACTTTGAATAAACATTAGAACTAGATTATTTGACACAAAAGCTTGCTAAAATTTAGTTTTCCTAAATCGCTGCTGCATCACCACACTGGAGGGTTGAAATCAAGTCCAAGAACTGAAAACAGGACTGAGACCCATCATAATTATTTCCCATTGGAAAAGTATTTGGTTTTGCATAAGCATTTTGTAGCAGCAGGAGACCATCCTGTGATGATATTCCCTTCCACTGACATTATCACTTAATTCCCTTCTTTTTGAAGGTTTTTATAGGGATTGGGTGCAGCTGTTTCTCATCAGCCCCTTCTTATTAGAGTTTCTAAGACTCCTGATTAATTTAGAGCCTGTTTCAGCTGCTGCTTAAGGAGATAGAACATCTTGCTCTCACCCTTCTCAGTTTGCTGTTTCTAATAGCTTTTAAAAAGTTGCGTGTAGTATTAATAATGTTGTTTATGAGCAAACATATGCATAAGCTCAAGGTATTTTTCTTATTCTCAAGAGTTAGATTAGTTCCCTCTACCTATCTTTTAATTTTTTTACAATCCTAATTTGTAGGGTTATATAAAAGCAGGAGGGGAGTGTTCATTCAAGCTCTAAAGAGACTCTTGTATTGTCTGATACTGGAAGGAGTTGAATGATGCTAAGCTCTGCCTGAAAATGGGTCACTCATAGAACCCTGTAAGACTGGGTCACTGTAGTTCTTTCTCCTAGTGGTTGTGTGTATGTGTTCTCAGAGATTTAGTATACAGTCTTGCACAAGAGGAGCGTCACCTTTTTCAGCTCACAAGGGAGGCTGTTTTTAGCAACTAGCAAACGCTGTGCTGCATCAGTGCTTCTGATGGCTTTTCAAGCATATACCAAAAGAGTATGGGTAAACTAAAGGGCTTCTGCCAGTGACTGTGCAGCTTGGGTGTTAGAGGGTTAGAAGAGAGGAGAAAGGTGCCTTGAAGACCAAAAGGACAGCTAAAGGAAAGGGTGCTTTGGGGATGAGAAAAGAAAAACATTGCTATTGTTGGAGAGAGGACCTTAGAAAAATTTAGTGCCTGAAACACTAGGCAAGCATTTCTGTAGGCTGCAAGCATTTCTAAGGCTTTAGATATGTTTCAGTTAATGCTATTTCTTTTTTCCAGAGTCTCCTGATTGCTTAGTATGTTGCAGCCTTCATTTTCCCAGACACTTGTCTTGAATTGGGTGAATTTCTTCAGAATCTGGGAGCAAGTGCACTGCTACAACACGCAAATATTTTTAAAAACTTTATGTTCACCAATAAATTTCAAATGCTGTTTCTTCCTGCCAGTTTATCAGAAAGGTTGAAATAAGGAAAACCAGTACATTTCTTATCAGGTTGTTCAAAAGACAATGTAAAACTGTCGTAAGATGGTGCATTTTATCTGCTGATTGCACTTTTAAAAAGTGACCTTAGTAATATCTTAGTTTTATGCAGGGTGTCTAATCAGCCATACATAGATAATGTTTTTACATAAAGAATCTGCAATGACTTTAACTAGGACCATGCATCTTGAGGTTCTGCTGCACAGCTTTTCCAGTGAAGAATGTGTGTTCCTTGTCCACAAACACATGCTAACTACAGCCAGTTACGTTATTTTTTGCTTAATTCAGTTTTAGGACGGAAAGTTCTTCAATTGTATAGCAGAGCAAACCTCTTGAAGAGCCTGGGGTGATGATGACTGCAACGAGGAAAGCCGACAAACAACAGAAAAGCCACAAGCATGACTTACTTTACCAGTGCAAAAAGAAAATTTGAGCAGAGCCTGATGAAATGCTAAGGAGAGAGAAGGGACACAGAGCTCTTGACTGACAGATGTTTTACTTAACTTAGCAGGTAAATATAGTGTTTAACAAAAGAACTGTGTTCCTGGTAGTACCAGTCTCCAGTAATTCAGTTAAAATGTGTTAGTTACAAGTTACACAAGAGCTAATTAACTCTGCAGTATGCATTAGGAATAGGGTTCAGATCGATTTGGGGTGCCCCCAAAGAAAGCTGGGCAGTGCAGGGTCTCGGAATGGTACAGCCAACACTGTGAGTTTTGTACTTCAGTGCCCTATTGCTTTCTGCTGCTTAAAGGCTTTTGCATCTAAGGTTGTTGCATGATATATATATAATGCACGATAAACTTTATTTTTCTATCTGAGTAGCTTCAGATTTTCTGCTACTTAAAAACAAAGGCCATGATTGTAGGACTAATTTACTAACTGGATGTTTATTCTCTCTCCATCTTGTTTTACTTTGCTATCAAAACATATTTTGTTTCTGTTAATCTAGAAATTTAAGCTGCAATAATCTAAAGCTATTTACCCTGAATGAAACTATTCACACAGAGTTTTAATATGCTGTAACTTATATAAATTGACTTCACACCTTCAGTTGATTGATTTATTTAGCTTTCCTGAGTGACCCTGTGTAGGCAGCCCAAACTGTTTCATTAGTAAAATGAGGACTACCCTTCAGGCTGTATCTCTTTCAGCTGTTCTCAGCCCCTATCCAGCTCTTTTTCATTACCCTGAGAATTAAAAATCTTGCAAGAGGCCTGAGGCCAAATTCAGCTCATTGCTGTGGACTATACTTATGATTCAGCCTTTCTTTCACCCTAAGGAGGGTCTATTTCCACCTCTGCTGCTGCAACACCTTTTCCTCCCTTTTAAGCAGATTTGCAGTCAAACATCTCAGCCTGATGCACCAGGACATCTAGCATCACCCACACACCTCATATTTTGTTTTTCTCCAACATTTTTTCTGCTTATATGTTGCTATATTATTTTTTTTCGGCAACCTTTTTCAACAAGAACCATCTAATATAAATTTCCTACCAACCAACTATTGCAAATCAAAAATTGCAATGTAGGAAATGCAGGAGTGCCCCCTCTTGTCTGCTCTCGAGTAAAACACTTTTCTGTGAATTTTGCTTTACCTGTCAATTTGCATTTATTTACAAGTTGAAATGGAATAAAATAAAGATGTTCACAGCCTGATAAGTGGAGATGTGTGCATGTGTTTGCAGAATGAACCCCTCTGATGCTCTTTTTTCGTGGGGAGGGAATTCAGAAGTACAGGCATATGTAGCACAGAATGAGTGTTAAGTTTCTGCCCACTCCACACTCTTCATTGTTTTATCTGCAGACAGAGATGCTTTTGATATTGCTTTGATCAGAAAGATCATAGCTAATAAAATATTCTCTTTTTTTTCTCAGACACTTGAACCTTTGGATTCCCTTTTCCTTGATTCAGGATCTTCAAAACGGCTACATTGTGGTATGAAGAAATCTGATTTCCCAGATATTAACTCATAAATATTAACATTCTCAAAGTCCCTCTAGAATAACTTAGGAAAATAATTATGTCTATCCTTTTGGAATATTCTAGGTGATGAGAATGGAAGTGGTAAATGGAAACCACAAAAAGAATTACCTTTAGGAGGTCTAGTTCACCTGTGGTTACTGTACCTGTACTGTCATCTTAGGTTAGCAAAACCAGCTGCTGTCAGGGGGCTGCAGGGTGAGGTGAATGAGCTCACAGACAGGCTGTTGAATAGGATTCATTGGGAAGTGGGTCCATGTAATGACCTGTAGGTCTACATTTTGTTGTGTTGTTAGTGGGAGACTTTATTTGCTTATTCATCTCTTCATTCATTTTAGCAAGACCTTTATGAAATTAGAAACAACAGCCATCCTAAAGTTCAGCAAAGCCCTTTATCTGAGCCATGTGTGACTGTCATCCATGTGGACAGGCGGCCCGTGGCCAAACATGCAGGGAAACCTCCAGCTTCTTGCAGAAGACCAGATGAATGTGTGGAGGTCATTTCAAATGTGAAATTTCTAAGCTGTAGGTTTGTGCATTTCCTCATAAAGATCCTTGCAAATTTTCATCTTGAAGTTCTGCAACACAGCCTGATTTTCTTTCTCCTTGCCTCATCTCCATTCTCTCACACAGCTTTTGGTTTGCTACTGGAAAGTGACCCCTTGAGACAAAATTAATCTTATTTCAGGAACTGTGCCCACAAAACAAGGAGATGAATGTTAAGTTCTGGTTAGTATTAAAGAAAAATAAAACAGTACAGATTAAAGCCCATGCGTAGCCAGTGCTTGTGAGCAGTGCCAAAATGACGATTACAGAGAAGAAAGGCTCTGATTTAGCTGGGTAACATGTAATCCAAGGGCTATGCTATACTGCTAACAAGTCTAGATACTAGGACTGTGTCTATACCATCTAATTAATATGGCACTTTGCCTGCCCTAATGAGTTCAATTTTTTTAATTAGGCCAGGCAGGATGCTATGCTGATGTGGCCATGCCACTCTGAGACCTTAGTGAGTATCTCAGCAGGCCATAGCATTATACCACATAGACCCAAGAGCTTGTTGGCACGTGGGATCCCACTCTGTGTTGTACAGGACGTAGCAGATCTACCTGTAGTCTTTCTTCAGTGTTAATCCTTTGCTGAACTCCAAGAGTGAGTGAAATGATCGAAGAATGTGTGTTTGTACTGAAGTACTCTACTAAGGAAGAATCCTATAGCTCTTTGTGGGCCTCACATGGCAACCATGGTGCCTATATTTACTTAAAATAGCACTTAATACTTAAATATATAAGTATTTATATAAATACTTTAAAAAGTATTCATATATGCTGCTCTTTCCAGTAGTAGCAAGTTGATATCACTGATTCACAAAGGGGAAGCTATGAATAAGGTGGGTCAAGTTACTTGTCCTAAAGCAGTGGACCTCCCGTCTGGTGGCATGTTGAACAAGAGATCTGTATCACTTCAATTCCCTCTGCAGAAACCCATAGCTACTAAACTCAAAAAGGGTAATACACCCATTTTTGGCTAAAACTGTAGATTTTCCACTTAAAATGTCATAAACAATCAAAGTTTCTGAGATCATGCTCTCTGTGCATCTGCCCAGGAGAATGTCCTTGCACCTGCTGCCTGCATTTCACATGGGCTAATGAAATTTATAAAGCTACTCAGTTCTTATAAGGTTTGTGAGAAAGGGTACCTGCTTGTGGTGCCTCACAGCAGGAGAGAGCCCACAGAGAGCTCTGGAGAAAGCATGTTTCAGGACTTTGCCTTATTAGTCTACAAATAATTGACTCCCCAGTCACATTTTATTTCTCTGAGGTAGATTTCACTGAAGAAGCTTCATGACTCAAATGTGTAACTGAGTTAAAATGTCAGTCATCCACAAACAGCAAGTCCACCAGCACTCAGGTTTACTGAGTCTAGGACTGTAGCGAGGATGGGTCTCCCAGAACTGCTTGTGCATCAGAAGGCTGGTATCAGTGTCCTTGCTGATGTTACCTGAGTCTTTGGGAGATGAAATTCAACTGCTTCTGATCAAAGCCATTTTTTCATTCAAGCCCTCGAATGCTAGCTTATTATTTTCTTTACAGCTATGGTGTATTTTCACTCTCCTATGATATTCTTCTCAGATGAGGCTGCACTGTATTGCCTCAGATCTATGCCAGAAAGAATTACAGATGTTTCAAAGGAAGTGTGCAGAAACCGTGCAGCTGAAACAGAATAAATTATGCTTAAAATCAAGGAAATGTCCTAATAAGTGAGAAATGTACCAATTTCTCCTTGAGCTTTTTTCCTTGCTGCTACCACCTGTGTTTATTTTTTATTTTTTTTTATTTTTTATTTTATAGTGTGGTACAGCAGCTGGTTCTTCCAACGAAAAAGTCTGTAGTAAGACCAAAGTTTTAAAGGATTTTTGTAATTTCTTACATTTTCTAACTTCAGAATATTTCAGCAAAGTGTAGAGGTATATGTCTTTATCTGTAGGACAGAAAAAACATGCTTCTGGAAAAGCTGTTAGAACTGCACCCTCCCTCCTCCTTTCTGACAAACTACAGGTTGAGCATTTGACCCAGCAGTCACCAAGTACATCCCCAGGTGTTTCCAGAAGTGCTCCCACATTGAAGCAGTGGAGCAAAAGGAGCCTCTGCACTCATCTGGGTGGCATGTGTCTCTTTTACTGTCTGCAACGTGCTGAATTCAGCAAGGAATTTCTTTTTGCCTCCCCATAGCTGTAACCCAGGAGAAGCTGCAGACATCTGTGGCAGACAATGAGTCATGTGCCTTGGCTCTTTTCTATATAGCAAGCTTTTGCTTTACAAGCAATGCCCACTGCGTACACATACATGTACTCCAGCAGTGTTCAAATACTTCTGGTCTCCTAATTTTAGGCTGCTCTTTTTCACCAGTTTCTCCTTGGAAACAATGAAATAAAGAGCATACCTAAAAAGCCTGGCCCAAATCTCAGAAAACCTGGTTCAACAGATGGTACCAAAGTTTTACACCTTTCTTGCCAAGATATAGCTTGTAATTAATTATTTGATGAGACTCTCACAGTCTTATTTTTTTTACAAAACTTGCTTATTCCTTTCAAGTCTTTCCGAAGAAAAAATGTTTCCACTGATTTTGGGAAGAAAAATACATCTTAGACAAAATTTAAACTGAGAGGTAGAAGGAATTTTTCTAAATAGTCGTATTTTTTGGTGAAATTTTATCTTTGTGTTTGATTTCTTTAAGTTACAATATATTTACATTATCTAACCATACCTGAACATTACTGTGTCTTCTGCGCTTCCTTGGAGAAATTTGGTATTCCCAATAATAACACACATGAGATGAGATCATCTAGCCTGTTATGGAGGAAATACATAATTCCATTGGCATTTTATTGCAATTTAGCACGCACTGATGTCTGCTTATTTGAAAGTTTATCTGGGTAATGAATTGTATTCTTTAGGCATGTTGTAATAGTTCTTATTTTTCTAATGGTATGTCTTCTGTGCATTTCTAATACCAAAAAGTCCATATCAAACAAAATGATCAAAACTGAGCATGGTTTCCACAGTGCAATGTAGCCCAAATTTGAGCTCCGTATTTTATAGCTATGCATTTGAATTATGCAAGCTAGAGTCTCAAAATAATTTTCAAAGTGTTAATGGAAAGCGTAGGAGATTTTCTCAATTTGAAAAATGCAAATCTCTTAAGCCTTTGCTCAGCTCCCAGACTTACAGTAGTTTGAAGCATCTTCTTGAAGCTCTGTAGTACCATGTCCATAGGACTGCCTCTAGCAATACCAGTATATTTGTATTTTGAGTTTGGTTTGTAAATACATAAATCTGTGTTTTGTGTTTCACAAGTAACTTACAGCTTACCGTGTTGTCTGCTCTCGTAATGTGATCCATGGTTGTCTGGTCTGTGTTTAGGAAGAGGTTGTGTTTTTTCTCATGGAAGACCAACGTGTTTGAAACCACTGAGTCAACATGAATCATGAGGTTGTCTTTAATACTCCGCTTCCACAATGTAACATTAACCAGTGTGCCCAGTTAGGGCTAGTGTGCTGCCTAGATCTGCATGTGACAAATGTGATTCTGTGCCACTTCATACACAGCAACCTATTGTCTCCCCATGTGTCTTCCCCCCAGCAGCCAGTCATGCATTCCCTGGGCATGTTGTCATGGCCACATGGACTGTTTTCCTTTGGAGTCTAATAATAAGTCAATTAGAGCAGGATTAGCCTCTGGGAAATGAAACCAGTTACTCCCTCTCTCCCAGGATGAGGACCTTAAATGATCTGCCTGAACATTTTCCTCTCCTTTTGTTTTTCCTGCAATCCAGCAAATCACTTCTCTTCTAATTAGCTTGCCAGTAGGCATCTATCAAATGTTTCTCTTGTTAACTTACCGACTAAGCCAGAAGGGTGCTTTGTAGTGCCTTGTAGGGGTACTGCCAAGTTTAGTGTCTGATAGAGCTGGAAAACAAACAGCCCCTCATCTGTCTTCTCCTCCCCCCCATAAAAAAACAAAAAAAAAAAAAAAAAAAAAAAAAAAAAACCCTCTGCCTCACTCCATGCAGTGTTTTCACACAGGAATGAGCTAATTTTTCCTCCTGGGCAAAGCACTCCTTTCACTCTGCAGACAGTTGGGAAGAGTCATGGTGGAGCCCTTTCTTCTAAACACCAGTATGCTAGTGTTTAGACAAGGGGAATACACTCTGGTCACAGTTTTCATTTTGTGGATTAAGACAGGCAGAAAAAAAGATGTGTCTTGTGAGTATTAAATCACTCTTGTGTTAAAAGGTAAGCAAATTAAAAATATCAGCCAGCCTGCCATGCTTAAAATTTAAAGGATCGACACTATCTCCTTACCATCCCATTCAACTCGATTCCCTCGACCAGGCTGCTCTTGAAAGCCATTTTCCCAATGGAACCACTTGTGCTGGAAGGCCTTTGACATTATGAACTGCCACGAACAAATGTGCCCCCAGGAGAAGCAGCTGAGGACTGGGAGCATCAGTCACAGGAAGCATACAGAAAGAGCAGGGAGTTGCTCCATCTATCACCACAGCTAGGCAAGGCCTCCCCACATTCCCTGTTACAGCCCCAAACAACACAGCTCCTCCACTGCGTATAGGACTGTTAGGTTTGCATTATATTTAAGATGCAGGATGCAAGTCTGGCTGTGCCTGATTGTACCAGGGCCGCAACCACCAGTAAGCATGAAGAGAAAGCAAAGCATGACAACTCCATCTGCTGTCAAACAAATTTGCAATGAGCTGGGGCCTGGTTGTGGACCCTTTCTAAGCGATTCCTCTGTGCCCTAGAAAATGCATACCTTATGTTCCTTTACAAACCACTGTAAATGTAGCGTTGCAAAGACCTGGCTGTTGTTACATAGAGCTCAATTTATGCAGAGAGCATAGCTGAAGAGTTTCAGATTAAAAGAATCACAGCATGTATTTTTTGCAAGCAAGGCTATTGAGAAATCTGGAAAACCAGCTTTTGCTTTTAGCTTTCCTACCTGCTGTCTGCTCCCTGCAAGGAGCCTGAAGATGCAGCTGAATGCCCCGGGTGCCCTGCATGGTGCTGTGGTCTGAATTGAACACTCATGTATCTTCATCTTCTGGACTGCCAAACATATCCTATATTTTAAAGCTAATAAAGCAAATATCAGTTGACGGGATATGAGAGGTTCATGTCAAATGGAGCCATAAGAGAGACAAATGTGGACATATGCATTCAGAAAATGTTCAGGCAGTCATCAAGCACTGCTTAATCGACAGTGATGATGAGATGTGCATGGTGTTGAGCAGCAGCAGTGCACAGGTAGCCAGGCTGGGCTCGCTGTGAGGCAGACAGGCTGTGGGGCTCTTCTCGGCATCCTCCTCCTGGCACGGGGGCAGTGATTAACAGCCTGGCCAGGCTGGGCCAGGGGCCTCCTGATAAACTCCGTGCTTTAGAACAAAGCCGTCATTCTCTTGAGCAGTTTAATGTGCTGTAATGAACTGAAATAAGGCAGAATGTAAAGGCAGGGAGATACAGGCGCTCTGCTGGAAAGCAGAGTCATTAAAAATAATGAGCAGTCTTTCACTTCCTTTTTTTTATTAACTTTCTGCAGAGGACAACCTGGCACTTTATTTTTAACACAGTCCCCACTTCACTAATATCCGTTAGACAGATGGCTAAAAGTTTTTTGCAACATACTCCAGAATATTTAGGAAAATGAAGTAAAACAAACAGCACAAGAACAGAGCCCTCCTCTGCTGTTCTTCTCTTCATACCTTAGCCATTTTTTTTTCCACAGCCCCTCTGAACTGAATAACTTCTGCCACACTCTTTGGTGGTCACACACAAAGACATGCACTGAGCTGTTGCATCCAGGAGAGTTTTGAAGTGCATATTACCTTAAACTTAAAACTTAATTTGAATTTATGCTAATTACTAGTTAATATCTGCAGGCAGGGCAGAGGTTGGTGACAGGACTCCAGGATGTGCAGTGCGGCCTGTGTTCAAGATGGCTGCCCAGGCACGTGTCTCACACCCACAGAAATGTCTGCCCATCACTAAGCAGGCTGTCAGTTTTCCCAGGTGCTCTTCCCCTACAGCTGTTGAAACCTTTGGCCTATGCTGGGAAGAGGAAGACCCAGTCCTGCCCCATTCCCTTCACTAATGCTGCTGCCTCTGCTCTTAAGAGCTGCTAACATTCGTCAGGCAGAAGCTGCCCCTTAGAGACGCTGTTGTGCTGTATGTGATAGAGATTGAGCTTGGTAACCAGCAACATTCACCTGCGCCATTACTGCAGGCAGACATGGCTCAAATGACTGCTCCAGATCTTTAGAGCTGTAGAGCAGAATTTAAGCTTCTAATCTATGTTCCCAACCTGTCTTCACTGCAGATTTAATATGAGCTTTTCACTTATTACTGCACTTCTGCTGCCCATGCTGGGGCCTCCTGGGCTCCTAACAGCCCAAAGCAGCTCTCCTGGCTGTGAGGGCCATCCCGCAGGAGAGCTACCCTGGCTTGGGCTCCAGGTTTGTCTGCTAATATCCCTCCACTCACTCACTGCATGAGTCCAGAACTTCAAATTCAGAAAGGTGTGAGATAAACTGAGCATAACATCACAACAAATAAGAAATGTGCTCTCATCAGACTCTCTCAGCTTGTTTCCCCCCAGCCTTCCAACATTAAACTGAACCCTCATGTTCCTGCTGTTTATCTCAAGGTTTTCTATATCCAGAACAAAGCAATACGGCATTTTCCTACATGATCGCAGCACAGCCCCTCATTGTGCATGTTAGCTATGTTAGTTTGAATCTACGTGGCTGTCACAGTGACTCAGCACTGGTTACCTGATAACAGAAGAAATAGTGAATACTGAATTGGTTGCAAATATTTGCACTCAAGCTGTGTTAGCTGTGTTCCCCGTTTGTAACTGGTAAAATGCAGGCAATTGCTTCTGCCAAGGAAGGCCTGGTGACTTTTTAATGTTACCTTCCAGTGTGATGCCTCTACAATACTGCTATCCATGCTCCATCTAGTTTCACAGCTGCCACCAGCAGCAACAAAGTGAATGAGCCCATACACGGTTGGATACTGGAATTTCCAATTAAACCGTTAAAAAAATTTCTGCTTTGTATCTGCATTTATATATCCAGCTATGTCTAAGGATTATGTCTGTCCCAGTTGGGACTGAGTCAAATTTCTGAAAATCTTGAACTTTTCATGAGCAGCATGAAACAGCAAAGCCTTTGTTTCAGTGAGTTCAGTACAGAAGGCCAGAGGAAATTCAATTAAGAGAAAACTATTCATTGTGCTTATGTATCATCGTATATTAGCCTTCTTCCTCTCATTCTACAAATTGCTGTGGGCCATGCTGATGTACAAGGTATCTACACCACATGAGGATTTGTTTTTGCAAATCCCTTTTGGTTCATACTCCAGAAGGGCCTGTGCTAGTGACTATCTCTGACGGCCCAGAAGAGATAGAGCTGTAATTGATTGTGCCCCTGGGAGATTTTCCTCCTGTCTCTGAAAGAGACTATCTTTTATCTTGTGCCAAAAGTGGATTTAATCCAGCACTGAGCTTTTCTTCTTCTTGCCTGTTCCCAAGTGCTATAGCATTTCATGTTTTGAGGATGGGATTGGCAGAAGGCAGCTTCCAGAGAACATCTTGCACCAGAAATTTCAGAACAGACTTTTCTCTTTGGATGAGAAGTAAGGAAGGCAGCAGAAGAACTGACAGAGCTCAGCTCTGAATATGCAGAAGGAATAGCACCACTACCCTGCACTGGGTCCTCTGCCTTTGTCAAAGTGTTTCGACAGAGGAGTTCCAAAGAGCCCTGATGAGGCAGTCAGAGAGACTAGAGCTTCCCTGCCTCATTCCAGCCTCCTTGCCTCCATCCCAGTTGTGGTGCAGTACATAGCATAGGGGAGTGGCCTACATTTTACACCCAGACTATCGGCTCGTGAGGAGGAGAATGGTTTCTTCAGTAGGATGCAATGCACATGCATGAAAGACAAACCTCTTTTTTTTTTTTTTAATATGGGGTCCACAGAAATGTGTTGCTCCTCATCCTATCCTGTTCCCCTGGGACCTGGAAGTTGTAGCTGCAAGTTTGCTTGCATAACCTCCTCATAGACTGCTGTTGTTCCCTACTTCCTCTCTTATTAGTAGTTCAGGGATACTTGTGGTGATATAGGCTAGCCAAACAGACAAGGAGAGAGTAGGACATACTGTTTACTTTGACTTTAGCAAATTTTCAGTATCTGTACAATGAAACTGGTAAGATATGGACAGAAGACGTGGATTACGAGACAGGTGGGAGCTGAGTAGTTAGATAGTGACCAGCCAAACTAAGTGTGGTGAGCAGCAGGAAAAAGTCCTCCAGGTGTCTGGTTAATAGTGGTATACTCAGGGATAAACATGGAAGCCTGTTAAGTCCAATATCTTCATTAATAACATGGACAGTAAGATGAGGTGCATTGTCTGCAGATATCAAATCTGAGGAAGCAGCTGATTTGCTAGAGAGTAAAGCTGGTATTCAAAGGGACCAGAATTCCCTGAAGAAATGGAGCCAGGATCCTTCCAGGCTTAACAAAAGTAGTCCTATTTATAGGAAGTCCTATTTCTGGCATAATCCAGTATACCTACCACTACAGCCAAGTCAATTGACTAGAGAGCAACTTTGCAAAAAGACCTAAAGTCCTGGTAAACAACAAGTATGAGACAGCTTTGGGGGAACCTTACTGCTGTCTACAAAAAGGTAACTGGGTATAGAGAAGGAGAAAGAACCTTATTCTTCTTGAAAGTGCTCAAGGTAGTACACACAAATTTCAGTACAGGAAATTCAAGTTAGATAGTAGGAGTCTTTTTCCTTTTTGAGGGTGGTCAAATATTTGAAGAGTTTGCCCAGAGACTGTGGAATCTGCTTTGGAGATGTTCAAAACTGAGTTATGTGAGGAGGTAAACAATGAGATCTAGTTGCTATCTAGTTGGAAGGTCAACTAAGTTCCAGAAGGGGTAGGGTTGGATTTTCTGCAGCACATTTCACAGCTTAATAATTTTTTTCTTTCACAACTATATAGAAGCAAGAACAAGTCCCTATGGGATCTGACTAGAAATACAGTCATCTGAGGATGTTTTCTCTTCTATGGTTACATTTTTGTACCTTTCCGCTAATTAAAAGAAAAAAAAAAAAACACAACACAATAAATCATGTAAAATGCTCTCAAGAAGCCTAAATAAATTTTATCAGTTTTCAAATCTTTATCAACCAATCTCACTTGTTAAAACAGTCATTTTAATACATCTTGAAAAATAATACCAAGTGAATCTGATAAGAGCTTTTTTTTTTTTTCATAAAACCATGCTGACTGCCATTGCTGATAGTATTTTCCTGCAAAGAGATCACTTTATGAGTAGCTCTAATGGTTTGCCCAAGATTGATTGCAAAGCCCAAAGGCCCTGCTTTTGAATCACAGTGTTTTATGCCTTTAAAGTACAAGCACACAAATGAGCTTTCTTGCTGGCCTCTGGAAACATAAACCAAAACTTTCCCAGTTGGGTGCCAAGGACTGCTCATTTAAATAATGTCTGCAAAGACCATGGGAATGGCAGATGCTTAAAATTAAGTCATGTTTATTTACATGTTGAACATGGGTTTAGGCATCTAGCTTCTTATTTGAAAAACTGTACAGCAAGTGTGAATAGGCCACTTCCAGACAACCATGGTTGGGCTGTTCTTAAATGTAAAAAAAACTGCTAAAAGAGGGTGTAGACAGCAAGAACTTGTTCAGTGTGGCTGTGCCAGCTGGGAAACACAGGGTTTTTTCTACTGCCAGGTGTCGAACGCAGCATCAGCCAATAGTGGAGGTGTGGAATAATGTGCAATGTGAAGCTGCACCTGTGTGGGAATTTGCCACTGAGCAGATCCAGGACAGATATTACACAGCAATTGGAGAGCGAAAGAAGGGGAGGGAGAAAGGATAACCCTTAAAACTAGAATTAAGGTGGGAAAAAAATTCCTGCTAAGTACTAGCAAGCTACTGCTGACAAGTACAGGGCTGTCCCCTACTTAGGCTGTCAAAGTGTGCTCATCCAGTCTCATAGAGAAGGAGCTAAATCATGTTACACTGAATCCGAGTGAATCTCATGTGAAGCATTAAAATTCACAAATGCATCAAAATCATGTTGTGTTGATCCTTGTCAAAATCCTTAGGGAAGGAATTCACAGCAAATATCAAATGAAGGTGGGAGGTGAGATTCTGAAGATGATCTAAGTACATGCCTCAGTAGGGCTCATGTTTCTGGGCAGACTACTGTGCACATGTGGCTGTATCGCTTCTGATAGCCAAACAAGCTTGTCCAGAACAGGGTGGGTGTCCCTGCATTTTATCATGCAAGCACTGCATGTAACGCTGGCTCTTGAATGCATAAGTCATTTTTAACTGATAGTTCTGGCCAGAAATGGAGCATATTCAGGCACCAAATTCAGATTCAAATCACTGAGGATAGGATGTTTAACACCTTCAAAAATCTGGTCGTATGGCTTTCAAGACTCTGAAATGTATTTGCAAGTCGTAGCCAAAGGACTAGTCTGATCTTGCCATCTATTGATAGAAACCCATAGTTACAGCTGGGAATGTGTAATGTATTTGCAGTCTTCTTCAGGCAACTGCAGGCCCAGAGTCACTCAGTCCGTGAAAATCAGCTCCTGTCTTCACCAAAATGAAGAGATAGTATTTACAGGCTAGTTTTCATTGTCCCTTGACAGGACAAAAAAAAAAAAAAAAAAAAAAAAAAAAGGCTTTGTTGTGTTTATTGTTTCTAAAACAATAGAGCCCAGGGAAACAACTGTTTCTAATACTGGACAGTACAGCTTAGGCTCCTTTATGTTTCTCAACTTGGTTACCACCAAAAAGAAAAATAGTCAAAATAACAGAAAAAAGAAAAAAAAAAAAAGAAGTCTGATAAAATATCTGTCTGAGGGGGTTAAGGGCATTGCAGTCTTTCTGTTTTGGGAGCCACTGTGTTTGTTCCCAGACTTGGTTCTGGAGAGCATGTACCTGCTTTGCAGGGGTCCCTTACCACTTGCCTCACTTACTGCAGATTTTTTCATGTTTGATTCAGAAAGGAAAGAGTTTATGGAACATGAGAGCTCATACACAGAAAGCACAGAGGGAGGGGAAGGGAAACAGTCTGCCAAGGGGATGGATCAGAAGAAATAAAAATGCTTTTCCTTCTCCAACATCTAGGAAACTTGTGACTCCTAATGTGGGAGGACTGTAACATTGTATCTGATCCTGAAGTTAATTTAAAATGCAATCAAAAAATACTTGAAATGATGAACCTCTTCCAAATGAGTAAGCCATTAAAATGTGCTCAAAGTATATCAGCAGAGCTTAATGCAACTGCATGGTAAGAAAATATCTGGAGTTGCTCTTGTGGGATGTTTGGGTAACATCTGGCATGCTTCTGATAGCAACTTGTGGGTCCAATATGTGCTCAAGAAGATAATGAGGAGGCGATTCTTCTAAATATTACAGTGGTGTCAGTGCATACTATGCTGTAAAATGAGCATTTTGGAGTTCCTGCAGTTATAATGTGCTGCTGAGCAAACCTTCCCTTTTGCAGGCCAAGTATTTCTCCCAAAGGTTAAGTGTAGAGTCTTATGATACTTGGCACAAACGAGGAGGAAGAGAAATCAGATTTCTAGCCTAAACAGCTATATCTTCTCAGAAGATGTCTCTGTTTCAACCATTGCTTTTTAGATGATTTCCTTAAGCCCTGATTTATTACTCTGAGTTCAAAAACTGTGCCTAGTCTGAAGATGCTTGAGAAATACACTCCCTCTCTCCATCGACCCAAGCAGTTGGTTTTTGATGCAAACTGCTCTGGGTAAATGCGAACCAGATGTTCCCTGATTCTGACATGTGACCTGTCCCTCACACCCTCAGCCAGCGCACGTCGGTCAGAGAGCTGCAGAACAGCACAGGGCAGCCTCAGTTAGCACACTGCTCCAGATCCCACTCACCCCATACAGACATCATCTGCTGGAAATAGCACCCTGGCCCCAAAAAGCAGAATCACTGCACAGTGCCGACCACAGTCAAATGAGCAAACATGCCAGTCGTCTGTGGGATCTAACAGAGGTGCCAAGCTTGCATATGCTCATGCCTGCAATCCCTCTGCTCCAGCTCTGCCTGCAAGCACCCTGCAGAGAGCCTGTGCTGCTGCTCATGGCAGGTCAGCCCATCCAAGAGGTCTGAGATAGGGAAATCTGGAGTCAGATCGTGTTTCCTAACTGTTAATAAAATTTCCCCTGGAATAAAAGCAGAGGAGCTGGCGCCACTTTGTGTTATTCAAAAACCACGAATTTCCTCTCCGTCCAGACTCTGTTGCAACTTCTTAAAAATGTAAGATGTTTTTCCCAAACAAATATCCTCCTCCTTCATAATGAACCCAGGGAAAATTAGCAATCCAGTTTAGCAGCACTAGCAATGAGAAGAGGGAAGGGTGATGGTGAAAGAGCACGACACCTTGATGCATGGGAATGCAGTAGTCTTTCACCCCTGCATGGGAATGTTAAAGGTTTCTGCCACAGAAGGAAATGCAGATATGAAGGATGATGCTGAAGCCAAGGTGAAGAGTGTCAGCTGCACGACAGAGAGACAAGAAGAGACCCAGCTCTCAGCGAAGGCTTCCCACACACAGACTGGACTGTGGGGCTCTCCCAGTACTGTCTTGCTGCTTGTGTCATGTTTCTCGGTGCTGCTGTAGTCTCTACAGTACAGCAGATGGGATGTGGGCATGGTCAGAGCTGCATGCATCAGAGTCTGCTGGCAGTAAGCAGGGACCTCTGCCTCGATGGGGACACCTGTACTTGTAGACCTACATATAGGGGGTGATCTGTGCTGTGCTACCTCTTAGTACTCTGCACATAGCCACAAGGTCAGGACTTTATTACTGACTGTAATAGACATATGCAGGGAACTGGATCATGGAATAGATTATTTCCCAATTTTTAACAGTGTATGTCACCCTACATCTTTCATTGTTCAGTGTATTACTGTCCTCCTGGCCTAAGGCCTCTGGTTTTATGAAATAGACCTCTGCTATTTGCTGGAGCCTCTGGAGTTTGTGCAATGATTTTGTGCTAAATTTGCTGCAGGCAATAAAAACTAAGAACAGCTGCAAACACAAAGACAAGTGTAGATTTGAAGAGGACTTCTTTCATGCTTTGTCATGTTATTTCCAACAGGCTGAAAGGCAGGCACCTCCTGAACTTCAGAGGGATGAACAGTATTTGTCTGGAGAGGAACACTGTAAATATCCCAGTGCTGGACTCTGAGGTGCTCTGCCAGGTCATGTGAGCTACAGCTGCGTACAGGGTGCTTCTTGACAGAGTCTGGGGAAAAACTGGGGCCATCAGACTGAAATCCAGCATTGCTGGACTTGGGGTATGCAAGGTGGGAGCTCCAGCCTGACCACCGATATCCACACTGGGGGAAGTGTCTGTGGTTTACATATGAGCCCTTTCCTGAAGAAAAAGAATTAGTACAACACCACTAGAGCAAGAAGTGGGGCAACCCAGTGTCAGAAATTAAATTACTTTCCAGCCTAACAAGCTTTGCATATATGCATATATGCAAGAGAGATTCTTTGGTATGCTCTGCAATTCATCAATTAGGAGCATAAACTTTTTAGGAGAAAGATTTAGGTTTAAGATTCTGCTAGTTTTAGCCATGTAGAAATGACAGCCTCAGTCTCCTGCATGCCAGGAAAGCACTTCATTATCCTCACAGCTAATATGCAAACATTTTTAGCTCATACTTAGGACAGCACTGATCACATCATTTAGCTGTGGCTCAAATGGTACAGGCAGCATAAATTAGCAGCAAAGTGTACAGCTAGATCTGTCTGTAAAGAAAAATATGCTCTCAGATATACGTGAAATTCCTTTCTTCAGAGTGACTTGCTCTGTTTAGCTATAGGGAATTTAACTGGCAACATTTCTAATAAGATTAAAAATTTGAATTTTAAATAACAACTCATGATTAAAGAAATCAAAAACAACACAAGAGTCAACGCGTCACATCATTTCTCCTGTTTTCCTATTAGTTACAGTATATTTTGAAAAATAGATACGAAAAATAACTGCATGCTTTGTCCTGAACAAAACACTAGAGGAAGACACAGAACCAGGAACAAATCTTAAGGGAAATGTAGAGACTAGTAAGTGTGTTTATCTGCAGTTATATACAGACACACACACGTACACAGAAACAGAACCAAACCAAGCCTACAGCCTGAGGTCTCAAATGCAGGAGCAGGATCCGTGCGCTAGCACAGAACTGCTGCTGTGTGTTATTGGGGTTCTGCAAAGGGCTGGAAATGCATCTTGGTGTGGTGCCTAGTGGGACCGGAACCAGAAGTCTTATTGTATTGGGCTGTGGGCACACCAAATCACAGAGAAGCTTGTACCACATTACAAAATCAAACCCCAAAGCACCCTTTGCCAAGTTGCTTTTCATGGTTGTGCCATATTCTGCCTTCTAGCATGGAAAATACCATTGGCCTGATAAGAAGCATGCAGTGTGAGGTGTGTAGAAACACTTGAATACATAGAATCATAGTATCGTAGAATTGCTCACGTTGGAAAAGACCTTAAAGATCATCGAGTCCAACCACGATCTAACCATACTACCCTAACTAACAACTCTCCACATCATGTCCCTGAGCACCACATCCAAACAGTTTTTAAACACATCCAGGGACGGTGACTCAACCACTTCCCTGGGGAGCCTATTCCAGTGCTTAACAACCCTTTTTGTAAAGAAGTTTTTCCTGATATCCAACCTAAACTTACCCTGGCGCAACTTGAGGCCATTTCGTGATTGTTTCAATGTCTGTTCCTAGGGCAGGAACACTGAAACAGGCTACTTCACATTTTCAGGAAGTAAAGATTCTGAAGAACTAATTTTCCCAAAAGAAAGTTGTTTTAGCTAGAAATGTCAGGTTCATCCAAAGGGTATGAAACAGTGTTTGTGGTATATAGAACAAAACACGCAGAGAGAAAAGACACTGCACAGCACAGAATTGCCTGTAGATTTATTTTAATGAAAATTTCATGACCCTCACAGCTTATATATAATTTATTACGGTAGTAACAACATAGCACTGATAATAGTGGGGCTTTTTTGTGATTATGGGCTAGGTGAGCTTTTCAGATAGCTGGAAGCGTGTTTCCACTTAAGAGAAAAAGTCCTCTGCGTGTCTCTGCTTAGCCAGGGGTGTACTGGCTAAGCAGTTGCTGCTCAGAACAGAGCTCTGGAGTTCACTTCCTTTGCTTCATTGTAAATATTCTGAATGTTGAATTTCATATGAAGCAATGCTGTCGACAGCTGGCCAGGCAAACACACTGCAGAAGGGTGCACTTCCAATCCAAAGACAAGCTCCCTCTTGTAAGCATCTCAGCACTCTCCTCCATAGACCCATCTCAGGATAATCACTCTGTTAATATTTGGCTGCAGAGTACCAAATATACTCGAGCATATAAGAAAGAATGGCAACGAATCTTTAACCCTAGCACAAAAGTTGGGGCTCTTGAGGTAAAAGAATCTCTTTTTGCTGTGCACGCTCTGCTAGCACTTTTGAGTTAGCTCTATAACAAACAAACCTCTTCTGTGTTTTCTCTTTGAGGCAAAAACGATGCATTTTTCCTCTTTTCCATCCTCTCAGAAGCTACCAGCGGGGATTTGGCTGACGAGCTGAAGATGGTGTTCCTTTTCTGGCAGGAGTAGTAATAAACTTGAGACAGAAAACTGAAGGGCAAAAATCCTGTGTAAGCCCGCATGAAAGAGGCTACTGGTGGCTGCTTTCTTGGCCTTGTTTGAGTGGCAGACCTTCGAGGAATGCAAATAGTAGCAGCACTCTGTTTGCTTTAGAGAGGTGTTAAATAAATATTTTTACAAGTCTTTTCTGCAAGACATTTTAAGTATAAAACACTGAAAAGAAACTTGCTGCCCCCTGATTTCACTAGCACAAATGTCGCTATGTTTTCTGCACCACATTGTTAATTATTGCAGCTTCCAAAGGAACATCATAAAACTCACAGGGAAAGATGAACTGACCGTGGGCATCATTATCAAGATCAACGAAGACCACCAGAGACAGCTGACGTGCAAAAAGGATTTGATCCCACTAGGGCTGGGTATCTGCTCCTGCTGTGAATTACTCCAGGCTTTTGCATACAGAAAATGCATGAGCTTTCTGAAAGTTCCTTGCTTCAGTAAATCAGATTGTAAAATAAGACCATACAGGGATTTCAAAAAGAGCCTTTCAGTATTCATGAATGTGAGATTTTGCTTTCCAAAACAAAATAGGAATGGTGTGCAAGACAGAAATAGCTTATTTTATTTCAGATGCTGTGAGAGAGAGCAGAGCGGGTTCTCCATGCTGCATGCTTTGTTTAATTATACAAATAAGATTTGAAAAACACATGCGGACAAGAAAATTTTGTTGCAGGAACTGAGAGAAAACACACACACACAGATTAAAGAAGGAAACATTTGTTTATTAAAAAGGAAAAGGTTCTGGATGGCAGCACAGTCAGACATGAGACAGATGAATGTATGCACAGCTGTTCATGTTTAAAGACAGAATATAGACATAAATACAGTTAGATCTTTGCTGTGCTCTGCTGCTACAGTATTTTTATACAGCCAATTCAAAGGAATATCTGTCATAACTGAACACGAGGAGAAATTTATCAGAAACAGAGCACAGATTGCTTCTCTAAGGCCAGGATAAACAAAGACCAGAAAAGCCTCTCAAGCTTTGCTATTGCAAAATAAACTTAATTGTGCAAAAGAAAACCACCTTCTGTGGATGAGAAGATTAAATGTCACATTCAGGTCCAAGACAGATCTCTTGTTCTTCTGTTTGAACAAAATGCATAAGGTAATTTTCCTCTGCTCTTATCACAGTAACTGCTCTGTCTGAAGGGAAGCCAGCACTGTGAAGCAGGAATGCACTTTAAAAGCAACATCTTACTTTCTCTGTGATCTATTCAGCCTATTTCCAATGCACAGCAGAGACAGGGAGGCTGATGAGATCCCTCTCTTCCCCCCCCACTTCTATATTTTTTTTAATACAACAAAGTCATCTTGAAGAAGACTCAGGAGGTGATGACCAGTCGCTCCCAGAGAGGAAAGCAGGAGCCAGACCAGCAGTCAGGCCTTGGGCTGCAACTTCTTGCCCAGACCTGCTGCTCTTTAGCCTTGAGGACATTGCCTCCTGTTGGCTCTGCCAGCTGGCTTCCAGTACTAATTTGTGTGTGTTAAGTGAGTCAAATACTACAATTAGTCAATACTACAGTAAGCATAAAGGCATCTAACCCCAGCCTGTGGCATTCCATGACTCAAGCACCACATCCACAGGAGAATAGGAAAGCGTATTGTGTTGTGAAAACTAATTTCTTTAAAGGGTTCTGGTGGGGTTCTTTAGAGTGCAATTGGGAATTGGTTCAATTTATAAGTAAGTAAACAAATAAAGCCAACACACATTTATTGCTGACACAGAATCTCAACTGCAAAGCGTATATAGAATGCTCATTTTAATAATATTTCCTATTAAAAAAATAAATGATCTTGCTTTAAAACTATTTTTGGATACAATTTTTCTGCTCTCTCTGTTTTTTTATAATGTAAGTTTAAAATATTATAGCTTATTTCCATTTCACTTCCAATAGAAGTGCGGTTTTGACAGCTGCAGAACATCAAATTTCAGGAATCTGTTTGCTTCTTTATGAGAACATAAACCAACCACCCTTCACACTTTTGCTAATCATATTTAAAACTCTGGAAAACATTGAAAGCATTTGCAAGGTAGCAATATTTTATACTGGGCCTGAATTTCTTAGGGATCTCTTGGGTTTCTATCAATGAAAATGCAAAGATATAAAACTCCTCCAAGTTATCTGCAATTTTTATTTCAAATAGTAAACAAATCTGAGATGCTAACCACATTCAAGGCTACAGGAGTAAAATAAATAAATAAATAAACAACAAAGCTTCTTTCATCATTTCAAGTACTTCTTGGATATTACAGAAAAATATACAGACGCCATCAAAAATCCACATAGACAAATAGACATGCTGAAATCAGTCGCAGCTGATCCCCTGAATGTTGGATGGGCTCTTTGTACAACACACCTACATGAGTCCTACATCAAACACCTGAGTTTATTCTGTTCCTCTGTGCAGGGAGGGGGCACAAAAGGGCCCGAGGACAGACTGCTCCAGCATGATTTCAGCTATGATGGAGACCCACTGAAGGACAAAAGCTAGGGTTTCTGGCTCCTGATATCACTGTAGGAAAAATACAACTAGAAGAAAGGTTCTATCATATTAAGATGTAACAGGTCCTAGGCAGTATGCCATCATTTCAGAGTGCACAGAGTGACATTTCATTGGCTGAAGGTGAGCAAAAATTGTTTTTTATATCTAGTCCATAATCAACATACAACAGTCAGCTAAGTGCTCTACGTGTGTATGTGCTTACACAAGTTATGTCTTGCAAATGTTGATCGGATTGAACACGTTATAGAGGATATCCAGGGGAACATATTACAATCCTCTCTAGTGATTGTCATTCCTCAGTTAGTTCATTTTCTTCTTTATGGATGAGTGATGGGACAATTCAGTGCTTTCCTAAACCTCCAGAAAATCTGGAGAGCCACTTGCCTGTGACCAGCAGTGCCAGCTTGGCACAGACCCACTTGGTGGACCCTTCAGCTTCTTGCTCAGGACCCACTGCTCAGGTAGGATCCCACTCAGATGGGATGCTGTGCACATTTGCAGCCACAACAGTTGGAAGAAACAGAAGCAGGATACTGTAAGTACAGCCCATAACTAATCTTTTATTACACGAACCTGTAAACACATCAGCATCACCAAGTTTCCACATTCATCTGAGTCAATAATCAGGCTCATGTTTCCCTTAAATTGTTCTCAAGATGAGAATTAACCAGTTTAAATGGAAGGATTGATTAAGCACTGATTCTCAGATAAATCAGAATCATAATATGAGGAATTCATACAATGTCAGAACACACAAGATTCTCACTAAACTAGGGCTGAAGACCCCAAAACAAGCTCCCACTCCCCCCCCTCCCAAAATCTTAAATGCGATGTTGTTTCATATAGAAGTTGAACTCAGTCAGAGGGTATGCTTTAATTATAGAAAATTTATTTAAATTAACAAATTACCTGATAAGAATATGCTGTGTTGAATATGATGTGAAAAGTCACTTTGTTTGATAATGGATTTTCAGTGATTTTGCAGCAGAAGAGCTGAGCAATTCCCAGCCTGTAATCACTATTTCAGGGTTGAAAAGAAAGCGATCCTCCTGTAGATGGAGGTAGATTGCAGCTTACCTCCTGCCAAAGCAACCATTGAGGGATCAGACTAGGAAAGAATTGATCTGAGTCTAGCATAGGGAAGAGGAAGAACTGAAGTAGATTATTTCAGTGAATGATTTACCAGCAACCTCCTCAAGAAAGATATAAATGATCACTGTAGTAGGGGCATGCTGATTGTGAGGTGGAATTTACACCTCTGAAATAAGATTTCCTTCCAGGGGAAAAGGTCTGCATGACTATAATCTGCTTGTGCAGCACTTATTCCAGTATCTGTATCTATCATGGCAAGGAGGTATTAGAATTATTCTGTGCACAAACAAGTTGACATACTACATTTTGTGCTAAGCATTCGATTAAAAAAAAGAAGTATACAAGTACATTCACACAAGCATATTTATTATATAAATACTTTATAAATTACAAGACTTTAATTATAAACATAAACATTTCTAGGAAAATAATGTTTTAAATTCTTAATAACTTTTACAATTAATACAAGGCACATAGTGCAAAAATACATTTCTGATGCAGAGATAAAAAAAAAATAATTACCTACGTGTGTTATCTAAAATGTAGCTGCTTACACTTATGTGGTACAGTATTGTTTTTAATTAATACATATTACTAATTTGTGGTTAGCTCTTTGTGGGTAAAAATCTGATATAGTTGTCATTTGATCTACCAGTTTTACCAGCATACAAAACAAATATTTGGTTTACAGAATGCACATTGTCAGAAGTATGTATAGTTATCCATTACATCATATAAGATACTACACATGGAGAAAATTCTGCTTGGAATACCTGAGTATTTCCCCTGAAACACATTATCTTTGTTAGCACATACTTCTACAGTTCTGGACTGTAAGGTAATCCAACAAATCTGCTAGCCTTCCCCTCTAACATACAGTTACTTTTCTGGAAGAAATAATTCTAGTTAGCAGATGTTAGAGCTGCATTTACAACCAGTCAGAAATCAAACTGAGTCAAAGATGGACACCAGCCACACTGTGAGCATGATGCTGCCCAAAGTTTTACTGAAAACTAGATTGAATTGGAATATAAAAGGGAGACATGCTAGTCATTGCTAATATACCATTGTAATAACGTGTATATGGAAAGGGTTTAAGTAAATACATGTTCATACAATCACACAGAAGGTGATGTGGTCAACAGATAAACTGCTTTTACAGTATATTTGGTTGAGAGGCAGGGATTAAAATCAGATCTCCAAGCAATACTTCTCCTTATTTTCTCTTCCTGTAACCACAGAAATACTATGCATCAAATGTTTAACATGTGCTATAGAGACTACAAAGGTCAAACCACACTTGTCAGCCTTACCGCTAGTATTTGAGCACCACAAAGGATTTAATGAGGGACAAGGAAAAATGTTTTTTACTGACAGAGAAACACACAGACCTATAGAAACTATCTCAGGAGAAAGAACACTGGTTATGTACTTTCCTGCTGAAAATTATTGACAGGATACACAAAGTTGCACGTATTTGAAATTACCAGCTGTTTTCTCTATGTAGTGATAATTTCCTTTCCAAATTTTAGTAGAGCCAATCAAGAAAATCAGTGCAGAAAGTACTGAATATTGCAGAAAGAATTGCACTGGTTAGTTGTAAGTAAAGTACTGCAGTTTTGGCACAGTTTAAGGTATTATGCATGTTAGCAACATGAGTGCAATTTGCTTGCTGACGTTTCTACTTTACAAAGAACGGAGGTCTCCCTATTAAAACCTGAAGGTTGTGATTTACACACTTGTTAGCCCGTAAACAGGCAGTACCTCCCCAAATAAACACCAAAGAAAACAGGAAGGAGTTCTCAGCAGTGAGCATTACAGTAACGAGCATTACAGAGATGAAAGAATTAAAAAATATGTATATACACAGCACCTACAATTTGCACCTAAATGACAGATGTTCCTGCTTTGATGTTCTTACCACATCAGAGTTCTCACTTTATTTGAAGCTGGAGACCAGTAATTGTGTTAGGAATACATTTCCCACAAAACCCTCCACATCTTCCATATATTTTGGTACCATCCTAGAAATTAGACAGAGAGAACAGTCAGTCAAGAGAAGCTGCTGAAATCTCAGTTGTATGAAATGCTTCTTGAGGTTTGCACACAATAGACGTTTTACAAATCAAACCTACAATTATTAAATCTAGAGATAGCATTTAATTAACAGAACAGGCACAGAAATCCTTTATCATTATTGTTGTATACTTTCCACCCTAGCGTGGTATGCAGTATTTTCCTTAACTGTGCTTGTCTACTTCTCCTCTTCAGTTGGTCTTTTGGTTTCCATTATGAGACAAGTTGGAAGCAACTCCTGTAGTATGCATCTTCAATAAAATGGTATTTTGTATAAGGCAATATTAGGTACCTCCAAATTTTTAATGAACCCAATCAATATGACAATGGGCTCTTAAAACCAGTAAGAGAAGGCTAGGTAGGCAGTGCTATCTGGATTAGATTCCAAGAGGTGTGATTAAACATGTTGTGATATCTGTAAGATTAGTTTATCAGGCCTCATACTGCACTTGGAAGAAGATTTAGATAGAACAGTGACCTTGAACACTGTATTTTATTAATAAATAGCTTTGCACTAAAGAGTCATCCAGAGGCATAATATTTTACAATAGCAGGTAAAGTAAAACAGCATTTACTTACCTGGGATTTGTGTATGTCAGCGGTTGCATAGTTGCCCTGAGCCATCCACCTAACAGTACTGGATAATCTCAGACCTGTACCAGCCAAATTAATGCTGAACTGGCCCTAACAAAACAAAAACAAAAGGTAGAATACAGAACCGATAAACAGAGTTCAAAATACTAAAACACTTATATATAGCTTAGGTTATATCTGGACTTTAAGTACTCAAAGGTGCATATTTCTCTTGGGTTAGTTACATCACATTATTTCCTATCTTTTGACTCTTGCGACACAAAAGCACATGAACAAGTTGTTCTGTAATAAGTAGCACCTGTTTGCAAAGTCTGAGTGCAAAACTGACCATTGATCAGGCTGGAGCACCTCTTCTATGAAGAAGGGTTGAGGAAACTGGGCTTGTTTAGCTTGGAGAAGAGAAGGCTCCAGGGAGACTTCATTGCAGCCTTCCAATACTTGGAAGGCAGCATATAAACACGAGGGGATACGACTGTTTATAAGGGTGGATAGTAATAGGACAAGGGGGAATGGTTTTAAACTGAGACAGGGAAAGTTTAAGTTAGATATTAGGAGGAAGTTTTTCACACAGAGGGTGGTGAGGCACTGGAACAGGTTGCCCAAGGAGGTTGTGGATGCCCCATCCCTGGAGGCATTCAAGGCCAGGCTGGATGTGGCTCTGGGCAGCCTGGTCTGGTGGTTGGCGACCCTGCATATAGCAGGGGGGTTGAAACTGGATGATCATTGTGGTCCTTTTCAATCCAGGACATTCTATGATTCTATGATCAGTTAATTCAAATTATTTTAGCCTCCTTGCTACGTATTTAAATTAAATTTACAAAAAGTATGTACATGCAATATGCAAGAGTGAGGCTGATTTTCTTGAGAAACATTTCTAAGTGCCTGAACTTTTAGGAGACAACACAGTCAGGTCCTGATGTTATCTGGAAATTGGAGATAAATCACTTCTTAGTCATCCAGGTCTCAAGCCTTTGCATGCAAACTGCCCAAGCATCATTATTATATCATCTCCCATTTCTTTCTTTGTATACTTAATAACATAACTGAACATGAACATAAGTGGAGGATAAAACAAATACATTTGTTGCTAAATAGGATGCTTTGCTATACAAACCATTCAAAATATTTTATTGATTCTGAAGTCTTTGCTTAGAAAAATAAATACTCTGAAAACTATCTTCATAACACAGATGGTTCATATGAGAACAAGAAAAATAATTTAAAAGCTAGTAAACAAACCTGGGAATAGAAAATGATTAAATTACATCTACACAGAAGAGCAATGTGTGGAAAAGTAAGTGCTACCTCCACAAAGAGCCTAAGTATTGGTTTAGGCAGAACTCTAATCTGAAAACTTCCAGCCACCTGCATACAATTCACTAAAGACCTGAATTTCTGATTTCAGACTATAAAAATTGCTTAAATCCCAATATCAAAGCTTTAGCAAAGATAAAATCTCCATTATGTATTCCATATTTTATTTTTAATATTGCCAGTGATATTTATATGTATGTATACATACATATACAAAACATCTGTGTATGTTTAATATGTTTTATATGTGTAAAAATACATCATTCAGCCTTATTCTTGAAAGTCATCGAAATTCCTTTCTAAATATTCAGTCTTAACATTGTTTGTTATGGCAGATTTGTTTCAAGTGCATTTCTACATAAATTTGATATGTTGATAGCACTCCTGTGCTCAGGATGCACTAACATAAGCAAATATCGACAGGGTAGATAGTTCTTTGAAGGCTGAAAAAGGAGATTTCCATTAATGAATAAAGCATCTGGAGGAAATTCATACAAATGGTGTGGAATGTTTCCCACAGTTAACAGGCCCAATGTAAATACATTCGTAGGGGTATTGTTTTGTAAAAATAAATAAGAAGTGCTATGTGCAGTTATAATGACAGCATAACAGCTATCCGTCATGCAGTAAACTCAAGGCCAGGGACAGATCTAAAGAGCAGAGTGAATGAATTGACACTTTTTGACTGCATGCAGACACAGAGGTTAGTTTCAATGCAAATTTACAGATGAAAATACATCAGTGCAAAAACACATAAGCAGAATGACTTCCTGACAAAAGTTACTGATCACAAATAGATATGTACTGCACTGAGCCCAGACAGTCTGAATGTTGAAGGTATTCAATACTGTAAAGAACTCCCAGCAGTTTTCTTACCAAAGGTTAAGTTTGCCTAACTTAAGCACTTCATTTGTACCTAAGTTGTAGGTCTCTATCTGCCTTTGAATGCATCCTCCCACGTAGCCTGTCTTAAGCTTAGACATCCAGGTTAGATAGACACCAAATATTCACTTGCATGCAAGTCTGAGCTTATTAATTTTATTTTCCTTTATAATGAGTGAAAATAAATATGCACTTCCAGAAGATGATCTTGAGGTCATTATCAGACACCTTAAGATATCCTAAGGTTTCTAATGTGGTAAGAGTCTATGAACCATTTTCTAGGGAATCTCATTTCTTCCAATAGACTCCAAGCACAACCTAGGTTGACTACATTAGGCTAGGGCTATAACTGCACTAGCAAGGAGTAAACTGCAGTATGAGCAAAACTGTGAAGTGAAAAAATCAAGAACCTCATGTTTATATACAATAGACAAATCAGGATTTTACACTGGACTAACTCTCATCTAGTCCCATAGACTGAGTTCTCATCAGCAGTTGGAGCGCATATGGCCCTTCTGGAACTCATCATTTGATTCAGTTTCATCCACAGGGCATCCACTTCATGTGTCCCAACACTGCTCCATGGCATGAACCAACAAACAGAAAGCTGGGACACAGAGACATTCACTTAAGAAGCCCCAGCCATTCCAAACTAAAACACTGACACTGAATTCAGCAGCTAAACAGGGTTGATTTCCTCTGGTAGTTTTCAGAAACAGAAAAAAAACAGATGATGGAACAGAGGAAGAAATAAGAGAAAGCACTTATTAATGTCACACACACACCAGGCAGAATGAATTTCAGAAATTTAGAACCTTTCAGCACTAAATCAGTAAAACTTTTTTTCTTTTTTCCAGGGGAAAGAAATCATAAATACCTGTGGACATCTGGCAGCACTGTAGCAATCTCCAGCTGTAGCAAACGGAACTGCTCTCCCAAGTATAGTCTGAGCAAAAAGAAAATCTGTGGCTAGAAAACAGAAAATTACTCAATACTGAAAGTACTGCACTAGAATATTAGAATCTCAGGTGAAAACAGTGTGAAATAGACAATCTTTTTTTCTTTTTCTTTTTTTTAATAAACTGTGTTTTGCATTGTCCATGCCAGCTTATGCCACATGAATCAAAACTACAAGCCCAGTTTGCTCTTTGAGACACGATGAAGATAGGAGGATATGCAACTGCACATAGCTCCACATGAGCTGGCTGTGGCCCAGTTTGCCACCTTCAGTCAGGGGCTTGAAGTGCAAGATTTCCAGTCTGTTTAGTCTGAGAAGGGACTATCTACAACACGGCTTGGCCTTCTCAAGAAAAATATGCCAGTGAATTAGAGGAAATGGAATAATGGGAACAAAATCTTTGAAACTGAATCTAATTCATATGTAAATTAAATAAGCAAATGCAAATTTCAGGTCTACTTGGGAATTGTTTCTCTGTTTCTTGTGTGTGTTTATTTTTTCTTTGTTGAAATTTCCACTGAAGTCATAAAGAAAACATGAATTTTGTTTGCCAGAAATGGCATTACTAGATCCACAAGTGAGTTGAAGAGATAATTCTCTAATCACAGCCATGCACAATATCAACAGAGGGCTCACACTGGCTAAAAGTGCCAAAATGCTTACTTCTAATTTGCATGGAGGCGACATCAAATCTTATTTTGCTAAAAACCGTGAAGCCAGCTGCAAGGTAATCATTTCGACAGGCACAGTCTTGCCTCCTGCTTCCATTGAAAGGACATTCATATGGATTCTGTAACCTAGAGAATAGCAAAGATTTAGTTTTCCATTTGACATTTTTCCATAACAGAATACTGTAGTGAAAAATAATTGTATTGCACTGTGCCACCTACAGAATATTAAAAAATTACTGAACATGAAATTGAAGCTATTAGCTCAGCTCAACTGAAATATCAGTGTGGATTGAAGCCATTTCTGAAGTCAAGATAGAAAAAAAAAAGTGATCATTTATTGCAGTTATCTCAAGTCCAGCTTGGAAATATCCACATTTCTGCAGATGTGTTTGTATGTCTAGATATTCAAAACAGAAAATTAAGGAAAATAAATTATATTAATCTGTTCTTACCACAGGTAAGTATCATTTTACTGATTTATTTTGGAAGAAATAAATGCATTTAATAAATTTACAAAACCACCACTTTTATTTATTTATTTATTTATTTATTTGTTGTACCTGAGTCCATACACTTCAGAGAAATTGTCTGCTTCTCCTTTTACCAACGTCAAATATTCTTTGGGATTGTCTAAGTGCATGTCTGAACAATAGATCTGCAAGAGCAAAAGCAGACCCTTAGCAAAATCTTTATGAGAAAAGTATTATTTAATAAAATTGTGTTCATAAAAACTCCAATATAAAGCATACTTTTATCATCCTTCCTTTAATGTTGAGTAGGTATTCACCGTCTTTTCTCATCCCTTTTCTAATCTGGATATCTTTGCAGGTGGTAATAATTTCACCTTCAAAATGAATGATTAAATCATATTAATATTTCATGAATAGAATGCATTTTTAGTACTTAATTTCCCGTAATTATGCTCTAAATATGTTCATTGTTTTTGTATAAATCAGCTTGGAAAACATTAAGTTCATCTAACAAGTACAGCTGTCACTTACATTCCTCTGCATGGCAGATCCTCCTGGTATCTGGTTTTAAATGTGGCAGGCACAAGTCACTGGATAAGCCATTTTCAGTCATACACACTACTGTTCTCTCCTTTACCCCTGCTCCACAAGACACTGAGCACTAAACATGGATAGCAATCAGCAGTTAGTTTAGAAGGCAGTAAATAATTAACAGAAGTAGATCAGCGAATGCCTTGGCAGCTATTTGTTTTCGAGGCAGGTAGCAAAAATCAACTTGCACGTCTGTACTCACATTGGTCCACTTCCCCACTCTCCAGGTAGCTGCTTGTGAGCATCCTTTGATATTGCAGTAATAAATGTATGGGGAGGGTGTTACTGGGCATTCTCGATATGCCACAGTTCGAAGGCCGAAGGCGTGCTTGTTTTGAACAGAATGGATTCCAACACAGTATGTGATCCTCTGTTGGTGATCCACCCCACAGCTGGCTGAACACTAAAACAAAATCCCAAGTATTGATGTTATTCCTGGGGAGCTGAACCTTCACACAGCATTGCGAACACAGATAAGTCATCTCCAACCCTTGTTTTGGCAAAATCATGTAATCTGATGTATGCCATGTTGGTTAAACAGTGTGCAGAAGTTGAGGTCTGCTGCAATAGCGCACGCAAGGAGATAGGACATTGTATGCAGCTCTTGTCAGAGCTTACAGAGCAGTTCCCTCTCAGCTGCAGTATGCACATACACATACACATGTCAGGAGTGCAAGGGAAACAATACTGAGCCCACATTTCACTTAAATCAAGGAAAAGATTTCTGTTTGCTTCAGTGAGATTGCTGAGAGTCAGCAGAGGAGCCCTGTGGTAAGGGGCACTCAAATTCAGATGAAAATATGCTTTTTTTTTTTTTTTTTTTTTCTCTCTGCACATTTTACAACAGTATAATACTCTTCAGTGTGAAGTTACACAAAAGAGATGTAAGCAAAACCATTAGTTTACCTGAGACAGTTCTCCTGTGAGCACAACATATTTGGAGGGAGCTCTCCTGCAGTTTTTGATGGGTGGAGGCTTTGTGGCAGGATCGCAGAAGCTTTCATCCACTTGGATCTGGTTTTCATCCACACACTTAACCTTCTGGTGTATTTCCTTTCTTCTATATGACGTCGAGCACTGAGCATGAGAAAAACAATCACAGTTTGTGTACCTAAACTAGTTATTTACAGAGTAAGGCTATTTGCCAATTGTCACACATCATTAAGGCCCAGACAGCAACAACCTATATGAAATCTGTTATCAGTGTTGAACTGAATTATGTACTGAATCAAAATCCCTTTGTTTTCAGTGTTCAGATACTTCCAATCAGCTGAAAAAAACCCAATAGCACTTCATGACATGACACTGTAACTGGTGGGTGAAATGGAGCAGAAAATAAGTATGTCAGGCTAAATGAAAGGGTGAGTGAAAAAGCTCTTCTGTATGAGAATTCAAAATAGGATTTCAGTGAAATATGAAACGAATAGCTTGGTCTTGAAAACAAAACATAAGGAATCCCTAGAAGCACGTACACAATATTACACTGATAGAGCTAAAGAAAACAAAACTGCTCTGGACACTCAAACTAACCTGTTGTGATGAAAAAGGCAGGCTCAAATACACAAACTCCAGTCTCAGCAGATGCAATAATCAATACCATTGCTTACTTACTGCCTGTTGATTCTAGTCAGAGACCTGAACATAATTTAACTCAAATTTGGACCAAGTCACAATTAGGAGACTTGCCAAGGTGTGATATATGAGTCAAAGCTATTGTTCAAATTCTAATATTACTGAATCAGAGTGGCAATCTGAAGTACAGAAAACAGATGCTGTAAAGTAGAACAGCTCTGCTAGATGTAACCTCCAACATTATCAAATTTCCTTGAAAACCTTGAAGAGACTGCAAGACCTTCCCTAGGTGGTCTATTCTGCTGCTTCAGTTGTCTTCACTGAGAAAACATTTTTCACAACATCCAGTGAACCTCTGGCTTCACTTTCCTCCTTGCATCTTGTCTTCCTACCCTGTAGCACTGTGAAGAGCCTGGTTTCACCTTGGCACTTCTTTGCAGATATTAGAAGGCTCCTGCTACATTTCCCACAAACTACCCCTTCTGCTGGTCCCTTCAGCCTCTGCTCAGCAGCAGGTGCTCAGCCCCCCATCAGCCTGCAGGGCTTTTGCTGAATGTGCTCCCGTTTCTCAATGTCTTTCTTACACTGGGCCACCAGAACTGGGTGTAGAAGCTAGGCAAGATCTAACAGGTGCTGAGAAACAGGAGATGATCACTTTGTTTGGTCTCCTGGCAGTATCCTTGTTGATACAGCCCAGGAGGCTGCTGGCCATCACTGCTCCAGGCACACAACTGGCCTACCGGCAGCTGTCACTAGGCTCTGGGCTGTTCCTCCTCAGGGGGTTTTCATTTCCCAGGCTATGTTCCACTTCTGTTTTGTTGAAATTCATAAAGCTGTTGTTGTTGTCATTCTGTTCTTCCATCTTGTCTCGGCCACCCGGATGTCAGTCCTGCCTTCCAGCTACAAAGTGCTCTCCCCATTTTGGTGTCCTCTTGATGAGAAAGAATTGAGGCCCAAGGAACAGCTTTGTAAATTTCACTGAGGTAAGTACAGTGAAAATTTGAAAGAAGCTGCAAAACATACACCTGGGCTTACAAACCTAACCTGATGAAAAAGCCCTGAACAAGCTGAGAGCCAAGTAAACAATCTTTCTGATGAAAAGCTTTATTTAGCCTTCTATTCTCTCCATGTGAACAAGAATTGAAGGGTAAAACAATCAGCGATATCATGTTACTGACATGGAAAAGCAACAGTTTTAGTACATCAGGGAACAGCCTCTCGTCACTCCTTTAATTGGCAGGGCTTTTTGAGAAATAAAACATAAGAAAAATTCTCTTGCATTAGGCAGAAGTCAGGTGCTTACACCCAAGTCTTGCAACCCCCTGATCTTGCAACCAGATTGATTCCCTACTTTCGTGAAATGGCGAAGCCACAAACAGGATGGCAGAAAGTCAGAGAGAACCAGGAATGTAAACCAGAGCCCAATCAGAAGATCAGAAGATCTACAAGCAAATGTACCACAGCAGTGGTGCACATGTCCATTAAGCCTTTAAAAAAGCCTTTAAAAACTCCATTCAGAAAGCGCACGTGTATGGACTTGCGTCAGGAGATGGAGTGTGAATCCAGTTGACTGGTGTAGCTACAGGAACATCTCATCTTTTAATGGCATGAAGCAGCCCAGAATATTAGACATAGTAGGGATAATCCGATCATTAGGCAATGAGAACAGGCAGAAGAGCACTTTATATATTATTTTGGTAAGAATTCTTATTTTTAGTACGAAAATGCGTATTTGATATGAGAATGTTGGTTATTGATAACAGCAAGCCTCCCAGCTGTGAGCTTTGTAAATGTAGATCTGGAAACTTTTCTGATATGCTGTGACCAGTGGAGTAAGGAAATGACACATGAGCCCTCAGAGCAGAGACAGCTGGGCAAAATATTCCAAGTTTGAGTACATAGTACTCAAGGGGGGAATACAGGAGGGGAATACAGATGTATAAATACTTGAAGAGCTAGTATTAATGCAAGATATATGGGGTTATACATGAATCTGGTGAGAAAGGAATTGAACACAGGAATTTCAAGCAAACAGCAATAAAAATGTGGAAGAAGTTATGAAATAGTGCGATAGTGAGGCATGGTGCATTTGTTGTGGAGAGCAGTGAATACCCAGCTGGAATATGGAAGTATTTGATAGGAAAGGAAAATTCATTCTCACACACCAAAAATATATATTTCTGCTAAAAGAACATTCAACTGCTATTCTGCAATGTAATGGCTACTAGAAAGGTATCCAAAAGTGAAAAAAATAGGAAAACTCTTTGCATCAAATATAGATACTTCATCCAAATTGAAGGTGTTACTTACATTCTCCCATCCATCTGCCAGCCAATGGTACTGCATGCAGGCAGGCAGCCAACAGGGCCTGTGGTCAGCGGGCTGTGCATCGTGGTTGCACATTGCTTCACTCACTTTACCCAGGCCCTTCAGCTGACAGTAGATGTCCCTTTGCTGAATCCCCACACCACAGGATACAGAACACTAAAATTGATCAAAATTAATCATGTCAGTGTGAAGTGAAACAGTCAACAGAATGGGGTACAGTCTCCATTATTCAATGTTCTTGCACTTCACTGACTCTGCTGTATTATCTGAATAAATTTATTATGAAAATGTACACTGCAATTAAAATAAAAGATATCAGATATATCCTGTAAGATATAGGGAAAAAAAATGCATCCACCTTGCCTAGATTGCTCTGCCTCCTTATCTTACTGCATAGTAGGAATAAAATCAGTGTATGCACATGCAAACGAGGAGTTTAAGATTTTGCAAGATCAAACAGCTGGAAGTTTAGAACTCACCTCATTCAATTATTAAATTAAAGAATGACAATCTTGCCTGTATTTTTTTTTTAAATACAAACATTAAAATAGAAAAAAAAGAACCTCAGTATTTCATTGTAGAAATATCTTGCAAATGGTGCAGCCTTTTGAAGTAGTACTAAGTATTTCAAATCATGATGAACTTAAAGGATTCAAATCCTACCTACCCTACATCTCTTTTCCATCTTCTTTGTCAAAGTTAGCTTACTACAATGTCAGGATATGCAGTGATAAACATTCCGTTTTACCCCAGTCAGAAGCACAAAGTCCCAGAACCCACCCAATGACTCAAAATAATCATAAAGGAGATACCAATCTATCAAATCACAGAATAACAGAATTGCAGGCGTTAGAAAGGATCTCAAGAGATCATCAAGTCCTACAGCTTGCTAAAGCAGGTTCCCTACAATAAGTCACACAAATAAGTGTGGGAATACAAGAAAAACTGTTCAGAGCAGAAGCTGTGGAGCAAGATAAGCAGCATGAGAACCAAGGACACCTCTAGAAGAAGAAAGAACGTCCCATGGCTCTGATTGGATAAGCGCCTGTGTGAGGGGTTGAAGAGTGTTTTGTAGAATGCTCTGTTGATATGTAAAGGTGGATGGGAAAGTAGCAGGGGTGGATGGGAAAGCTAGAAAAAGAAAACTTGTGAAGGTATATACGTGATGAAAGAATTGTAATAAATGATTTGGATCATTTGCATCTGAGTCCATGCACCAGACACTGAAAGTAGGCGTCCAGATGGATCTTGACTGCCTCTATGGAAGAAGACTATACAACCTCTCTGGACAGCCTCTCCCTGTGCTCCATCGCTATAAAGAAGTTCTTCCACATTTGTGTGGAACATCCTGTGTTCAAGTTTTAGGCCATTGGTCCTTGTCCTATCGCTACACACCACTGAGAAGAGTCTTTTCTCATCCATTTGCCTCCCACTTTCCTTTAGATATTTACAAACATTAATCAGATCTCCCCTCAGTCTACTTTTGCCCAGGCTGCCCCAGGCCTTTTATCATCTTTGTGGCCCTCTGCTGGACTCCTTCTGGAAGGAGTGGCCAATGAAATGTGGCCAAATTGAGGAGATCAATAATAGATAGTACCCTGCCTTTTATCACCACTATTTTGGAAATGAGTTACAATCTGCAATAACTGAAGGTTCCATATTATCCTCTAAAACGTCAGTCTGGGTCTTTTTTAATGATTCAGAGAATCAAGGAATCATTAAGGGTAGATAACACCAGAGTGTATCTCTTTCTGTAATACTACTTTTACACTCACCACTCAGGTAGACTCATAGAATGGTTTGAGTTGAGAAGGAAGACCACCTAGTTCCAACCTCCTTGCTATAGGCAGGGATACCTTTCACTAGACCAGGTTGCTCAGAGCCCCATCCAGCCTGGCCTTGAGTGCTTCTAGAGAGAGGGTATCGACGACTTCTCTGGGCAACCTCACCATTCTCACAATAAATAATATCTTACTTATATCTAATCTAAATCTACCCTTTTCCAGTTTAAAGCCATTTCCCCTCCTTCTGTCACTACCTGCCCTTATAAAAAGCCACTCCCCAGCTTTCCTGAAGTACCGCCTTCAGGTTCTGGAAGGCCACTATAAGGTCTCCCCAGCGCCTTCACTTCTCCGAGCTGAAGAGCCCCAGCTCTCTCAGCCTGTCCTCACAGGGGAGGTGCTCAGGGTATGGTCTTTTATGCTTGGGTTATTAGCACAGACCCAATTCTTCAAAGTCAACGGATTTTTTATTCTTGGTTTTCAGTCGGAGTGTAAAAGCCTAGCAGTTTCTCTGGTGCTTAAACTTAGATGCATCAGTTTCATCAGGACATGTGAATTAGTTCAGTTTCTCAAAAACAGAATAAAATACCTATTTAACCATAAACATAGAACCATGCTTTATGAGTTAACTCTGGAGAACATTCTTCCCCTTTGTAAAATCTCTGCTTGTAGCCCACTTTAGGGAGCAGCCTGGTCTTTATTGACCCCTTTCTTTTGACAGCCAGTGGTTCAAACTCTCTGGGTCTGCTAGTACGAATTATTTGAATTATCAGGTTTTTTATTTTTTTCATTGGGTTTTTTGTTTGTTTGTTTGTTTGTTTTCTGAAGCAGGAATTTCTACTGTAATTCTGAAATTTTTCACTGATGGTCCCCAAGTGAACCACATAACCAAAATCTGTTCGGAGCATTTCATACTACTCACTGATTTCTTGTAAATTGCAGAAGACAGAAAGAAAGACAGAAAGGAAAAACAATGAACTTTTAATTTCTAGATTTAATGTTTCTGACACTCCCTTTCACTGAAGCAACTATGTTATGAATACGATCTTGCCAAGTACCATTATAGAAGAGAAGAACAAAATTATGGCAATTTTACATACTTCTTTCCACCCGCTGGCTTTCCAGGCAGGACATCTTCCGGCTCTACAGATTTTGTATGTCCGTGGTTTTTTTAAATGTCTGCAGTTTCCATCCTCTATTTTAGCCTGGAAGCTATTAAAACAGTGCACATCACGATGCTTCAAACCTTTCCCACAAGAAACAGAACACTGAAAAGAGAAGTATATTAATTTACTAAAAGTTTTGAAGTAGTAAGAAAACAAGAAGAAACTCTAGAGTGGGCCAAAATGGACTCTACAGTTTAAGGAATAAGCTTCTATATTATGCCATAATATCTACTGCACAGATATGAAATCACTGCATAAGTTCTCTTGTACGTAGCATTATTGATGAGATGTCAAACATCTGTCATGTATTGTTCTTTCATTCACTGATAAATATCTGAGCTTAGCAAGCCATGCGGGAGACAGCTTGCTATTACAATCTCATGACACCCTCTAGCAGCCTTCTGTTTTTAGTAAGCGTATTGCTGTTTTCATGTAAGCATTATGCTACCCATGGTTATTATAAGATTTAAACAAAGACAAATGCAGATCATAGGTATGCATGTTTCCAGCCACTAGGCTATGAAACCATGCTTGTTCTGACATCTGCCTTCTACAAGTCTTGAGTATCTTGCTGTATGAGGCAAGAGGCAAGGGAAGATGTACTTAGTAGTCGTAATAGGTTACAGCACATTACTCAGAAGCATAGCCCTGCCCCTTTCATCCCCTGGCTCTTCTGTTTCTTCCAGAAAGTTGCTGTGATAGACCATGCTGCCACTTGAGCATCCTCCTCTCCAACATGAAACCAATGGAGCTGTGGATGTATTTTGTGAAACACCAGTGTGCTTTAGGTGTGATTAGAGTGCAGATGACAGATCATTCTCTTTCAGAGAAAGAACCATTTCTCCACTACCTCCTGGGCTGCAGTGAGGTTGGAAGTGAACTGTTCAGGCTGTCCATGTACCTGCAGAGCAGAGCTGGATATCCCAGGGAGCGTTCAATTAAACATGGCGTATCTGAAGCACTCCCAAAATGAAGTGGCTACCATGAGCTTTTTAAATGGAAGCACTAAAGTCTTTTTTTTGCTTCATATACTCTTGTCATTAACCTTTCTATTTCAAGATATACTATCAAAAACTGAAGAATGGAGATACTTTCTGGAAAATTTTCTGTCTGGAAAGAAATATGCATACTTTACCCTGCAATTTACCTTGTAATTTATTTCACACTTGCACAAACATTTCCTTTAAAATCAGTTAGAGAATTAATACTCAAAATTTAATTTCTAAGTGGCTGTGAAAAAGAAAAAGGATTTAAATATAGATTCTCTTCCTAACTACATTCTCTGCCTTTTGTCTTACATTGTTATCTATATCACTAGCATTACACAACCTAACTTAATTAAGCATTTCTGAATACTTACGCTTTCTATTTTCTAGAATGAAATTCAGCACATACAGTTTCAGTGCAAAACCTGAATGGAAATAAGCTTTAAAAATACAGAAATATTCCTTTTCCAGGAACAGGCTAAAAAAGCAATTCCCTTTATAGTACTCTGGTAGTACAGCAGTGAGTCAGGCACCTTGCAAAACACAGTGATAGACAATATTTAATGCAACCAAGGAAGGAAGAAAGCTCGGTTTTTTTTAACTTTTTTTTTTTTTCCCCCCCTCTCTTTAATATTTAGAAAAGCAAATGCATTCACTCTGGATGCAGATGATCTAGGATCATCTGTGGAAAATTCAAGAAGGCATCTAACTCTGTACGTACTCCCCTGAAACAGGACATAATCTGACTTCATTCTATAGGTAATACATAAAAATAGCTCTGAAAGGGATTATCTGTTCCCAGTGTGCCTTGGCATCAGGTGCAGGCAGGCTCAGCTGTGTTCTTTACAGGACAGTGGCCCGCTTTCAGCAAGAGACATAAAGTGCTCTTGTCCCATGCTGCTTCTCAATGTGACTCCTGACAAACAGGGGAGCACAGAGAGTTCTCCAGCACAGAACAAAAACCAAAGAAAGGAAAACAGGTCTGCCAAGTGCTGAATCAAAAGCTTTAATCAATATGAAGTTGGGGTGCCTCTTCTAGCTTTTCTGTAAAGATGGATTTTAACTGCTGCTCAGCTCTTTGAATGAAAAATGTAGGTTCCATAGGAGATCCCAGATGGGGAATCCCAAGTCTCTAGAGGCGTCTAAATATAGCTTATGAGGTGTCTGCTGTTGCAACTCCATTCCCATCGTCTGCATTTTCCTTAGAGTTGCATATTGCACACACTGACCGGGGGTACCTGCTTGATTGGCTGCCTTTCAGCTTTAGATCATCAGGATTCTGTGATTGTGTGGAAGTTCCATACAAACGTGAAGAAGGAAGCATCAGATTCTCTCCTGAGCTGGACAGAGGCCTTGTTCTTTGCTCTGGAAATCACTCATGTCCTTTTACTGAGCCTAGCCTATAGCACATTTCTTACAAAGATGAATTTTGCCTTTCTTGAGCCTTTACTCATCCTTGAAGCTCCTAATGCATTACTACACACAGTTTGTGGAATCTCATCCTCTCACTGCCTGGTGCCCAGTTTTGTGAGATGCTCCGGTAATGATCTTCCCAAGGCTTAACCCACCCAACTGAAAAAGTCTACTGCACTTCGATCTCCTGCTGCTTGACTTCCTTCTGATCACTAACTTTGCACATGGTCAAGAGCAACGTAATCCTTACAGTTCAAGACGTCTATAAAGTGGCTTCATTTGGATAACATTCCACATGATTAGAGACTCATGGAAAGCACATTCTCTCATAAATTTTCTACAGATTGCACATGTAGAAAAAAGTCTGTAAGAATTTTAAATCTCAAAATAAACACAAATCTTTTAAAAAGGGTACAAGTTGAAAAAAGTATCCTGTAACCATTTTGCACAGAAATTCTAGCACTTGTCTCAACACTGGCTAAAGTAATATCTCCCATATGCCCCATTCTTTTAAAAACATAAAACTGTAGTAAAAAGCTGGACTTGATTACTATTGTTCAAAGCCATTCCATGATGCTGGTAACTAGGATTCATCTGTTCGGCTTTTTTTTTTTTTTTTTCTTTTTCATAGCAATAAAATTCTATGAGGATCAGCCTGACAGAAATCCTGGTGCTTTCTGTGGTACAGACTGATTCTCAGACAGGCATGCCATCATCATCTCTCACCAAATTAAGGCTCTGTCTGCAGCTGACAGATGCAGTTTCACAAAACCTCAGTAAAGAGCTTTTTTTTGATGATTTTACTATTGATACTAATTCATTTCAAGTTTGAAGACTATGGATTATTTGGTGGATTTTGTTCTAAATTTTCCTAACCTTTTCTTTCAAGGCAGCATTTTGTGGAGCTTAGCTGGAGCTCGCTGGGATTCCAGAGAATGAAAAATAAACCAGTAAATGAGAAGCATGTAGCAAGTTCTCTTTGTATTCATATTAGGCATAAGGAGATCTAACAGACGAATGTGATCAACTGTATTGCTTTGCCAGTAAAAAAAGGATAAAAGATATTTTAAATGTATGCCCTAATACGCATTTCTTCTCTCTCTTTTTTTTTTCTTTTCTTTCGTTTTTTTTTTTTTTTTCCCCAGGCATTTCTGCGACTGGATAGAAAGAATTTTTGAAATGACATTTTAAAATGGCAGCCTCCCCGGAGCAGTGGTCATAGGACTGAGTTTGCTGGAGTTCAAGAAGCATCTGGACAATGCTGTCAGACATATTCTGGTTTTAGAATGATCCTATGTGGAGCCGGACTTGATGATCCTTGCGGGTCCCTTCCAACTCCAGATATTTTACGGTTCTATGATACAAAGGATAAGAAAATGTACAAACCTATAAACAGTTGTTTGAGTTATCTGAAAACTGTACTTTGATGATCTCTTGCTTCGCCCAAGAGTCTATTTGGTCTCTTTTAAAACTATGCTAAAGATAGAGTGGGAACACTACTGCACCAAACACTCATAAAGCACACCTTTGAGCACTACTCAGTTGAGAGTTGTTTCAAATTTTCATTTGTTGTATTATAATTAGCACTCCCGCACTTGCCTCCTCTCTACTAGCCACATCTCCCCAATGTTCCTTGTGATGCTTGAGCATGAAACAAGTATTTTTCAGCTGAAATCATTTACAAAGTTATCCTTCCCTTTAAACATGTAGAATACTGTCAAGAAGTAACACAGACTCTGGGATTGGGTCCTCCTGAATTCACGGATTCAATGTCACAACTCTTCACTATGACAAGCACAAAAACTTGTACTATTAGCTCAAACAATCAGAAGGGACCAGGGCTAGAAAAGACCAAGCAACCCATCACTCCTGAGAAAGTATATTGAATTCCAGGAGTTATGCATATGATTTATTTTTTTTTCTAAGCTACACACATTAACTACAGAAGTTACTCTGAAGATTTTGAATTATCTCACTGAGTATAGACTCATTTAAAAAGTTCAGTGTTATATTTATTTGTAGATGTCTTGATATGATTTAACTAAGTCATCTTTGCAGCTGCAGTCTGTAAATCTGTTTTACTAGTTTTAAGGAAGCTGCTTTTGCAACTACAGCAATGAAAGGGAGGAAGGCTAGGCTAAGAATAACTTTGTACCCTGCATAGCAGGGTAGGAACCTGACACACCAGCGTTCTACCTATTCTTACATTGGTTACCATTGCTTCCAGGGTGTATCGTGCATGTGAACACCTGTGCACACCAGACCAGTCCTAGTTGTGTACAAGATTGTGGAATACACCACAGTATGACCTAACAGTAAGTCTGAATGCTACAGATGAGAACAACAAAAGGCAATAGCAGCTCTTTCTGAGGTCATCTAACTTCTCCATAGCCACGTATTTTCTGCAGGACTGTGTACTCTGTGCTCCATGGATAGGCAGCCTTTGTTTGTCTCATAAAATGACAATTTTATTTCAACTTTCATTTGAAGGATAACAAAAAAATGACCAATTTCTGAATAAATATTTTTCAAGTATATTGATTCAACATTGTATCACAGAATCACAGAATGGTTGAGCTTGGATGGGACCTCTAGGTTGGTCTGCCCCAGCCCCTGCTCAGCAAGGGCACCCCAGAGCAGGGTGCCCAGGCCCAAGTCCAGGCAGCTGCTGAAGGTCTCTGAGCCTATGCCAGTGCTCCATCACTGCACAGCACAGTAGTGCTGCCTGGTGTTCAGAGGTAACCTCCTGTGCTTTTGTTTGTGCCCTTTTCTCCTCTCCTGGCACTGAGTACCACTAAAAAGAGTCTGGCTACATTTGCACTCTTTCTACAAGTATTATTTATATCAAGAGATTTTTTTTCCCCAGAACCTCCCCTTCTCTAAGCTGATAATTCCCAACTCTGCCTTTTTCATAGGAGGGGTGCTCCAGCCCCTTAAATCTTCATGGTCCTACATAGGACACTTCCCAGTATATCCAGTGTATCTCATCTACTGGGAGAAGAGATGGCAGAACTGGACTGAGTACTTCAGGTATGGCCTCATCAACAGTGAAGGTGGGTATAAATGAGAATCAAAGTACAAACACATATGTACACAGAAAAAGTGGAGATAAAGAAGGAATAAAGAGGATCAAAGACAGACCTTCTAGGGTTGATGTAGAGAGCAGGAAGGCAAAGCTGCTATGTGAAGGAACCATATGGAATCTACTAGGAATGTGTGTTAACATCTTCCTCTTAAAAACAAAGACATCCCAATTTAAAAAAAAAAAAAAAAAAAAAAGACACAGATCAAATCTTTCCATTATATTAAAGTCAGTCCCATCAGGACAGTTCTTGAAGGGAAGGGAAGTTGGATTTTTTGCCTTCAGAAGTCAAATTCTACTAATGATACTACAGAGGCATTTTAGCATTTAAAATTGCAACCATGCGGTTTGTCTTGTGCAGCTGGAGGTAGTGTTAATAAGGGAAACCTTTCAGCAAAATAGCGATCTGCCTAGATGGCAGATGGACCTCCATATTCTGTGCAGCTGTTGGAAAAATCAAAATTGTAACTCCTGAAGTTCCACTTAATGATCATCCACTGAATATCATTCATTCATTCAATTTGTGAATAGGTTTCAGTTTGGTTTATTTCTGACATCTCAGCAAAGCACTTCCATTACTTCAAACCAAAACAGAAGACTGTTGTATGAAATCCCTGTCAAGTCTTTTCTGCTCATGACAGATATCACCATTTTACCCATCGCTGCCGAAAGCCTGGCATCATTTTTGATGCCAGCTACAGAGCATTTGATTTTACTCTGCCTCTATCTTTATATCCTGTTGGGCCCTCACTTGTACAAGTGTAAACTCAAACAATGATTCATTGTGCAAAGTACTGCATTTTACAGATGCGCTACTTCAGCTGTCCTCTTAAAGAAAAGCATTCAGAAAACATTTCTTCGTAAGTGAATGATCATACTATACTTATTATGTAACTACTCCTGTATTTTCAATGTATGTTTATTTTCTCTACAAATGTAAAACACATCGTTAGTTTTCATTTTAAGAAATAATTAGTTTACAGCTTATAAAGGATAATTCTATTGTAGAGATTTAATAAGTGATATTGACATGGTCACATTTGTCATTTCAAGTGAAATTCCTTAGCTCTCCAATGAGTGAGCCAGTTTATACAAAGCTACCAAATGAGAGCTATCACATCTGCAGGAGTGACAGAATGCTCTTTACTTTCCTGTTTGTTCTGGAAACTGCTTTAAAACAAACAAATACATTCTATAGCTGGAAAATTTACCAAGGTGTGTGAATGTGCACAGTGGATTCCACACAAGCTCAGAAATGAACTGTATCCTCCAAAATCTTTTTAGTGACTTCCCTCTAGGAAACCTGCTTTAGCAATGGAGTTGGACTACGTGATCTCCAGAGGTCCCTTCCAACCCTACTTCTCTGTGATTCTCTGGCTTCGTTATTCTGACAAGATGTTTCTCCCTATCCAAAAGAGAACCCAATTTTCTTTCTAGATAAAGTCCAACTCATTTTCTTTCAAAAGAAAAATGATGTGCCTGATTTGTCTGGAGGTGATTGCAATACTCTGCTGCTACAAGGAGTGTGAAAATTCCTTATGCCAGGAAAAACCTGAAGCTTGAGATTAATGAAATAGCAACCTTTCATATAAATTCCAGGTGGAATCTAAAAAATCCTGATTGTATGATTCAAAAAGGAAAAATCTTAGCACAGGTAATATTTCATAACGAGGAACCAAAGTTGACACTGATTTTGGACAAGAATAAGTTCACATGACTCACAGCGGAGGCTACTATTTCCCCATTTTCTATAAGAGTACAATCCAAGCCACTGAAGAACAATTACAAAGAGAACCTTTCACAAAAACTATGGATATTTCAGTGTGAGTGCCGATGGAAGACTGTGGTATGGTATAAGAGAAGAAAAGGAAAGCAAGATGAACAGAACAGTGGCAAAAACAAAACAAGGATATTACCAGGCTTTACAAAATAGTTGAGTCAAAGTCCAAAATCATATTCAGATGTCATGACTTCTCCTCTAGATATTATTTTCTTTCAGGTTGCGGTCTCCTAAGAAGACTCTTAGACACTTGGACACAACATAACCTACAGGATATCCATCTGTTCATGCGAGGCATGCTAATGCTATCTCACAATAGTGAGATGCAAAGACAAGCCTTGCGCTAACTGAAGGTATTTTCTGATGCTATTAACGTGTTCTTGATAATTCTGAATTTAAATATAGCAGTCACTACTTCACAAGTAGGTGATTAATGTATTCTCCTTCAACAATGACAATGTATCACATTTGGTACCTCATTTAACACTTCTTTTATAGGCTCTATTTCATCTCTCTGTTACAGTAAAAAATCATGTATAGTTACTCTTCCTGCCATACTTTCTCTCAATTAGAATCCTCTGCATCTGGTTGCCACATGAGAATCAGAAAAACAATGGGTATTTCTGTCTCCTTTCAGCAGCCATTTGGCAAGATCTGCTATCTCACGTGCAGGTCTCAAGATAGGCCTCAAAGTGTCATTTGAAGGGTCTGCACATGCTTCAGCTAAGAACTTCACCATCAGCTCTCATTCGAGTAACATTATTGCTGTAATTAATCAGAGCATATATTAAAACAATGAGAAGTATAATCAGCTTACATATTTGCTGGGGGAGAAGCAAGGGAGGTGGGGGAGGGGACAAATAAGCTATATTGCTCAATCAGCATTTCTGCAAGAATGTATCTGGTACACGTGTCTAACTTTTATCACCTTTCAGCTGAATGATATATACAAGGGAGACAGATGGCCGAGGCAAACCAACAAGCAAAAATACAAGAACAGCAGGAAATCAAAGAAAAAACCCAGACAATTCTGCCTTACTACTCCTTCTGAAATTACTGGCGAACAGGAACAGAGGTAGAACCTCACTCTTTCTGAAAAATCTTAATCTACAGATACACATTTGTGTTAAATTTACAAGATGGAATGATTATTCTGCTCTTGGGGTTCTTTAGGAACCTCCAAAAATATTCGGTATGGGCATTTTTATCACTGCATTGTTGCAGATGGCAAAACTTTTACTTGGCTAGAATTCAGCAAGTCTTACTCATTCTTTTTTTCCCACAAACATATAACCCAAGTAACACCTTTACGTAATTAAATGAAGGCAGCAGCACTGGAGACAAAGAATAAGAAACAAGTATCAAGAAAGAAGGAAGGCAGAGATGGAGATAGGAGACCTTAGGAAATACAATGAAAGCAAGAAGAAACACTTTTTCCCCCCTCATTTCCAATAAATGGATAACTTTCCAGATATACTTCCCCAAGGGAGAACAAGGGGTGTACTCAGTCAAATCAGCAGTTGTACATGCCATCATACCAACCCACCTCAAAAATAAAACAACACAAACCCACAAAAACAAACCCAAAATTATAACCCAAACTGAATCATGATTATTGTCAACAACAAGACATGGTTTAAGGGTGCATCACAGGGAGTGCACTGTAGTCTCAGGCCTCTTGAGAAGCTTGGGAAAATTGAGCAAAGGCCTGGTAATGACATAGTCTGCCTTCTCACTGAACAGCAAAGTTTGCTCATTAGGAGTGACTTTTTATGAATAGATCTTCACAGGTAAAAGATGGACTATATTTTTAATGATAGAGGATCTCTGGTGCGAGGTATACACTTTCAGAAGCAGAGGAACTGCACAGAAAAAATAATTTGTTTATATATTTTTCACTTTTTAAACTTCACTTTATCTTAAGATACAGGGTCTTTTCAATCAATGGAATACAAAAATGATAACACAGTCACACCGTGGCAGACCAATTTTTGCTGATTTGCAAAAAGGCAAACATGATCAGAAGGAAACACTGGATCTCAGTAAATGCAGTCTCTGATTTATCATTTTCAATCATGTGAACTGCAGCAAAACAGTAGCTCATAAACTAAAGCAATACCAAATACATGTGTTACGTGTATCTTCACTTTTTTTCATTTGATTAAAAGGTTTTGTATATGAACTTTCCAAAAAAAAGTTGTAAAATTAACAGTATATACTGGGATGACATAGTTTTGTTAAGAACATTTCAAACTTTTTAAAAGCATCAAAAATGTAATTAAATATCAGCTAAAGAATTAAGAAAAATAACACATTTTAAATATTAATTGGGCAAGAATATGAGCTTACAAGTGTAATGTAGATAATACGAAATACATTTCACCCACCTTTGTATGTGTCTTCCAGTTTATCTTCAACCTAAAACATTCTTCTGTATATTTTCAATTACTTACAGACCAATCTTTCCAACACTGCATGCAACCATGTGCATAAATGTTAGCAAATATGCAGGCTTCTGAAGGACTAATTCATCAGGAAATCTAAGTGCCTGAGCCTGCTCTCACTGAAGTGCAAGGGCCATAGATACATTCATGCTACCACATATACTGATCAGTATAGCGGCCTACCTTAGTGGAGTAGCCCGTATCCCACAGTTACCCATTTTGTCAGAAAGAATGGGGGACTTTCATCATAGAGAGCTATGGAATGTCTTGGGAATTCTAACGCATGCCAGCTAAACAAAATATGCATGTATTAATCTTCACAAATTTTTAACAATATTAATGCTTCCGTCTATATTTGATAGCTTTTACATTTGGGCCTCAAAACACTTTGGGGCAATATTAATGAGCATTGACTGGGATTCTCAAAACTGCCACAGGCAGCTCAGAATGGTTTTGCCATGGATTGACCACCCAGAACCTGTTAGCTTTTCTGAAAGTTCCTACACTACAAAAAGAAATAAATGTCTGAGTAGTCCTATACTCATTTTCAATGAATGACTATAAATACTTAGGAATGGCATCCTCTTCTGGGATATTCCTTGTTTTACTTTGTTTTCCAACTAGGTTCCTTCTTACTTGTTCTTTTTCAAAAGGAAAGGTCTGAAACTACGCAAACTTGTAAAAGTGCTTTAGTTTTTTGAGATTAGATGAGTTGAGCACTGTATTATGACCCTCAGTTTTCTGTGTCTTTTGTCACTGCGTGGAGGCAGGACTGTACTGTAAAATTACAACTCCAACATAAGTTGTTAAATAACCATTATCTTTAAGCTTCATAATCAAAGATCATCAGAGACAATGAATTCATCATCAGAAATCAACTCCTTATTTTAGTCTAATTGGTCCAACAGGATCAGCTGCTGCTTTTACCACTAACAAAGTTCACATTTTTGTTGTTGTTCAACTTTAGGACTTTTTCAAATTTTACAGCACAGCAACCTTTAATCTTTTACAGAGGAAATTTTAAAGATGCTTAACCCCATGAAAATAATGTCAGTAAAATATCATAGGACGTTCATTGCACACAAAAGTTACTCAGTGCTAAAAACACTTTCAGCAAAAGAAGTTAGTTCCTTTTTTTTTTTCTTAAGAACTTTGAACATTAGCAATCCTTAATAAAAGACATGTTAAATATAAACACAAAGCCACACAACATGCATTGAAGATGAAGGGTTAAAATGCAACTGTATTTCACAGGCAGAAATCACAGTCATTAAATTAAATTATCAGACATACATTACAACTTATTTATTATTTCAAGCTATACAGGCAAGATAGCACCAAAATGGAGACATTTCCTCTAAACACGATGAACAATACACAAATATTTGTTTCTGAATTTCTGAAACAATTATTTTCTTTCGTATTCATTCAGAACTACCCTAAAAGAAATCCACTATCCCGAGTCTGTTCTATGACATTATTTGGGTAGTGACATATGTTATCAATTATCTCTGAAAAGACACTCCCAAGTTCCAGAATTTTTAAAAATGAATAGCATATGCTAACATTAAGATTTCAGCCAGTGGGATATTAAATAAATGTGCTGTATTGGTAATGAGGTATTCTGAAGTTTGACGTTAGGCAGCAGCAGAAGTAGAGGTATAAGGCTGAAGCTGGTTTTGAAAACCAAGTTCACTGATCCTGAATTCCCTTTTAATATAAAAGATTATCTTCAAAGATATAAATACTTTTTACACATTAGAAAAATGAATGAAGGCACTTATCATACATATCTTTTTTTTTTTTTTTTTTCCCCATTAAAATGAAAAAAAATACGCATTCTACTTATGCAAGTTCGGGCTGTTTCTGCTCCTGCAGAAGGTGATGGGAGGCCTGGCAATAACATCACTGAAAGAGGACTGGAATGATGATTTTTAGAAATAAATTTATTCTCTTGACTTCTTCCACTAGTGCAAAGACAGAATTTTATGGGAATCCTTCCAAAGCATTAACATGACAGAAAACTGAAAAATTAGAAAAATAGCCACTTTAGAGACTATTACATCATGTGTCTGAAGGGTAATAAGAATTTCTGACACTTAAAGTTAACTTAGAAGATGAATTGATCCACTCGATATGCCTAAACTTCTGTGAAATCACAAGTCAATCACTGACAAAATTAGATGAAAATATTAAGACTGAGGAAAAAAGCCTTATTTTAATCAAAATTTCAAACAAACATGTTTGTCTTCTGAAAGGGTTAAATATTATCTGTAACAGTGATAACAGAAACACCTCAGCACAACTGTTATCCCCAAAAATAAAAACCAAACAGAACAGTAAAAATAATCAAACAAAAAATCTAACATTCCTGAACTGAATTTTTACAGGACTTTTAAAATGTAACTTGAATGGTTAGCAAAACACTCTTCTGGGATGTTGGATTTCTAGACCAATACAAGGTGTAATTGACTTGGCTGGTTTGTTGTCAGTGCTTTGTTATTTTAATAGTGTTTGAACAGATGTAAGAGCACTTCAAAATCACTACTTTTGGGAAAGCTATGTCTGTTCACTTTTAAATTAAGATCCCTTTCATCACAGAAAATATTTTCTAAAACTTTAAAGTAAATAAGAAAAGAAACAAAATTATTATCTGACAGAACAAATGCTATCTGGAAAGCTTGAGGACAAATTATTCATACATCTTCACTTTGAAAAGACGGATGTATCACATCCCAGCTCAAAAGAAGAAAAAGGGCTGGAAAGTAAGACATGACCATTTAAACAAGAGAAAAATACCAAAACTTAAAAGAAATTCAAACAAAGTCAAACAAAAAGTATGTTCAAATCACCTAGTTTGTTCAGGAACCAGACCAGGGCTTTTCCACCAGAAATCCCTTAACTCGCTAATGTCAAATTCTTTCCCTGCATTTCACACAGGAGGAAGCAGCTTGCACTTGGGAAGCCCTCATATCTGCTGTTACAGCTAACCTCTGCAGCCAACCAGGCCTTAGTCTCTGAAAACTACTGGTGTGTGATAAACATGCCAATTACTGGATTTCCACATAAAATTCTAGTTAATAGAATTAACTAAAAGAATTCTAGGAGCAAATTGTTAAATCTTGTCATTGTGGATAGTTTTAAAATCTCTGCGAATTTGTAATACTTTCCCTTTTCATGCTTGTTGTAAAAAGACTTCTCATCATTAAGACAGAAAAGCACTATGATACAAAACAATGCAATAAATCTCAAGTATTGCCACACGGACTAAACACAAAAACCCAACAATGAATTGTTAAAAATAGGAAGGAACACAATAAAAAAACCTGCATTAGAACAAAGCACACTTAGGCAGCTGTCAGAATGCTATGGAATTTTTCTTGACATTAAATAATGTGACATATGGTTTCCATACTTTGTAGCTTGTAATTTACTCATTCTTTGGTGTAGTTTTGGATCATTGCTTCAATCCCTTCACCAAAGACTAGAACAGCCTAAGAGGGAAATATCCGCAGGCCAACTTTCTACTGGTGGTGCAACTCCATTGAAACAAACAGCTACACAAATTATCTATCTACCTCAAATATTATTTAACTTATAAACACATTATAAATATGTATACAGCAAAATATATATGTATCATAATTTGCACATATCAAAATTGAGGTAGTGTACTTAGATCCAAGCCAATCAGGCTAAAATATTATCTTGAAATATTTGAATTCAGGGATGTTTCTATAATATTATATCAACCTCACTTACATTAGAAGTTGTCATCAATATTCATAGCACTGTAGAATCGTTTGAGCTGGAAGGGATTCTTAAAGGTCATCTAGTTAAATGCCCTGCGAAGAACAGGGACACCTACACACATACAGCTAGATCAGGTTGTTCAGAGCCTGGTCCAGCCTGACCTTGAATGTCTCCAGGAATGGAGCATCCACCACCTCTCTGGGCAACTTGTTCTCACACAAGGCAATCATTGAGAGTTCCTTGAGAACAGAGACTGTGTGTAAACTCACTCCATTTTCTCTGAAATTTGATACAAAGACAGAAGAAAAGGAACAGCATTATTCAGTTTCTGGTTGGGAAAAAAAAAAAAAAAGAGCCAAAAAATTAAGCTACATTCTACAAATAAAACACTGTTAGAGTCTCTCCAAGACCTCCAGACGAAATGAATTAATCTTACAAGCAAAAGGGTGTGTTTCCTAGCAATCTTACTTGTAAAACCAGAGTACTTCTCTGGTTTGGATGTTACGAATATGTAAATTATGGACTTAACCACAGTTTCAAGAATTCAGTCAGTGTTTTGATTCTGATTAAAAATAATTAAATAATTGCTTCCATTAATTTATGCTTGAGCCATAAATAATTTACCTCTTCTCTCATGTTGTACAATTAGTAGTAGCTTATTATTCATAATGTATGTACACAAAGCATTATCCCAAGATGAAGAACTATAAATATTTTTAATGGTAATTTTTGGAACAGAACTGAACATTAGCTGAAGTTTTTTTTTCCCATGCAAGAATAATTTTTTTTGCTTCTGAGTTAGAACTATCTAAGTATAAACAAGCTTATTATCCTAAAACAGAAGTACCTAGCTTGCACTGAAGGTAGAAAGATACTTTACCCTAACATGTTGCATATCTCACTGCATGTTGCATATCTTACTTTGACATTCTGAATTTGTGCTAAATGGTTTTTGAAATGTTCATTACCATCAATAGCATGGAATTAAAGTTAATCAATAATTACCTAATTCTCTGAAGTCAAAAGCTGCCTCCTTTGAAATACAAGCCAGTCACAGAAACTTCTGCATCCAGGATTGTTATTTCTATTGCAAAATTATAATCCTCAAAATTTACTGCTAAAAAGTCCTAGAAGAAATGCATTGTAAGTGTGTACTGGAAATTGCAAAAGCCTTTCCTCCCAGAGCAAACGCTAGAAGTACTTTTGCCTGCCCTCTGATATCTCTGAATATTACCATTAAATTCAGATAAGGAAATGAGTATTCAAGACTTTCATTTATTGCTTTGGAAGATAAACATTGTTTTGAAGAACTTAACTGAATAATTTTAATCACTTTTCTTCCCAGGGAAGAATTAAACTTGCTCAAGCAGCCGTGCATTACAAATCACTAGATGCCAGCTCATCATGCTGTAAAGTGATTTAAAGACTAATAAAGGTCAAATACCTCGTTCTTCTGCAGGTAATTTATTAGACCTCAAGAGAGAACAGTGAATAGCTGCTTTAGAGAACATGACTAACTTTCACTGATTTGAACCTTAAAATTCTTCAAAAGTCCAAGCAAAATTCATGTTATGCTCATGTTATGCATAGGGCAGGCACCACTGGAACACCACATTTCCATGTAAAAGACGCAACTGATAAGTCAGAAGTCCCTCGGTGCTGTGGATGAGGTTTTTACTCTGGATAAATTCTGGAAAAATCTTTGCAGATACAGGGAATCTATTTCCGCTTGAATATAAAATTCAACAGGAAACTCTGAAAAACCTGGAATAATCAGACAGCTAAAGCTTTAGTTTAGATGTGGTTTTAAAAAAAACTACAGCTAACTGAGAAAAAGGTTTTTTAAAGTGTTTTTTACACCCATCTCTGAACAGGCTGTGAACAAAGCCAGTGTTCAGTGAGGTCAAAGAGTTATCCCACATGAAGCAAGTGCTTAAAAATTCCCTTGCTTTCAATCTCCCTCTCCACCTGTTACATTTATGCCAGAAGACAAAGAAAGCACAGTGAGTTATGAGAAATTACAGTGCATGTATGAAATCTCATATTTCAGTTTCTAGTTGAGTTTTGACACGGACTGTCACTGGTAGATAAAAAAGTCTAAAACTTTGTGGTTCCCACATTTCAATATTACTTAAAAATATGAACAGTGATTTATCTGGTTCTTGCCATCTTTATAGAGAAGAGTAAGTAAAGATATGACACACTTGTTGATCCTAGCCTCTAGGGAACGTTTAGCCATTAACAGTACCTTGTATGAGAGCACACTGTAGTCCAAAAAGGCACAGGATAAGAACAGTCATAATCTAAGGTCCAATCATCATATCACAAGTCAGCCACCCACAGGTAAAGGCTAGACAGTGCTGCTGGTGATAGGGTTTCCGAGACTAAAGTTGCTACTGCTCTTTCATGGTGTCCTCATGAAGGCTGTATCAGGAGTGTTCAAACCAGCTAAACTACAGAAAAGTGATAGCATAGTCTGTATATAAGTCCTGTTTACCTTCTTGGCCCCTGAAGTACATACATTAATGAAGAACTAGTAAGCAGTAAGTCATCTCCAGTTATTTGAATAACAGCTAATGAAGATACTCTGGTATCCGTTAAACATAAAACCAAAATTCTGTTTGCACAGTGGAAGAGGTAATTGGAAGAAATTATTAATTCAAACTTTCATGGTAAACTCTATTTGCAATAAATAAGAATAGATTATATAAACACTAATCAGTTATTCAAACTTGATATTGGACAATATTTAAAAAAAAAAGTTTCTATGAGAATTCAAAGAACCAAATTACGTAATTTTATTAAGTAAGATAAATGTAAAGAATTGTATCCTTAGCCCATCCTTCAGAGATGTTAATGACAGTTTTGGAATAATTTCAAACAGAATCAGAATTAGATCCAACCACCTTTGATTGCCATTAATCTCTTTAAAATTGAGCACAATAACTAATAAATACTGTTGTCACATTCACAGCTCGAAGGAATATAATGTTCTCTTTTTTGCAGAGCATGCTACAATTACTTCTTTATGTTAATTATCTGCTAGTGGCAATTTTAAAGATTAATGGTAATTACTGTAGTCATTTTAATACATTAATAGACAGTGACATATAGACAATAAGATATTATAGTTACATACATAATTATACACAGACAACTTTAATTAGTCATTGTTTTAAAACCACAAATATAAACCTTTATACACAAATGTACATTCAATACGGAGTAAAATGCTGTTTCGTGACAAAGTGTAATAGATATGTGAGATAGCTTATCTTTAAATATACTATTAGAGAAAAGTTAAGTACTAGAAAGACTTGTTTGATTTTGTTTTTTACAAATATAAATATGCAGGTAATACTGCCGTATAAATTACAGCATATACTTTTAAATTAAAACAGGTCAAACATAACTCTTCAGAACAGATCAACCCAGTAGGTATCACTCTCACCAATGATTATTCATGTTAATTTTCAAAATACTCTGTATGATATTTTACAGAACATCAAACTGTTCCCACTGAAGTAAATGGCTATTTCCCATTTAATCCAATGACAGCAGGAGCATTTGCTTAACAAAAATACAGACTATGTTCCACATGCACTATCATTTCATTGTTGCCAAGTAAAATAGTAATACAACTTTTAAAAGCCATGGGAAAATAGAGTGACAGAAAGAACAGAAAGCAGAAAATATCAGTGAATGCTATCGTACCGATTTCCATGGTCCCCGATGCCATGAAACATCACCAGGGCAAGAATGCACATTACATTGTGCCATATTAGGTGGCTTGTCTAGAATTTCACAGTTTTGATCACCCAGCATTTGGCCAGTAGGAAGCTGACAAATCACCAGTCTTGTCTTAATTCCATCTCCACATGTTTGAGTACACTAAAACATAGAATTTTATACACAAAACTTTTGTTACAAGACATCAAATACTATTAATGTGGTAATAAATACACACTATTACTTACTACTCCTACGTTAGCATTCCCTGGGTATCCAATTCAAGAAAAAAGATGTACAGTTTAAGTTCATATGAAGAAAAAACTATCCTTTCATCAAAACATTTACAAAACTACAATTTAATAGTTGATCAAGTGACTGTCTATAAAACATCTACAGAAAGTCTACCCTACCAAAGAAAAATAATTATTTGTGAGAATAAACACAAAACAGCATCACACGCAGACTGACCTTGAGAACTAAATGGCTAGATCTGGCCAAAACAGGAAATAAAATATCATTCATCAAAATGAAATAAGACAAATCTTATTTTCTAGGTTTCTAGATATTAATGTATCAAGAATAAGAGAAGAGCGCATAAAACATAAGAGGTTATCTTAGAATGCCAGATAAGCCAGTTTTAACTTAGAATACTTACTTCTTTTAGACTTATTTTTATGTTACCTATATTTATACTACAGTTCTGGATTTCATCAAAGAATAAATTTTAAATAAACACGTTGAAACTCATTATTTTTTAAAACTTAAAAGAATGATTTGATTCACACTCAAATTATTTTGATACTATTTCTAAGCTTATGCAGTGATGTTTCCTCTTGAAAGTGAAATGGCCTTACTTCTCCCCAGTTTCCATAGTTCCATCGTGGGCAGGGTCCAGAATCACAGTGTCTTGACTCTGGAGGTTTACTTGCCTCATCACAGTAACTAGCACTTCTTCCTTCTTCATCTTGACATACTACAACTCGACGGTGAAATCCACCTGCACAAGTACTAGAGCACTACCAAAACATGTAAAGACAAATATCACTGTTGTATCATTAGAAAAATGTATACTGTGTTGGTTAAAACAACTTGAAAAAAATATAGTAGCATTCAAAACTGGAAATTTGCAAATAGGGATTATTATGTAGAAGTATTTGGAAGTTGAAATTGCGCAAAGACAGACTTTAAATTGAATATATTTTTCATAATGGTACTTTTTAAAACAATGTACTTTTCATCAATTCTGTACTGCGATAACATTTCTGCAATTGTATGTACGCAATTGAGATAAATTAACATAGAAAAACAAAATTTTCTTACTGCTCCCCAGGGTCCAGTTCTCCATTGATATCCTCCTCCAGAAGGATGATTCCACTGGTTCATATTGTCTAGTGGATGATGTATTGAAGGGTAACCTGCTTCTGGAAAATGACTTGGATGCTCATGTATTTTCGGAGTATGATAAACTGGTGAACACGGTGGCATGTTACATTCTTGTTCTTTAGAGGGACGGCTTTCAGGATCACAGTAATTCTCGTTGATTTGTTGATGGTAGTTGACACAGATAACTTGTCTTGTTATTATTCCACTATCACATGTAACTGTGCACTGACCAAAAATTAATCCAATGTTTGTGACAGAACACTGATAGCTAATAACCAAAGACATTTACATTTGACAATACAAAACATATACTTTTCTGTTTCAAAGTATGCATGCATATACAGAATATGAAATTCCAATTTTTTATACACTTAAAAAAAGAACAACAATCTGAGCAATACTTACAGGGGACCAGTTTCCAACTTGCCACTCTCCACATGGGCTAAAGCAGCTTGAAACCTCAGCTGGACGTGGCAAATGAGCACAGAAAGACTCATCTGCTATTCCTCCATGAGCATCTCTACAGCTCACATAGCGAGCACGATCACCCTTCCCACAGGATGCTGAACACTGTCAGAGAACAACCCATGTTAACTGCACTCCAGGAGATCAAAGAGAGATCATGCAAGCATCAAAAGTGCTAGCATAGCTTAGTAACAGCTTGACTTTAATATTAATCACTGACAACCAGACTTCCAACTCACAGTGACACCCGAGTGTCAAGCACAGAGCCATACACTCGGGAAGGAAGTGAATATTGCTAGGTGGTTTGGGTCTAAGAATTCCTCTAGGATTGAAATTGAAGTGCTGAGCCTTACTGGAAAGTAATTCAGCATATTTAAGAGGAAGCATTTAAACTCTAATATGGAATCATTATACAGTTGCAAAGGGAATTTTAAAATTTACTAACAATAGAAACATTAGAGAGCAGCTTCTAGAATGATCTAGTTGTTGCATAGTGATGCAATATTTACATGAATTGATGTAATAAAAACCTGGTAATCACATTCTAGTTCATATTAACATAATCCATTGAGCCCCTTTAGATGTCTTTATAGCTAAAAAGTACCATGGGGATTTAGTAGAGAGCTTCTGTGTAGCTCTACTCTATGCAGTCTTTACTACTGTTCTGTTAAAGGCTTTTCAGCAAAGATGTAATTGCTATATGCCTCATTAAGAACCTCAAGGGATTAACAGACAGGTACATTTTTACAGATGATTTTAAAGTTTTATAATTCTGTCAAATAGAACCAATTTTCATCACTATTTAACGTTAATTCTGTATTAGCAATTTTCATCACTGTGAAAATTAAACACTCTGGTTAAACAAAGTTAGTGCATATATCAGCTGGGACTCTGTTGCTTATTTTACAAGTTGTGTGTAATTGGATTTTTAAAGACATAAACAATTTAATATGTTATTCACGTACAAGATGTAAATCATATTTTTGAATGAAAGATGTTTTCCATTCTCAGAAACTGATAAATTATTTTAAAACACATCTCCTTGAACATTCTTAATCATATCAAAACTGGTCTGCTCAGAACTCCAGCCCCTCAAATCCCATTCATTTGTTTTTCCTTTATTTTCCCTGGCTAGGTTTAATCACAGAATTGGCTGGAAGTGTCCATCTCCTTCTAAAAAAACTAACGTGTTCTTAAGAAAAATATATCAGAATTTCTTTAAAAATTATCTCAAGCAGATTTTGGTCTGAAAAATATAGTAACGATGGTTTTAGAGAAAAGGAGAGAAAGAATGGAGAACTGCTCTGATAGCTGTGATCACCATTACACTACATACTGGGGTCCATGATCCATATCGCCATTGGGTCACCTTTCCTACATGGATTAGAGGAAACGATGTAGTCCATAATTTTGTAGTTTCTGGACAAGAGGGCAATTCACATTCCTATGGGGTTTAAAAAAAAAAAAGCTTTCAAAATCTAAGTTTAGGAAAAGCCAAATGTAAAGCAGATGGCTCCCACAATGAGACAGACCCTATGACTACAATATGTCAGCATTAATTAACCAATAAATCTACTTTTCAGTGGCATTATTGAAAGATTTTTAACAAATTGTTTTGTTTTAAATAGAGAGGTGAAGACAATCTATTTAACGTTAATTCTGTATTAGTAATAGCTAATATTTGCAGTTTGAGAAATAGCCAAATTTAGTAGCTTGCTGGAGACAGTTGGCATGAACATGACTGTTCTGTTTCACAGCCATGTGCAGTACAGAACTGAGAGAAAAAAGCAGCTCTGCTGTCCTTTATACCTTCAGTTACCAATAACAATAAATTGTTCAGTTTCAATCAACAGATGAACAAGTACCACAACCCCAAATATGAAGCATATTCAAACCAAATCTGAGTGGAGAGGAAATTAATTTGTACTCATTGCTTGGCTTTTACATTTCGAAATCTTATTCAAGAAACCATCATTGGACTGGTGACTTGTGCAAGGTATATTCTGGATCCCAATACCCTATTTTCTTTTGCTCTCAAAAAAAAAAAAAAAAAAAAGATCAGAATCAGAGCCTGTCCTCCAAGAGATAAGTGGTTATCTGCCTAACTGCATGTAAGTGCAGTCTGGTAGCCAGATCAACAAACTAATATGTAGCATGTTTGACATTAATTGCTCTCATTTATGTGTAAACCCACTAACTTATTGAAGACATTTTTCCTGAAAGACAATAGATTTAAATTAAGGAATGATATAGTAATTAAACAGAGATGGGAAGGAAGTGTAGAGACCCATATTAATACCATATTGAACCATATACAATTCATGTCTACACAGTTTTAAATTATTATTTCCATTATCAAAGCTTTCCTCAAGTAAATACATCTATCTTTAAAGAACAAACAGAATTCTGGAGCAGAATTCCAATCTAGCTAGGTGTGATTACTTAGTATAACAGCAAGCAGTCACCTTACTTTATTCTACACATTGGAGCTTTTTAAAAAAAATGTATTTACAAATAATCAGTTCTTTGGATCTCTTCAACATATATCAAATTTTCAAATCTCCAATTTCCATGTTATTCTCCAGGTCAAATAGCACAGAAAAAGAGCATATAGTTTCCTCATTCTAGAACTCATTTCTTGTAAGTTTCTCCAAGAAGTCAGTAGACAATGTTTGTGTTTAGATGCTTTCAGCAAAAATGCTCAACCAACTGGAAGTTATTTCTTAACTTACTTGGTTATCTCTAGGACGAGTAGCAGCATTACATTCTCTGTCATCATCCAAAATAACTCTGTAAATCCCAGTAACACATTTGACTGCACGCATCTGGTATCCACGTCCACACGTTACAGTACACTGTTAAGAATGTCACACACTTGAAATAGCACTATGTTTAAACAAAATTATTTTTTAATTACATTTTCTATTTTAAAACTCTCTCTAGCATAAATAGGAACATCTATTGCGATGGAGGTAAATTTCTTCACATCAGACCATATGGTGTTAAAACAGCGTTCACAACAAACCAGTATTTTGGTTATTGCACAACAGTACTTGCAAAATATCACCACTTCCTCTTTTTCCCACTCTGCCCCCTGCAGTATGTTGGAGGGTGTGCAACAGACTGGGACAAACTTCTTGTTTGCTATTATTTAGCGTATATACTTCAATTATCTTAATTCAAGCTATAAATTAAACGTGCTGGTGCAACTATAAATACTTGGTCTTTTACTTTTCTCATTCATTTGAATGCTATGCTATCTACATTTTCATTATTTTGGAGCTGAAACATGTTCATGAGAAATATCACTAGTAATTTTTTATATTCAGGCTCAAAGTTAGTGGCTATTTGAAGCATTTAATTTACATGAGAGCATTACTAAATTACAGGCTAGACAGTGAATAGAACCAAACAAATATACGAACCAACACACCTTCAAATAGCTGCCTACGTTCCAATTAAAATGCATAAAAGGTGTTGTGCTGTGATCATTCATGGTCTGAAACAGTAACAAAAAGTCAGAAATACTTATGTACTCACTGCTCCCCAAGGCCCTACTTGCCAAGATGCGCACTCAGGAAGTTCACATGGTGTTACTGATCCTGGTCTATCATTCAGATTGCAGAAATCGTCTCTCAGTTGTTCATCATTAAGTTGGCACCACACTTGTCGATGCTTCATTCCTTTGCCACATGTCACAGGGCACTGTAAAATAACATTAATAATCAGGTTGTAAAGACTTCACTTTTTTATAGCAAGCTGCAGGATTTTGAAGATTACATAATTCACAAAAATATTCCATGAATGTACTTCATGCAACAGAACTAGTTCTTTTGTGAGCTCTCCATTTCTAGTAACATCAACTCAAACACATAATATAAATAATCACTATCAAGTTTCTAAAGCTATAAAATATGAAAACAAAGTACAACTTGCTTATTTTCAATAGAATAAAAACAGTTAAAACATGAGCGCACATGTCACAGCTTTCACTGGGAACCTGTTTAAGACATCCACCATTCTATTACATATATAAAATCTACAATGAAATGGATATAATTCTGCTCTTCAGTTGGCTGAAGGTTCATTGCTTCAGAAAAAAAGGAAGGTACATGCATGACCAAATAAAGGAGCTTTTGCTATATCACTTTAATGTAATTAAATTTATGAGAAAAAAATAAATCTAGGTGTGGTTTTCAGAAGTTCTCATGCCATTTGTAACCTGAGAGGCATATCAGTGCAGTCCTATAGCTGAAGAATTTTTACTTTCATGTGCCCCAAAATAATCAGAACAAAACACAGTTCAGATTATTTTTATATTGATGATCAGGCCCAAAGGAGTCTTAAACTTTACATGATTCATTACCTCACTCCACTCACTAGCAGACCAGCTTGGACACAAGAATTCATTGCAACTCTGTGTTATAACTCTTGGAAGTTCCTGACATTCCCTGTCAGGAAGATGACGACCCAAGTTGTTCAAACAGAAAGCTTCTCTGGTTCTGACACCTCTTTCACAGCTCCTGGAGCACTGCGGCATTCAGATGATATTATGAAATAGGAAGCATAGCACAAAAAACACAGGTCAAAATAGGTTACCAGTCTTGGAGGCGAAAAGCATAGTGCTAGACAAATGTAGCTACATCAAAGTTATACTTTGTTACTGTGTTCACCTGAGATAAATTTGGCACCTTGTTTAGCAGCTCGAAGACAAAACTCATTAACGGTTACAGCTGAAACTGTACTTATTCTTTTTCTCCAGTACACACAGTACTAAATTATTAAGGCTCCAAATAAAATATGCCCCAATATTCTCTGCTGACTTCTAAATACAAGCTGTGAAATACTGTAGACAGCTAGAATTTCTTACAATATGAGGAATTATGTCCAGCAGTTACCAAAATCCAGAGTCTGGTATTAGCTCTTCCAACAACATCTCATTTGTATAACTTTATTTTTTTTTCAGTTATTTAAACTAAATATATATATATTCAGAAAAAAAACAAGAATTCTTATGAACACTAATTGTAAGTCTAATGCTAAACGATTTTGAATTTGTACCTTTGACCCTTCTGGATTTGTCAAGCATTATTTTCTTTTAGTTATTTAAACTGAAAAATATATGTAAATAGAAACCAAGATTTCCTACGAAGAGTAACTAGAACTATAATGTTATAATTACAAAGGTTTTGAATTCATACCTCTGACCATTCTGTGTAGTGCCAACTTGTTAACATACAGTCGCCATGACAGGGCTCTCTGGTTGGTGGTTTCTGCTGATCAGCACAGTATCTATCGTCCACCAGAGCACTGAGTCCTTTTGAAACGGAGTACTTCATGCAGTGGATTTCTATAGATCGATACCCTGGGCCACACCTTGATGTGCAGTCACTTTTGCCAATGCTGTGCCACCTGCAAATATAAACTGTTATAGAAAGGCTAACTATGATTTATTAAGTTAATTAAACACTCAGAGAAAGAACCTAAAATTGCATTTTAGGGATTAGCTAGTCACGACTGGAATTTTCAAAGCAATATAAAAGAATTGAACTCATAGTTTTAAAAACATCTTTTTAAATTTCAAGAACCTTTTGTCTAAATCTCCCAGGTGATTTTGAAAAATATAAGCCATAATTTTAACCTTTATATTCTGAACACTTCATTGAGGGCTTTCTTGGAGTGGGAAAAAAAGTCTGTGTTTCAAATTAGTTTCAGTTACAGGTACCGTTCTGATGAAAAACATATTCTGCTCAGGAATACAATTTTCTTGAGCTTTATGAATATGAATTAGAAAGAGCACATTAATTATACTTAATTGCAGAACTGTAGGCCTACTGTATAAACCAATTATATAAATAGTTACATATATATATATACAGATTTGAAAAAGGAGGGAAAGATAGGAGAAGGGACGAATGATGGAAGGAGAGGAAGTGGTGCAAGGAAGAATAAAGCAGTCAATTACTTTGTTTCAATCTCTATCAAGAAAAGTAAGAAAGACCACAGTAATTCAATTAGTGAAGAATCTCTTGTTACCTTAATTCACACTCTGTATTACACTCTTCAGAGACATCTGGAACAGGAGGTATATGTTCACATCTTTGATCAGACACTACCACATGATCACTTCTACGTATGCACGTCATTCTTCTTCTTCTAATACCTTGAAAAGAAGAAAAGTAAACAGCGGGTTGAAACAAGAGAGCCTTTTTACAATAATGGATTTAATTCATCATTTAGGAATTTAGCTGAGATACCCCATTAGCATTAATCTTTGTATAGAGAGAATTCTGCTGAAACATGCTGCTCTGTGCAGCTAGCTACCTTCCTGGTGAGAGCAGACTCATCCTAATTGCATTTGCCACTGTATTAGCTAAGAGGTCATGATCCTTTCTTTAAGGAAGCAGAAAGTTTGAGCACAAAGTACCCAAAAGACCTGAGTCTTTCAGGTTGGAGAAGTACTACAGTTGGCAGATGTTATGCTTCTCTAGCACATGAGTATGTCTTCAGCCTGACTCAAAATTGGCAGAAATTCACCATCTATCTCAAGTACAGGAAAGCACCTGTTAATAGGAGAATCTATAAAAAAAATCTGAGCGCATACAGTTCATAGATACACTGTATACATATTGTGGCTCTATTTTTAGGCTGTAATAGCATATGGAATATTGGTTTAAATTTATATTTCCCAATAGCTCCATTTAAAGTAGCAGATAACCAAAACACAGAAATACATATGAAAAATACCAGGCAAACCAGTCAGTCACCATCTGGAAGTACTATAACAGCTGCTAACTATATCTTAGTAGACATACAATTATAAAGGATGCACTAGACTTGATTCAACTATTTTCTATGAACCACTCCCATAGTTAAAAAGGGAGGGAACACAAACATAATTCTGGGTACAGAATTATACTGAGAAGAAAAAGTGAAGCCATTCTGCCCTTAAATGCTACATGCACCTAAAGTTTCTGAAAATGCTGAGTTTCTTCCTTACAAGCAGACGTAACAAAATCTGAGTACTTAAGACTAGTCCCATCCTAAACGTCAGAAGAATTCACGCTACCTTGACACATCCTGCTGCAGTCCTGCCAGGGTCCATAGGGATCCCACGTAAACAGATCACTTCTGTCTTCTATTGGAATATTGAATGAATAACGCACATCAGGGTTGTATAAATTCCCTACACACAAAACCTTAATTGAGATAAAATAACTGTTTTTCAGTAAATTTGAGCATGGCATAAGATTGTGAACACAATGACCACGTAGCCAATTTTCAAATTCATGAAAAAAGGTAAATATTCACCTGTAAGGTTAACTCTTCTTCAATCCTATCAGTGCTGTTAATTCGTTCTACTGTATTGTTTGAACCATTGTACTCAAAAATTGCTCCATGTATGTTGATTTCTCTTTTTGACATGCTTACAACAAAATTTCCATTCAAGATAAAATTCCCATGAATATCAGATAACGCTGTAAGTAAAATAAATATGTAAGTAAAGCTTCTATTTTAGTTAGAAGTTTCTTTCTATCAAAACTTCTAAAAATACATCTTTGCATCAACACTGCCATGTTTTAGTCTACATGTAAGATTTTAAAGTTGTACCAAACATTTCTAATGCATGAATTCAATCTCAACCATTGGCAGCTTTCATTTGAGCAGTTGTCATTTCTCTGCAATAACACATTTAATAATATTTGTTTTGCTGAAAGCTGAGTACAGTCACACTTTAAATTTAGTTAGGTTTAGATTAGTTTAGTTAGGTACTGAAGAAGAGAATAAACATCATTCATATTTCTGTTCTATTCTACAGTGCACATTCTTCTATTTGTTGGAGCTATTTTTAGTTAAGTAGCTATTAAAAGTAAATTCTAAAGTAAGAAAAAGGGAATTAATATGCATTCAGAATAATAATAACCATTTTATTATAATAGCAAAGATGAATAGCAAAGTAAACATTAATAAAACAACGGAAAAAGAGAGAAAGAAACTATGCATCAATATACTACTCTCAGGCACTTCAGAGATAATATAATTACTCTGAAATAAAATAACCAAGATCTTTGGTATCATTCACTTGTGATTTCTTTGTTTCTATCACATATCACAAATTCATAAATAAATTTATCAAAATATTATCTTTACACTCAGACATGACAGAAAAATAGAAAAAACATGAGAAATCCGGTAAGTTTGCTGACTGCTTCATTTCTAAATATGTTTTCAATATTTATAAACTCAAATGCCTGCAATACTCTTTAGCTGGCTCATGATGATTTAATTATCATGGCCACAACAAACTCAAAAATTGACAAAATCATACAGTATCATGCTATAACTTGTCTTCTCTGACAAGTGAGACATTCAAGAATCAGAAACCTACCATCATCTCATTATTATTAAAATGAACACCTACTGAGAGAGTCAGGCAAGTGGTGATAGAATGTAATTACATATTTGCTCTAAAGACTTTATCAAGCTTCTGACAACATGTGTCTAGAGCAGACTTTTGACATGAGCATGAAAACTATCATCTGTCAGTGTTGTACGCTGGAGGCCCTTACCAAGGTAGTTGTCATCTTCTGGTTTCCCTGAGTAGCTGTGCTGCCGAATATCAATGTTTGTTGCTCCTTTGGGAATCTGTACTACAACATTGTAACCTGCAATGTAATTATTCACAAATTAACCACAGATAAAAATACTCAGATGCTGGCAGATATGAGCATACGTTTAACTACTTTTATTCAACAAACTCTATCATGCAACAACAACCATTACTTCTGAATACCCTCACTTTTTCAGGATGAAAATATGAATATCTTTGTGTGTCTTTTTTCTTTAAGTCAGTTGAATTGAATTTTTATTTTCATAACTCAAAAGACAGCTAAAATTCATTCCTGTGTTCAGAAATGTGAATTCTATTCTTTAACAATAACATGCGTTCACCTAGAGAGCAGTCGCGTATATTATGTGAGACTCAGGAAACACGGTGGCTGCTCATAGTTTAGACACAAAACTTTCATACATGTCTAAATGAATCACTTGAAGTACTTCCATTCTCTGTACAACTGAGTTAGGTTTTCCCTATCTTACAAAAGTATTGCATCACAGCACTCTAAAGAACAAGTCCTAAATACTCAAACAGTGCAGTGCTACAACAGACGTAGATGTACTGGACAAAAGAGCTATGTCAGATCCACATTCTGCTACTACAAGTGTTATCATGTTGAGCATCCTCTAGAATAAAAATGCTTCACAAATGAGTCACTGTTTCCTGTAATATGTCCAACCAGTATTACGGTATCCTCATCTTCAGGTAACAAAATCAGGTGTGTACTGATCTACTTTTCAGATCTGTTGCTCTGTACTTAAGTACAAGCTAAAAAAACAGTAGTTTCTCACAGATGCTAATTACAAATTCAGAAGGATCACTGTGACTAAGAACAACTGAATATAGCAAACACGGGAAAGAATAAACAAAAATATGCAATCTAAAGCATTAATATAATCTTTGCTAACTTTGCCACTTGTTTTGCTGTGTTTAAAAGTCTTGCCTTTATTGAACTTTAGTTAGTTGACTAACTTCCATGGGTAGCAAATTAAATGGGTATAGTCTTTTAAGTTTCTTAATTCACTAATTTCCCAGTACTTTTAACCTAATAAAACTATAAAACTTAAAAGGAGCATTTAAACTAATCACAGGCCCATCAGAGTTACCAGATGGGGGCAGCACTGCAACTGCACGATTTGCTACCTGGATTAAAAGAGCCTTTAGACACTGTTCTAGTAATATTGGGAATAAAAACAAAAAACACACAGAAAAGGCCCTCGTCTCTCACACTGAAAACCTTGTGGAATACAGAAGACAAAATACGGGAGGAAACTACAAATAAAATTGCCTAGCACATTGTCAAGTATAAAAAGGATGCTAGATCACATACTAAGGCAGTGAGAAGGAAAGTTTTCCAGGAAATCCTCAGAATCTCTAATCTACTGCAATTATAACCAGCATAATAATTATGCTCACATAATTAGATGACCATTTTCTAAACTGGGAGTTTAGCAAATTAGCATTTCATCACAGTGAATACATGACAGTGTTTCACTGTCATTTAAACACTTAATGACAACATCATGACTGTCCTCATAACTGTATGAATACAAGCACGTACCACAAGCTGCTCTTGCCTAGTTCCTCAGTAAAATGGCTTGTGACAGTATGGAATGGTACTAGTTACAGATTAAAGAAAAAGACCAAGTATACGGACTTTGGCAAGCTTATCTAGTGATATAACAAAGAGGAGAGCCACAAAGATGATCGGAGGGCTGGAGCACCTGCTCTGTGAAGAAAAGATGAGAGATTCAGGCTTGTTCAGCTTGGAGAAGAAAAGACTCCAGGGAGATCTCATTGCAGCCCTCCAGTACTTGAGGGAAACTTACAAGCAGGAGGGAGACTGATCTTTAACATGGTCTGATAATGACAGGACAAGGGAAACGGCTTTAAACTAAGTGGGAAGATTTAGGTTAGATGTTAGGAAGAAATTCTTTACTCAGAGAGTGGTGAGGCACTGGAACAAGCTGCCCAGAGAAGCTGTGGATCCCACTCCAACCAGAAGTGTTCAGTGCCAGGTTGGATGGGGCCCTGGGCAGCCTGATCTGGTGAGTGGCAACCCTGCTCATGGTAGGAGTGCTGAAACTAGACAACCCCTTCTAATCCAAGCAAGTCTATGTGATTCTAAGAATTGACAACACTCTGTCTAATCTATAGCAACAAGTTGGGAAACTTATTTTATTGCATTCTACATAATGAATGTAGTCATCTTGCCTCCCAGTGTAAATATGAGCTCCTATATAAATTATTTCCTCAGAACACGTAGCACTACAGTAAATCAGTTAAAGCGTCTAGGAAAGCAAATGACACAGTAACTTTCAAATCAGACTACCTTGTGTCAAATGGATTGTAAAAATAAAAAAACAACAACATACTATGAGCTTCCATTTTTCATAATTTACTTTTTAATATAAAAATGATAGGTTTCTTTTTTGAGATGATGCATTTTGTCAAAAAATGCACAAAATGAAAATTTTACTACTTTGTGGAATTAATTTCAGTTAGAAGTAAATAAGTCTGAGATAACACAAAGCTGATAAACTGATAGTGACAATCTGATAAAGCTGATAGTGACAATCTTTACCATAGTTGAATGAATGGTAGCTTTAGTATACTATTTTATTTGTATCAAATGTATTTGTGACGTAATTTGTGTGATACTTGTAGTGATGGAAAACAAAAAACTACATTCTTCTTCTTTAGTGTTTTGACCAAATATTCAGAATCCAGTCTCTAATAAAAATAGTAACTTCTTCGAGCATCTCTGGACAGACACAAGAAAAGTTATGTTTATTTGTAGAGGAGGAGTAGTTGTATCTCACCTTTAAGCTTTTGATACTTTTTGCATGGCACAAGGCCTTTGCCTGGAAAAAATAAATAAATCCAGCAGGATGCTAAATATGCTTTCCCTGCTGACCAGTAACTCCTTTGTCCACTGAAGATCCTATTTGGCAGCTCTCCAGGTGTCATTTTCACTTCGCCTGTGGTCTCTTTCAACCACTGAGACTGCATGAAGAAGCCTTTTGGAATTTGATATGAAACCAGAGATTACTTATGTTTTTTGCTCTAACTACTGAACTGGTTTTTTCACATAGTGCAGATAGACTTTTCAGTTGAATGGGTCACTGTGTCAGTGCTTTCCGTTCATCCTTGAAAGGGCACACATGAGTGAAAACTGGGGATATTTTTTTGTTAGCAGAGGCAGAAAAGAACATACACTGAAATCCCATTTCCTTAAACATACAATTTCTAAACCACACTGAAATGTACATTAAGATTTTAAAAATACAAACATACCATAACGAGCACGGTTGAAAGTACCTGCAAGTGTCTTACATGAAGAGTTATCACCACCACAGATGCCACATTTGTCTCTCCTTGCCTTGGAATTCAAAACATGATCACAGCCTGCTTGCTACAAAAAATACAATGTTGTCTCATTCAGTCCAGTGGAAAAAAGTGAAAATACACAATGCTAGTTTCCCACTCCCCAGAAACATTTGCATTCACTGTATATACCTAGTCTTCCTTGGCAGTTCATGAAAAGCCTTCTTACATTTTAGTATACTGTATAGTTCCGGATTATACATTCTTACTACAACAAATTCACTCAATATATCAAGAACTATATAAAGCTACCCAGAAGTATTTAAAGATGTTGTATAAAAATATCAACATGGTATGTAAACTAAGGTGTATTTACATAAAGTCTTGAAATTCTAAAATGAGTATGTACACGTGCATGAATATCAATTATATTCAAGTCTGTCATGGCTGCAAAACGAGAAAGAGAATACATGTAGACTAGCACAGAAACACTTCTCATTTATAAATATTTACTTACACTTCCTTTCTTTTTTTTTTTTTCCCCACAATCATAAACAGGACTGTTCTTTGGCATTTCCTCTTCCATTTTGATATACAGCCAAATAAAAAGCTACATTTTCTCCTCATTCTGAATTTAGCCAGTTTCACTGAAATCAGCAAATCTACTTAGGATGGACAAAAAAGTCTTGAACCTTTTTAATATATCAGTTTGTTATTTTTTAACAAAATCTGGTGGGCATTTCCACAACTTCTATTAAGCACATTTAAATGATCCCTTTCCTGGGTCTGTTTATCCTCGCTTTGCAGTAAAGTCATAAATGTGTAATCTATCTACCCTTGCATTTTCTGACTTTTTCACTTCTTTGATAGCAGAAATATGATAGCAATAAACACACAGCATGATTCTTTCCTTCTTTTACACCAATTTCAGATCAGTTTCCCTCTGCTCTCTCAGACAATAACAACACATCAGGCTTAATGAGGAAAGACTGTGGGTGTTCAGATTCAGATGTATGTGCTTTGCTTAATTGCCTCAATTTCCAGATCTTAATTTGGTAGGGATTAAAATCAACTTAAGTAAATTCAAAACATCTGGTTTTACATATTTTCAATAATGGTTATTTCAGTGTATATTTATTTAATATCTATTCTACAAGCTGTTAAAACTGACTTTAATAATTAGTAAGTTTAGATTTAAATACCCTGCATAAGCCTTGAACACAAAGGTCATTGGTTTCTGCTCCACAGGGAGTACCATCAGCAACTCTGTCCTTCAGCTGATAGTAGGAAGTTGTTCCAGAAACTCGGCAAAAAAGTTTACAGCGATCTTTCATTGAAACTGGAAAGAAAATCCAACAGGTTTCTTGTCTGTTTTATTACTTTAGTTAAAGAAACATTTTTATTTTATTAATTGAAAAAAAATTGTAGTTACTTACTACCACTGTACTTTGGAAGCCAGCGAACAGCAGATGTAAGACCATTGATGTTAAAATGTTTGCCATCAAATTCAGAGCACTGTTGCTCCCGGAAATCTTTTTTGCCCTTTGGACATGAATCAGTATTACAGGAACGAAATTTCATCCTGCGGCCAACACAGTACTTTCCTCCATTTCTTGGTCTAATAAAAACAGATAAATGTAAAATGTTGTCTCTTATTTTCTAAAATTCCTTTTTTCCAGTAAAATTTTCACAGAATCGGTATCTCCTCTGTAATTTTAAATTACATTTCCTAACTTGTAAATCCTGTTACACAATACTTCCATACTAGCAGGTTCTTGGAAAGGAAAAAATTATCAACAGCATATTGGAAGCATCAGCTACTACAGACTGACACAGGCCTATTTAATCAAGATTTAATCAGCTTGTCTCTTATTCATCAGGGAAAACAAAATAACCTGGGGCGATATCCTTCTGATAATATCAAGATGGCATTACTTCCTAAGAAAAGCCAATAGCCATAACTGCAGCTCTTGTTCTGTAGAAGTTAAGGGCAAAGTTCTCTCTGATTTTTGTTACAGAGAACGAAACCCACGTAGATTATGTAGTCAATGGAAGTTTCTTACTATAATGTAAATTGTAACTGACTCTGCAGTAATTAGTGTTGCTTGTGAACATTATTGGTTGGTAGTTAAAGAGTCTTAAAACCAAGCAAATCAACTGTTTTACTAAAAAGATTACTAGGCAGTATATCCTTTTTTGTTTTGTAACTTCCAGTCTAGAGAAAGTATCACAATGTTTAAGTAAACCCTCAGTATATAGAGTAAAGCTAGAAAAAAAACCTGAGTCTTCATCAGTATCTATAAATGTGAATGACATAGTTGAAGCAAAAGCACTCTAGAAGTTCTAAGCAGACTGGAGTCTCTAGACTCATTCCTCTTTTCAGACATGGTTAAAACACATTTATTTTACTGCTGTTTTGAACGAATTCATGAAACTAAAATATCTTCATATTTTTTTGAACTAAACTATTATGTCATAATTCCTTTACCCTGCTCTAATGAAGGAGAACAACAGAAAACATACTCCGGTCTGTTACAGAGCCTGGTGGTGCTCTTGATTCCACCTCCACAAGTTCTTGAACATGAGCTATAAGGTCCCCATGGTCCCCAATCTCCATCTACAGGACGCGTCTCCATTTCTCTGCTCACACAAATTCCATGGCGGCAGTGCTGTGCAGTTGACAAACAAAAAAAGATTTCTAAGTTAAGCAAAAGGTTACCATATATATTAGGCACAGAAAGAAGAAAATTGACTTCAGCCATCCATCAAAGACTGCCCACAACTGAGCACAAGAGAGCAGACTGGATGAACTACACGGAGTCAGTGCTCATAGACAAATGAGAAAATTCCATATTTTAGATGACTGATTGCAAACTCAAGATTAGACTGATGATCCAGTTTGTTGTCAGAAGGGGTTCTCACAGCCACATTGACTCCATCATTCCCTGCAGTACATATATGGATCAGTCACTAGAATCATCAGAACAGATCATATCAACTCAACTGCTTGTTATTTATGAAGCTTAGGCTTTGCATTTTCACTTTCTGTGGCACAGAGCAGCTTGGTATTATCCCACAGTCTTAAAGGTTTTAGTCCAACTAAACTCTCTACCACATAACAATAATTCAAGGATACACAGAAAATAAAACAACCCAAGAATTCCAACCCTTTCAGAAATTGATTTAAATGTTGCATATAGTTTCTCAAGAGTTATTCTAACATGAGCATTTTTTCCAATTGTCTATTCTTTGGGATGGACTCCTAGAGCTAGGAGGAGGTGGTCTTTGAATACTAAGCAGCTTTCTTTGGCCTCTCTTCCTTCTAGGGCCTTATCCCACCATATGCTACCAAGCAGATCCTTGAAGAGGTCAAAATCTGCTCTCTTGAAATCCATGATTGTGAGCAGTTATTCAGCCTCATCTTTACCTTCAGATTCTTGAATTCTACCACCTCACGGTCACCACAGCCAAAACTGCCTTTGACCTTCCCATTTACAACCAGTCCTTCACCGTTAGTTTAAGGTCCAGCAGAGCACATCTCCTTTTTCGCTCCTTAATCACTTAGAGAACGAAGTAATCAAAGCATGCCAGAAACCTCCCAGATAATTTATGCCCTGCTGTGCTGACCTACCAACAGATAAAAGAAGGTAGCTGAAGTCCCCCATGAGGACCAGGGCCTTGTTCTCCAAACAGGACTTTGTTAAAGAATCAGGTTCTCCATTATGAATTATGCTCAAACTCTTAATCCAATTTGGTAGTAAAATTTCTGCCTGTATGGCCTTTGGTCATGCTGACTCTCAAGCATTGTCTATGTATTTCAAGCCCTGAAAGTCTTCCTCTGAGAATGTGATCAATCAAGGTGATTTAAAGCTCAAAGCAAGCACAGAACCAAAGCCGGATCTATATTGCTATAGAAGCCATTTAAATGTTTCAGCAAACTGGCCAGATCACTCGATGCTAAGACTAACACTGTAACTCAGCCAGTGAAATAATGGCATCGTTTTGGTGTTATCTGCATATCACCACAGTGCTTACTATCAGTTTTCATTACTTTTACTTTTTTCCAGATGCCTTTAGGATTCCTTTGTACCTCAACTTTCTAGTACCTCTAGGAGGTAAACTAACTAACATAAAAGATATGAATGCAGTTTATGAAAGTTGAAGGTAAACATGAGGAAACATTAAAATCTTGCATTCCAAGAATTGTCATTAACATCTTCTGAATTTTTTTTTTTACAATTATAGGCTGAGGATTCTAAATCTCACATCACAAAACCTATAATGCATCCAAACATCCAAATATGACACTAGGATCTAGCGTTTAAGTTCTTCCTTCCACAAAAACATTCACAGCAGCTTGAAGGGAGAACTCAGGAAAAGAGAGTTGTAAAATGAAATTTTATACCCACAACAGCATTGTTCTGATCTATAAAAATGCAAAGCACATGTTCACATCTGGGATTTTAATAGCTTATTCAACAAACTTGTCTCAGCTATTATTCTACTGCTGCATTCCTACAGAAGCAACATGATGGAGTCACAGTCGAAAACTCAGGCACCAGACGCATTCCAGATGTTCCTCAATGCTTGCTTGAATCAAACCCAAACCCGACCCAAATCCATATGCAATTATTACATCTTCAGAGATGAGAAGGAGGTTCAAAGTTTGGGATCAGTGGATCTACAGGTACCCAGATTCGTATTTCTTAACTGCCTATTTACAACAAGCACTTTGACTTCTAAGTATGGATTAAACAGTGATTTGATAAACTGATTTCAAGTACTTCCAATATATCTCACAACTTATTGTACTTGCTAAGTGTCCTGGAAAGCAAATTTGAAAGAAATTATTAAAGTGTTAATTGTCAGGCTATGCTAAACTTAATTGAATCAAGAGTAACAGTATATGTACAAGAACATGCTATACAGTGATTCTAGTTATACAGATTCATCATATCTCCCAATGAGCAAGAACTGGATAAGAACATCTACTCAGATGAATGTAACAGTTCAAAAATCTCTGAACTACCATTTCTGGCTGTATTTATCTCTTTGGAGTGTTCCCATTTATCACCTAGAAATAAATGTTTTAATGTAAATCCCTCCGTGTCATCTGCTGCAAATGAATGAATCTATGGAAACCTGCTGCTGCACTTTAGATCTATGTCTGATGTGCTTCTTCCTACAATACATCTTACAGCCATGTCTGCTTTCTGAGAAAAGGTCAAGTATGGAATCGGGCAAACCAGACCACATGAAGAAGTGAGGTCTAGACCATAGAATAACAATGAAAATAGAGTGGCTAATAAAATGAACACGTAACGCAAAAGAAACTGAATTGCAGCTAACTGAAGTTGTACCTACAGCATCTCAAGTCTCTGTAGTACTGGTTCTCAGACAAGTCTACATCTATTAGTCAGATGATATCAACTATTTTAAAACATATTCTAATAACACACTTAATCATTTTCTACAACATTTTCAAATTTCCAACATTTTTTTTCCTTGTGAAAAATCTAAATACTTTATTTCCCCCTTGTAATACTCCCACAGAAAATCCTCAGTTTTTCTGAAATCACATCTAATCAGAAAAATATTTCATTAAAATCCCTGTTTATAGGAAAAATTCTTTGTTTGACCCTTAAAAAAATTTTACTTGTTTTTACAGCTCAAAAGATCCTCCACTGCTTCCCAGACAGCTAGACAGCTAAAATCTAATCACCTTTATTAAAATCCATCTGAATTTTTCATACTTACTTTCCATATACATATATACACAATGAATCATTCTTTTGGATGTATTACCCACATTTATTGCACTCACGAGGAAGTCAAACAATACAATGATTTTAAAGGAAATCAATACATCAACAGAAACCAACAACAACAGAACAGCAAATATACCTCAGAATTAGAGACCGGCACTTTGCTTGCTGATCAAAATTATCTCTTTTTGGTCTGAATTCACATATTTAAGTGTCCTTCTCCTTATGTGGCTATAAAGGGTTCAGGACAAAATCTAAATTCACTCTACAGCTATTATGGGCATTTATAGAGACACAAACCCACATACCATCTATATCTGCACTGAATAGAGTAATAAACTTTCTCTCACTCATGAATACTGGGCATATTTTTTCCAAGAGGATCAAAGTTTGTATCATGCGGATTCCTTCTTGTTAGTAAAAAGGTTTTTCCAGATTACTCTGAAATTTGTTCTTTCATTATTATACAAATAGCAAACTGCCATTATGAACAGGAACAGTGGGTCAGAAGACTTCCCTAGATGAAGAGATCTTCATAAAAGAGATGGCTGCTTAATCAGCTGCGCTGTATCTAGGAAATCAAAAACTTTGGGTCAGAATCAAAAATCTACTGGCTATCTGTTGTAGTAGGCATTAACGAAGAGTCAGGATGTGATGGGATAGGACCCCCCCTGCTCTGCTATGTAAGTCATCACGTGTGCTTAAGGGGTGCAGACGAAGCACGGAGGATATATAAGTTGCTGTTTAGTCACAATAAATGCCATTTGCAACATCCTCATACAACATCCTCATGTTATACTGCGCATAACAGCACTGGTGTCAGTGCTGTTACGATCCTAGCGAGGGGAGATGCTAGCCTCCGGCGGACCAGACCTTGAGAATGGGGACAACAAGTGGTGCCCCGTGTGAGGCACGTTGGCTCGTCACCCCTTTGATGTCCCCCTAGGTCTGGTGTGTGACCTGAGGTCCGGAGTGTGGCCTGATCCTGCGCAGGATGGAATGGTTGTTAAGGTATTGTTGCAGTTGGGTAAGGACTACGGCGGCAGGGATACACCTTCTAAGAAGGAATTGGCTGCCATAGTGTCCTGCTTGTAGCGGGAGGGGGTGTGTGAGGACCCCAGGGATATTTTGAATCCCCAGAAGTGGGATGAGATTACTTTGCTGCTTGTGCAGAACACGATGAATGCCCAATCGGGTGCTGAGCTTAGAACATGGGGTTTGGTGCTAGGGATATTAAAAACAGCAAAGGAAAAGGGGGAGGCAATGGGGGCTGTTCGACAGCTTCTCGGGCTTGCCCCGCTGGCGGGGGGAGCAGGAGGCGTAGCTGTAGCAGCTGGTGGAGACGGGAGGGGTAGTCGGGGTGAAAGTATTAACGATCTCTGGAATAAAGGGGAGGATGTGGGGAGCGATATACCTTTTAGGTGTTCGCTGGTGAAGGGGGACAAGATGGTGGATGCGTTCGACTGCTGCCGACCTCCCTGCCTGTGCCTGATGGAGGGGAACAAGATGCTGACCGCCGTACCTGGACCCATCCGTTCAGCTACAGCAGCCACAATATCCTTTTAAGGAGATGAGAGAATGCGCGGCCAATCAGAAGTCTCCTTGGCAGATAACTTCTTATCAGTCAAGGACTGAGCCAAGGGAGGCAGGGAGGGGAGGTGAAGCGCGGATGCTTTATCAGCCTGACACAGAGTTGAGGAAGGAGCAGTGGGGGGGAGGCAGAAGCAGCTTCGTTCTGGGAAACTAAGAGAGGCACGCTAACAGACTGGGGAAAGATCAGGTCTAGTCTGATAGACGAAGGAAGATCATTGGAAGTTTTCCCAGTTGTTGTAAACAATAGAGGAAACCCTCAGTTGGTACCTCTTGATCTGAAGGATATTACCCGCCTGTTAGACTGCGTGGAGAAGCAAGGCTTGAACTCACCCCTCACCCTGAATGCCTTAGAGGCCATGACATCTGTAAGTCCCCTTCTCCCTCACGACATAACGAATTTGATGCGCATGGTGCTGTCTCCAGTACAGTATACATTATGGTCCTCAGAGTGGATGACAGGATTGTGAGCGGCTATAGGGGCTGCGGAATCACATCCCGATCACCCATTACATGGGTCCTCATTAATGCGCTTGGCGGGAATGGTCAGGGGAATGGAGACCCCCCAGGGACAAGCAGCCAGGCTTAGGACAAGGGAACTTACAGCGGCTACAGATGCGATGATTCAAGCGTTTAAGAGAGTAGCCAAGGGTGTGGACCCTGTGGACCCTTGGACCAAAGTGATCCAGGGGCCGACGGATTCACTCTCTGCTTTTGTGGACAGGCTCCTGAAGGCCATACAGGGGTCAGAGCTCCCAAAATCGGCCCAAGGTCCAGTTATTATGGACTGCCTCTGGCAGCAGAGCCAGCCAGAGGTCAGGGAACTTCTCCGTGCTGCTCCACAGTTTAGTACACCTGGGGAGATGATCAAGTATACTCTGGATAAGCAAAAGACAGCATCTCTGACCAATGAAGGGTTAGCAGCGGCTATTGTCGCTGCAGTTGGGGCGCGACAGCCCCAGGGGCCATGTTATGTGTGCAGCCAAGTGGGTCACATTAAGGCAAATTGTCCGATCGCACGCGGTGCATGAGGATCGCGGGGCCTGGCCAGGGGGCCGATAGAGCCAATATGTTGGAATTGCGGAGGCCGTGGCCATACCGCCCGCCAGTTCCCAAGTAAGAGCATGCTCAGGAGAGATGAACAGCAGCAGGGAAACGAAGGTGGAAGGGTCCCCCTGGCCCAGGGCCCCTCCCCCATTCCTCTGACTGGGCCAACCCCAGGTCATCCCCTTGAGTTCATCACGCGCCCACAGTGGCGCTGACGCTGGATTGTCAGGATTGGCCCCTCGTTAAGATCGTGGTCTCGTATGCTGGGGAGTTACCCCCCGACTACTCAGGCCCACGATCTATATTTGTTACCGCACTCGTGGATTCTGGGGCAGATGTCACAGTCATATCGGATCACGAATGGCCAAGTGACTGGCCATTGATTCCATCTCGTGTGGTGGCGGGTGTGGGAGGTTCTCTCCTAGCAAAGAGGGCAAAGGATGAAGTCAAAATCATGTCAATAAATAGGGACGGGACCACTGAAAGACCTGTCCTGATAACTCCCTTTGTAGCCCAAGTGCCAGGTACGTTATTAGGGAGGGACTTCTTGAGGGAGTTTGGGGCACGCATTACAAATTTATGATTAGGGCCACTGTCTGCCAATTGTCTGCCGCTCATGCCATTCCATTACGCTGGAGATGGGATGTCCGCCCCATCTGGGTAGATCAGTGGTCCCTTCCAAGTGATAAGCTTGCGGCCCTTAAATAATTGCTTGCTCAGGAGCTTCGCCTTACGCATCTTGAACCCTCACTTAGTCCGTGGAATACCCCTGTGTTCATCATTAAGAAACAGTCAGGGGCCTATCGCCTGCTACACAACCTATGTGCGGTTAATGCTCAATTGGTCCCCTTTGGAGCCGTGCAGCAAGGTGGCCCTCTTTTATCAGCCATTCCCAGAGGATGGCCGTTAGTAGTAATTGATCTTAAGGATTGCTTCTTTTCTATTTCTCTGGCAGAGGAAGACCAGGAAGCATTTGCTTTCACTGTTCCAAACGAGAATAATTCTGTGCCTGCCGAAAGGTATCAATGGCAGGTCCTGCCTCAAGGGATGGCATGCTCTCCTACCATATGTCAGCTTCTAGTGGGGAGGGTACTGGAGCCGGTGAGAGAGGTGTTTCCAATGTCATTACATGGATGATCTCTCGCTAGCAGCTCCTTCCCTTCCGGAACTGCAGTTGTTGGAATCTAAGGTTGTGGATGCTCTCACAACTGCTGGTTTTGTGATCTCCGAGCAAAAGATTCAGAGAGGCCCGGAGGTGGTATACCTGGGGTATCGATTTGGACCTGCTATGGTCCACCCGGTGGGGCTTGATATCCGGCCGAATGTCTCAACCCTTTGGGATGTTCAAAAGCTGGCTGGCACAATACAATGGCTTAGAGAGGCTTTGGGGATTCCTGCTCGGCTCATGAAGCCCTTCTATGATCAGCTCAAAGGCACAGATCCCAGTGAATCCCCCATTCTCACCCCAGAAATGGTTTCTGCATGGCGTGAGATCTTGCAGAGCTGTATGGACACTAAGCTCACTCGTTTTAACCCCACTGAAGCTTTGGAAGTGGCCGTGACTCGTAGTGAAGCGGGGGCGGCTGCAGTCATGGGATACGCTCTAAGCGCAAGGCCAGAGCCTTTGTGGTGGCTCTTTTCGGTCCAGCCAACACGAGCATTCACCTCATGGCTCAAGATCTTATCCACTCTCCTCCGCAAGGCTCGATTGATGCTTGTGCGAGTGTTCCTGTGGGAACCTGACATAATCTATCTGCAGAGTTCCTTTCGTGAATTGCAGCCTCTCCCCGAGCCTCTTCTTGTTGCGCTCCAGGGTTTTGGAGGCAAATTGCTTTTCTCAGACTCCCTGCCTGTTTTTGAGTTAGCGCGCCCTCTCCAAGTGTCGTTAGCTACTAGGGTACAGGTCACTCCTCTTCAAGGGCCCATTCTATTTACGGATGCCTCCTCTGGCACGAAACAGGGAGCAGTAGTTTGGCAAGGCTCTGGTGAAGTATGGGAAACCGCTATCTTTACCGATCCCTCTGTCAGTGTCCAGCTTTTGGAGGTGAGGGCTGTCGTGATCACGATAGAGATGTGGCAAAATATTCCTTGCAACATAGTAACGGATTCTGCTTTTGCAGCTAAGCTGCTGGCTCCAATGGGTCAAGAAGGTTTACCCAGTTCAGAGGCTGCCAGTATCTTAGAAGACGTACTGGCCACTCGTTCAGCCCCAGTTGTAGTTTTGCATGTCCGCAGTCACTCAGAGGTTCCAGGGTTTTTTATGATGGGCAATGCAGTAGCTGATAAGGCTGTAGGTACAGCAGTCTTTATGGTCAGAGCCGCGCATGATCTTCATGTGACCCTTCACATAGGTGCTCAGGCTTTGGCATGAGCCTGTTCTAATCCCTTGTCAGCGGCTCATGATGTAGTCCAGGCGTGCCCGCATTGCAGTTCTGCCCCAATTATTGGTGTGGGAGTCAACCCATGCGGTCTAGGGCCGTTGCAGATCTGGCAGACAGATTTCACATGGGAACCTCGGATGGCCCCTCGCCCGTGGCTCGCTGTTACTGTGGACTCGGCTTCCACCATGATCGCGGCTACCCAGCATGCAAAGGCCAATTCATCCGTGGCACAAAGCCATTGGGCTGCTGCAATAGCTGCTATGGGGTTACCCAGCCAGATAAAGACAGACAATGGGTCTTGCTTCACTTCAAAATCGACCCAGGAATGGCTGACAGCTTGGGGAATATCCCACTCCACAGGGATTCCCGGTAACTACCAGGGGCAGGCAATTGTGGAACGTGCCAATCGCCTTCTCAAGGAAAAGACACGTGTCCTTGGGGAAGTAGAAGGGTACCGGGAGAGAATCCCGGTCAAGAGAGAAGCAGAAATCCTAGCTAAGGTTATTTACGCGTTGAATCACTTCGAACGAGGAGAAAGTAATTGGACTCCAGTACAGAAACACTGGCAACCCAAAATCCTGATGGAAGGACCTGCAATAAAGATAAGAATGGAAAGTGGACAATGGGAAAGGGGATGGTCAATATTGATTTGGGGCAGCGGTTTCGCTGCCGTTAGGCATCAGGAAACAGGGAAGGTTGTTTGGGTCCCATCAAGAAAGATACGGCCAGATACTAGCATAAACTAATTGGATCATGAGCCTTCCCATTTGCAGGTTTGGCTCCTCAGAAGGCCCAGAATACAGACAGGATTGACGAAAGAACAGGAGAAGGAATTGCTTCTGAAGATCTCACTCGTTGAGGAAAAGTGTCCTTAATAGCGCCAGTTAAGAATGTAACGCTTTCACTTTTGCTCATAGTACTCTTAAGGCCCAAGACACTTATCTTGATACCGAACAGAACATTTGTCATCTTCGAAATTCATCGCAATGGGACACTTGAAACAGTGCTTATATACATTGGGAAAGAGTGTGTTTGTATGAGGACCTCTTATAATTCTATACTCATAGATGATATTGCTGTAGATACCAGTAATCACTCAAATCTCTGTGTCTGCAACTTTACTAGTATTGTAGGATGTGACTTTAATTAGCTCAGCTTGAATCACCTAAGAATGTAGTGTATCACCCTCTATATGATCTACGTTAGAGTAATTAAGCAGTAAGCGAATAACACGCTGTAACGGGGCAAGGCTTTACTGAGCATGGGGAGGGGGAGATGTTGTAGTAGGCGTTAACGAGGAGTTGGGATGTGATGGGATAGGACCTCCCCTGCTCTGCTAAGTAAGTCATCATGCGTGCTTAAGGGGTGTAGACGAAGCACGAAGGATATATAAGTCGCTGTTTAGTCACAATAAACGCCATTTGCTGCATCCTCATATTGGTGTCAGTGCTGTTATGGTCCTAGCGAGGGGAGACTGCTAGCCCCGGCGGACCAGACCTCAAGAACAAGGACAACAGCTATCATCCTAAGAGGAGGTAGGTTGAAAACCGTGGCATCGTAGAATAACTTTAGTGGAAGGGACCTATAAGGATCACTGAGTCCAACTCCTGGCTTCACACAGGACCACCCAAAATCAAACCCAATGTCTGAAAGAGTTGTCCAGATGCTCCTTGAACTCCAGCAGCTCAGTGCCTCCCCACTGCCCTGGTCAGCCTGTTCTAGGCCCAACCACCCTCTGGTGAAGAATCTTTCCTTAACTCTCAACCTGACCCTCTTCTGACACAGCTCCATACCATTACCTCTGGGCCTTTTTACTGCCAACAGAGAAGAGAGTTCAGCACCACTGAAACTGCAAATGCCTCAAATACAATTTTTTGAATTCATCACAACAAAAGAACTGCAAGCACAAATGTATTTATTATGCTAGCATATATTAGTTACATTAACTCATCACGATGGCTTATTCCCACTAAAATCAACAGAAAAGGAGCTGTGCCTTACACAAGACGACATGACAATTTGTCAGATTAAGGCTGCTCTTTCTTGCATCTTTTCAGAGGTAACAACTGTAATTAGCTTTTCACTTCCTAGAGAAAACTGTTTGGTTTCGCTGCAATAATTCCATAAGATAGGCTTTTGACTTCTTGTATAAAAGAAGTGCTCTGCTATTGGCAAATTTGAGTCAATTGAATTAAGGGTTACATATAAAGTTTATACAAATGATGAACTTCCTTTCTGATCAATGACTGACTGAAATATGTGTTAAATGTTATATCTCCAGATAGATATAATCAAGCAAAGCTTCCTTCCCAACCTTAAAATATTTTTTACTAATTTTGCAAGAGAAAAAGAAGCCATTTGTAAGACACTGTTTACCCATTAAATTGTTATTCCTTAAGGCAGTATTTTCAAACTCCTCATTACTTATGTATTGTGAAATATAAAAATAAAAGAAAAAAAGCAATCTTTGAAGGTAAAAAGTTATTGGGGGAACTTTAGTAATAACATAATAATAATGTAGTAAGCATATTCCATATGGAAATCAAACCAGACTTTTTAAAATTCACATTTGAAGCTATTAAATTACTAAAAGATAAAAATGTAAGTTTTCCCACAGCCCTTGGAGCTGGCCAAGCACACTACTACTTAAAGCACCTTAGCATAACAAACTGCCAAACATAAGATAATCTTATCACTGTCATATTTGAGCATGTCAAAATCTCTGAAGTACTTATTTTCACAAGTGGGTGAGAAAATATTTCTGTTTGCTAGTGGTGAACTGAGACATGGAGAAGCCAAAGATTAGATCAGTAAAGAACTCAAATGTTTTACTTCTGCTCACTTCTCTAGCTACATGCAACTCCAACACTAAAACCCTCACACCCTCACTATTAACAATGACTTCAACTAACATCCATTCATACTTCTGTCTCCATCAAGATATTTTAAGTGCTTTGTGCGAGGTATTTTAAGTGCTGTAGGTTATGTACTCAGAGGATACAGATCAAAATCTCCAGTCAAAAAAAACAAAACCTGCAAGATGAGGAAATAGTGAGCTGCCTTCTTATTCTCTAAACACTTAATGAAATAAAGCAACATGCAGGGTTCAAGAAGTCCAGTTTCCACTTTTTCCTTTTTACATTAAAAAAATGTAATCCATACCTCATATAGGCAGGGTGTAAGTGAAAGAGAAGTTCTGGTTTTCAGCCCTGTACAAATCCAAGTATGTTGAATTATATTCTAGTAGGCAAGAGAGACTATGAGTGTGAGTTACATGTGGTTAAGGTACTTGCTGGAATAGATGAAGAGCTACTGATAGATACTTTCACATTTTGTCTGAAACAGATAGAATACACAAATATTTTCTGAAGCTAGGAGTTTGATTGAAAGATTGTTTTCCAAAGAATTGTACTCCTGTACTTTATTCATTCACACTTAATTAGTTCTAGCTCAGTAGAACAGCCTCAATAAGAGAAACTGGGGAATACGCTTTTGAGGTGCGTGCTTTTCAGGAAATTCATCTTTGTTGCACTACTACAAACAACTTTTTTGAATTATCTAAAGTTTTCAAACAACAGAAGAGAAGATGGCAACTTCCACCTGAGGTCTTCTGCCTATTTTTTTTACCAATATGACACCTGTAAACTATTATTCTTATTTTGAACAGACAACCTGTATTATTTATGTCGTAACGGTATAAGACTAAAAGAAACTGCAGGTTAAGTCAGGTAGATACTGCTTAAGTAATCATTACATTGCAGGAGTAGTACTGTCACACAGAAAGCACTGGTCTTTCTTATCTACATCAATGACCTTGCCATATACAAGCTCTGAGAAACAAATGAAGGCTTACCATTCCCACACCACAAACTGTTCCATCAGCCAAAGGCATGTGCTGAGTACGACATCCCTTGTGAACTCCCTCTGTGCTCGTGCACCATAAACGTTTGCATTGTTTCTAAACAGAAAAAAAGATTACCTTTGTTGTACTTGTACACTGCTTTAGACATCAATTGAGATATTTGCCTTATTTTTCTCATACTATGTGGGTTTAATTTTTGCTATTATTTGCTATTATTTTGTACAGGTAACTCCTCCTTCATCCCTCCAAAAAACCGATTTTGCCTAACACTGGGCAGAAACATGGAATGGTTGAAACAGATCTTATTAGAAATGATAAATTACTTTAGATTTTATAATTCAATAGATAATTTAATAAAAAGGCATGTAGGAGATTATGGTCGATATTATGCAATAGAGTTGGAGCATAATACTCAGATAAAGACACTAAATTGAACTGTTTTTGAAAACACACTGACTAGAAACTTAAGAAAAAAACCTTCTTTTCAGGTTATTAAAGAGATTATTTATGGACAAATAAACTTTATGGATTAAAAACATCTCAAAGCAGCCTTCAGTAACACCGTCTTCAGGTCTTTCGCTTTTCTATAATATTCCCATAAAGACTGACTCTTCTTAAACAGTACTTTACCATACCAACAGTTTCACTTAATACACTTTAAATTTCATCTTAAATTCTCTCCTCTAAAGAGTTCCAACAAGCTGTGTGATACAAGTATAGGTTATTTGACAACTTGCTCCAAAATCATCTCGACATCTTGACAGTAACGAATGAGGTCATAATGCTATGTTTGTTATTGTACCTTGTACTCGCACACAGGCCACACTGTGTTTTGAAATATTTCTATATTTACCTACTTGATTCTGTACGTTATTTTCTTTCCAGATACTAATTTTGTTTTAAAGAATATTTGGTTAATTATATGAAATGTACACTCCAAAAGGCAGAGGATTATCTGACAAAGTAAAAGAAATCTGCAATTTGGATCAAACATTTGGGAAAAGTATAAGAATTAATATATTAATTTTAAAGTTATAAACTCATAAAACCAGTCAAAGCAGATAAGAAATTTGCTAATGTAATATGGTGGCTATAATGTGAAAATATTTATTAAAAACGTGAGATCAATCTTTTTTGATAGTTGCAGTAAGTTTTAATTTACTCAACTTAGATCTTTTAAAGGAATTATATTTATACTCACAGATGTACAAATCAAAATTAATTCATCCTGATTTTAATCCTATGTATTTCTATAAAACAGAGCAGCAAGGCTTTCCACTGAACTCTTTCCCCTTTTAAGAATAGAATCTGAACTTTGACATACTTCAAGATAAAATTCTTACAAAAATGGACTGACTGAGATTTCATTTTAAAGCCCACATCGCAGTAATTTTTAGTACCTATTAAGCAGGAGTCTGCGCATTGTTCACTCACCAGATAGGGACACACCTGCGACCCAAGGCCAAACATAAGCTCACACTGCTTATTGACATCATACATTAATCCAGGCAGCTGAGAAGAAAGACCATAAATTCTTCCACTTGGTTTATCTAGGAGGCATTCACCATAACCAGTGCTGTTGTGAAAACAGGAACAAAACGTGAATTAATCACTGTTCTGACCTATTAAGATTATACTAAAGAGCTCTTCGATAACCAATGCCCCGATATTTTTAAATAGTCTTAGTTTTACATTTTGATTATCACTTTATTGAAGCTGTGGAGCTACTCATCCTCCAAAGGGTCAGATATCTGTAATTTCTGGGGGATTTCGGTCCTCCAAGTCAGTGATTAAAGCCAAAAACAATATTAAAGTGGCATTTAAACAATAATTTTAACCCTTTTCTGAATGACACAAAATTGAAAAAAATATATGCATTATACTGGTACTTACTCAAGAAATTCAGTTATATATTTCTGACTGCATTTTGACCAGGTCCATGGACTTGTATGGTAATTTAAAGTTGGAGCCATAACATGGTACTGATGTTTAATTCCAGCTTCTTTACATTTAAAGCTGTCATCATGTGGCACATTAAATCTAAGAAGCAAAACAAACAAACTCCGAAAAAAATTCAGCTATAATTAATGGAAATACTTCTGTTGTAACAGCAAAAGCCCCAGATGTAAGTCTGAACATAACTTAGAATCGCAATGGAACTCGCGTTTTATCATCATCTGACATTATGGTAATCACACTGAATACATAAGAATTTTACAGCTGTGTAATTCTTTCACACACCAGCAAAAATCCCAGTGTTTTGGGAGTATGGCATTTTAAATGAACAACCCATCTACTGAACTGAATATTCAAGACTGTCCATAACACACTGCCCCAATATTCACCTTATAATTTTTAGTATACAATAACTACAGAGCCCATCAACATCATTTTATGCAACAAATATTTTATCATACTTTATAACTCAGTTTAAGTAACATGATAAATGGCATGTATCTAAATGAACTTCCAGGAGAATGAAAATCAACAAGCTAGCTACTGAGCTCTGTAATGCCATTGTTACCTACACTGTGGCATGCCTCATGGAGCTAGAGTATAGCATCTTTCTGCCATCACTGATGAGGTATGCTTCATAAAATAAAATGCTGTCATCTCCTCTTATTTTTCTGTGTAAAGTATTTTTCTTTGTGTTACTCTATTGTTTTCTGAAAGGATCAAACAGAAGGACGAATATTTCTGTGTTATATTACAAGTCTTTTCTTAAATTCCTACCATGGCTAGAATGCAAGTAGTTAACAGGGCTATGTTGCGCATCTAAGATACTTGTTCCAGTGTCCCAACCAGCTGAAACAATAAAAGGACAAAAGATGGCAGATAAATCCAGTATCTCCCATCATACCAGTTAGCCAATGGCCAGGTTATAAATCTCATGTTTCTATATCTCTAGGTAGCAGGCAGAGCTGACTCCCTGCAAGGGCCAAAACCACTGACTATTCTAAAAGTACATAGACATTCTACTCACCCTTGGAAAAGTACAACACAACCTGGAAATTGGTCATATTCAAAAGAAATTTAATAAAATTACCTGCTGGGAAATAGGTACTTACACATGTCCAAGCTCATGTGCTATAGTAAAAGCAGCACTTAATCCATTTTCTTCACTTATAGAGCAGCTGCGCAGTGGGTCACACATTGTACCTAGCTCTGCCAAACCTGGAAAATTGAATTCTTTTACAAAAGCTTAATAGAATGAGTTTTAACATAGAAGGAATGACTCTAAACAAATACTACAGCACATGAATTGAAAAAGCCACACATAAGCTATGCAACCAGATTTACACAAAACCAACTACCAGCCAAGATCACAGTATGTGTGGAACAGCTCTGAAATGATTTCCTCTGCCAGTTAAATTTTATATCTATTTTCAGATTTTTTTCATAAACCCTACATTAAATTCCTCCTACAGATTTTGCTGTAAAATCATACTGATAGAAAAATTATAACTCACCTAGAGTATCACACTTCTCTCTAGCTCTGCAGATATCTTCCCTTAAAAGAAAAGAAAAATTACAAGCAAATACTTCCATTAAAAGTATTTCACTGATGCTACATTAGATACAGCAAATGCAAATCTCAATTCTAAATTTTTAATCTTGCAGTCCATTTTAAGAATTTGCATTCTTGTGAAAGAAGTGATTTACATTCACCAAGCAAAGCCCACAAGAATTACTTTCTATCTAACTTGCAAAGACTACAAATTGATAAACTAAGCTGTTTCTCTAACATGCATGTGAGTGTAAAACGCTGCTGGAAATGTGCAGATTCCAGTATACTACCTCATGCAGTAGAGCAGCTGCAAAAATAATCTAAAATTCAGGGCAAATATCAAACATTGTTTTAAGCAAAACAATGTGTCCAATTTGAACATGGAGAAAAAAATTAAAAGAAACAAGAGAGAATATATCTCAATAAATGAGCATCAGAGACTCCACTGAGGAAATCAGTGTACAGGAAAAATACATAGTATTTAACATTTTCCATTTGTGAGTTTTTGTTATTATGCCTGGGTTATAAGGCTCTGATTATCACTTAATTAGCATTAGCTAATTTCTGTACGTACACCACCATGACCCTGTCATGTATATGTAACATGGTTAAAGATGTTAATTCCTTCTAAAAATTTCGAGTCTAAATAATTTCTAGTGATCACCTGGGGTGAGAGAAGAGTAAGACATTCTTTATTCACTTCAATTAACTACAAACTTTATCAGTGAACATTTAAATATGATGAGGTAAGAAAAAAGTTGAAGCATTTGTCTCATCTAGCCGGGTAATCGTCTCTTTCAATACCATACCTGGTAATAAGAACAGCAGTGTCATGATGAGAAGGGTGAGCATCATCCAAAATATTTTGTGCTTGCTGCCATATACAAAAATTACGAAGAGTGGTAGCTGCATTGAAAGTGATCGTTGGTCCTTCCTAAGGAATATCGAAGAAACAAAAAAACAGTTGTACAACTGTTGCACAAATTTGTTTGCAGAATCAGGATCTTAATTTAGCTAAAAATAATCAGTTATAAGAACCCATCTTATTAATCACATACTAGGTACAGAAAAATAGGGTGGCAAGATAATTATGATAATTAAGATAAATAAATACTAAAACATACATCAGAAAAATGCACACTTCTTAGAATTAAAAATATTCTGTTAATGCTGAAAACTCTCAGCAAAAACCCTCTAAGAAAGTTGCCATTTCCCGGTCGTATTTGCAGGAGTATAACACACTGAAGGGAGTTACTCCATAAGCTCTCACTCAGTATCTGATTGAAGCACATTTAAATCAACACAAAGTACTAATAAGCAGGTAGAGAAATATGGGTATTAAATAGAGGCTGTGCAGTTAATGTCTGCATACATTAATTAAGCTTGCACCGTGCTACCAGCACATACAACACTTATTCTTCTCTTCTAGAGTAAAAATATACAGTTAAATTAAAAAAAAAAAAAAAAAGATGTAAAATATTTCAAAGTTTGGAATTATAAGGCAAATTCATACATTTTGAAATTTAAGAAATATTTTTCCTACCTGTTCATTGTGAATTACAATTAACTTTACAATAACTATATTTATAAGATTTCCAATACTTGAATCTTTATAGATTGCTGCAACCTAAAGAGGATAAAATCAGATGGTTAGAATATTAAATTCATCTGATAAATCACATTTCATGTTGACATGCAAATGAATTGTCAGAGAATAACAGGCAGTTATGCAATAGATGCCTCAGGCATCCATCTGTCTTTCTACCCACGGGTTTTGGTAACAAACCCAAAGTAGATGCCTGGTTTTAAACAATGATTTTACCTTAAAATATCTCACGCTACACATACCAAGGTCAGAATTTATCTGATGTTTTCCAGTGCTATTCTCTGTATAAGAGGTAATTATCCAGCAATATTTTTCCTGGATGTTAAAAATGCAGTTATTAAATATCCAACTGTTATAATTTTATATTATTTCAAAACACTTAGACACTATGTTAATTAAATTAGTGGAGTAAATGAATACATTGTAAGACCTGTAGATGATTGATAAAATATCACAGACAGAAATGGAGTAATGTCAGCAGAACTGTCATAGACACAAGCTGGTTTATGCGCGTGATTTGAGGGATCAACACCTAAAATATCACAGGATTTCAGAAATCATATGGGAACCAATAAACTTTTGCCTTTGCTTTTAATAGAAGCAGGGCAGCACTGAAAATATACCTGACACACTGTACAAAGGTTTCTTTCCTCATTTGCAAATTTCTATGTACATAGCCAACGGGCACTTTATGATGTTGCAGATAGATAGTAAAAACTATGTTTCAATTTCATATACCAAAGTAAACCAAAGCTATTTTTCATAAAGGCAGAAAAAAAGTTTATTCACTCTCAATAACAGCTTCAGACATCTCATCTACATGGATTCCCCTATTTGGCTTAAAGCAGTTATCAATTAAGCCTCATCGAAATGAATGTTGTCCACTAACCACAGAAGTACTGACCTTCCTCCACTCTGGCTTGGACTATGTCTACAAGGCTACAAATGGAAAAAGAAAAGGAATTGATCAAACTGAATTGTTTTTTTAGTTTTTTGGTTGTTTTGTGTGCGTATGTATCATGTTATATTGACCAACATGATCTCATTACAGGTGCTGCCTCTTTAACACAAGTGTGACAGGGGGAATGGTGCAGAATTGAGTACTTTTGGAATTAGTCTACACTTCAACTGGTTCAAACTGCTTGTGAAGACACAGTCCTGTGTGTGAATCCTACATACCTAAAATCAAGTAATTCTGCTAAAAGCTGGAAATGACAGAGCCCTGGCTCCCCATGATTCATACCATCCTGTTCTTGAAACTGGGTAAGAGTGCAAAATGCAGCATCATCCTTCATTCCTTTGTTGACAGACAAGCAAGATATGGAGGACTCATAATAGCAGGGAAATAGTCAGAGTTTTGGAATCCATGTGGAAAACATTAACTATTTATCGTCTTCTCCTTCCAAAAGGATTCCATTCTTGGTTACTAACTAGCAAATGTCCAGTTATTCTGAGGAACATCTCTTGAGCGCTCGCTGAAGAGTTCAATTAAGAACGGGAACATTCGAAAGACTAAAGAATAGATATCTTTACAGCTGTATAGCTCAAGCACTATAAATGTAAATAAGATAATTTATGCAGTGTTTCCTGAATTTGAATGCAGTGAACCAATATTTTACTACTATCAAAGCTACTACAAATTATCAAGCACAAAATGTTTTTTTAAGGCTTGAGATCGACTTCAATAAATCTAAAGAGAATATTTCTATATATCAGCTCCTCCCAGGAAAGATCACAAACAGTCCAGGCATTGTCCTGAATGAACTGCCCTATTAAAATAACATAACACTGTTACATCCATCTCATGTAACTAACATTATGCTATCTGTCTAGACTCCTTCAATAATCAGTGAAAAAGAACAGACGAACAGTCATCCAGACGCATCCATCTGAAGATACATATTTAGATAAAATGCATTTTCAAACAAAATAGTATGATAAATTATTACATTTCTTCAGTCACTTACAATGGATGGAGACTAGATGTCTAGGAGATGTATGAGATTAATTCCACCCACCTGTTCCAAGTTTTACTTCTCTTCAGCAAAGAAGAAACAGAAAATTGGTTGATACAGCACTGCAAAATCATGTCAAAGAGAAATATGAGATGAGACCTGCAACAGTCTTTGGCTTATAATGCCTTCTGCAGGGAGAAGATGCCCATGAGAACTCTCCTAACACTTCAGCTGATGTAAGGGCTACCTAAACCATAATCAGACAACTCATTACTGCACAAACCTACACAGGGTTACACACATACAATCTTAACAGAAAGATCTTTTACAGAGCAGATAACAAAGCCAGACTACTTTATGTTGAAACATGCATTGCTCTAGAAATAAAATAAATATCTTTCAATTAAATAGACAAATCAATCCGGTTAAGAATGTCTTAGCTTTTCAACAGAACGCTCTGAAATTCAGGAAACAGTTATATTTCACTGACTATCAAATAAAGTGATGCTGCATACATTGGACAAATACTGGAATAGGATTTGTCCAGTTCTACAATAGCTTATTCCAGGTAGAACAGTCATAGAGGACTGGAAGGGGGGTGAACAAGGTTGAGTTGATAACAAATAATGCCAGAAGCATCCAAAATAGGACTATCATAACCTTCAGTGCATCACTACCCTTCAGTTTCGTAAAGGCCTGCAGTCTTAAAGTATAAAGAAAATAATCCATTTTTAGTCCTGGATGGCTAGAAGGATTTAGGGAAAAAGTCCAAATTGGAGAGTCCAGAGAAGGGCAACGAAACTGGTGAGGGGTCTGGAGCACAAGTCTTATGAGGAGTGGCTGAGGGAGCTGGGATTTTTTAGTCTGGAGAAGAGGAGGCTCAGGGGAGACCTCACTGCACTCTACAACTTCCTGAAGGGAGGTTGTGGTGAAGAGGGGTTTGGCCTCTTCTGCCTGGCAACGGACAGGACCCGGGGAAATGGCCGCAAGTTGTATCAGAGGAGGTTTAGGTTAGACATAAGGAAAAACTTTTTCCCTCAGAGAGTGGTCAGGCACTGAAATGGCTGCTCAGAGAGGTCGTGGATTCGCCATCCCTGGAAGTGTTCAAGAAGCGTCTGGACGAGGAGCTGCGAGATATGGTTTAGTAGCTTGTGGTAGCAGTGGTAATAAGAAGACGGTTGGACTAGATGACCTTATAGGTTGTTTCCAGCCTTGTGATTCTATGATTCTATGGAGACTTCTTAAGATTAAAATTTCTTGTTCTTAATCTTTACTGTAGTCAATACCTCGTCTACAAAAACAGGCTTTTGAGAAATCTGTTACTGTTGTGTAACCTGAACAGATATCACTTATTTGCAAACAAAATCTGAAAATAAAAGATGGAAAGAACCCAGCATGAAACGCAGAGTCACGTTCCTTCTTTTTCCTCTGCTGCCAGTGTCCATGAAGAATGTTTGGGCAAAGCACTTCTTCAGAAGACACTGGAAATTACTCATATATCAGAGAAGATGCATCATCAGACTAAGTACAAGAGAACACACGCGTTGCACATCCAAAGACCATCTGTAGTAGGATCCTCAACACCATACCTAAGCAACATCTAAATACTGTCTACGTCTGATTAGAGCACACAGGAGGTCTGAAATAATGGCATTTAGATGTCTAAGGCCAATAGCTCTGACAAAAATCTTATCAGAATCAAAAACATACTTTCTCACATACCAAAAACTGGTAAGGATCTACTAAACCTAAAAGCTAACATTACTCTTATTAATTCCATGTTTGAGTCAAAGTATAGACACTGTCTCATGGGCACTTTCAGGACCTTCAAACATTTACTTATAAATGCTGTTTTAGAAAGATTGAGCAAAAAGACTATGCTGGTAATGAGATGCCCCTACTTGTGATGTAAGGTATTTTCTGCAGGCAGGCTGAATACATGCAAAAAGAAAAATCCTGAGTTTAAAATCACAAGCCAATCTTCACCTAGGGAAGCCAACCTTCACCAAAGTTCACCTACGGAATCATACAGGATAAAATTACCAGCTGAGACTTGAAATGATAAATTAATGCAGAAAACAGCAAAGTTCTCAAACGTGACATTGTTTCTTATTTTATCAAAAAAGAGGATAAGTGCTCCCTGCTCCCATATTCCGTGGACATCTCTTTAAATCCCTCTTTATTGGAAGCATTCATAAAATGGATGACAAAATGGGACAGGAATTTGATAGAATACACCATTTATTTGCAATTCCCAGACCTGCTTTCTCCACAGCAACCTAAATTCAGCCTTCCCAAAAGGAGATAACACTCAAGACAAAGGGAAGTAACTTTTGAGAGATTTTTTCATGCTCTTGATATGGGCATCTACACCACAGACCAAAACAATAAAGAAAGGAGAAACCAAGAGCCATGATGAAGATAGTTATCTTTCAGTGAAAGGATCATTGCTTTTGTTTTTATTAAATTCCCAAAGATTACAAGACGGATCTTGTCATCACCAGTCATCGCTGTCAGGTTATTGCTGACCCTGTAGTAGCTGTTCATTACTCTGAGATTGTGAATCACTGCAAACTGCGGCATTCAGAAAAGGGGCTAGAACACGAGCAAGTGCATCTAGAGAATGGAAAATAAATGATATACCTAAATAGAATTGAATTTCTGTAGTTCTTTTTTCTCTGAAGATTGTATCGCAAGACTGCTTTTCCTTTTCTGATCTGCTACATGGAACCACAGTATCAGGAGAACACATTCATATCACTTGAAAGAAATTTCATTACAGTTCTTAGCTTGCGTCTACTGCAGGCTCCAACAATCTCCTGTTTATCACTCTAGTGCTGAAAGGATGCGTGATATCTGGGATCTGGAGCATTTCTCCTTCACCTCTTCCATTGTCATATCCTGATTTTGTCACATATTTCATAATACCCCTGAATTTTCTGAAGTCACCACAACATTTATTGCTTCTCTGAGAGAGAATAAGAAAAAGCTGTTATTTCTGCGTTACTCCCAATCTGTTCCATCCACTTTTCCAGTATAAAACTGCTTTATTTGAAGTAACATAGAAATTTCTTATGCAAAATTGCACAAATACACCTATGTACCTCAGACTAGCCACTTTTTCCTACTACTTGTGTGCCCTTGCCATTCTAACATTTCCTTGAGTTATTCAACACATCTGAGTGTTCCAGATGACTTCCCATTTAAAGGCAAAAAGAACAAACATATCTCTTTTAAAGGGTGACTCAGATGTCAGAGCATACTTCCTTTTAGTATCTGAAAGAAAGATGATTTTGCAAGGAACAATCATACAGAAGTTTTTCTAGCCTTGAGAAGCTACTAAAAAAATTTAAAAAAAGATGGGAACATCATTTGGCAAACCTCTCCTACCTCTACAAAAGTCCCACGTGGACATTTTCTATAACTAAACACAACTGAAGCTTCACCATAGGGACAGACCTTGAACCTGTCTACAGAGGTGAACAGCACAGAGACAAATACTAACAAATATCTAATTGACAAGAATTAACTAACTAACAAGAGTAATAAAGAATACTACCAGCAGTCAGCAGTAGAGATGGGAAAGTATATGCTTGCTAACATGCTACAAGAATTCCACGTCTGTCTCACTTGATGGATCTCAAGACTCAGAGCACTATGAGGCACTAGGCACTAAGACATTTGAAATACAGGTACTCTGGAGCTGGAAAGTTCATAAGAGCAGTCAGTGTATAAAAAAAAGGTAGTTTTTTTTCCACATAGAGATATTTGTATGTCAAGCTATACAAGAAATCTAGCTCACAAATTTTTGTTTAAATGATACTTGTAGAGCAGTCATGCAGAGAAAGGTTTCAGGGTCCTGGTAGATGGAAATGAATGGAAAGCTGGACATGAGCCAGCAGTGTGCATGTGTAGCCTGGAAGTGCAACAGTATCCCGGGCTGCATTCAAGAGGGATGGCCAGTAGGGAGACAGATGACTGCGAGACCCCCATCAAGAGTACTGCATCCAGGCCCAAGGTTCCCAGTGCAAGAAAGATGGAGAACTGTTGGAGCAGATCCAGAGCCACAAAGACAATCAGAAGGCTGGAGCATCCCTCCCGTAATGCAAGGTTAAGCGATGATCTTCAACCTGGAGAAGGCTTCAGGGAGACAATACTGCAGCCTCCCAGTACTTCAAAGCAGCTTTTATATAGGAGGGAGACAGACTTCCACTGATAGTGGTAGAATAAGGTGGAACAGCTTTAAACTAAAAGAAGGAAGATTTAGACTAGATATTAAGGGGGAAGTCTTTATTAAGAGAGTGGTGAGGTACTGGAAAAGGTTGCCCAGAGAAGCTGTGGATACTCCATGCCTGGAGGTGCTCAAGGTCAGGATGGATGGGCCCTGGGCAGCCTAAGGACCTAATAGTTGATGACCATAAACAAGGCAGGAGCATTGGAACTACATGATGTTTAAAGGTCCCTTCCACCCCAAGCCATTTAACTTTCTAGTTATATTTTTTTTGTTAACAATGAAATAGCCACCCCTCCTTTTAACAACATCTTATAGAAAATACAATCATGTGGTTTTATATATGCAGAAGAAAAAAAAAATAAGAGAATGAGCTTAAGGAAAAAACAAATTGCTTTGTGCCATTTCTCTAGTTTTCACTTCGTATTATACTAACATTCAATACTTCTTAATTTATGTTAACGTACACTGATCTGAGAGATAAGAAAGCAAAATACATGATTGGTAGACATCAAGCAGTAGACAGGGAAAAAATTCATCACAAGATCTTGAGTTCAGAAATGTAATTTTAGTACTCTTTTTAAAAGCTGTCATTCATTGCTTTCAGTTTTATATCTGAGTAAATTATGGAAGGTATAAAATGCTATTAAAAATGACAATGATTTTTCAAGATTTTTATAACCTTCTACATCTGAACAGACCAAAGAATAAAACAGCGGAAACTCAAAGTCTCTCAGAGATGTACAAAGCACATTAAGAATGAGTCTTGATTAACATAAAATTGTATTAGAACCTAGTGATATTAAGATCACGCTGCTTTACTACTGAATAAGATTATGATTCTACAGTCCCATGACAATTTAATTGCTCTAAACTGATGCAGTCTCCATCCCTTCTTTGAACGCACGGCCACTCTCCTCCCATACTCCAGATCTGGCACTCACATGACCAGGCAAGCAGCCAATTCCCCCATTTAGCAGGTCAACTGAGTTGCTAACATGCTGCAGGTGGTTTTACATGTCAAGTTTTCTTGACGTGTCAAAATTACAGAGGTCTTGCAGCAAGCAAACTAACAATAGACTAAGAAGTCTACAAAAACTATATATAAACAGTAAATTAGAAAATTAGATGATTGCACAAAGTATATCACAAAAATGAAATATGACAAGTTCTTGGCATTTTCATAGTAAACTCCAGTGTTTTAATGAACTCTTGCTTGCTTTCTAAGATCTAGATTTACAGCTGGGGTTCTGAACTGTTACAACCTAACGTGCCTAGGACAGAGTCCTCCAGCTACTAAACCTATTAAGACAGTATCTACTGCTATGTTGATACAACATTTAGAAGAACAAAGAAGAATGTGGGGAGTGGTCACAGATTGTTTTATTCATCTTTTCACATTAAATAATGCCACTCTTTATTGTGTTTCAATACAAAGACTTTCATGAAGTCCTAAGCCTTTCTATGGCAAAAAGAATCTTTCCACTTCTAAATACATATTTCAGTCAGCAATAACAAACATCTCCAAGATGGAATAAATATTATGAACATTCATCTTGCAAAGATTTATGCAGTTTAAAAGAAATGAGAAAACGCATTTCAGCTTTGGTTCAATGGGATTACTTGCAAACTGAGTTAAGCCTCTACAGGTTGAACTGGATGAGTGACAAGACACTTCAAGCTCAAAAAATATTCAGCAGCACATTTCAGTTCTCATTTTCCATCCATAAAAAAGTATCCTATAGTAGCAAGTTTACTTCACTGGTTTTGTTGATACTTAAATATAAAGAGAAAGCAAACAACAAAGATCAAGATCAAGGGGGTCTTCTGGGAGCTAAATACCTACACTATTAAAATTTAATGAGATTTATACACTTAAACTTTAGTTTTCCTTAAAATCCAAGCCAAAACTGGATATCCTTAGAAGTTCTGGACTGAGTAGAACAATGCTTGATACATTTAAAATGCCATCAATCTGACAATTTCATGTAACAGTAGAAGTTGCTTGAACAGACAAGTACCAGCTTTGATTATTAAATTTAACTACCTGTTCAATGATAGAAATAATAGAATATAATACTTTCATTTCCTCCCTTTATAGGTAATGAAGTAAGACTAAGAGTTGCGTTTCAAACATTAATAGGCTGTGGGTCAAGAAAAATCCACCTGCATACTGATGAAGTCTGATATTGATTACATATCCAAGAGTGGTAGTCGTTTACTCTCCACATTTATTACTAACTTACTGAAGCATTACTATTTTGAGACATGAGAAGGAAGAGAATGAAGATGGTATATTAATCTGTCAAACAGATCTAGTAAACACAAAGTAACACAAACATGTGTAAGGAATTAAGACTTCCAGAAGTCCTTTACAACTCTTTCTGTGATTCTATGATTCTATGATCTCATTTCAAATTCCTAAAGAAGTAGAGGATATAACCACTTCCCCTAGGAGGACAGGCTGAAAAAACTAATGCTGTTCAGCCTGGAGAAGAGAAGGCCCCTTCTAGTGGTGAAATTAACTGGACTGTGAAGAAAAGTTTTCAGAATTAGGATCTGATTTCATATTTTTATTAAGTTCCATTTTATATAAGCCACACATTTCTAGACAAAGTTTTAAAAACCTGGTTCCTAAAGGTAATCTTGAAACAAACAGATGTACACATGGAGTAACTGCTGCCAGATGCTGTACATCTTCCAAATACCATATTAAATTCACATTAATGGCGTAGCCTTTTTGTTGTTTTCGATTTCCTCAAAGCCAGCAACAACTAACCTAAGCCCAAGTTCTACAATATAAATAGATACTTCAAGAAGGAAGTCAAGGTTTTTAGCAATAGCTGGTCTTTCTCACTCAACACAAATTTAACTTTAATCAGAGTTCCATAGAGTCATTAGCAGCAGTTCAGCAAGTAGAAATCTAACTACTTAAAAGACATGTTTGGTTTTCCATAAGGAGTAGTGGTAGAATGTATGACCCCTACAGACACAGAAACTAGTGTTTTCTTTAACTAGTTAAAAATTTTAGACCAATAATTAGCCATAATCACAATAGCAGCTCATGAAAATTACACACAAAATATACTATTTCATCTCACCGTAGGCTTTTGTAGAAAAATAGCCTGTTTTAAAATAATGCTTTGACTACTTTGTTTTCTAGTACACTTAAATCTTTATAACTGAGCTGATGTCTTCAGAATCAATTATTTCTAAATTATTTCCAAACAGCTTCTACTATAAGTTAAAAAAAAAATCTTCCAATAGTGATTTTATTTTATTTTGGTCAGGCATTAACTTAGAGGTTCACATCACTGCCAGTACAAAAATTCAGAAGACTACCAAATTATTAGAAATTAAATGTATGTCAAATCTCATAATGTCACATAAACAAATTCAATAAAATTCTGTCCAACTCTGCTTTTGTGCAGTGATAGTTCTGAAATCATAAAAAAATTCCACAAAAAAAGGAAGTTTTATTTAAGTATGACATAGATCTTAACCATACATTGGAAATTCTTTTTTTTGTTGTTGTTGTAGGACACAGAGATACAACACGACTGCACAGGATTAAAGCAGCCTTAGTACAGCACTGCTGTAACTAATCTCATCGTAATGTGCACAAAAGAAAAAAATAAAAAGTAATTTTTACATCCTAAAAAACTTCCCATGCTCCTTCTCCCAATACTTCAAAAAGGATACAGAGCTTTCCTGGTTGAAATCAGTGTGACATTAAATCCTCTAAACTTAAATGGCTACGTTGTATAGGAGATGACAGCACCTCTACTGCTGACAGCAGGATAGCTAGTTGTGGCAATGTACTGAGCTCAGTTCAGATACCTACTTATCCTATGTCATTTCAGACATACGTAACATATTAGACATCAACATACAACTAGCAGGCGTAACGCATGGTCTACACGAGACTCACACATTTTTGCGAGGCTGCAGATGGGACCAACTTCAACATCTATCACCTCTTAATTTGCTTCACAGAAGTATCTAGTACCAATTAATTGTGTCTAGTGGAAACTATAGAGCTACTCGCTCATCTACAAGATGGTCAAAGTGATTAATTCTTATTTAAACCAGGTATTTCCATGGAGACCAAAAATGTGACTTCTTCGCAAGTCCAAACAAAATGCAGTTCACAGAAATTAAACTTCTTTGTTTAGAATAGAAGATTTAGAAGTAATTATACAGAATATTTTAGCACACCTTTTTAGTAAAAAAAAAAAAAAAACAAAAAACAGTTAAACAGATGTCACAGTAAGTCTTTTGATTTTATTGAGCTTATACTAAGCTGAGAGTTGATACAAGAGATGACTTTTAGTTGAGTTGTGCTGAATTCTTACTTAAAAAAAAATAATGTCAATTCAAAATCTGACCCATATCAATTTGAAGTTACTTGAAAGAACTAGGACTGCTATAATCAAGGTATTTTTTCACAATACCTTTTAACTTCTGTCTGCTTAAATTAGTCACTCTTTTCTAGAGCTTGACCATTCTTTTAATGTAACGCAAATCAGGAAATTGGTCATGCATTTTACCTATGCACCTTACTAAATTTAAGTAAAAAGAGGCAGAATCTGAAATTTTGGCCCTACCTGTTTTTTGTTGTTGTTTATGGAATCTATTTTAATACAGAATTCAGAGAAAGCAGAAGACAGAAGTTGCATAAGAGAAAACATCAAAACAGGAAAAAAAAAAGCTCTGAAATTGCTAGTAACTTAAGTTTTACTTACTATTGACATCAGTGTTAATACATAGTGCTGTAAATTCTGTCCATGATGACGAACCATTTTGGTGTCAGCTGTAACCATCACTTCTACATATCTTGGATAAGAAAGAAAACGTTTTTTCCGGGAATGTGGATTATTGTCAGCATCCTCCATAGACACATTTTTAAAAGCATACTCTAAATTTGGAGACTTCCATAAAATGTTTCTCTCTTCATTCAAGCTACTGACATTTGGATGTAGTAAAGTGCCCTTCTTCACCTCCTTTTCTGTAGGGTAAAAAAAAAAAAACCTTAATGCAGAATTCAGTTTCTAAATTTAAAAATAGACGTGCAATTCTGTCTAAAGTAGACAAAAAATATAATCTTACTTCCAAGGGAACTGGTACAAGAATAAAAATATATTACACACAGAAGAAACATCAAATTAGATGTCTTGAACACTATCATACAGTTTTTTCCATATATGGATTCAATGTTAAAAATAAGTTAAGAAGAGACAGCAGTATTGTATAGTTACTAGAATGCAGAATAATCCAAACAGGAAGGCTGGAATGAAATAAGCACTAGAGCTTAAGCAATGAAAGAATGGAAAATAGTTAATTGAAATAGCCATATTCAAACACAGCCCTTTAACATCAACAAAACCAACAGCAAACTATAAAAACTAGACTCCAATCTTGAACTGACTTCATTTATATATGAAAAAAGCTATAGAAATATAATAACTTTTTTGACAGGCCTATTAATATCCATGGCACAGGATCAGAGTCTAAAAGATATGGCTTGGAGACATCTCAATATTTAATACTTCCCAATTTGCTACCTTCAGGGGCTTGTGACATCTGAAGAAAACCTCACACCTTGATCAGGCAGTCACTTAAGCAATACTCACATAAAAACACTTAGGTGAGAAGTGTACCTGAATTCTCACTATTCCCTGGAACTTAAGTGCCTAATGAGGTATTTCAATCCATTCAGTCAGTCCCTACTGTCTTTCTGGAAGCTAGATTTCCTTTTAAGCAGTGGCTGCCAGAGTATAGCTCCCAATCCTTAGTGACTACATCCTTCAAACAAGAGATTCTGACTCAGGAGTCATTCTCGTTTTGAAAGGATTTAAATCTTATGTATTTTATCTTCTAGTAGAAGAGCCCTCCTCAGTAAAATTTAAGCTACTTCTGAGAGGTCAGCTGCCCCCATTAAAGTCAAGACACAACGCTAAACCAGAATGACAGAAGAGACAGCAAACTTCGAGGTGTTTCTTGTCGAGTAGTCACCTGAGTCAGTCACAAAATACAAGAATAGCAACTCGAAAAAACTATTAGCAGTAACAGCTAATAGAAGAAAGTAAGGGCTGACATAGAAAAAGACAGTGTTAGTGAGTACCTATAAATATTTGATGTTTTCAGACTGACTGATGCAATACTAGAGAACCAGCTGAAGCAATAACACACTCATCTTTATTAAGTCACAGAAGGAGTCTGAAACTTCAGAAAATTGGAAAAAATAGGAACCAGAACCCATACTTAGGATAAGAGCTGAAGACCAATCCGTGGACTAGACAAGACAACTTCAGTACTACACTAAATAAAATTCATTTTGTTTATGAACACAAAAACAACAAGAGGATTAACAATAGCCATCATATAGCTATCATTATATCAAACTTCTCTAATTTTCCTATATTAAGGAAACAGGATTTATGAGTATCAAATGTATCAGATGTCCTTCCCTGACAGAGAGATTTGAAAAAAAAAAAAAGTAGCAAGTGAGCTAGACAACTTTAGAAATAATCACTGTGATCCAATTTCAAACTAAGAAGATGAGCTGAAGGAGACTTCAAAGGTGTAGCAGCATTTCATTCACAATGTGAAAAAAAACTAGATGTACAGATACCAGAGATTGGGAAGAGAATTAGGAAATGCTGCAAAGGTAAAACAAGTCAAGACAAAAGATTTAACATTTCAATATTGTATCAGTGAACAAGTAGGAAACAATTCTGAACAACAAAATGGAAGTTAGATATATCCAATGATTTTCATGATTTTCTTAAACAGATCATGGAAATCATCTACATTAAAAATGTCTAATCATTCAGCTTCTCTTTATAATCAGTGGAATGAAACAGACATTTCCATGTAGTAAGTCATGTTACCCTAACAGGCATATCTAAAATAAGTCACATGAATCAGAGGAAGTGATCCTTTCTCTCCTCCAAATATAAAAAGAGAAGAAGGACGTCTAACACAGGTGTAAAATATCTAGAGTTAGATGAAATGGATCACTATTGTCCTTGCAAGTCACATCCTGATCAAGCACCCACTGTTTAACTTAGAAATACTACTTCCACCATGGAAAGCCTTTCCATATACCCTTGTCAAAATGCACTAACTAAAAGAACCAACTCTCATGATCACAAGTCTTCTCCCCTTTAAGAAAAAAGGTGACTAACTCAGCAAGGCTAGCAATGAAATAGAGAAATATCTTATTTAGTACAAAAATACTACACAAATACTTTTTCCTCCATTCCTTTGCAATGCCCACAAGCCCCAATAATAATTGGACAGTAATCCCTGGCTCAGTCTTCTGTAGCTGATACAATACATAAAATAGGAAAATTGACTATTCTCTTTATGCTTTTCTCACAGTAGTTGCTAATATTGGTAGTATTCTACCAATGTGTCAATATTGGCATATTGTACAATACTCAACTCAGCTAAAAGAGCTCTGCTTTGGTTCAGTACATATCTATCATTTAAAATTAATAAATTGGCTCTAAAATCAGCTTCCTGGTATTCAAAGCTTTGCTCTTTACTCTTAAGTGGCAATCATGAATAGATAGCACCAGCTTTCAAAAATACAGAGCTTTAGGGGAAAAAAAAAAAGTCTTTCACTGGAGCTTGTTCAATGGAAGATTATCATAATTGTAGCTTCATGTATCTACAAAAAGCAGGATTTTCAACACATTCTGTGTACGAAGTATGATTTTGGAAAAATCCCAGATCACAACATTAGCCAAAACAATGCTATTTTTGCAGTTTGTGTTTTTAAACAGCTGGCCAGATATTCCTTAAGGTAAAGTTTGGTATTTTATTCTCTTCAGATGCTCTCAATGTTGCATAAGCACTTCTGAAATGCAAATAGATTCAAAATGCATAAAGGCAGATTCCAGTCTCATGTAAGATGTAGAATGGAATTAGACAGGATGTTTCTATATGCCAAACTGAACAAAATTTAACCTGCATTCTCCTTCTTTGAGTCTCCATCTCCAGTATTTTCTCTGAAGCCCAATAAAGGAAGCCTGTATGCTTCTATTAAAATAAAAGCATTTATTCTCACTGGACTTGAAAACGTTTTAGACAATAAAAAATACTTTTAACACAGCACTATTGTAACATGAAGTATTAAGAAAATCATTGCTTATATAGGGTCTTGGCTTCTACACTGAAGCATGCAACATTAAGTAGATCATTCCTCTGTTCTCCCTAGACAAATTCTAAACATCTTATCAATTCTTCCTAATCCTGCTCTTCTGTGTAGCTTTTATAATTTGATAGAAGCTTCAGGGGACCTATCACCGCAACATTTTCTGACCATGAAGATGCATTCACAACCATGAAAAATAGCTCTGAAGTTTTTCACTCTACTAAAAAACACATTAGTTCAAGACATGATGCTTCCTACTCACTTCCTCGTGAGGAATGAAGGTTTTTGTTTTACTTCCAGGTTCCCATTCTCTGCATATGTTCCCACCCTAAAATTACAGTACTCGGTAGTTAGCTCACATACTACGACACTACGACAGTACAGCCGTTCACTTGTGACACATCCTAAAATATACATTTAAATTACTCCCCTTGCTTTTTTATGAATATGAATTTTGTAGTATGAATGTTATTAAAATATCCAAGAGGAAAAACTACATTAATGGGTAATATTATTTACTTTCATTCTTAAGGAGGACATACATCTCAAATTACTCTTTAAGTTTGCAATAACATTAACTTTTGTGACTGTAAACAACAACAACTCTCATGGATCTATCCTTTAAGTGTTTACATACAGAACAACGTATGTATGGTGTAAAAACAAATCAAGAGAGAAGTTCCTGAAACACCAGGATACACCATTACATGCCTATTTCCTCCTATATTTAAATTACCCAGTGGCAGGGAAAAAAGTAATTCTTGTCAAACTTATGTGAAAGAAAAAACAGGTCTAGTGAAACAATCTGGAGAAAAATATGTTTCAAAATGGCAACTTGCCTTTTTTCTTTTTAAATATGAGAACTAACACTTGAAAAAAGTTGCATTGAAAATGAAAGTGTGACTATACCTGAAACTTCACAAGGTTTATGGGATTTCTGATACTTTCTATTAATTTCTTCATGTCTGTATATAAGATGTGGTTTGTTATGCTCATCTTCATGTTCACCTCCATCCGTTTTCATCAGAGGCTCTAAAAAATATTCACCATCATGTGCTTTAAAGGTGCCCATCTGAAAGTAAGAGAAGTAATTGCTTTATTCTCCACTAAAAATAAAGTTATTTTTATAACTTTCATGATATAAACTACTTAATATTTTCAGATTAATGAAAGTAAATTTGCATGAGACAGAAGTTGGAAAGCAAAAGAGTTTCTTTCAGAGTCTTGTTCCATTCCCCAGAGAGGAATATCATAATAGAGACTACTCATAACTAAGGAGGATATATTAACAATATAATCAAGGAACACTAACAAAATATCGTATGTAATCTTTATACAGACTTAGTAAAACCAAGGTTACTGAAGTAAAAAAGAATCTAGGTATAACCAAGCAGGACTGCTGTGGAAACTGCATAGAGAGGAGTGGAAGCCATCAAGAAAGTCAAGGTTTAGCTGCTGTCTGAATTCTAGACTGAGTTGTTGCCTTCTGTCCTTCACATAACTTACACAACCTTTTTCTTCTAAAACTGTTTTGTCCACATATCAGCAGCATTAGCCTGCAGTAAGGACTGATGCTAAGATTCAAACCACCAAAAAGGGTTAAGTGTGGCTGCCATGTGAACACTAACAAGCTGATCAATTCTTTTCTGCTACCCTAAACCCTATTTTAGGTAAGAGACATTTTAAATGTTACATTAAATTTAATGGAAGAAAAAAAACTTAACTGCTGCTTTATTCCTGCAAGTAACTTTTAGTTCTCCCCTACTACCCAGAACTAGAGCAGATATTCTATAGCAGTTTCTTCAGTGACTTGTCCAGTTAACAGCCTTTAAGATTTTATTAAGCAATGATTTCAGCTATGACAAATGCCAACTATGAGAATAACAGCATACAGCTAGTGAGAAAAGTTTTCAAGCATTTTCCAAACTCCATTCTTCTAGAATAGCAAACTTCTACTGGAAAAAAAAAAAGCAAGAACAAGGGTTTATTTCCCTATCATTTCACAGTACAAAAAAAAAGTCACTAATTCATGTTTTTGAGTGAGTTTTATAACTTTGAGAATCCCACTCAGATTCCTTATTTTGTACTCAGTCAAGAGCTACCAGTGGTAAACTACCTAAGAATTCAAAAATGTATTCAGGCATGCATTGACCTATACAGTGAGTAGAGTTAACAGGATGCACCATGACTGACCTAAGTCAATCTAGTATTGCTGATACTCCACCAGAAGTAATCCCGCTTTCCTTTTCCTCTATGTAAGTACTCCCACAGTTCATTTCAGCACCAGCAATTAAGCTTACATACACCGTTTACAAACTCCACTCTCCAGCTAAGATCTACACTTCCTACCAAAGGAAGTTATTTTTCAGATGAAATAGTAAAGATTAGCTGAGGAAACAGAACCATTTACCCAGGAGAGAACTAGGGTGTAACCATGAATACACAGTATTAAATGCCTAACAACATCTGCAGTTCAACTTTCATTATTCTAAAGTCTAAGTATCACAGTCAGAACTGACACAAACAAGTGTAATTCAGAATCTTGTCCTAGTAGTAGGCATACTCAAGTCACCTGGGAAGAGAGGGGAAGCAGGCAATGCTCCCTCTTTTAAAAGAAGACACTGAGAAGTAGCAGTAACCATGTTTATCTGTAGTTCACAATAAACAGAGAAAATCACCAGAAAGCAGAACACATTCTCCTTTGTTACACATAACAAAAGATACATTATAAGCTTACAAGGCAGAAAGTTAGGACAGACAGCTGGAAAGGAAGAATTCCGCACCACACTTCAGAATTATTGCCTTCAGAATTATTCCAATAAGTTTTAAACCAGAAGATGAAAATCCAAGGTCCAGGAGGTTCCACCTTTTTAGACTAGAAAAATTGCACTAGGTTCCCTCTCACTTGTTCACATCCTGGGCAATTGATTCTTGCAGTCTCTATCAGGATCAACTGTCTGTGTAGTTATGTGCATTTGGCTGATCAAGATCTCTAACACAAACTTTTTTTTTTTCCTTTAATTCTCTCCTCAATGTATAGATAAACAACCAATTACTACTGTCACTGACTGGTTAGGTATACATCCCACCTGCAGTCTATGATGACATTTACTGCACATCTCCTATCCAAGTTGATAAAAAGTCTTTACATTGCATGTGAAATGAATATATTACATGAGGGGGAAAAAAAAACAAAAAACAAACAGTGCTTTAACAAGTAGTATATTATTACATCTGCAATTTAAAATCCAAGCTAACATTAAAAACTACTCCACATCAGTAAAATAAATTTGAAGTGCAATACTAAAAAAATCCAAGCCTTTGGAGACTGCAATATCCATATGTGGTTACTGTCAGATTAACAAATGGAAATCAGCATCTCAAAAGGCAAGTCAGCCAAAAAAGCTAACTGAAACAAATCTTGAAACTACCACCGCCAATCCTTAGACTAAAGCTTTATTTTGATTAACTACGTGTTATCTCCTTGTTTTCCTAACATAGAGATCTACAAAATTCAATCACCAGCTACATTGTTCTGCCTGGTTTGCAGTCCTTCATTCATGAAAGTCATATTTTATCCATGGTCAGACAGCAAATAAAAACTAAGCCATTCCTATAAATTAGGCACACAAAAGGACTTTAAGATCCAAATTAAAAAAATAGTGCTGTAAAAGCAAATAAAAGCAGATAACCTGATAGTACAGAGGCAGGTTGATGAAACAGAAGCAACAGCAGGTTGCTCCTGCAGGAAGTCAAATCAGAAGCAAACTGAATTTACTTATCTACAGATGCTTCTCAAATCATGTAACGAGAAATCTGCCCTAAGCATTTTACTTCTGTTCTCAGATAGAGATAGAAGTACATTTAATAGGTCTCTTCAGTAGAAGCAGAATTTAAAATTGAAAAGACCCCACTGTATATTATAAATAAGTGGTCCAAAGAAAGTAAGAAAGAGGGAACACTATACAGGACTATACATAAACACAGACTTGAGGAAATTTATGAGAAAACCCGCATGAGAATGATAATTTATTTCTTGGGTTTAAAATCTTCTGGATGAGTCAGACACTTTATACTGAATCAAGACTGAATGGATCAGCACAGCTATTGACTTTATATGATATGCCTTACCAGCTTGAAGTGGCTTAAAACTGCAGTCTTCATCAATGCATTTGCTCTATTCCAAGAGTAGAAATAAATATTGCACAATTTATGGTTAAAGTATGTACTGTATCCACATACAAATTACATCCTTGTGTATAATAGCAACTTCGAAGAACATATGGAAAACATAAGGGATATAAAACAAGTTTTGGAAACATGGAATTAATATGTCCAACAGCAAAACTGGAACAACTTCAGAGAAATGCTAGAATGACTGTCTTGAAAACATGACTCTAAACTGGCAGACTCCCTCCCAGGTAACTTCTGCTCCTATGAAGATTTTTTAAGCCCTTACAGCATGGCTTTTAAACTCCAACTCAAAAACCTGCAAGGAGTTTACAGCAAGGATACTTTCTCATTCAAACTAAGTTACAAAATACCCTCCTCTTGTATTACGCTCCCTACTTCGCATGTCATGTTAATTCAAAGCTCTTCTCAATCATGTGAGTAAACCCTTCACTCTTCTTTGCCTGCTCCAGGGTTACAATGTTTTCTAACGACAGAGGTAAGAGGCACAGCCTAATTAGCTCCAGGAAGAAAAAAGCATGAGAGATTGTCTGATAAAGGTACACTGCCAGTATCTGCAGAAGACACTTCTACCAGAAGATAATTCAGCTAGAGAAATACAACAAGACAGTTGTAGCTCACTCATTAAACTGAGATAATACAATAAAGAAAAAAGTAATAACTAATAAATAAGCTAAACAACAGAACAAATAAGCCAGCTAATTAAAGAGTTATGCAGTGCAATACCTTTTTGGAAGTGAAATGTATTATTTCTTCCAATCAGGTTCTTAAAAACTGATTGAATAAAATGCGAAAAAAAGCATACAGGAAAAAATATCTAATTTTAAGTCAAACTGCATGCTTTAACTTCATATTTGCCTACCAATTTTGTGACACTAGGATTTCATTAGCAGATAGTAATCATACCTCTGGCAGACTAAATCACACTTCTGAGCGTGGGCAGGTGCATTATCAGTTCTGTTAGAAGTGTCCTGGTCTGGGTAGATAGATACCTAGGTCATGGTTGAATGCTATCATGCTTCCACTCAGGAACACAAAGAGACTGTTTACATTCCATCTAATGGCATAGGGAAAAGCCTATTCACATGGGAAGTGAAAAATTCAGACACAGGTACCCTGGGAGTCTCATTGTAAGTCTACTCTAGGCAGCAAAAAACCTGGCTGAAGCCAAGTAAAAAATGGCACTCCTGAAAGCTTATAAATAAAATTTGTAGTAACAGGCTAGTTATTTTAATATTCCCTCCAGTTCTTTGCTATACACCTATCTGAAGGACAGGCAGAAAAAGCAGGTAGAAGAGCCTGCAGGGATCACAGCAATTAACAAGATTCACTGGAGTGGAAGGAAAATGGAAGGAAATGAGAGGGCCCATTTATCCCTAAAACTTACAGTGAACTAGTTGGACAAATCAAGTTTAAAAATATACCTGTCAACTTTTGCCATAGAAATACTGCATTGAGATTATAGAAAGGTAGCAATTTCACAACGCCCAGTGGAACTGGGAAATGAAGCATACGTACATGTGAATGCATTTATCTAAAGAACTCTCGTGAATACTTTATCAAATTTATATAAATACTCCCCTAAAATGCAAACCCAAGGGATCCTCCAAACACTTAGTCTTAGAGGAAACTCCACCACAATCTTGTCTGTCTCGGTGAACAAGAAGAAAAGCTCACATTTCCAGTTACCTCTGTTCAGGAAGAGCTGTCCAGCTTCAATGTTTTAAGAGAACACAGAAACACTTTTTACTCTCCTAGAGAGCCAAATAATTCCAGAGAGGCCCTTCTACCCTCGTCAGGCAGTTACCACTCAAGCAGTTAGCACATGTAAGGTACAGTGAGAACTTCACCTCATTTTAGTCAATTGCATGCTTTGAATACTTTTGTCAATCTGTGTATGTCCAGAAAATGACCTCTTCTCATACTACCTAACTTAACTACCACAATCTTACATCTTCTACACAAAATGAAGACAAAGAACAATGAGAACTGAAGCTATTGCTGATCTGATAACTCACAGGAAAGCCCATCTTACCCCAAGAATGCACAATCTGCTGGAATCCACGGCAGCCAACTGCTGACCACCACAGAAGGTGGTAGCATTACTTTAGTTTTAAAAATGCAGGTTTACGCAGCATCCCAGCTGGGATCAGTTCACCTAATGCTTTAATTCTGCCTTTACTTGCTCTGTTCTGACTCACGTGTAGAAGCACAGCATCTCTGGAAATAGAGATGCAAACAGCTTGAGGAAGAAAAGAAAAATAAAGTGTTTTGAGGATTTTTTGGGGGGGGTTTCTTAATTGGAAACTTAAGTAGTCATTTTTTAAATGACTTGTGCAGTCAGCAGTTATTTTGCCAAGATGTGTAGGCAGAAGCTGAGTCAGCAATACAGGTCCATATGCAATTATTGTCTACCCTCAGATGTATGGAAGATCTCTAGTGCCCACATGCAGGAAAGCAACGCTAAGACGAGATAACAAGGTAAAAAGTCAGCACCATCCACTCTGTGGTCAACATGCAAGACCAGGAAGATTTCAGGCAGCTGCAGTCATCAGAATAGTCTCCTGTCCAAAGAGATTGAGCATCACAAATGAAAATACTTAAGAACTGACCCTGCTTCTGACAACACACATTAGGGAAAGATAGGAATGCAAACCAAAGTAAGACAAGAAAATGCAAATGAAGTCAATAGTAAAAAAATAATTAAATAGGAACACAGAGGAAAAAAAGCCATAAACAAAGCAACTGAATACCAGTGTTTCTTCCTATAAGTTCACTCTACTTCTGAATTGTTTTTGTTCTATTTAGTTTCTTACAAAACCATTCACATTTTACTCAGTCAGTCCTTATTCCCAAAACCATTTGGTACTGAGTGACAAAATAAATGCAAGGGCCAATAACAGTAATAGTGCCTTTTTTTTTTTTATATATACTGTTGTATTGCAGATATTCAGGGCTAGAGATTCACCTTGTACTCTCTATGAGGAATAAAACCAAAACTATTAAGTGCAAGTGTCAGGTCAGCCTGTCAACATGAATAAGACTATGTTTGTCCAAACAAGAATTGATCGTCTTGACATTTTAGTATGCCTTTTTCCTTGTTTATGAAAGAAAAAAAAAATCTGTAAGAACTAGTACGTGGCCTATAGATGCTCACAGACGTCAGTGATCTGAATACTGAAAGCTGACCTGACATTTAAATTTAGAAAGTAACTTTTTGGAAGCTGCACCTGTATGTTATAAGCATATCTTCCAGTTACAAGTGTTAAAATTTTCTTTGGAAAACCACTATAGCTTAACTAAATGAAGTTACTAGTAGTATGCAGCACAAAAAAAAAAAAGTGGGCAGTACTTTCAAGGCAACAAATCTGTTACCTGCAATAGAATTCCACAAGAAATTAGATCTTGATAAGATACTTCTGTAGGTTGCTCCAGAAGTAATGCCTCCTACCACACCACCATCTGCCTTTGAAGTCATGGGCTAACACAATGAAGTAGAGGCTGAACCTTCCCATGAATATTCCATTACATTTTGTTGCCATGTGACAGACAGCAGCAGAAGGGCAGTCTGAAAGAATGGCATCCGGCATGGAAGTTTATATAAAGTAAGAGGTGTGTTAGTTAATTCCCCTTCACAGGAAAAAAAAAAAGGCACCCACTGACATTCATTAACGCTTGCTGAACCATTACAGAAGCCAAGCAGTGGCTTCTGTAGTCACTTCAGCAGCAGCAGCATGAAAGATAAGGTACATTCTGGATGGCAATGCACAGCTGTCACACGACAACATGAAGAACATCCCTACCAGCTCATCCACACAAACCTGCTGAAAAATTATGCTGAAAAAATAGTACAATTTCTCAGCTGCAAAACACTATCAAATACTGTTATTGTCCTCTTCGTATCTATCATAGCTTTCATGGAAATAATGTAAGACAACACTACTTTTGTAGCAACCTACATAGTTACAAATAATGATTTCTCACAGTGGGATACAATACAAATTGGCATTTGTTTGCATTTGTCAGTGATGTTGTAGCCTATACTTTCTTGAAAGTTAAATTGCTTTCACCTATGATTTTGCTGTCAAGATAATGTTTGAGAGGTCACTTTTGTCACTGGACTCATGTGGGCTTTCTCAGCAGATCTTGTTTCCCACGTTAGTATGAAGCTAAAATGGACCAATGCAGTAAAAAGAGATTTAGATCTTAGGAAAATAGAGTGAAATGAAGCGCAAGACTTCCAAAAATCACTCCAAAGATGTAAGAAATGTGTGTATGCAATCAGACATTCAACAAGACACCCAGGCCATCACTATAGATGACCTTCTGCCTTTGACAGCCTCCCAAACTTCCCTAATTACAGGCTCCCTCCTTGCAATTACTACAGGCTCCCGACTGACCTTCTAACCTCCCTTTGCCATTTGCATCCCTGAACCCAGAGCACACTGAAACATAACACAACAAAACTGCATACAGGGTGTCAGAGGCCATTAAGCAAAGCTCCATGGGTATTCTGCGTTGTAAATGCTCTTGGCACACTCAGGAAAAAAGCTTAACTGAAGGTGAAAAGAGCTTGGGGAAAAAACCACACTCAGCTTGACAGTGCAGTCAAGAAAAGTAGTAACTTGGGAAGCAGCAGCGAAGCTGCCAGCATAGGTGATGCAGAGCTTGGGGAAAGGAGCCTACAGGATAACGTCAAAGTACATACATGGTGCAACTTCAGATCACTCTCAGGTACATCTTAAGAGCAACTTTTTGAATTTCACCTTTTATTTTCCTACAAGTTCACATTCTTCATCCGTTCCTAGCTTTTAAAGCACTGGTCTACAGCTATTGCCTTACACATGCAAATTTGGAAGATAGAATTCTATCTAATAATTTTAAGCAATCCCTTGTATTTTAATTTCCACACACAAAACTCAAGTTTCGCATGGGAAAAAACAGACCCTAGAGAGAACAGATTTTACTTAAACAGAATACAGAGCTGCAGTCTAATTTCTACTCACAAGCAGCATCTTACCTCAGCAGCAATCCTTAAGTCACTTACATCTCTACATTTATCCACAAAGCACGGTATTATTCAATGGAAGAGAAATCACTGACTAGCTTACTTTCACATGTACATTTGTTGAATGCACAAGACAAATACATTTTAAAACCCCTGATCTACTAACTTTCCTAGTCTTTCAATACAAAAGCAGCTGTACTGGGAAACTGCAAAATGTGTTTAGGGAAGACAAGATACCACAGAAAGAACTCTTCTCCAAAGAGCTGCTCTCTACTAGCAGTCACACAAGGAGCGTGAACACAAAAGAATGAGGAAGAACAGTGGGCTGAAGGCACCAAACCAGGTTGGAGAATACTCTTTGCATACATCAGCTGGCTGTGACAGTCTCCTTATCCCCTCACAGTCCCTCCATGGGAGCTAATCATGTGCCAGAGAGGACCAACCATCCATGCAGGGCTCTGCTTCCTCTTTACCAAACCTCACCAGGTTCATTAACAAGGAGAAGGTGGCCATAATGCTGGGGTATCACAGGCTGTGACATCTACGCTCCCCAAGTCTATGCCTACCTGGCAAAAGGTGGTGGAATAAATAGCAAGAGAAGGTCTGGGGAAACTCTGGGAAAACTCTGGGAAAGAAAGGTATTTGGTAGAAGCCCAGACCAGGGATTCCTGACAGCCAAGAAGTGACAGAGGCCGTGAAGTATAGCCAGAAACTTCAGTGGAAGTTCACAAGGTTCATCTAGAAGATGTAAGGGTTCAACTTACTGCTATTCAACTGCTTCTGAGGGGAATAATGCATAGTATAAATTGTAATGTTCAAATGAAGTACAGAAAAAGAAAAGTACGACATTTTCATTATTAAAGGAAGGATTGCACTGATAGTTTGAGAACCGCCAAATAATAGGCTGTTGGGACAGCTTTGAAGTACAGTAGGTACACGTTTTTCAGGTAAGTTCTTTCCCTTCAAGTAATGAAAATTGACTACTTGCAAGAAGATCATTAAAATAGGCAATAAGTAGCTAAAAGAAAATATAATCTCCTCTATTAAGCTTCTTGTATTTATCTTGTGTAGACTACAGCACCATTCTCAGTATCATGCTATATGAATGAACTTGTACATGAAAAACATTTGCAATTACTTGCAACAACTCCTCTTATCAACTCCTTCTGTGCCCCAGGTGTGCAACAAACTAAGGGCTTTAGTGTAGATTCAAATTGGGTTTTGTATAAAGCAGACCAGAATCAATGAGATCTGTTGGTAAAGCAAGAAGGCAAAGCTGTGATGCATACAGAATTAAGGCTTTGTAATGTTGTCTTCTTCAGCAATGTCTGCAGACCTGCTCAAGTCCAAAGACCTCAATCCAAAGACAAGGTGGCATATAATTACAAATCCAACAGTTAGCACTAGACAATACAAGTGTCCCTCTGAAGTATCACCTCTTTCTGATGCTTTCCCATCACACACAACCTTCTTTCAACACACATCACACTCTCCAACATCTTTCCACCCAGTTCCATCCTATCTTCTATATACTACTATAAAGAGATAAGAAAACACTGTCACTGGATTGTTTCAGCTCCCAGAAGTCCTGTATGTCTATAGTGCAGCAATAAGAAGCATCACACAACCCTAACTTGAATTTAAACTAAGACTTACAGCATCCCATATTGATGTGTGTAGCTATTTTAAAGCACTCAAATTTCAGTGACTGTTATGGCAGTAACTGCAGCTTTCATAGAATCATAGAATGGCCTGGGTTGAAAAGAACCACAGTGATCATCTAGTTTCAGCCTCCCTGCTATGTGTAGAGTTGCCAGCCGCTAGACCAGGCTGCCCAGAGCTCTTAAGTGTTTCATAAGTAGTGATACAGCAGAGCGCCAGATCTGTTTCTGTTTCATCTTGTTTCTAGACAAGAAAACATGAAATGCAGCAACGCAGTACAACTGCTCTGACATACAGTGATGTGGTACTATTTCTTCATTATACCCCTGGAAAGACCTAAATGCTATCAAAGTAGAAGTACAGAATCTACTACAGTTTTGATTTCTCCGTTCAATTCAATTGTGTGAAAAAGCATTTTATAGTCACACTCCCAGATAAGCCAGTAGGAAACTTCCCATTCACTTCAACAGAAAGATGTTGCACCACCAAGAACATGACACCTGCACAGAACAGCTGAAAACACAGGAAAATATCAACACTCAGTCTTCTCTCATTATCTCAAGAACCATTATTCTAAACTTATACGTAGATAACAGCCATCTAGCTGCAAACACCTGTCTGATGCCAACTGGCAGCATCATTTTACCAAACAACAGCTCCCTGAGCCTGAGGCACGGTTTGTTTTCTCCCTTATAACTATCGGGTGATGCAGCTCTTGAAACTCAGAATGTTACATCAAGCAACGCCACCACCGGCCAGCAAAAGACTCTTTGAAAGCAGCGTCTGTATATCCCGTCACGATTGCAAGCCAGCAGTGCCAACACACTGCATGACCAAACGCTTGGAACGCCGCCCGAGAGCTTCCGAGCCCCGCATCTCACTGCGTGCCTTTCAGGAAGGAGATGAATGGGGCCGGGGAGCGCACGCACTTACCAGGCCGCCGCAGACGCTGAGGACGGCCACGTGCGCCTGCTGCGCGTTGACGTGCCCGCGGTAGAAGCAGTGCCGCAGGTCGGGGGAGGGCGGCTGCCGCGGGGCTCCGACGTGCACCGCAGCGAACTGCGCGGCGATGAAGCCCGCGTCGGCGCTCAGGTTGAGCTGGAAGAGCTGCCCGTACGCGCTGAGCCGGTAGTGCGTGCGGAGAGCTGCGGGCTCCGAGCTCCTTTTCCTCCTGCTGAAGTGACGCGCGTGAGGAAAAACTTCTCCGAACTCATTCACCCGGACAGGTGTGATTATTTCGTAGGAGGACAGCTGCTTCACTAAGGTCTCTGCAACGGAGAGCGCGGGACTCAGCCTCGCTGGGCAGCGCGGAGGCGCGGCGCTCCCCACGCGGAGCTGCACCGTTCTCTCCGCAGAAAGCCCCCCGCCGCCGCCCCGCCCGGTTCCCCTCCCTTCCCCCGCCGGCCCCTCCGCAGCCCCACGGGCCGCCCGCCGCCTTTGTTGCCGCTCGCTTACCTTGTCCCGGGTGGAGGCGGAGCGCCCACGACCTGGCGACGAGCAGCGCGAGGGGGCACAGCACAGCCGCCAGCCACTTCGCCCCCCGCATGGCTCGCTCCGCGCCCGCAGCGCCCCCGGGCCGCCGCCTCAGCGGCCGCGAACCGCCTGGGCCGCCCCCGCGCCGCTCGGCTCCCCCATGCCGCCCGCGTCCCCCCTCGCTGCCGCCGCGCTCCTCTCACGAGGCGGGAAGCCGCCCCGCACCCGCAGCCCTTCTCCTCCCGGCCCCTCGCATCCACTCCCAGCTCCGCTCCGCCGCCGAGGTGGGCGAGGGCGGCCCTTCCTCCTTCCCTCCGCCTCCCTCGCCCCTGCCGCAGCCGCCGGCGAGGAGACGAGGAGGATGCCAAGCCGCCTTCAGGCGGTGACCATCCCTGGACCCGCACTTCAAAGCGGGCCCCGGGCCCGGCCCGCCCCCGGGGCAGGCGCTGCCCAATGGCGGAGCGCGGCACCTCCTCCGCCCTCAGCGCCCGCCCGCGCCCGGCGCCCCGCGGCTGTGAGGGCTCCGAGCCGGTGGCCGCCTGGCACTCCGCGTCCCCTGGTGGAAGCGACCGAGAGCCCGAGAACGGTGTCGGTAGCGGGAGGGAAACGGACTCCTGAGACGGGTGCTGGTTTTTAAGGAGAGCTGTGAAGCCCGGCTGTCCCAAATTCACCCCAAGAAGGGCTCCGTAAAGCTAGGAACTGTCCCTTCACCTTCCGCTTTGCCCACAGGCACCCTGCTGATCTCAGGTCACCGTGAGGCCCGCAGGCGCAGCCCCGGAAAAGGCGACCTCCACACAAAGCAAGGTCTGACACCAACGGACTGCGATTTGTGATAGCCCCAGAAGCTCCGGGGGCAGAGCAGTCTCACACCCCACTTCAGGACTTCTAGAAATCTACTGTGAAGGGCTAGTCAGAATGCATCACCCCGGGTGCCTCATGCCCTCCTCCTACAGAGCGTGTACAGACCAGTGCCTGCCAAACCCCTTCAAAGCCCTTCAGATGAATGCAGCCCATCTGTACTAATTATACACTCATGATACTCTGTTATGTACTGTGTAAATAACGGTATTACTTATTAACAGCTAAATAACTAAAGCTTTTGATGTGTTGAGTAGTTTAATTAAAGATTTATTAGCAGTTTCCCTTCTTAAAGTAGATTTGATCATACAAACTCCAGAAAGTTTCCTGATTGCATTACCAAAAGTCTTCAGGTTTATACAGTGGTCAGAGTTGATGGTTATACAGTTGATACACTACAGAGTTGATGGTTTGTCTGGGTTCCAGGAAATCCAGAAGGATCACCCCTTTCCTATCCCAAAAGTAATTTTTGAAAAGTGGCCAGATTCTGCCATCACATTTTGCTGATGCCCAATGATTTAGACCATGTCTGGCATTCAAATCGAAACCCTTTCTGTATAAACCCTTTCAGAAACCACTGAACACTATATTTAACAAAAAGAGAAAGCTCTACAGATATTATGCAAAAGCTTGATTTGCAGTTGCAATGCAGATTAGCTGCGTAGAGAAAAGGAGAAAAATAGTGTTTTTTAGCCACTTGTATAGTATTCATGTTACCTGTATGGCTTTGGGCCATAAGTTGCTGTCATTCAACCTGACCTCTGTCCACATGGAATTGGTTTGAGTCTTGTGATAAGTAAATATAACCGTGTATATCAAAGGAAGGGGCATATTTTTATTAAGAAGAAACATAATTCCATCAGAAAATCCAGAATGCGTAGAAATAGCAAACATACTATGATGAAGACAGGCATGAGGATGAAATAAAGCTGGAGAATTATGGAAGCTTTTTTAAGGAACAATTGCAAAAATATATAATTAAAGAGCGAGATGAAAAAGTAGCATTGGTTTTAGAATAATTGGTGATAGCTCCATTGGATCTGCTGTCCATAAAAGAGAAAGAACTGATGGATTGGAGCATGGCAGCATAGGCTGGCTTGGAAATTAGGTTTGAGGAGAAGCTTGGGCTAGGTGACCTTCAGAGGCACCTTCCCTGGCCAGATTATTCCATGGTTCTCTTAAACAAATTAGAAAGGATCCTGGAGAAAGCTTTAGAGATCAAATGGAGAGGAAAATCAGTATCATTAGACCTACTAAAAGAACACAGATATAGGGAGAAAAAAATCAGGAGAAAAGCTACAAAGGAGGGAAATTGAAGAGGAAGAAAGAATAATCAACTGAAATATTTGACAAGATCTATCAAGGCTTGAAGTTATAGATGGGTGAAGCTCCAGCTAAGGCTGTGGGACTGTGCTGGTTTACATCTGCAAATACAGTCCTCAGAAAAGCACTGTGGTCTGACTTAATTAAATCTGCACTGACATTAAAGCTTGCTGTTGAACAGTTGCCTTTAAAATGCCTCCTACATTAGTGAAATACATCCATCTATTTACACTGTTGTTTCTTTTCACTTATCTCTTTCAGCCGCTATGTTTGGAATGAAGTGTGTTGTGCCAATTACTTTGCAAATGAATGAAATAAAAGGATATTTTGTGCTCGTTGAGACCCCTCGCTTTCCTCAGTGCTGCAGTGGGACTGCAGTGGGACTGCATGGGCAAACTGAACTGCAATTATGTCATGATTAGTCAAATATTTGTAATGCACGCTTAGCACACTGCAGAAGATAAGGCTTACCAGGCAGAAGCATGGGATGTGTAAAAACGCACACTTAGTAGTTAATGGATTTATTCTTTAGCTCCAATACATTCTACCACAGATTAGCTATTAAATCATTGCACTTGTCCTTGCCTGCATTTTATTAAATTGGTCTTTTGTTTGACTGGAAGTCGCAAAGTGGAAGAAGATAGCAATGTAAAAGCCTTTAGCAAGGCAAAGGCCACATTTAAGTCAGAGAAGTTGCTATCAAAAATAAGATTGATTAAAAAATTTTATGTGGAGAGTATATGAAGTATATGTTTTACACTCTCGTTGTATCTTAGCATTTTTTCTTGTGGAGTGCAATTTAAATCGATCCCTCAGGTTCTCTATTTACTCCTTGTCAGGAGATGAAGCCAGTTGTACAGACCTGCTCAGTCACTTCCTATGCATCACCTTGACTAGTGTTTATCCTGAGATGTTACATTTACACTGTGATTGGACACATACCATGAAGCCCACGTTATTCCAGTGCTTCTCAGCCTGTCTTCTACCCTTTTTTTCTCCTCCTTGGGTACACCCCATGCCATTGAACCTGGCCCTCAGCTTCCTTTCCTTCCTTTCCAGAGGGATGCCCACCCTGCAGCTCCAAGGGTATGCAAAGACATCTGACTGTGATACCCTATGACAACATAGAGGTCACAGTGAAATATCGTCCCCAGCATAAGTAGAATAGAAGCTAAACAGCCTTAGGATCCTAACAGTAGGTCTTCTCCAGTCTTGGGAACAAGATGACAAGTTCTGTGAGCCATAGAGCAGTGCATAAAGATGGATGAAGGTGTGAGAGCAACAGGGATGCTGCCGGAGATCATCTGAGGTGAGGTGGAAGAAACCCTGGCTGTGTCCTATTCTCCCTTACTGGAGGGACTGTCCCTTCCATCAGCCTAGCCACTGCCTGGGCAGCCTAGGAGAGCATTGCTGCGTGCACAGTGCATTTGCTGAGGACACTGGGGAACAGGGAGCTGTTCACAGTGACCCTGCAGATGAGCCTGTGAACGCACAGAATTTGAAGGACGTGAAATCAGTGAAAGCCTATAGAATCCATTATAAATCTGTAGTGGTTTAGAACAGCGTTCTAAATAGTTTCCACAGTCAGATGTAATAACCTGTTTCATTCTTAGGTTGCTGCAGATGCTCTTAAAAAGATGAGAGGGTTGTTCCTACAGTATATATACATTTATATTAAACTGTTTATATCAAACTGTAATAGTTTTGTAAAACTGGTGACTTACAATAAGGTTAATGTCTGCACTTTTTCTCAAATCAAATGCAACTGGAAGTTCATAACTCTATGTTACTTAATATGAAGTATTTTCCAAGTTTCATCTGTGAAATGCCAGCTTACGTAGAGACTGAGATATATGGCATACGGTGCTTCCCATAGTTTTTATTGTATCCTGCATTATTTGTGACTGGCAGAATTTTGCAGTATTGCCTTTACAGCAATTGGAGACAATGGAGATCTAACTACTGGCAAAATGTATTCATTGCAAACAATTAAATCTATGCCAGACAGTCCCAGCTACTAGTTAAAGAAAGTTAAAATTGATTCAAATAATTTCTCTGTATCACAGGTGAATATAGGCACTTTACACACCTGCTGGAAGGAAAGTGAAGAAACGTGTGCCAGCTACAAGGAATTGCACCCAGTGCGGTACAACTGCCATGGAAGTTCTGGGTCTCAGTGTCCCAGGCAGGAGCTGACAGGCTGCTCTGTGCTAACCCAGGGGCAGGAATCCCACTCTGCACTTCACCCTGCCTTGGGGCTCTGTCAGCACAGTGCACCTGTTTTATCAGGGGGGAAATTTCAGCTTCCCAGGGCAGACAAGTGTAGGTTACTGCATACTCATGGAGTGCATAAGAGAAAACCCTCTAACCTGAGATTCACAAATGACCCCCCACAAGTCATTCAGAAAAAGAAGAATCAGTGTCCTCTGAAGATAAAGGCATGTGTACTCCTTCTGCCAACAATGCAAGCTTTTTTTTTTCAAGTCACAAGAACACTGCAGCTGTTACTTTGGCTCAAGAGAAAGTATTCCTACAGTAAGGAGACATAGGGCCCAATTCATCTCTCGTATCAACACTGTTAGTTATGCTGGGGATGATTTGTCTCACATAGCACTCTCCTAGCTACCCAGCCTTTTTCCAGAGACCCATTCGGGGCAATACCCTAAAATTACTCCAGAAGAGAATGTAAATTTAATATTGCAAGGCACAAAAACCAGTCATAAAATTGTGAGCATCAAATTGCTAATAGCACGTGAAATAGTTCCTAATCACATAACTTAAACATGTGTTTAGCCCATGTTATCCTCTACATCTTAGAAATGCTAGCTTTAGAGGAGCTAGACTCCACAAAGCCAGAAGTTTGTATTAAAGTAGATGTCCATATGAGTGAACTCACAGAGAAGGATCTAGACACATCTGAACTGGATTTGTTGTGCTAGTGGGGCTGTTTGTTCAGATACGTGATTTTTTAACCTTTCCTCATACACTGCTTTTCCTACTTGGAGATTCACAAGAAAAATACCGAACTGACTGCCAGGACAAAAAATAGATGTGTGCTCCAGTGGCAAAGCAACAAGCAGCTGAATGTGAGGAACTACGGTTATTGTACGAGGCCTGTACTCAGCACTCAGAGCTGATTTACAGGTAAAGGAAACCTGAACTCCTTTTGTAATTTTTTTTTTTTTAATAGAAAAAATCATATGACACCAGTAACTCTTTCTTTCTTTTTTCTTTTTTCTTTTTTCTTTTTTCTTTTTTTTTCACTTCAGCATGTATACTTCTAAGTAATTTACCAAAAAATATTTGCAGTTATAATTTCAACTCATTTTGGAATCCGTTATTCTGTATGATTCAGCAATGCAGTACTTCTGTCTTTGTTAAACCTAAAGGATTATCCCTCAGTTGCCAGACTATACACGTTCTCTTTGTATAAATCAGTGATGCCCTAGCTGGACTAAATGGTTATATCTTCAAGGAAATTACAGTGACATTTTTTGTTTTGATAAGCAAACTCAAATTCACTAGATGATTTTGACTGAATTTAGTTTTAGATTTACAAAACTAATGCAGGAGGAGACCTTTCTGATCTCAGCCTTGAGTTACAAAATTAACCCAAGGGAAAACACAGGTTTAATCCTATTTCTTCCAAAGGAGATTTGATCTTGCGTTTCCTTTAGCTGTGCAGTAAAGTAAGCTGGGCATGCTTGTAACTCATTTTCTTGACGATGTTCCACTATATATTTTCCACATTCCATTTCCCTAGCGGAAAATCTGTTACAGTATAGCAGTTAGATCAGCTTTCTGTTGCGTGGTTTCATAACTCATTATGGCAGCAACAGAAATCAAACTCCAGGATCCTGAATCATTCTTGTTGAGGTCTCTAGGCCTCGGATTACTGGGTAGAACTTTTCCTTACAGCTGAAGCAGCTTGCTTTACTTTGGCAGCTTGAAAGAAATGGCATCAAAGTAAAAGCTTTTCCAGTTTTTTCTTTTACATTCTCTGGTCAAGCATGTCAGGAAAAAGAATAATAAGATTAGGGCTCAACAAAGGAATTGAAACAAAAGCTTGGTTCAGACTCTGAACAAAAAGTTAATAACTTTGTATAGTGCCATGCTGGACCTGAAATATTTCCCTTTAATGTTACATTTGTGAATAGATTTAAAGATGACTGCAAAATGGATAGGTCACAAAGGGTACAAAATGTATAAATTGTGAGATTTTTGTATAGCAGTACAAGGATACTTCACTCAGTGCTTCAAAAACTGTGACGCCACTGTTCAACTTGATGTAAGATGTATAAAGTCACTTCCAGCAAGCAAGATGTACAAATCCAAGATATTTTATTTGTTCAGGGAGAGTTTGTGCTATCTATAAGTAGCACACAAACTTTAATGTTACTGATTAGTAAAATCCAAATAACTTGCATGCAGCCCTAAGACTTTCCTTTGATTTTGAGCCATCAAGAAGTAAAACATTCATTCCCTCCTTTTTTCCCTCCTAAGACCTATTCCCTCTTCTTTTAAACTTTTTCATTTCAAAAACCAAAGATACATTAAGCTTCTGTACTCAATAACTCATTTGTTACTAAAGAATGAGAAACCCTAAGTAGTTTCACTGTGATTTTAACATTAATCTCCCACACATGCATAACGATAAGCTCTTTCATTACACTTTCAGACAATAATGAGCAGTTTCATTCAATAGATAATGAAAGTATGAGACCATTCCTTTTAATGGATCTGACTGCCTACAGAAACAAAGCTGTTACGCTATGCCTTTGCCAAAGAAGAGTACTGCCTAATCTTGAAAATTCATGAAATCTGTTAGATGCTTCTGAAACTGTGGTCAGAGCTAGTTAGCCTTGAAAACTCATCTTAACCTAGAGAGATCAGTAAGGATCTTTACTGCTACCTCATCCTCTCAAAATACATATTGTGTGCCATTTATGTGCCTGTAAACATGCATTGCATTTTCTAGTAAAACTGCACATTTCCCACTTCTAGTTTATGCAAACTTCAAATATTATTAAAGTTTTCTTAAAAGTGGCTATAGAGATATGCTGCCATACAGATCTGTGCATCGTGTAATACTTCAACTCACAGAATTACCTAATGGCACGCAGCCCATTTAAGGAGGAAATTGCTTTGCTGAAATTCAAACTTCCTCCTGACCAAAAAATTACATCTATGTTTCAATAGTGAGTTACCTGGAGATCAGCCACTCATTAAGTCTGGCCATTTCAAATCAGTGCTCATGTGGAGTAACTGCACACAGTCATTTCACGCATGCATCCTCTTGAAACTATTCAGGCAAAAAGAGTAGCTGTGGTGATTTCTGAATGGCCACCCTACTTCTGTTTCTAGAATACACAGACAGTCTATATCCTAATTTATATAAAATGAGATTTTATTCTTATAGATACTGTATCTTTCTCTGTGTATTGGCATCTTGTAGCCAATTAACCCACTGCAGAACAAGTACCAAGGGAGTTGAAGAACAGTAGAAAATGTAAACTGAATTCAATACTTGGATTTCTTAGGGAACCAAAGTAAATTAAGAGATAGGAAAGCATCAATTTTAAAACTTGAGCTGTCAGTTCTGATTTTTTTTTCACTGATTGCTGCATTTTGAACTAGCTAAAATTAACAGAACACTTCTGGGGAAACCCTGAGCTTAAAATACAAGTCACACAAATGGCTACAGTCCTGACACTGGTATTTAAAAACATCAGCTGAATTCCAGCTGTATTCGGCTGAGCAGGTGGTAGAAGGAAATAGTGCCTTATCTGAAACAGTGATCCCAAGTCAGCAGGTGGTGGCATCACTCAGGCTTCTAATGAAAAGCAAATCTGCCTCATCAGGAAGATTAACAACTAATAGAGAAAAACGCCATTCGTCCTTAATATGTATTTTAGTGATTCATTTCACAAGTATTTTAACCAGTTATGGTAACTCAAAAGCATGTAAGAGATGTCTTAATAAAATCACTATACATTTAAGAATTGTTTCTTTGCTTAGGGGTTTATTTTTAATACTCAGTCTATACTTTCCTCTTGAAAATGAATGTAAACGTACTGTGAAGTCTCTGTTACCCTGTGATCCATCTCTTTTGCTCCCTGGATAGGAGCTGGTGCCTGCAAACTTCGTTGCTCTCCAATGTCCACCAGGACTGCCATGGCTATTCTTCTCTTCCTACATGTATTACAATCCAGACCATCATTGAGAAAATGTTACTGTAAGATATGCAATCATATTTCTTCGATGAAGTAATGTCATGTGCCATGTTATACCCCTTTTCTAAACAATATTTTCATTTATAGAGTACAGCATTTTTTTCTCCAAACTGCCTTGCAGTTCATTTACCACGATCGCATTCAGTACATTTTCTCGCAGGTTTTGGAAGTGCAGCAGATATATATGCACGCATTTTCTAAGAAATGCAGCTTTGTTTTCAGTAATGAAGTTCCCTTAAATTTCTGTTTCTAGACAACTTTGCTGCAAAATGTACTTTTTTAAAAAAAAAAGATACACACTTATACACACGTTGTTCTCACAGCTGGCTCGAGTCCACATACTATGTTAAGTGATAAATATTTCCTTACACTCATTACTTTTGGCCATTAAACACAGTCCTTTCAGTTCTGAAACATTTTACACCCAATTACCTCAAAAGCATGGTGGGAGAATCACATACTTTATTGGCTAAAGGATGACTTTTGACAGTAGATGGAAACTTGTATGGGTTTCAGCAGCAGGCTGTGACACATACTGCTTGCATGAGTGAATGTCCCAACAATATGCTCTTGTGTGCCTGCAGTAATGCATTATATAATACTGCAGCACAGAAAGAGACTTACTCAGAAACATGGCAAGCACGTTATGTATCTGGAAGTAGAACTAACTTGTGTTGCTTACACAATACTACTATTATTACTCTATCTTATGCCTTGTTGGAAAGTAATCATCTGCTTCTGATTGTAGAGAATACCCAAGGCCAGACTGTTCTGTGCATTGCATTGCACTACATTTGACTATTGAATTCAGACAGATTTGTCTGGTATTTGATCATTGTAATTTAGAGGCAGACATAATACCTTGCAGGGAGACACTTAAATATTATCACCTGAGACTTTCCTACTCTTTCTTAAAGGTGGAAATGTAATGGCCAAACGTGGCAGACAGAAAATCTTCTTGGCTCACTTTGGTCCTTTGAAATATCCAGAACTTGATCTCTATAACCACAGATAAAAGCCTACAGAGAAACAGATCCCTTGCTTGACATAGTAAGTCTGAATACATTCGGTAGGCCTCTTACATCTAGCAATTAACCCACAGAAGACAGTTGTATTGGTATAGTATTCAGCTCTGCTCAAATTACTCCCCCTAGTTTTCCATGTTCCTTTATGGAGTCTCCTTTCGATGCAAGTTCACCACATGCAATATATCCATTTTTTATATTCTAAGGTTTTTGTATTTCTGCAGTGCACCAAAGTATAAGCTAAAACTCAAAACTTTTATGGAAAAGAAACTAAGTTATGAAAAAGAAATGAAGTGTTTTTAGATTTCTTTTTTTTTTCAAACAATATCTGCTAGGTAGCATTATTGTGCTAAATACTCCATGGACTTTAGTTTATTCAGTTGTCATTTGGGTGGATGTATAAAAAAGGAGGCAGCTGCAGAAAGCTTCAAATGTAAAGGAAAGATCTCAAAGTTAGAGAATTAGAAATAGCATCCTCTTATGAGAATTGTTGAAAGTAAGAATGGAGTAAATGTCACATACCCGGCTGGGGTACTAGTCAGGGAAGGAGCCTGGCAGGAGATGAGAGGGAGAATCACCTCTCGCAGCATTTGCCCCAGTGACCTGGCAGAAAGCTGAGTGGGGTGGGGTGACATCGGGGGGAGGTGACAAGAGGTACAGAGCCACCGGCCATTCACGCTGTGGGCAGGAGGGTAGGAGTCCAAGCACAGCCATAGGATACCTGCTTTGCCTTTACTGGGAAGTGAAACAGGCAAAGTGCTTCAAGCATTTCCCTCCAAACTTGCAGGTAACTGAGAGATATCTGTGCTTTCTTGTTATTCGGAGCTGGTTTGGTTTGCTGCTGACAAATGTTCAGGAAGGTAAGCTTCTGGTGATGACAACATTTGTGCAGAGTCAAGGAACTATGGCCCTCATGTAAGTGAATACACAGAAGTATTTCTGCAGTAAAAATCTCCCCCTGGCATTTGGAAAGCTCACTGTGAACAGAGCTGATTCAATGCCAAGCAGTCGCACCAGACCCAAGCATGCTCTGTTCTCACATGTACTGCTGTGGGCCCAGGAACAGAGGACAATCCCTTGCGCTGGGAAACCAAGAGGTTGCAACCAGAGCCAGTGCTGTGCTGCACAATCCTCACAGAAGAGCACCAAAGTTGTGAAACTGTAGGGTCAGCTAAACAGCGTGGGAGAGATCAGCAGCTTTGGGACCCAACCAGAAAGACTCTGCTGTTCAGTGGGTTCTGTTGTAGGTGGTACATAAGGACTCGGCTCACAGTGCCATTCAGGAATGCCTTGTGTTTCCCTCAGACTCCATGGAACACATCCAGCAATGACAACAGACTACTCACAGCATTCTCTAGTAGAAATATTGACTGCATGATCTTTATATGATATGAATAATGTATTATGGGGCCCTGGGCAGCCTGATGTAGCAGATGGCAACCATGCCCACAGCAGGAGATTGGAACTGGGCAGGCTTTGAGGTCCTTTCCAACCCAAGCCATTCTGTGATTCTATGATTCTATGATTTTCTTTCCCCATTGCTCTGCTGGTTTTTTTGTTATAGTTGTTTTTGTTCTGTATTTAATTTTAAAACCATTAATTCCTAAAGAAAGGTACATCGTATAAAATAGAGACAGAGAGAAAACAACTCAAAATTTCTGAATGTTGACATTGAAAATTCTTGCTTTCATCTAGCCTTTTTTTTTAGTGAGTGAAAGGAAATTACCTTGATTGCTCTAGCTTTGGCTGTTTCAAAATCTGACCTGCAGTTCAAATCTTCTCTTGGCCCACCTCTGTGTCCCCACAGCACTCAATTCCTGTTTCATCTGAAGGCTCCAGGTCACCTAACCAGGCGGACGTGTCCCATTTCACCCCCTGCTCATGCTTTCTGGGGCAGGCAGGAACTATAAATAGGTGTTACTGTAAACCCCACTGCTTGCTCTGGGTTTTGGATAGTGGGCCAGATCCAGCTGTTCACGGAAAAGGTTTATGAGGTCACTGCTGCTTCTTGGCCAGCAGGGCACATTGCTGGCTCATAGCCAACAGGTTGTCCACCAGAACACCCAGGTCCTTCTCCACAGAGTTCCTCTCCTACAGGTCGTCCCCTAACCTGTACTGATGCATGCAATTATTATTATTATGGAGCATTTGAATTTGGAACCGAGACATAAATAGTTGCGTTTTCTATGTTGTTGGTCCCTAATATCTCTGAAGGAGTAGCTACGTATTTGAGCATGTTCATGGAAAATCCCCAGGTTCCCCAGTGGATATGAGATTTGCCACAGGCTTCAGGATTCCCAGATACTTATTCCACCTGAGTGCAGTCCAACCAAGCACTGCCCGTGCCTTCAGCAGAACACCATGAAGCCCACCAGTTGCGGAAGGATTTGGGGATGCAAGCATTTTTCCATTAAAGCCATTGTACTTTTCAGTACCAGGTTCAACATGTAAACATCTGTGATAGCATTCATACGTGTCAAAGTCATGGAAGAGCTTAACCCACTCTTCAAATCTAATTAAACTATTTTGGACTGAGAGCAAGTTACCACTATACCTAATTGTTAAAACAGCACACAGATGTTGCAAAGGGCTTGTACAAACCTGCGCCTATGAACAAATTAAAAGCTTTTAAGATCACAGAGTAGTTTTTGAAGTTAAAAATTAACCGTGATTACATACACAATAACCTGTCACTTCTTTTACACTTCTGTAAAATAAAACATTATCAGGAAGAAATAAAGTGTTCTGAAGAAATGCCAGAATATGACTTTACGCTTGCTTAAAATGTGCTTCCAAAGCTGCTTCAAGGACATCCACTGTGTAGCTGATTATTAAAGAACATCTTTTCTTTAAAAAGAGCTATTTGTAGTCATTTTGATTGACAATAAATGTTATCTAATACACAGCATTGCTTGCAGCACTTCAGGAAATATGAAATTACACAATCTGTTTTCTTGTTTACTTACAACCACTAAATATGATATAGTTTTCATGAACATGAAGATGTGTTAAAATACCATAAGATAAATGTACAACAAAATTCATTGAAAATATCCTGCTTTTTAAAGTGTTACTAAGTATTTAGTGAGTAGAATGTGCTTTTTTCTGATCTTCCTGCTTGCTTTATTTTCCTAATTCTCCTGCAGCAAAGTCAAAGCCAGCTCAAAGCTTCTCAGCATGAGACATAAAATTGAACTTTGCTGCGTGAAAACTGCAGTCAGGAGAAAATTCATTTGTGTCTCAGGAAAAGGAAAGAGATAAAAGGGGGAAAAGGGAATTCCACGGAGAGTCAGAGAAAGAGCTGCAGGGATCTAGAATTTCTGTGTCAGGTGCTGCAGGTGGGGGACAGGGAATCACACTGCCATGAGGGGACTGCTCTTTTGCCACTTTGCCATGAGAAGAGGAGTAGGACCAGGGAAGTGTCCACACTGTGGGAACAGAATTACATAATTATAGAACTGCAGGGACTGGAAGGAACCTCAAGAGATCATCAAGTCCCACACCCTGCTAAAGCAGGTTCCCTACAATAGGTCACACAGGTAGGTGTCCAGACAGGTCTTGAGTATCTCTATGGAAGGACACTCCACAACCTCTCTGAACAGCCTGTCCCTGTGCTCCATCACCATAAAGAAGTTCTTTTGCATTTTTGTATGGAACATCCTATGTTCAAGTTTTAGGTCATTGCTGCTTGTCTTATCGCTACGCACCACTGAGACGAGCCTGGTCTCATACATTTGCCTCCCACCTCCCTTTAGATATTTACAAACATTAATCAGATCCCCCCTCAGTATTCTTTTCCCTAGGCTGTACAGACCCAGATTCTTCAGCCTTTCCTCATAAGGGAGATGCTCCTGGCTCTTTATCATCTTTATGGCCCTCTGCTGGACTCCTTCTAGGAAGTCTCTGTCTTTTTTGAACTGAGGACTGGACACAGTACCCCAGATATGGCCTCATCATGGCAGAGTAGAGAGGAGATCACCTCCATCGATCTGCTGGCAATGCTCTTTTTAATGCAATCAAGGATGGCCTTCTTGGCCGCAAGGGGCACACTGCTGGCTCATGGCCAACCTGTTGTCCGCCAGGACACCCAGGTCCTTCACAGATCTTCGTTCCAGCAGGTCATTCCCTAATCTATACTGATGCATGTGGTTATTCCTCCCTGGTTGCAAAACTGCACTTGCTTTTGTTAAACCTCATTAGGTTCCACCTTGCCCAACTCTACAGTCTGTCCAGGTCTTGTTGAATTCCTCAAAGACATTTTGGCTCATACTGATGACTCCCAGAAGATCCGTTTTTTGTTTTGTTTTGTTTTGTTTTGTTTTTCTGATTAAAAAGTTGTCTGGTTAGAAAGGCGAAGTTTATTACTTTGCACTGTAACAAACCAAGTGTCCCATTTAATATTCTTCAGCTTGTTTAGGAAATCAAGGATAGTCTATATGCAATCTGATCAGCACAGTTTATATTTTACCAAAACCTGTGAAATTGTAAAGGCCAATACACAATCATATATACCATGACTGCAGCAAGAAACCTTTTTTATATAAATGACATTTTTTCAGCAAAAAAAAAACACTGCTTATTTTTCATGTATCTAATAATAGGAGATGGCTACAATACCTTTCCTGATTTTTTTCCCCCCAGAATAATCAGCCTGATGTGTAGTAAAGTTGTGAACAGTGAAAATAAGATCCAGTAAAGTTTGCCTTCTATAATCTTAATTCCAGGCAATCATAAAACACTTACCTACCATGGTTACTTACATTAGTAGAAAGTAAGAAAGTAGCATTTCATAATTTGAACTTTTATACTAACGAGTACTATATAAAAAAAATGACATAGTTCTTGTCATGGTTTTGTTGAATATGTGTTAGCTCCCCCTGTACAAGAGGCCACAAAAGTAAGATTTGCCTCTTTTTTTGAGCAAGAGACTGATGCAATCTGTCAAGAACAAGACACTGGAAGGCTGTGTTACATCAGTGTCAGCATTCAGTCTGACTACTGGCTGATTTTCATCTGCTGAGTAGATTACCTCAAGGTAATCTGCCAAGGCAGGAGAGCAGAGGTGGGATGAACAGAAAATCATACTGGTTGTTTTCACATTGTTAATTTGTTAATGTGTATTTAATAATGTAATTGTTAATGTGAAAACAATTTATGAATTAAGCAAATAAAAACTGCATGTATGGGGTGTATATAAATAGAGCTATTCATACTAAAAATAGCCTTAGCTGAAAACATGCAGACCTTAAAACAAAGAAGCTAAGGGTGCATATTTATCCTTGTCTCTACAACTAGGAGTTAGGCTTCTGCCCAAATTTGGTTTTAGCATTTGTGGCCCAGATCCCACCTGTCAGTATGTAAATCTCATTGGGCTTGGAGCAGCCACACTCAGCAATATCTGGACAGTAAGCACAATACATTGCTCTGTAGCAAAACAGAAATTGGGTCCTTTCACATCTCATTCTGATCTCACTTACACTAAAGTTAGTCTAAATGTCTTTGATTATTAAAAAAAAAAAAAAAGGAAAGAAATTAAATCTGATCAGGAACAAGAATGGAGAATATTTTTCAACATGTTTGTTCAGACTTCTGCTGGATAAATGGACATATTTTAGTTTTCTGTGGAGAAAAACTATAGGTGAGACGGTGCAGAAATACAATTCTCCGCAGTATAATCGACTGCATTCACAGGGAGTATTATCCTTACTACATTTCTAAACATCTCTTTTATGGAAACAAGGTTGTGATGCAGTTAAGCTGCCCAGGAGTAGAGGCAAAGATCCAAGAGACAGAATGACGATGTGCTCCTCTCCAAGCTGTCTAACTCAGGGCTGAGTGGAGGAAAGCCCTGGCAATCAGTACCGGATTCAAAATTCTTGTGCATTAGGTAAAGTTGTCAGTGCCTGCAAAAATCATCATTCAAGGATGCATAGCCCTGCTTTAGCCTCTTCCTTTCTAGAAGCTGGAGCACAGTTACTGTTACGCTGAGACACATACTCACTCCATAAAGAAATTCGTGAGGGAAAAGCACTCTATGGAGAGGCAGTGCAAAGCAGACAGGGGATGAAGATTTAGGACTGCTGGCTCTCACAACAGCTATACTTCAGAATCCACTGTATAAAAGATGTAGCTTGTCTTATTTGTACATAATGTATTTCAATAGCCCTTAACATTTTCATATATTCCCATAGGAGTTGCCAAAGTATTTTTAGTTATTCAAATATGTGTGTGCGTTATATTTTCCATCCCCTTAGTTAGGGAGAATACGCTTCTTCTTTAGAAAGCAGATAACTGAATTTGGATTGCAAACTGTTTTTAACAAAGCAGCAGTTCATTCTGGCCAGTGCCACAAAAGTGTGTCAGAAGCTAAGAGCCAACTACACTTGCTCAATTTCTTTAACAACTGAAGAAATAATTTCTTATTAATAGCAGAATGGATTTCCTTCAGAATTCTGGTGTAAGGCAGATATCTGAGTTTGCAGCCTAAGATAATCAAGAAAAGCTACTGCGAATGAAGACTTGAGACATAAAGAGATATCTGTACTGTAACTGAGGCATCCTTTTAGAGTAAATTACCTGGTTACAGCAGTAATTAATCATCGTGTATATTTGTATAGAGACCTCTACCTAGAGCTTTCAAAATACTTCATTTGAATATTTATCATCATGACCTTCCTGATAAACAGTTGTCATTGTCCTCATTTCAGAGACCAGAGCACTGCAATACAACATGATTTCAATGATTTGCTAGCTTCACTGAAGAGATCTGCAGCAGAGCCATGAAATATGTTCAGATATGAGGACCTCACACTTTAAACTCTCAGTCTAAAGTCTTACACTTTAAATGCAATGTGCTTTTGTATTTGATCTTTGTCTAGAACTTTAAAATTAATTTAACTCCCAGTTTAAAGTCTTACCATTTGTGTACAGTGACCCAGAACAAAACTACGTTAGCATAGCTGGAAATTTAGCCTGACCATAAGATGAACCTAACTTTCCCACAAATGTCTTTAAATAAATCATTCACACCTTGTTATTGTGTCACTTGGCATAGTAGACAAAGATCTTGGAAATGGTGTTAAAGTGAAGAGAGAGTTAAGTATGTGGCTTTACATTCTTTAGAGTGCTGCATTAGTTTGTACTTCCAATCTGAGAGAGACAACTTTCATGCTCCTCTTTGGATGCATATAATGTTAAGTGAGACATGCACTGCCAGGAACAATGTGCTTCACTGATATCCCAAACACTGATTTCAGTGACAGCAATTCTGTGCTTCCTTATGACAGTGCAAAGTTAGTTATGTGCTCCCCTTACCGTCCAAACCTGCAGAATAAAAACTATAGCAAGACAGCTCTTTTAATCCTAGTGTTTTTGTGACAGCTGAAAAATACCCAAGGTTAGACTAATTGTCTCAATTGGTAAATATGAACTTAAGATTTCTTGTCACATTCTTCCTGCACCATTATTGTTAATGATTGATAAGAAGATACTGTTATATGCTTGCTTTTTCTCTTCCTACAGTGAACCAACCATCAACACAAAAGATATCTTGATGCCCACACTGTGGCAACAGAAAAAAATAAAATGAAATGATGGAAGTATGTTATATTGAATGTATCATAGAATCACAGAAGCATAGAATATCCTGAGTTGAATGGAACTCACAAGGTCTTGGTATCCAGTTTCTGGCTCCACACAGGACCACCCAAAATCCACATCCTATGTCTGAGAGCATTGTCCAGACACTCCTTGAACTCTGGCAGATTGAGCTGTGCCCACTGCCATAGGAGCCTGTTCCAGTGCCTGACCACCCTCTGGTGAAGAACATTTTCCTAATATCCTATTAACCTACTATCCTCATGTAAATTAATGATACCACTCCATCAGTGCTTGAAAGACTTCTTGTCCTGTTCAAGTTTGCAACAGGAATCAGCAACAGGAAAGAAATTCAGGGAGTTGAGCCACTGTCTGATACAGCAACTGACAGATTCTCACATCTTCAAATGGACAAAAATATTTCCCCAGTTTTTCCTACCTACTGGCATGGATAACTAGTTAGCAAATTTTCAGAGGCAACTATGTAGAACATGCTTGCCATATTGCATTAAAAACATCTTGAGTGGGAAAAGTTTTATGCATGAGAACCAGAGCCAAAACTTACTACTTAATTCCACCGTGACTCAAAATTAAGAACAACAAATTTGTTGGTGGATATGGCACATTTCACAGAGGAAAATGTTTGGGGTCAAAGGAGTTCAGATCTAAAGAAGACAGGGACAGTGTTTTGTAGCTGCAAGATTTTCTTAACAAGATCCTAAAAAAGCTTAGTCTAGCAGAAATCCTAGTTACTAGAAGACAGATCTACTTCTGGTTGCATTCACATTGAGTGTGAAATTTCTCTTAGATGTGCTCTTCAGTTGAATTCAAGCTCTCCAGACAGGTTGAAAGCAGGCCTGGGTAAAAATAACTTCAGCACTGGACCTGAGCAAGAACTCGAGCTGCCTTTGGGGTTATCACATCATACAGAAGTGAGGATGGCTGATGCCATCAGGTAAGTCTCACTGACGTTACCTGGCACATCACCCATTAGGAACAGGGGATTGCTGCTAACTGTAACACAGCAATGCAAAATGCCTTCCTGCTGCAGCAGCCTTTCAGACACACAGCAAGCTGTGGGGATGCCTGAGAGGCCAGTGGGAGGGCATCTAGTTCTGCCTTAGGGCATCTCCAAGGAAGCTGCACACATCTGCTTGCAGGTTCCTCAAGACAGCCTTACCATTCTCTGGGTTTTCTTTGGTTGCATTTTATATGATAGCATCTAACAGCTACTGAACTTCCTCTGAACATGAGGAAGAGGAAAACCTATCATCCCACAGCTGAAAGAAAATAGCAATCTATTTCCGATATGCTTATGAGCACCAAAAAGCCCCTTGTCTGCCTGACTCACAGCTCTTTTTATCATTCTTCATGTGATGAAACTATGGGCCCTCTGTAGGCCCTGCTATTTTGAATGAAGTTTGTCTACAAGTGCATAACGCCTTACTGTACAAGCAGAAAACAACTGTGGCTGCACAGAACAGCAAACTGTAGTGCTGCGTGCCCTTTCTGGCTGGCGGTTGTTGGCAGAACTAAACTATTTGCAATCTTTTCCACAGCTGCAAAAGTAGCTTTTGTGTATTCATCCCCCCAGGATGTCGTGCTGTTCAAAATGCAAAATTCTTTTTTAATTCAAATAATTGCATCTTTTGGACAATTTATTTGACTACTGAAATACTCCATCAGCTACCTAAGACATCAGATGGAACTGGAGATGACACTTCTTGAGAGTAATTTTCCAATTGTTTCAGTTCATTCTGTGAGAGTACTGCTGCAGAAAGCATGCATGACATTGAAATAATGTCAAAAGGCATTAAATTATTTGGCCATAATGCGCAGAATTGTACACAAGCCAGAAATGTTGGGATTTATTAAAATGAAGATCACAACTGTTCCTTGAATACTGGAATGCCTCAGTTTGAGTCTAACATTTACTGCCTTTCTGTCATCCCGGGACTATAACATCTGGGAATTCAAAATGCCTAGCACAGCGCACAACATAATGCGGCATACAAATATCCTGTGTAAAAAATTCCACTAGCTCAGTCTCTTTACTGCCATCCAGAGGCAATACAGAACCAATATTAACAATAGCTACCTGTAATCACCATACTAGAAACAGAAAAAAATGAAGAGTAAAGTCAGAAATGGACTTTCACCTGTCAGCAAGGCAAAAAAGATGAGGGAAGTGTTGCATGAATTGAATTTAGATCCCAACCATAAATAACTGAAACGGCAACAATACATTCTGAAATAAGATTAAAGGTTGTGTGATGTTAAGACTTTACCAGTTCAAATTTGGAATTATCCCGGTCCACATTATTAAAGTATTACAAAAGATATCTGAAACAAGTGCCAGTAAGAGCTTCTGGTCACATCATATGGATCATTTTATTTCTCTGTCTTTGGGTAAAATAATATCTGCATTATTCATTAATATTATCTGCACACTACTCCAAAATATAATGTATGTTCAGTGTCTTCTCCAAAATCTTAGCATAGTGGGGGAAATTCCAAAGAGTTGAATTTCTGCCAAAACAGGAGAAAATTTTACAAAGTAGGAAGAAAGTGAAAATACAGATTTGCCTTGGAAACATGTTAGAATACCAATGCATTTGCAAGGAACCCTTCCACCATGGCTTGAGAAATTTCCAAGTCATCTGAACTACAATAAAGTATTGTGTGTCTATTCTTGGACCATGGCAGATAGGCAAAATGATATTATCAGCTGATTCACATTATACTTTTAATCAGGGAAAACCAGTGAATTTACTTAATTCTCTGTATTTTTTGTGCCTTCTCATCTGCCGTGGAAATATATTACATTCGTGCTTTCCAAGCATCCATCTGCTTCAGTGCTGTTTAGGGGACAACAATCAATAGCATATGATTGTTTTATGTTTCTGCTCATGAAACCAAACTTACCCCTTGCTATTAAATAACCTCGTACAGAAACCACTTCTCCTGAAGGCCCTCAGTGCAGCTCCACAGGGCTTCCTGCATCAAGCCAGCTGCTATGGGTGCTCTTCTGTTCTTTTCACTCCAAGGAATTTAGCAGACACTTCTTAGCCCTCTGAGCAGCACATGGGCATAAGCAAGGCTGAAAATATGAAGTTGGCCTTACACACACACAGGCTTTGGGTACTGCTGATATGGCTTGGAATGTGGCTTGGAAGTTAAAGCTGAAACATCGCACAGATGATCAAGTAAATAACAACTGTAGCTGGCAAGAAGGTCAACATTTTTTACTAGATTCTTCCAAGTTATTGGTTAATTATTTGGACACAAAATATGTCATAAATTCATAAAATCCTTAGAGTTGGTAGGGACCTCTGGAGGCCATCTAGTCCAACTCTCCTGCAATGAACAGGGACACTACAGCTAGATCAGGTTGCCCAGGGCCTATCCAGCATCGCCTTGAAAGTCTCCGGGGACAGAACATCAACCACATCACTGGGTAACATGTTCCAATGCCTCACCACTCTCACTGTAAAATAGTTTTTCCTTATATCCAACCTAAATCTACTATCTTTGAACTTGAAACCATTTCCCTTTATCCTGTCACCACAGACCCTGCTACAGAGTCTGTCCCCTTTTTTCCCATAACTCCCTTTTAGATGCTGAAAGGCTGCTCTCAGGTCACCTCGCAGCCTTCTCTTCTCCGGGCTGAACAGCCCCAGCTCTCTCAGCCTGTTCTTGTATGAGAGGTGTTCCATCCCTTGGATCATTTTTCATGGACCTTCTCTGGACGCACTCCAACAGGTCCACGTCTATCTTAAAGTCAAAATAGAATACATTTTGATAGTGAAATTTGCCCTGTCTCATTTCTAGCATGCAATGACAGGAGTGTTGCAGAGCTCCGTTTTAATTATTGAGGTACATTTCCACTGAACAACTAGTAGCATCTAGGCCCATAGCTATCCCAGTCTGTCTAAACATGTATCTGCTGTCAGTACTGAACAGACATCTCTTACGTTTGAAATGGACTATTTAAACTACTGAGGTTACATGAACATTGTACTTGTCAGATTGTAGTCCATGACAGTATCTCACTTTCAAATATATAAGGCCTAAGAGTCTGTTATAATTTACAAATACGTATGTAAAAACAGTATGTATAAAACACATATCAGGAACCTGTTCTTCAAAACTTGTATGAACAATACTCTGTTGTTCTCATAGGTTAAAGAAGATGTTATGGACAAACTGAGAGATCAGAATTTAAATGGTCGATAAATGTTTCCCAATACGTATATTAAAACATTAAGCTAATGATGATGAAAATGTGTAGGGAAAAGTAATTTTGTTTTACTTGCTTTTCTTCTCCTAGTTCCTTGTAGTAATACATAGGTGTAGGAAATGCGTACAGCTATGATAATGACAAAGTGTAAACTCAATAAAATAAAGAAACTAATATTACTGAAAACTTTTTGCAAAACACTTTGTTGAGCCTCAATAGTGGCAGCAAAGACTATTAAAGAAGGGTAATCTGTCCTCTTTGATCACTACAATACTTTGTTGTAAAATGGGTTAAGGAGTCTTTTGTAGTTAGCTCTCGTATTGTCTACCTCTCAGGTGGGGTAACACCTTTAAGATTATCTGAAGATAGTTTTGATGCCTTAATTGCTTTTTTTTTTTTCTTCTGGGCTAATTAGCACAGGTCTGCAAAAATCTCCTACGTACAAGACATTGTAAAACATCACTTGTTAAAGAGATTGTGGGGCTTGTTCTTGACAAATGCAAAGTGACATTCTGCCAGTGTCTTTTGTAAGATCATACAAAAGAGCTGGTTCATCCACCAAAAAGAGAAAAAATCCCACCAGGAACCAGTGAAAAAGACAATACTCATCATACAGAGTCGCAGAGCTAAGTAAATGGTTCACACGTCTTGCTCACATGAGATGAAAGAGAATGAATCTGAATTCATTTTGCATTTGATCACAGACAAGGAATGCTCCAGATCAAAGTGTGCCATAATAACGAAGACTAGCTAAATACAACTGGATCCAAAAACATCTGCCAGGGGTTTGATGTCTAAAAATGGAAATCCTTTATATTAGTGTATTATTACATAACCACATGAGAACCAAAAGGCTCTTGAAGTCTGGTTTTATTTTTGTATATCGAGGTTGTGAAAATTCAACTAATGTAAGTCCCCAAATATATCCAACACATTGAGAAAAAAGAGAGTGAAAGATAACGATGAGTCTTCAACCTCTGTTTTTTCCGTGTATGATCAGGCAACACTTTAAGAAAGACAAACTGGTGAAGTGCGGGTGACCTGAATAAAGCATATCAGCAGCGTAGGAAATGAGTTTGATGGTAGCAATCCAATTTTCACTGGATAAGGGGGCACATCACAAAAACCTCCTCTACAATTAGCACTAATTGGCAACTTTTTTGGCAGTCTTTTTGCAGAGGGCAGAAATTGAATGGACATGGAGATTAAACCGTCATTTCACTCCTCTTTGAGCAGTAGCTGAGGTGTATTGAGAGGGCAGAGTGGAATTAAATGCAATACTTCTGACTGTGTTGTACATGTCCTGGGGTTGAGTAGACATGACTTCATTCCTCAGGTTGTCCAGGCAACATCTATACAGGAATTAAAGTTGCAGCAGAAGAGTGAAAACCATTTTTTAACTCTTCAGCTGGAAACCCATACAAGGTACTAAGTGTTTGAAAGCATAGTGAAAAAAAATGTACAGAAAATGAAGTTCTGCAGAAATTAACAAAAATGGATTTTGTTTTTGATGGAACAAGCACATGTGCAGAAGCGTGTGCAGAAGTCAGCATCATTTCCTTCCTTTTTCCCCTGGAATCGTGCATTCATTGATGTAATGTTTAGTGTAAGTCACATCTCTTTGGACAGTCTAGATGTTCAGAAAAACGGATGCCTTTTCCAAACTATATTTAGGTTTCTAAACTCCAAACGGAGCTGAATCACACAGCCAGACCCATGCTGTTGACGGAGGAGGAGGCACGTTTTGCTGCAGCTACTCTTGCTACTGTAAAGTTTTTTGGAAGAGGGCAGCTCTCGGCTCTGCAATAGCTGGGCTTGTACCAGCATAGAAGTGACCCTCACATTTCTGGGTGAATGGAGCCACACTGTGACACAGATCCTGATCCAACGCACTACAATGCAGCTTGCAAAGAAAATCAGAGAGTGGAGCGGAGTCCCGTTTCTGACAGGTTAAAAAATCTACTCACCCTTGGCTCTAGCTCTCTATATGCTTATGATTTCCAAGAAACTGTTTTACTTTTTCCCAGGCCTCACAGATCTTTGCTTTTGCAAGAAATGCATGCACTCTCTTGACAACTGTTTCTTTTCTGCTAACATTAACTTGACACAGAATAGGTGAGATGAGGGAATTTCATTGGAATTTCTGTTTCTTGTTGTCAATTGTTAATGCTATCATTGCATTTTTGTAGAAGAAATGATCTTTTGGGAATGGGTTTATGTAAGATGGAAGTACACCTATCTCCTCATGACATATTCACTCTTTTCAGTGCTTTGGCATTCTTTTACATAATACTTAATAAGAAATATACACAAGCATCACAATGGGCTAGAATCCATGCAACTATCAGTGACCAATCAGACAGTATCAATTATTTTCCAAACTGCACCCTAAGAGTTTGGTTATAAAGCAAAGCCTGTGTGAGAGATAGCATAATGGAGGGCTGTAACTTTAAAGATAACATCTCTCGTTGAACAGACTACTGATCTTTTACATGAAGTAAGATGCAACATTGTTTGAACTGCCCTGACAAAATTTCCCTTTTTATCTTTTTACTCTCTCGAGTTCCTTTCAATTATTCCTTCTCAAGGACTAGTTTTTTTAAAGGGAAGTAGATGAGAAAGGATTTTTCCATTTTCTTTTATTGTTATTTCTACCAAATTTTCAAATAAAAGTGAAAAAAGCTACACAGCTGCCTACAAGGAAATGCAAAAATATGCTGAATGCAGCAATTAAAGTTACACCACTTTCACCACAATCTGTTTTCAAATCCTGTTTGGACTTTGCTGATGTTCATATTCAGCACTCTGTTGTTACGTGTATATGGTAGCTGACTGCAGTAACTGGGAATTAGTTCTTCATCCTGAGCATATCACCAAAGTAAACTAGATGAGAACTTCTGGCATAGAATAGCAGTGCTGATAAGATGTTTGCAAAAGTTTCCAAACTTCAAAGTCCAGGTGTGACTCAAATGTCTGCTTCTGGAAGTGGATATTTGTAATTCTTTGCATGAGAATTTTTTTTATATGCATGTTGTTTCAATTTAACAAAGTTGTTAATTACATTCTTTGTTGTTCAGTGGATGAATATTATATATAATACTCCAGGCAAGTATTAAAAAAAAAGCTTTCTTTATATGCTAACAACTGTTTCCAGGCCTCTGGAATTTTAGGTCATTCTCTTTGACAGTGCTTGCAGTGTATTTCTGGTATCTTCTGATGGTAAATTACTCCATTTATTATTAAGAAACGATTTCCTATTCTTTTGACTTATTAATTTTAACTTGTATCATGTTGAGAACTGTGGCTTAAATTAACTTTCCTCATATAATGCTTCTGTAAAAGAACAAAAAGATTAAAAACTCTGGCTCCATGAATTCACTGGGGATTTTGACATTTCAATGGGATTTAACCTAAAATGTCTATCGCTACACAGAAGACCTTACTTTGTCAGTGAGGCTAAAATAAGGGCTCGTATATCCTTGCATACATTGAGTTCTATCTGCATTTTGACACCAAACCCCCTGAGTCTACCATCTTGGCAGAGCGACCAGGGTTAATTGTGTGGGGGAGGGTGAGACAGAGCTGAGAAAGCAGCTCTGACAACATCACAAAATGAAAACCTCCACTCCTGGAATGCTTTGAAAGTGTCTGAAAACAGGAAAAAGCCTTAAATACTCACTGTTCTCACTGTGCGTCTTCAAAACCCAAAGACAAATGTATCCCAGTGAGTTCGGAGGGAACAAACTAGACTTTAACAGAAAATGAAATAGAATGGCCATATCTAGAACAATGCTGTGGAACACGAGTGTGACCTACAGGAAGTCTTCCAGTTAGAAAGTGTGAGGGAGATCTGGTTTGACTGGCAGTCTCCTGGGCCTCCTTCTTGGAGAGTAGGACCATGGTGCTGAAGAGCGATTGAGGAATAAAATCTACTCTCCCAGTCATTTCTCACTATCCTGAAGCTCAGCATCTTCCTGCTCACATTGTTCTGATAAATTTCTTCTCCAGTCCTTTCTCTCCTCCAGCTCCTTCATTTTATCCTCAGCTGCTTTTCTTGTCTCCTGGAGGATGTTCCCAAACTCCCATACTCCAGCACACAACACTATAGGCAATTTTTTTTGCAATCCAACTTCAGAAAATCCCTGCTTCCAATCAGTTCTCTCTTAATTTTTCCATAAGTGGGTGACTGCTGAAGCTTTTGCCTCTACACTGCTGTAATTCAGCAGGTAATGTTTTAGAAACAGAAGCTTGGTGAACTGGATAAGCAATGTTGCAACTACCACTGAGCATCCACAAGCCTCTAGCAGTGACTCTCAGTAAAATATGTTAGTTGAATACCTGTAGCTTTTGTTAAAGCATTTTCAAAGACAAATATATAGCAAATAATTCAAATACTGTAACAACATCACATAGGGAAATAATTAAGATCTATGTTATTAATGTCACATCTCTCACTAACATTCAATTTAGACTTTCTGTATTAGCAAGCAAGAAGTTAACTTTTCAAAGGAGCACTGTTAAAAATAACAATCAAATTATTCAGGGAAATGTGGTATGATGTATTAAGCATGGTTTTAATTCAGGGCTTCAGTTTGCCTAGATAACTCCAATGCTTGTTAAAGTCATGTGGGTTTTGCCCTCAGTATTGCACTCTGGCCATAGCTGAGATGACTTGCTCTGAAAGCAAAAAATGAGAATAAATTCATAGCAAAGTCAAAGAGATACCAAGAAATTTAAACACAAGACTCTACTTTTTTTCAGGCTGAGCTTCTAGAGAGGCTGATGGCAAACCAGGCATTTATACAAGGGAATTTCAATTTCCAGAAATTGTTTGGGTTTTCTCTTACTCCAAGTTCTTAGAAGGGCTTTGATAAACACTTAGATAGGCATCGTACTTCACCTATTTATGTTACAGCACATTTCATGAAGCAATCAATTATATTATTATGTTGTCTTTTACCTGACGTTTATAGCACGTTTCTATATGTATAAGATTTAATATGAATATATACATCAGTATATGTATATGAATACAATATGAATATATACATTATTTTTTCTAAGAGAAATTCTTAAAATGTATTGCAGATTTTTACAACAGGAGTTTTGTGTGACACTTCTAGCAATTTAATTCCTTTATTGAACGCAATAAATTTTATTTGATATCTGAAAATCTTGTTTGTGGATCTTTTTACTGCTATGCATCGAGAGAGTAACATTTCTGAAAACTAAGTGTGCCTTTGTGATGCTTCATTTTGCCAATTAATTGAAATAGCAAAGAAATGTGACAGTGAATGTCCAAAAGTCACTGCAGTAATTTTTGATTAGTCGTTCTACAGTGTGCTGTATTATGTTTAGTAACAGTTATTATAAAGCCAACAGTACAAAAATGTAGCTATTTTTCTCACAAAGCACTACATTTCTACACATAGCTAGTGCAGTAACTCCTCCCACTAGCACAGTCTCTGCTTCTTTTCTAAAGACAAGGGTGTGTATACAAACACGCTGCATTGCTAAACATGCTCCAAAAGTAACTTCTGATCTTCAAAGAAACCAGACTCTCAAGGAGCAATATTTAGGTTTGGCTGATTTAAAAAGAAGTCTGAGCTTGGCATTTTAAACTTACTTTATTTTTCATATAACTGTTTTTCTTTTGCTCTCGAAAACTAAAGACTTTCAACTTTCATTTAATTAATTTGGAGTATCATTAGTTTCATTTCTATTACAAAAAATTCTGGTTTGTATCTTGGAAAATATAATGTACCTATATAGTGTAGGAAAAGCAATATGTGATCACATCTACTCGTGCTCTGATATCCTTCTGTTTTAATGGGCCTCCAACCTTCTGCCGAAGATGCAATCAATTGAGCTCAAACTAAATTAAAATTGCCTCTGCATCTGTGATACTGAGACTGTTCAGCTCCCTTCAACCAGTACAACAGGCACACAGCACTGCTCTGAGGACAGCTGCTGCTTCTTTGTAGATTTTGTTTTGTAGATTCAAAATCCAAGAATCTGTTCTCAGATCTGTCTTATACAACTTGCTGTCAAACTCTTGTCACTTACTCTCAGAACTTAGTAACTTCCTAACATGAGCTCATTAGCCTTTGTAATACCCACTGCATCGAGGGTGCTATCTACATCTTTTTATCATTATTCTTAGTTGTTCCGAAGTGGTCATTCTGAAATTCAGTACTTACAACAATTGATTCCACTGTTTAGTGCCATCTTCAGGCAACAGTGCAAGATCTGATTCTGACATTATTTCTTATATAGAAAGATTCAATTTATTCCACTAACAGGACAGAGAACTTCACTCTGTCTGCTGTAATTTCAGCAGATTTATGTGGTAGGCTGTTTTCCCCAGAGCAGTAGGCAGAATATCACAAATGGCCACTGTTAGCAGCTGAGAATATAAATCGTGCCATTCTGCTGATACCTCATGCCAAGGTAAGGAGGTAAGGTAAGGGTCATGCACTCACAGTTCTTACTGGTCTCCTTAAGACTCTGTCACATTTTAACTAAGTATCTATTTGTTACCTGACCAGCATGGTCCTCCTTAGCTAGTGCATAGGACAACCATGAGACTGAGAGCCTTGGAGTGACTCAAAGGGAGAGAATGCAGAAGCCTGGGAGTTTAGGCTCCTATTTATCATAAAGCAGGAGAAAAATAAAAAAGATGGTCTATTCCCTTTGGAAAATGCCTCCACATCTCCTTCAGTGTTTTATTAAGGCATGCTGCTGGTTCAGTATTCTGCAGGTGGCACCCTGATGTTCTTAAGCCCTTTTGCAAGTAGCAATCTGCATACTTCTTTAGTCAGCTTGGATACAGAGCAAGCTTCCAGACCGCTTCATGGAGAGAGAGAAAAAAAAATCCACTTCCATAATTATATTTCATCCACAAAACAAGGCAAAGCTAGGTGTGAGGAGAAGGGTCACAGCATCCTTGTTCTGCTACCTAAGGATGAAGTAAGGTCTATTGAGTTTTCCTTCTTAAGTAGGATCTTCTATTGGGAAAATAGTTTTTTTCAGGTCCAGCTTTCCTGTCCCTGTAGACATGCAAAGTCAGGCTGAATCAGGCTCTAAGCAACCTGATGTCTCCTTGAAGGGGAGTTGGACTGGATAGGCTATAAAGGTCCCTCCCAACTCAGACATTCTGTGATTCTATGATTTTTTACATGCATCTTCAATCAAACTAGAACACCATCCACTGTCACCTCATTTACAGGAGGGGCACTGGGGCACATTTTGGCTTTGTTTCCCCCTCACAAACATTTCCAGTTTGTTCTTCAATCTTTTCAGTCTCAGTAGTTGTGATTTCTCTCATCTTCTGTTTTACCACCCATGTGAATAATTTCACTCTGTACTAGCAAGTCCCAACATAAGAGACAATGTTTTCCTTAGTCTGCAGACCAGATTCCGATCTCAAGCATGACTCTGCAAAGGACAATACTTGTTTAATGGAGGTTTAAGTCTGCCCCATCATCTTCTTAGACTGCCCATGCAAGCTTAGTTCAGCTGTTCTGACTCCAGTCCCCAAAAGTAAGAGGTCCCTCAACTCCAAAGAGAGTGGAAGGCTACCAGCACATTGCAGGCGTAATTTCAGAACCAGATTTCTATTCCAAGAGTAAGAGAAAAATATTTATTGCTGAAATTTCAAATTTTAGCTATGAAAAAGGAAAGTTAGAAGTGACTATTTTGCAAAGGTTTGTGTAGCAGAAAGTTCTGTGTATCCCCAGCACAAACAAGATCCAGAAAAAAAGTCCAGAAGAATGAAGTCTCTTACCGGCCCAGGTCTCTTCATGGAACATTTGTAGCTGTACAATTGAATTATATGGCATAAACATCCCAAAAATAGCTCTGACATCTCTACTACAGGAATATTTGGCATGTCAAGCTGATGCAATCACTGGGAGAGCTCAGGAAAAAAAAAAAAAAAAAAAAAAAAAGTATTATAATTTTCATAATTATGACTTCTATTATAGACTTATTTTTTAATTTAAGCTTAGTTCTTAACATTTCTCTTTATACACCTTTAGCCTGCATTCAAGTTTGTAGTCTCTGTGTGGCTGTGTGGCTGTTTCTGAAAGAGCAGAACCAAGGAGAGACTGTATGTGGTTGCCAGATGGGCTTACAACCTGCTCCTTGATAGATTACATGTCTGTGGCAAACTGAGTTTGCTCAGGTACAGTGAGAATGAGTGTGAAAAAATGTCCACCAGAAGGACCAGCAACTCCTACAATTAGAATTACTTTTCCAAAAAACCTCTTCCAATATAGCAAGACTGCAAAGAGATTTATATTTAATCTCGAGAAAAGTTGAATTCCTAATAGCTGTTAAGGGGAAACCAGAGGACTTCAGTCACATAGGAAATTACTACTCTCGTAAAGTATCTTATTCTCCAGGTGATAATAAAACAAATGAGAATCTGTCCATCTTCACAGCTGGATTTGTCCACTCAAGCACAAACACATTCTTTGTCTTTCAGAAAAGGGTTTAAATATTCTTCAGCTCATGAAAGCCAAACTTAAAACTTAAAAAATAATTTTATTACCAAATGTAAGAATTGTTTTTACTGTTTCCAATGCTTTGCTTTATTATTATGTATCTAAATAGGTAAAGTGAAAGGTGAAAGATCACTCATGAAAGGTTTAGTTAAGAGATGTGATTTGGCACTTAGTTGTAAATTAAACCATCTTCCCTCTAGAACAGCAGATTTGATCCTCTCTTACAAAAATGGAATCTGAAGGATTTTGAATAAAATTTGTAACACTTTGGTTGGTGGTATTCAAGGTGGTTGCAGCTGGCAGACTATTACAAACTGCTATGGGCCGAAATCTGTAGCCCTGCTTGGAAACTTCACTTCTACTGAATGGAAGAAAAATCCTGCTGTGCTTGTCATCTTTTTTTTTCCTCCTTTCTTTTTGCCTTGTTGTCCAATAAAGTAGCTCTGAGGCCTGGCCCTCAAGCCTATAGAGCTCTTTACAGCTCCAGCTGCAGTTTTGTGGCAACGTTTCAGCATTGTACAGGATAAAAAGAGTGCTCTGATTCAAGCATGTGGAAAGGAGGTACACAATGTAAACCCACAACATATCCACTGTGCACCAAAGGGGGTTGCCACATGATAGCAGCAGTCTGCCAAATCCTCTGAACTTTTGGCATCTGATAATAGGGAGAGTGCAGTAAAAGAAAATCAAGGAAGGAAATTATTAAGGAGTTGGAAAAAGGCTAGGACTTATGTCATTTTTTTCAGGGCAAACATTTTATCTCATTTCATTAATGCAACAGTGATTAGACTGATAAAGGCTTAGCTTAGAGTACAGCAGTTGGACAATAAATGCTCTTTGTTTATCTCTGTTCTGTGTATCAGAAAGTATAAAGAGAAGCTTGTACTCTTCCTACACTCCAACCTCTCACCCCAGTCCCAGAGTCTGGAATTTTATTTCCCACTGTTTCACTTCAGCTAGTGGGGATAAGCTCAAGTATTGCCTTTGTTCCAACTTCAGAGGTATGGTCTCTAGGACCGTGGTAACTTCCAGCAAGAAAGACAAATTGAGCATGGTAACCCACAGGGCACTATTGATCCCAAAAGAAAAACATGGGAAAAGCACACATGAAAATCTTTTATGAATAGTGTTTTAATAAAAGGATAGTAAAGATGATAAAAATATAATAAAAACTACTTTCAGAAAAAAAGTCCTTTATATCTTTAAAGTGTAGATAAGTAGCTGTGTAATAATTGACATTTAAAGATGCATTTACTAAGTGCTGTACTGATTTATTAAGTTAATAACAACTATCTGACTTGGGCTTATTTTTTGGCATTTTCATGAGCGTACTCAAGAAAACTCACCTTTAAGGATGATGAAATTAACATCACAAGTAAAGGTTTGGATGCTTACTCTGAACAGAGCTCATGTTTTTATAACACTAATCCCAAAGAAACAGCATGGAAAATTATTATTACTGGCACTGACTCAACTTTGCTAAATTCTGCTTTCCATATACATGGCTATACATGCAATGAATTTAAGGGGAGTCATCTGACTTTTTTGACTTTTTTTTATTTGAAAACTGTCACATGAAAAGACAATGATGTCAGTGGAATCTGCTCAGATTTATTTAAGTGATGTAGAGTGTGTCATTATAAATAAAAGCTTTCATCATGTTGCATGTAACTGTGATCTCTTTGGACATGTGCCTTAATCTCCTTTATTCATTTGTATTTTTACTTCCCATATTTTTTCTCTGACAAGTTTTCCAGATATTTGAATGGTAGCTTTTCTCTCCTGCTCTCCTTTAGCTCCTTCTGATAATTACTGTCCTTCCTTCCATATCTTTCAATTTCTGAAAATCAGTGTACATATTTTTCCCTTCCTCTCCTTCTTCTAAGTTCAACTTCATGGGTTTGTTTTCTGCCTTTGTTGTTTGTTTGTTTGTTTGTTTGTTTGTTTGTTTGTTTTTAAGTGAGCTGCTTTTCCTCTGAGCTCGTCTGTCAAAATGGCTGCTTCTACATCACTTGCAACCTCAAGGAGCAAGCATTTCTTCCTGGACCAGAATTATCATTTCACAGTGCTTTATTTTGATCAAATGAAGCTTGAGGGAATAACTACATCTGCCAGTTAAGATGAAGATATATTTTCTATCAAACCACATTAACCAGCTGGACAGCCTGTTCTCGGGCATTCATTTCACCTGGATCACTCTGGCCCATCGAAAATCAGTTCTGTAATGGGTACATATGTATGAACTTCAGTAACTTCATTCTTTTCATTGTTTAGAAATACTTGGAGTTAGCCTCATGCCAGCTATATATGAGAGAAACTCAGATAGAATTAATTCATTTGATTTATCCACCTATGAATGTCAAAGAAAACTCATTAACTAAAGTTTTCCATTGGTTCTTTTTATGGAAAAATTGATGTAAAGACAAGAATATCACCAGGCAGCTATGGACTGTTTAGAAAACTCAAGAGAAGAAAGAACTATTTTAACAAGAACTTCTGAAAAACTTTAATTTGAGTCAATATGGATTTTGATGTCTGTAAACAAGACTTTCATAGTTTAATGGGAAGAATTACTAACCAACTAACCAACAACGTACAAAGCCACCAGAATGGAGTTCAATATATATGCCATCTTACGACTTTTGAGCAAATGAAGTAATTATTTGTAAATACTTTGCCATGTGCAAAGCTTTGTCAAAAGAAAGATAGTTACAGAACATCTTTTCTTCCCCATCAGAGGCGGTAGTGTGTTTCAGAAACCTAGACATGGACTATCTGGCAAGAGGTAATCTTCTTCCAGTTGGGCAAATTGTTCCCTCCTCACTAACAGCATAGTGAAAAATAAGAATCTTGATTCTGCCATGACTTATTTGCATTTCTTGAGAACCAAGAGCTCTGCCTGAACCTGAGACTCTCCTCTGCTCCTTATCCATGGTGGGCATCACAAACTCACACAATAAAACATTGCTTTTTTCCCAGAAGCCTCCTGTTTGAAGAGAAGGGAAAAACAAAGAGTAGGAAGATACTATCATAATTCAAACATTACAGATAGAACACATTTATTGAGACATACAAGTAGGAATGTCTTCACCAGAAATGTTATCTTTAAAAGTATAATGCAAAGTAGGACCATGCCACACTGAAGTTCTTCCATAGCAAAAGGAAACAAATAGGCATCGTCACAAGGCCTATTCTCAATGTCTATATTAGGAGAAAATGGAATCTGTATCTATAAAGAGAGCCCGGCTCAGATTAGCAGTCTGTCATTGACTCACTCAGATTCAAAGTCTATCTCCTGGCTGCTTGTTAGGGCTGACTACTCCTGTCCCTGGTCACTTGACAGGCTGTACAGCGAGTCTAAATCAGATCCACGAACTGGAAACAGATTTCTGCTGTGTCAAGCCAGAATCTCAACAGTGAGGGCATCCTGTCTTCCAGCAAATGTTGTGAGAAAATGCTGCAACCTCTGAATTGCGACTGGTTTGTGAAAATAAATTATGTGACATAAATTGTATGAAATATATGAAGGAGTGATTATGTAACTAATCAAGGGTGAGGAACTTCTTCCTAATTTATGTCTTTCCATTTCAAAAAGCAGTTTTCCTTTTGTCAAGCTGGCATGAGTGCTGCTTCTTTTGTGCCAAACAGGAATTTTCAGTGAGTTCAGAACATAAATGAAAGGTCACAGAAGTATAGTTTTCTTGCACTAAATCTTCAAAGCAAAGAGGCTGCTAATCACCAAGGATGAAGTCTAGCATAGCAGAAAAGCTTGAAACAGCTTCTTTAGAGAGTGTTTTAACAATCAGACCCTTTTCTGGGATGGAAATTAAGCACACAATTGCAACCTTTATCTAATAATCACTACTAAGGGCTGCAGTGCCACCTCTTCCTCTGACAAGTGACACACTGACTTGTACGGCAATATTAGAGGGCAAAAACATAACATTACTCAAAACAAAGCCCATTCTTAGATTTCCAACTTTCATAATTGGCTGAAATAATAAATGATTACATACTTTTTTCTCTAAAAATGATGAAGCTCTTCATATTTTTTGGTGATGTTTTGCACTTGGAACGTTTACAAGAAAGAGAGTTAAACACAGATATAGTTCAAAAGGCTGTAAGGACAGGCAACCCCCCTCCCTATCTCTTGCTAGGCGGGCTGCATGAGACACATCAAAGCTTCTGGGGATGAATGAATGTGGTAACCCTGTGCTGTACATGATAGGAGAGAGCTAGGTCCAAAAAGGAGCTCAGGCTCTGAAATATATTTAAATTTCTCAGTTGCTGACTTTACCATGACCAGCTTTCAGCATCTGGTTCCCAGAGTGGAATCCAGGGCAGTGAGTGGACCTGGGGCCCTGACGCAGGCAGAGGAACACCAAAAAACAGGCTCCATGCCACCTGGCTGCTGGACCTTTGCTGGGTTTCTTATGCAGATAATCCATACATTTCTTAAAAAGCACTGGAGAGGTAATTTTTCTTAGCAAATAGTTTAAAAAGTCATAACATGTTTGTTCATAGTCTTCTTTTGTACGGTATCCTGATGCAGAATTTTTAAATTATGGATTACAGCTTTTGAAGAAGGACTTTGGAAAATTTAAAAGGATTTGCTGAACTGCAGGGAACAGTCTTAATAATGTCACACTTATTTATTTATTTACTTATATTTTTTTTCTGCATTCACATAAGTTTAACACTGATTAAAAGCTTTATTGCAATAAAGCACTGATTAAAATCTTTATTGCAATAAAATAAAATACACAACTTAAACACAGTAAAAGTAAATTATGATGCTTTATGGAGTGAACAACAGCTCACTTCCTCTGGAACAAATGACCAAGGAGTATCTGTAATTTGCATCCAGAAATTTCTTTATACTGGTTAGAAAGAAACTAATTATTTTTTATAACAACCTCAGCAGCTGAATGGCTTTGTGGAGAGGCAGGAACAGGGAGCTGAAATGTTGAGTTGAACTTTTTTCTTCTTAGATATTTAGATATGCAGCAAATAATAACAGCTAATTTTCATTTTCCTGATGAAAGACTGCAATCAAAGACAATTAGGTCTGCTCAGACTAGACTGGAATGAAAAAGGGTCAGAGAAGCATAACAAGGATCTTCAAAGATGTTGAACAACTTTCCTATGGGAAACAACCAAGCAGACAAAAACTTTCAAAGTAGACGTGGCCGAGGACTGATATGGAAGTGGACTACAAACACTTAAGAAGGCTGGATAAGGTGAATAAGGAATTACTGTTTGCTGCTTTTTTGCAGACCAGAACCATGAGGCCTCAAATGAGGGGAATAGGCTAACATCAAACAAGGAGGTCATTCTTTTCACCACTCATTGTTGAACCGTGCAACCTGGTGCCACAAGATGTTGATGATAGAAGTCTACAGCACTTTGAGGAAAAGCAAATAAATGAAATACGTCTCAACTGAGAAAAATCATGAATGAAAGTACCTTTTGCAAGAGATTTTCCTGAGCCACAAACTTTTGGAAGCCAGGGAAATATTCTGTGGAGTCATATGCCACTGCTGGAGGTAGACTACTGGGTGACATGAGTCCATAGTCTGGCTTGGAACAGTTCTACATTTTTGCGGATGAAAATTGTTATTGGCAGTAAGAACAGAATCCAGGTCTCCTCTATTGCCCTATAAATATCTAGTATGCTAAATGTGGAGCCTTGGTCACTATTCTTGCTCTTGAATACTGAATTATGGCAATAGATGAATAACTTTCTTAAAGAATGTAGTTTCACTTACTGAATAAAGGACAGATTTTTAAATATCTTGCTCATGGGAGAACTTCAAGCATCTTGCTAAGCAGACTTTAAGACAAATGCAACATTTCTTCACAACATCATTCCTAAATTGGAAAGGACTTTCAGTGACGGTGAATTAATATTATACACTGACAGAAAGGCACTCTAAGTACAAATTTGATAGAATAAATAGATTTCTTATGGCTTAATGCTCCAAAGTCACCACGTGATGAAATGTGTTTTTGTAAGAATTGTATTAGAGCTGAAAATGTAGTTCCCATAAGATCATTTAATGTAGTTGCCTCATGAATATTAACAATTTTTTTCAGCTACAAATATAATCGGTCTCACTGGAGAAAACATAGACATTATAGTTTTATTTATCTTCAGAATGACTGAAAACATTCTTCCACTGATTTTGGTATCTTGACTAAGCTGATCATTTTAAAAATTAACCTCTTTTTCTTAATGCTTTCAATACAATTATGGAATGGTTTTTGTAACAAGAAATCTGTTCTGATGAGAAAGGCACATCACAGCAGATAAAAACAAAACTTATGAAGGCATAAAACTGTCTGCTTTCAGCATTCTTAACCCATTGACAGCAAGGAGTATTCCGGGTTTCCGAAGTCTGGTCTAATGGTTGGTGACCCTGCACACATAGCAGGGGGGTTAAAACTAGATGATCATTACGGTCCTTTTCAACCCAGGCCATTCTATGATTCTATGATTCTATGATTCTGTGATTCCAAGACATCAAAAAGAAAAAAAAATAGGACAAAAAGAGTGTAGGATTACAGTAAGTACATAGATTCAGAAGGAGGGCCATTAGATTAAATCAACTTTCTGAAGTTTGTGACTGAGGAAAGACATACAAAGGGAGGATTTTGGAGCTGAAAAAATGGTATAACTCCACAATGACTTCAAGTTTACGGACAGTAAGGCAAAATCAAGATGCAAACTAAGAACAGCCCTCTCATTTGGAGATAAAACACAAGCAGAACTTTCTGCACAGGTGAAGATACCAGTCTCTGAATACCAAGATGTTATGGCCTAGAAAAATGGAGTGCCAGATTACCCCCGCGTTGCAGATCGAGTTGGCCTCTGTCTAAACCAAAATGATACATTAAGTGAAGGGGAATAATGCTCCACTCTGCTGCAGCACCCGAATGCAGAAAAGGCAGTGCAAAAGGCTGAATAGCAGTGTAGCGATGAGGGCCAATGGAGATGAAGTTGTAATGGTGGAGTCCATGTTGTGTCAGAACTAAGAATTGAGATCTTAAGAGTACACAAAATATATTAGTCTTTGATGTCATGAGGGTAAACTACTGACAGTTTTTCCCTCTCTCTGCAGAATTTGAATTCATTTTTTCTGGTTTCTGATTTAGAAATCTCTTTCTTTCACAGCTGCCTTCAATATTTACTCTCCTCCTCTGCCATCTGATAGGTTTAATCTTTTCAAGATTTCTATGGTTATCTCTAAAATAATATTTTTGTTCTATTTTTCAACCTATACCTGCTGGAATAGTTTGTGTTTGTACATCTTCCAGCAGTTTTTACAGGCTGATCTTTCACATCCGTAACTGAATCCAAAGCAATGCTCCACAGCCTGAAAATCACTCTGTGGATGGTTGTTTGAAGTACCTAGTACTGAGCTGCTTTATCTAGAAATATCATTCAATTTCCTCAGCAGCACTGTAATGGTCTTATATCTCTTTATCATTTCAGAAATATCTGTCCTTTTCTACATATTGTAAAAATATACATTTCTATACACATTTTTTTTCTGCAATTTCTGGTTTCAGAAACCAAGAACCTCTGTACTATAAATTTCATGAGTTCAGATGCAAATATAGCCTTTTAGAGACAGATCCTAGAACTGGAATTCAGGCATAAGAGGACATGCTCCTATATGAGCATCTCTGTAGCGCTCAGGTTCTCAGACTGCTGAATCCCTACTCTTTTCCTTGATGATGCTAGGATGCTAGGACTTCTCTAATTTCTCTATGTATTGCCCTGATAAGTGTTCCAGCAGGCTGAAATTAAAGCCAAAGCCCCACTTCAGCTTATTCACAAAGCTCGTTTATCAGCTACTTCCTGCAGTACTGGTGGGAAGACAGTGTCAGAACTTCTGTTGAAGCATGTCCTTGATTTAGGGTTAGCCCAGTCTCAAAGTGTGCCGGGGCTCTGGCAGATTGCCTTGACAGTCTGGTTTAGCTGACTGGCAGGCACTGGAAGCCCTCTGATTTACTTAAGGATAATTGTTCCACAAATAATGGAGCACCATAATCATTCTTATAAAAATCAGGATGGTTTTGTGACAGTAAAAAGACTTAATATGCCATTTTTATTCTCTCATTGTAAGTTTACTTGGGAATATAGCTTACTAACCTTTAACCTACGCCTACTCCCTTCACATAATAATGGGTTCACATTAAGTAAATGCCAAAGAAAACTGATTTCTTGCATCGTTCTGATCAGATGATGATTTATTTTTTATTCCTAAATTTACTTCCTAAGTTTTCTTTTACATTACTGTGTCTTTCTTTAATCTTCTCATGATAAAATAGTCTGTTCCCATCATTGCAGCTTAGCAAATCATCGGGCTAGTGACCTGTCCTTATTCTGCTAGTTCCTATCCCCTTGTTTTTTTTCCCACGCTAACCATAATAAGATAATAAATTTTGTCAGTAATAAAATAATCCCTGAGTGATTATGAATACATAAGCAGTTTTGTAGCAGGTGTGCTCTCATCCAGGAGAATCTCTCACCACTAAACTGGTACGGCTGCACTGGCACAGCTGCCTAGAGAAGCTGTGGATGTCCCATCCCTGTAGGCATTCAAGGCCAGGATGGATGATGAGGCCTCGTGCAGCCTGATCCAGTGGGTGGCAGCCCTGCTCATAATAAGGAGTTGGAGCAAGATGGTCTTTATGGTCCTTCCCAACATAAGCCAGCCTATGATTCTGTTATTTGATGAACTGGAGAATTGTGCTCGCTCATGCTGTTATCTGTCACTACAATACATATCAAATTTTTATTAGAAAAATGGCACTGCTTTACAAAAATGCATAGAGGATAAAACCACTTAGAATAACTAGGAAATGGAATACCTGAGATTGGATGTTGTCAGTTTGAGGAGAACAAATGTTCCAGGTCATTTATTTGTCTTCCACAATTGCATTTTTAAAGGAAGGAATGGTAGATCCATGAGTTTTGAAGAAACCCTGTAGGCAACTGTCAGCAGAAGTTAGACAGACAACAAATTCCAGCCTGGCATGTGTCACTTTACAGTCCCAAATCAGGTAACAGAATACCAAAGGACATGCATATTTGGTGCAACTCTAGTTTCTGCCTTTCATGGATCTCACTTTGAGATGCTCATTTCTCCTCAGGCGTTGCATGACGTTGTCCAAGGGCTTGCTCAGGAGCACAGGCTCCTTGCCAAGAGCCATGTGTCTTGGTGTTAGAGATTCCTAGGTGGGCATCGCATTGAACATGTTTGGCTGTGAAACCAGGACTTAACTTTTTGCATTTTCATTAGTTTAATAAAATAGGTGCTTCTTACACTAAGATACTTCAAAATGTAAGAACACTCATGTTGTACAGTCCAGCACTGCTCACTCTCTGTATTACTTTAAATTATTCAAAAATGGCAAATCGTATCAATTTATTCTAAAATTAATTCTAAACTATCCATAACATAAAAAAACTCCTGGCATTAAAAAACTGATTTGCCAAGCACTAATCAAGCCAATTCCTTTTCCTCTGAACAGCATGTATTAAGATATGCAGCTTGTTTTATCATCCACTTTTGAACGAGGGACTTGCACAGAAGGCCATTTCCTTCCCTTCCTTTCCCTTCCCTTCCCTTCCCTTCCCTTCCCTTCCCTTCCCTTCCCTTCCCTTCCCTTCCCTTCCCTTCCCTTCCCTTCCCTTCCCTTCCCTTCCCTTCCCTTCCCTTCCCTTCCCTTCCCTTCCCTTCCCTTCCCTTCCCTTCCCTTCCCTTCCCTTCCCTACCCTACCCTACCCTACCCTACCCTTGCCTGTCCTGCCCTACCCTACCCTTGCCTGTCCTGCCCTGCTCTTCCCCTGCCCTCCCCTCTCCTTCTTTCTTTCTTTTTTCTATTTTTTTTTTTTCCTAGTGACTACTGATATTTTGACTCTAAATTTTGCTCTTCAATATCATATCCTGGGGCAAACCACAGAAGCTGTGGTCTGGGCTTTTCCTGATGCTAAATGGATGGAGGTTTCATGTTAATTTTACATCCCATCTTTCCTTCAGTGTGAAGAAACCAGGTTTACTATTGCTTCCAAAATATCAGGAGGAAACATGGATGTCAAAGAATTAAATGCTGGGGTTTTGGGGGTATTTAGGAGGGCTACCAAAGGTCAAAGCTTGAGAACCTGCATCTGTTAAGTCCCAGTCTCAGCTTTCTCTGCAAACTGTCCTTTCTGTTGCCCTCAGGAGAATGGGGCAGATTTCAAAGAAGACTACATCAGGGCAATCTGATACCCGCTGCGGGCTGTGTTATAACCTGGTGTCAGCCTTGCAGTGCCTCAGCCACCTGAAATGATTCTTTTCTGGATACTTCAGAAAATCTTTTTGAATGAAAGGTGCGATAGCCCCCAGAAATAAGATATCAGCATTATTGCTGATTCAAATGAAAATCATTGTGCTGTCAAGGTGTGTAGTTATAGTTGCCTGCATTATTACCTGAAGTTTTGGCTTTCCCATTTCATTTGTATGAATATCTTTGATCTCGGTTAATACCTTAATTTGGAGATCTAGACAGCTGTAGTGTACATACAAGGGACAGCATTGTTTCATAATGATGGGGGATTTCTCACCTGCTATTTCATCCTAGTTCAGTTAAATTAGGTGTTTGTATTTCATGAAACAGCTTCCACTTGACAAAGCCCCAGCTTGGATCAAAAGAGCAAGGATGGGATATTTTCACCTACAGAATACTGCATTTAGCTCCAATTGCTCCTGTCAGTTGTTTTTGTTCCATTAGCTCTTGGAATTAAATGCTCATCCAGATACTGCAGGTGGCCACAAAATTAGTGACAAATGGAAAAAAAATGGAAATTTCAGGGTTTTAGTTTGAATTTGTGCCCAAACCAGCAGGAAATGGAAGGCACCCTCTTATGACTACATATTTCTGCATCCGAGATGATGACCATATACATTCAAATTAAGCAGTGAACTAAGGGTCATATCACAGTAGTCAGCTCTGACATTTTGTGAATAATGCAATACTTTTGTTGATGTCAGTGATGAAACCAGACTATCTCTGAGGAATAGTCAGTCCCTTAATGGTTGTTCAATCAAAATAAATTACTCCACTGAGGCTACTTATGAAAAGAGGCCATATTTGCAGAAGAGTTGTTGTATCCAGTTGTTCTAGGATCTGTTTTTATTTGCTAAAGCAGTGGAACTATCACATAATGGTCCTGTGCAGAAAAAGCTAGAGCAGAAATGTTAAGGTTAAATGGTCAAATGCACAATTAGAAAATAACTAAATGCAATTATGACTCTTTGTTAGGAAATAACTTTAATAATACTGTTATATCCACTGTTTCCACAGATCTATGTCTCACTCAGGGGACAGAGAAGCCATAAATACCAGGCAGACAGCTACAGAAAATGCTCTTTGGCACTTTGGCTCAGCATTCAGTGCACTGCTGTAGGCTCCATGCAGGAGTTCAAACTCCTCTCTGAAGAGGTTTATTGATTTCCTCATGGACATTTCATTATGTTATAGTAGCATCCATTACTCACAAACTATAAATAATTTTTCACAAAAAAAAAAAACTTCAGAAAGTGAGAGAACCATTTATCTCCAGATGGGAGCAGAAATTAAAGGAAAATATCTCTGCTGACTTAAGGTGCCTGAACTGATGCTTACAGTTCAATTTTCACCATAAAGAAGGTGTCATTGCTTTCAACTGCAATTCACTTTGCAGATGAGGTTCCACAGTTTCATGAGAGCTTCTGTCAAAAAGCCTCTGGGAGAAAGCCTTGACAAGTACTATGCGGCAATTCTGTGCTGGAGGCAAGGACATCATCTAATTCCACAACACTCAACTGCTGCAGTTCCACATTTTACAATTCTGTATTCAGCTGCATAAAACAAAAAACCATTTTTCCTTTCTCTATGGACTGCTCCACCATAAGTAGAGATCACAAGACAAAGACTCTTTCACTGCACGTTTCTTAGTTTTCCTCAGAACTCGATCCATTCTTCACATTTTCCTGTGGGAAAAATAATTAATAAAGGGCTGTATAATAACAGAGACTCTGAAGATTGAATTAAGGTTGTGCAGGGAATCTGAGCTTCAGTATGTTTCCACTTGCAAACATAATATTCTTTTAATGTGCTTTCTAGGCAGTAATTTCCTAAGCTTTCAAGAAAAGCCACTCAAACCCAAAACACTCTTTAATGTGGAATCACAAATTATGTCTACAGATCAGCTCCTTACAGGAAGGATAAGAGCAGGCTCAGGGCTGGGAAAGCCCCGCCTGGGCTGCCCACATCACTGGCTGTTCCCTTCCACAGCTCAGCTGAGGACACCAACACTGCTCAGAAAAGCCACCCTCGGGGCATCTGGGAGTGGACGCTCCCACCGTGTGCTTGGCTCACAGCACTTCTTATCCATCCACACTGGGTGAAAGGGGTTGGCTACTCTCTAAAACAATGGAACATCCAACTTCCCGTTTAGGGGCTCTCAGTAACCAGCTTTGTGTTGTGCTACTGGGCAGAAACAGTTCTGAACTACCAGCAATGCCTCTGCTTTAAAAAAAGTATTCACTATTTTGTCTCGAATTTCTTTAGATTCTTCCCAGGTTTTTGCCCTGGAAAGTTATCCATTATTGCATAAATTATATCATATCTAAGGTCCTTAAAGTCACTTTTTCACATATCCTGACAATCCCAATACTACAATATACCACAACAATCCAGCAAACACTACTAAACTATACAATCTATTGTGGAAGAAAATACAGATACAGAATTTACATCCACAAATGAAGTTGCACAGTGTGCTAACTGTGAGCACTGCAAAGCAACATATTTCTTTTACAGTTCATTAATAGAGATTTTTAATTCTATTTAACTGCTTTTAATGGTAAATAAACCATGAAAATGTAATAACTGCAGCAAACTGCCAACATTCTAGCTCCTATTACCCACTGCAATGCAAATCGTTCTACTCAGTGGAAAAACAATCCGCATGCAGCTGAAATAAGCAGTGGGGATCCGGTGCAGAGATTTTGCCACAAAGGAGCCAACGGAGAACCCTGCAAAAGTCTTTCTGCCTCTGGTATTCCAGGGAACCAGAAATGGGCAGAGAGGTTTTCAGAAGCATACATGCTTGCGTGCATCTGTGTATGCAGTCTCTTCTGGAATCTGATTCATATAAACTGTGTCAATCTGGTGTTCTAGAAATAAGGAAAGCATCTCAAATTATATTATAGTAAGCATACCTCAGTGTACTTTTTAGAACACGGAACACTAGCAATGTGACACTTACTATTTTCATAGTTTCTCTTCCATACTCTTCTCTGGACAGCAGCAATTCTTCTGACTGAACACCTTGTTTCAGTGTGCTTCATGCCTACATGGGTCTCCCATGTAACCTTTTGTAGTCAGGTTCCATGATATGTACATCTCAGGGCCCTTACCATGTGCATACTTTTGACGAATTTGTCTGGCTCTGATTTTACCTCAGCATTCCTCAACAGCCACAAGATGATCTTATATCAAGAACCTCAGCACAATAGCTGTTTTATTCTATTCTCACTCATTAAAAATATGACAGTCTGGAAATCTCCTCTTTCATGCCTAGAAGCAATGTAAAGTCTAGAATCAAATTTCTTGTGATGTTTCTACCTCAGATGACAATTATGCTGATAATAAACTGAGCTGTGGATTGTTGTTTCACCTGCATGATTTGTCTGGCTGAAAACAAGAATGTTAGAAGGCATGGCAAACTGCTCATATCTTCCCCAATGGAGAACATAAAAGGGACCAGTAAATAGCACTGATTCAGAAGGCAGCTGAAGCCCTGACAGTAGAAATGCTAATCTGTTCTTTTCATGAATCCTTTCTCAGGATTATAACGCTGGAAGAAAATTGTATTCAAATGTAAAGATTGTATTTCACAAAGGAAAAATATTTGATATATCTTTAATATCCTTTCCTGCTGTTAGCTTAAGAGGCCACAACATAAAACATAGTCAACCCACACAGTAAGAGATTTACCTTCCACATCTGCATTGCTTTAATATATGGAGCAGGACGAAGAAAATTCCAAGGATGAAAAGTTTTCCCACTCACATGCATAGCACATTACCTGTGTGCTCAACTAAGCCCTAAAAGCACTCGACAAACCTGTCCTTTGAAGATGACAAGTCACTTTACAATTCCTGAACACAATCAGCATCCAAAAGGCCCTGAGAGAAAAAGCAAGTTTCACCTGTAGGCCAGCTGCTTTGCCAAAACTAGTCAGAAAATCACAGAATCAGCCTTCTGTGATCTCATTTTTCTTGTTTGTTAAGGTTTTTGTTGTATAAATTTGGGTAGGACAAGCTCTCAGTGCTGCCAGGTCTCTTCTTTCTCTGTCCAACACCCACCACTGAGGCAAGATTGGAGACATCTCAAGGGTTGAAGGGCTGAGCTTGGTAAGGAAATGAGGCAGTAGCTTTCCGAACCTCTGCCCTGCAGTACTGCTTTACGCAGCTCTTACTATACCAAAGACATGAGAAATGGATGCCAAGGAACCAGAATAGCCGTCCACTAGGCAGGGTAGGCATAGGTGGATGCTGAAGGAGTGTGGCAAGTTCTCTGTCCGGAAAAGTTAGTATTAAAAGGCCATATTTTTCACTTACTAGGGTGTAAGTTGTTTGTTGTCTCCTAAAGGGAAGACACTTCTCAGCATGTAAGAGAAAGGAAATGTTGAAGCTGAAATGAAGAACTCAGAATTAAATAAAAGAGAGTAAAATACCATGCATTGTGTAGGGAGGAGAAGAGGGAGAAGGCTGTGATTAATTCCTTTTCCCCTATTTACTGGTTAAAAGTGCTAAAAAGCAGCTATGGAAAACTATTTTTGTTACTTTCGAAAACAAGTGGCACAAAGTACAAACTTAGTGCCCATTTGAAACTAGGAATAAAATAATGATACTGAGGCTTCACATATAGTGATATAGACCAAAATCATGTTTTTTCTCCATTAGATTTTCTTCTATTTTAAATTGCTCCTTTCATCACCGTGGTCTCTGACAGCCCACACCCCTCTGTGCTATATATACCCTGTATTATCTCAACTGGCTCTTGTCAGTCAAGCTGACAAGGATCTGACTCGAAGCGTTTGAAGCCAACCACCACAGTGACTCTAAGCACGTTTCAGATGTGCATGGTAACTCACCCTGCCGTGACACTGCTGCAAAACTCTGATCTCATCTTTTCTGGAATAGGGACAAATGCCCCCATAAATTGCAAGGCAGTATCAGATCAAGTCCATTAGCATTTACTTTCCACAATACCCAGTGTTTCCAGCAGTTATCCAATCTTTTCAAGTACTGTTAAGCACTGTTGATTCCATTACTCTTACCCCAGCTTTTGACACAATTGCTGTTTCAGAAGCTGGCTTTCTTCTCTCAAGCAAAGGCAATAGTGGGTCAGTACAAGCCAGATGCTGATCTGGCATGTGTATGTAGAGAAATATTGAGTTAAATATGGCTATGCCAATTTACCTAAGCAGATGTAATTCTCTTATTACTGACATTCTCTATTCATATTCTTCACTTTCCAATACCACTCTTTTACAAGAGCTGCTTCCTTCTTAGGCCATCTCTCTTCCTGGAATTCCTGCCTTTTCCAACATGGCTCTGCAAAGGATCAATAGTGTCAATAGTTCCTTCTGACAGTGCAGTCATACCAGCCTCCCAAATCATCTCCTCATCACCATTCTCTTAGATCAGTCATGAAAAGCATCCATCCCAAATGTTTATTCTCCACTCAGGCAATAGAGGACCTGAATTTGTATTGCCTGACCCACCACAGGATGTACTCACTCAGCCTGATTGTGGCAACCTGAGTAAACAAGAAGTGCAGAACTCTCTATTGTTGAGAGAGATTTTAATTTGAAGTATATTGTTGGTTTTCTTTGTTTTTCTCCTTGGGAAAAGCAGATAGGTGAGAGCTAATTTTCAGTGACATTTCAGAATATATTCTGGGAGAATAAGAAACTAATGGTCTACTTGAGACATTGCTGAAGTACCTAAGTGTGTGCTTCTGTGAAAATGTTGTGAAACAGAAATCTACTCTTTATTTTGGAAACACTGGTAGGAGATAAGCAGTGTCTGTATCAGGAATCCTGCCAGGTCTCACAGCCCATGCAAGGTAGTAAATTCTACCTTGCTGTTTTCCAGTATTTTTTGGAGTAACTCATTGATTTGACAGCCATTTAGTGAACAAGCATTATTCGCAAGGTGTAAAAAAAAGTTGCTTTTCAAAGGAAGCTATTGGAAATTCTATGGTCTGTTGGCACCAGGTGCCATTGATGTCTTATGAGGGAGATAATACTATGGCTGTCAGGCACCATGCCACTGGAGGCTTCTCCCATCCCAGACAATGGCAGGGGAGCTGGAGGCATTGGTGTAGCCCCAGCCCCAGCACTGGACACCTCCTGGGAGAGAGCTGAGGCTGGGCTGGTCAAAAGGCCTGACAGTGGGACTGACCGAGCAGGACCCGTGGCTGGACAGGGCAGGGCAGGGCTGTGGAGGGCTGGAGCCCTGCTGCGGCCTAGCTGGGCTGGACTGGCTGTGGAGGCCGACATGTTCTCACTCCTAGCACAAGATCCCCTTGCCTCTTTCCTGAAATATCTTTATCTCAGGAAAACACCATCATACTTTCTAGCCGCCGTCATGGGATGGCTGTCAGCCAGGCTAGGTATGCCAAGAAAGACACTAGACAAAATGAACAGAAATTCCTGACTTAACAAAGCATCAGATGAACTCTGGCAGGTTAGAGTGGAGGCAGACTTCGCCTTCCTCATCATTTCTGCCTGCATGATGGAAGTAGTGCTTGCACCACCCCAATGGGATGCTGGCGGTGAGTCAGAAGTTGGTTTGTTGTCTGGGCTGTATCACAAGCACATAGTCTATGACTCTGTGTTGCTGCTGTTAAGTGATGATTATTTCCTCCTTGGATAAGGCAGTAGTGGTTTGCAATCCCACCTGTTTCAGCACATTATATCAGATCTTTAGGTATAAATTTAGGATTAAATTTAACTGCACTCTTAACTGATACTGTTAACCCCAAACTTACAGACCAAATATTTGACGACTGAGTGCTTAGCTTGATTTTCTATGAGATGTTGCCTCTTGAGTACTGGCTTTTCAGCAGTAGTTGCATTATTATGAACACTCTCAAATTTCCTGCTTAGTGTATGCACATCCTTGAGGAGTCTGAGTTCCCATCTTATCTCAGTTCTGCTGCTGTGTACATAGAAAATGAACTAAATATCTCCTCATTTTCTCATCCCAAAACTTTTCTGGAGGAGAATTCGCATAGACTGTCTTCCTGATATCTTACTGCTAGGACCTAAAGTACTAATAGTGGGCCTATGGCTTGCCAGTTGCATGTTGTAGAATGATCTGGTGAATACAGCACGTGGATTCCAAGTCTTTTTCATCTGGATCAGAACTTGACCTTTTGTCTCCCAAATTCAAATTTCAAGCAATTTTTTCTTACTTTTTGTTACAAATGTCAAACTTGGTCATTCCCTTCATGAACAGTAACTTGCATTGGCTGCAGTACTGGTTCAGAGATTATGATATAATCTGGATTCAGTTTTCCACTTTGCACTAGGCAGAGTACAGACCCAAACCAAGATTATTCACATCCAAAGAGCATTTTAAAATATCGTAACACATCTTGCCCTCTTCAACATATTTCGCATGCCTTCCACTCAACTTCAAATACTGGTAACTACAATGCGTATTTTATACAGCTATTTCAAGATAGAGTAGATCTTTAAGCTATATAATTATATAAACATAAACTATATATTGTTAAAGAGGTGAAAAATGAGAGATCAGTCATAGGCATATACGTTACAGGATAGAAGTAGTGGATACTTGAGTGATCATGATTTACTTGGAAAGAACTGACTTGGCTTTTAAGTTTTTAATTGCAGGAATGCTCTGAAAGATAGAATCTTTTTGTTTGCTTTTTTCAATCAATCATTTCTAAAGCTAACTAAAAACGTCGCTATCCTAGCCAGGTGAAAGCACTGGTGTAAAAGCTGAAAACACATTTCAACTGCCGTAGTACAAGATTCTGATTTCCACCAAGAGGAATGAAGAAAATTCTGCTTGATGCTGCAAACAGGATTTCATTGATTCTGCCTTCTTTGCAAACACAACATGCTCAATAATGCCACATAAACAAGCTATTAGGTGCAACAGAAGCAGATGAACTTATTTGGAGTATTGAGGATACTCCACCTTCAAAATGATTCAGTTTTTTCACTTTGTACTTAATGTTGTCTAGCTTCAAAATGGAACACACTCATGTGCAGGGTTTGAAGCTGCCCAAATTATCAACCTCTGTTTTTTACCGTTGTTCCTCTATCTGAATGTAAAGTGGGCCTGGTGTGCACTTGGAGCTCACTTTTTGGCTTCATCTTAAAGAATTTAAAAAGGAACCGATGCGCTGGAAGGCACAGCTGGGGACTGAGAGAAGGGAAAGTGTTAATAGTTTCTCAGCTTGATTCCTTGAGCTTTTATAATGGGCAGAAATTGTTCAAGGGAATAGAAAGGAGTTTGTATTCATCAGCTGGGTGTGACGGATCAGATCATCGGCTGACAGATGTCAACACTAAGAGAGGAGATAATGGGGTTGGATAAATGGATTGGGCCAATAGTCACACATCTACCTGGCTTCTGTGCTGTCTTTATGATAAGAATGTAATTTTAATCCATCTCATTTTGGGAGATCTGAAAATTCGTATATTCTTATTGAGTATAATACTTGTCAAATTCAGAACAAATTAAAAGTAACAAGATTTCACAGCTTAAGAACATTTGCATTCTTTCCCATTCAAATGCTTGATTACCTATCACATCCGATGAAAAAAATCAACTGGCTATTGAACTTAAAACCCCTTTTGTTAGAAACAGACTCAGAGACCTGTGTTCATTAGTAATAGCAAAGTGCTTTGAGGCTTATCAGAAAAGGATGGTGGCAATAGAAGTACTTAGTAAGATGAGAGATCACCAAGACATCAATCTTTTCCTTAAACTCACATCAGTACACAGTGATTATCTTCTTTTCCAAACGCAGGGACACAGCTGTATTACTTCTGTAGGTTAGCCTTAAAAAGCTGAGTACTGCACTCATACAAAAGTCCTTAATTCAACAGTTCATGTACATAATCCTGCAAAAAGCTGGTGAGATTTAGAGAATGATTTAGCAATAAATGCCCACTGAAATAAGCAGGATGTTTAGCATATAAACACTCTAATAGCTAACCCGACTTTTCCCTACTAGAACTTTTATCTTAAAGGAATTTAACCCATTGACACACATAATTAGCTCTTTCACATAAAGTTGCTGAAAGAATGATTTGCTTAAGAAGATTAGCTCTTTTAGTGTTCAATAGTGGTACTGACAAATGAGCCTAAAATGATTATAGAGGAACTCTGTTAGCACCATCTTCTGATCTTTTATTTTTAAATAGAATGCCTTCAGTCAAAAATGTTTTAATCTGACCTTTCACATCTTTCCAAATCAAGGATCAACTTTTAATGCTGTGCATTCAAATTTTGTTTGTGATGAGACAGTTTTCAAGGCTGTTTTGAGCTACATGGAAGACCACAGTAGTTTATGTAGAATTTCAATGCCAGTTTTTTTCTTCTGGTTGTTGTGACTGCATGCAACATCTTGTCTGCACTTTAATACGTGAGTGCTGACAACTCTTTTTGAGCAGCACTCAAGTAGCAAAATGATTGGTATTTTTAAGTGCAGGTGGAAGACAGAAGAGGTGATACTGAAAAGCAAAGACGGGAACAAAGCTGTCTTGGCTGGCTTGTGCCATGGAAATGGATTTTTCATTCAGTTTGGATGCATACCATACAACTGAGGTGTAAACTAAGCAGTTTAATAGAGCAAACATTCTAAGTTGTTCCCAGTGGCTCTGCAGCTATTGTTTGCATGACAATCTATTTTCCCATACTAAAGCAAAGCGTCAAATTTTGAATGACTTACACAGACTTACAGAATAATCCTCTTACTTAAAGCAGTGAAATATCCAGATCTGTCATTGCTACACAATTTTATGCAAGCTTTGAAATCATGGGAGTGGTATTTTTATAAAAGTTGCATAAATAAATGGTTTATCAACCTTTAGAGATTTATGTTGCTTCACTGTTCCAACAACTAAATGACTGATGCCATAAACAAAATTCATGATACTAATTCACTCAGTAAAAATGGGTAGAGTTTTCCATCCTACTTTTAAGTCATGCTGCCATCTACAGCTAGAATAGACACACCACTCTGCTTAGAATAGCAGGGTAATTGAGGCTGGAAGTGATCTCTGCTCTCTAGGCCAGACAGGGCCGCATCTGAGATCAGACCAGTTTGCTGAGAGCTCTGTTGGGCTGTGGAAATCTCCTTGGTTGAAGACTGCACAGACTGTTCCACTGCCCCCATTGTCCTTATACAGAAAAAAAAGTATTTCCTTATAACCAGGCTGAACCTCTCATTTCAGTTTATGCCTGTTTATGTCTCCTCCTTCCAAGCACCACTGTGAAGCCAGGTGCCATCTTCTTGCTAACCTTCCCAGATGTAGTGGGAGCTGCTGTTGGCTCCCCAATCCCACCCCAAACCTGTCTTCTCTCCAGGCTGAGGAAGCCCAGCTCCTACAGCCTCTCCTCCAAGAACAAGTGCTCAGCCCCCAGCTAGCTTGGGAGTTGTTCATTAAACTCATTTTTTGTCGTGTTGGAGATAAAAGTTGAGCATAAGAATTAAGTGTGATCTAACGTGCAGAAAAATTAGATCTTCCCTTTAATCTATTGGCTTTGTCCTTGCTAAGAGAGTTCAGGAGATTGCTGGAGGTCTTTGCTGCCAGGACACATGGCTGACCCATGCTCAGCTGCTCACTGCTGTTCCCACATAGCTGCTGCACTCCAGCCTGGCCTGCTGCAGGAGTGCTTTCTTCCCAGGGGCAGCACTTTGCATTTCACCTGTTTAACTCTTGTAAAGTTCCTGTTGGTATATTCCTCCAACATGTCTACGTCCCCCTAAAAGACAGATTCCCCAGTATTTCCCTTTGTTTCTTTATGGTAGTGTAAACTGCAAACTTGTTGAAAGTGAACTCCATGCCCCCTTCCAGGTCACTGACAAAGTCACTAAATAGCCCAGGAGAGACCCCTAGGGTATTCACTCCAATTAGGTTACGACCCATTAACCACTATTCTTCTAACCTCCTCCAACCACTTTTTTGTTTTATCTCATTTGTAAACTCATCTAGAAAACACCTCTAAACTTTGCTACAAGAATAGCTTTGAAACGTCAAGGTAAATTACATTCTTTGTTCTTCCTTTGTCCACAAATGCACTCATTTTGTCACAGTTAACTTTTTAAATATAAAATAAAAAAGAATATAAAAGTTTTTATTTTTTTTTTCCATTAGTGGTTCCATTAAAAAGTCTTTGTCACCATAAGACCTTACAGTAATAGGAATAGAATCTCCTCCCTGTACACAATAAATCAGTGTTTGGATTTTACTACGAACTCTTTTGCAATTATAGTAATTACACACCTCATCTTACTGAGCTTACTTGAATAAGCACTATCTAGAAAGTTATGTACAGCTTAGTCCTGGAATCATCAGCATTAATTTAAACTGTAGTATTCCAATGACTGACAGTATGCCAGGTAATCTGTTACCTTTGGTTCAGGACTTCTACCTTTAACACTTGGTATGAGAATGCAATGAAAAAAAAACAAATCCAGTGAATCTCAGTACAGCAGCTTCTTGGCTCGATTCCTGCAGGTTACAACTTGTGACATAATTGCTAATCAGTGTCCCCAAATATTTAGTATCAACCAGCTTTTAAGAAATGACTGTGAAATAAAAGATACCTCTGTTTGCTGCAAACATGTTTCCAGGACATAACTGCAAGCTGGATATCTGTGCAAGTGTGAAATTCATGCTTGCAGCCCACAGCTTCTTTAAGTTCTGTTAAACCTGTCTGACACGACACATAGCTTTGCATTTTTTACTCCAGATTTGCATTTAGAGTTTGGAATGTTTCTGGAACTGGGATTCTGGTGGTTTTCTTCCCCAGTCAGTATGAATCTCAATCTATTAATTTTTGCTGTTCTTGGTTTGAAATTGTGATATTTTTTTTTTCCATTACACAAAAATATAACTATTGGTATAAAATTCATGCAGTCTTTCATTAACTGAAATCTTAAAAGTCACATTTCATTATTTCTCTGAGACAGACTGTTGCATAGCACGAAGGATCAAGGTCAAATGATATATGAAGAGATACTTTTGACTCATTCAGATGGTTGTCTTCAACTTTGCTTCCTTCTTCACTACCTTCCAAAAAATAGGAAAGATTCTGAACGTTTTTCAAGATGTGTCTGTAGCACCCAGGGACATTCAGCTGCAATGGAGGCACTCGGAATTTGCACATCTGCAGCTCATCCTTAGAAAGTCTTTCACGGTACCACTGCCCAACTTTATTACTTGGATACTTGATACTATGGCCCACCATTGGAAGAACAACCTTCAAAAAATAATAATTAATAAATAAATAAAGCTCAGTATTTCCCTTTAAAAAATATGATTACAATTTTAAATGTGTTTGGGGCCTGAAATAGTTAAAAGGCAGCTACTTTTTCTAAAAACAGCTGCGCAGGGCAGGTATCTTGGATGTAATTTAAGGGAAAGGCAGAACAAAATAATAAATATGTCATGATTTCTAAAATGAACTAGAAGTACAGTGACATGAATTACTTTGTTTGCTGGGAAAGGTTTATCAAAGTAGACATTAAGTTGCATATGTATGACTTCATGATGCTCTGTCCCTCAAAAATTACGTCAATGACCCTTGAGCATTTTTACCAGAAATAGACTAAAAAAAATTTTGAAGTATTTACATTCAACTCCAAGAAAAGTACTACCATACTGCAAATGACATTGTACTAACTTCCACTACAAAGTAAGTATTCTTTCCTTCTCTTTGTTTTCAGACTGCAGCTTAGTTCACACGTATTTTCTTCAGTATGCATTCTGGTAGGAAATGAGACTGCACCAGTTAATTTTATCATCTTATTTTAAAAACAAAACTTTTAATCAAATAGAAATCAACAACACAGAATTATTCAAACAGACTTACTTGATGTATAGAGTACTTGTTAGCTGACTCTTCCAGAGCAGTGACAACATGAACCTGACAAAACATGTAAAGAGATGTTAAGAAAAACAAACTTTCTTGAAATAAAACATACAGATTATTATAGGAATCACACACTGAACTCCTAAAATTTTAAAGGATTTTGATGTTATTTGACTACTGTAAGGGCAAATAATCTATTTCAATCTAAAAATATTACAGATGCTTAATATAAAGTGAGCTATAATTTTGTGTTAACATCACCAAAAGAAAAAAAATTGGAATTGGAATGTATTACAATAAATAGGAATATATATTAAACTCAGTAACTTAGTACTATACTTGGCAGCTCTGATTTTCATACTTGGTTTATTAACATCTTTTCCCAAAAATATTATTAAAGAAAAATCACAATGGAAACAGTTACTCTTTTCAGGGACTGGAAATTGTTCAGTACCTTTTGAAGTACTCTTGCTTCCTATCTATAAGAATTTCCAGTCAAGAAAGGAGATACAACACTGCTAAATTCTATGTTTTACCTGATGATTAGGAGAAAGTCAAATGCTTCCACAGAAAGAATGGTAAGGTCTAACCTTGAGAACAAGACTCAGATCTACAGTAACTGATAATAGTAGCAACAGATGAGGGGAAATGGTTTTAAACTGGAAAAGAGCAGATTTAGACTAGAGATTGGGAAGACATTCTTCACTGTGAGGGTGGTGAGACATTGAGACAGGTTGCCCAGAGAAGTTGTTAATGCACCCTCTGTGGAAGCTTACAAGGCCAGGCCTGGTGGGGCTTTGAGCAACCTGGTCTCAAGGGAGGTGTCCCTGCCTACAGCAGGGGGTTGGAACTAGGTGATCTTAACGGGCCCTTATAACCCAGACCATTCTATGATCGTAGGAATATAGGTTCACCCTGAAGGTTTTCCCCAGTAAGGTCCTAAGAAGAGCATCAGACACCATACAGGCTAAGTTCTTACATCAACTTTGCCATTCTGTTTCTCCTCCTCTGTTGAATAAAACAAATGGTCAAAATAGATAAGAGCTATTAAAATACATCTAGAACATATATCTACTGGTGGTAATTCAAAATTGAAATGCTCACTTTTTTCACCTTTGTCACTAAGTATTTAAATGGACAAATTGAAATGAAAGCACTCAATTACTGTCTGACACATTAATGTATTCAAGTAATTGAATGTGCAAAGAAAAATTTGCTTAATATTTCTAAGAACTACTTTGTAAAAACTCACCTTGTCATTCAGGGAAAGGCTTTCGTCATTTTCTTCTGAGAAGACCAGATCACCCTCAACAACTTTGGAACCATAAGTCTTCAGCCTGTATGATGTTGCTTCATTCCATATTTGACTGCAGTAAGCGTGGACGTAGAATATGCGCATTGAATGAGGAATACTGAGCCATCCTTTAGTACAGCCTTCTTGATTTACACCGTAGCGATGTAAAGCACGTAACACCATCTTCTCTCTCACTTTAAATTCTGGCAGCATTGAGAGTGTCCCCTTTGCATCTTCTGAGATAAACAAAAATAACCACGTAAGTTACCATTGATTTTTCTAATACTTCCTGTCAGGAAAAGAAAAACACACTTAAACAGATTAAATAGGTCAGAAAAAAAATGAAGATAACCTCTTTATGCTGATTTTCAGGTCTGAGCCTCAACCACGATGAAATTATATTTAATCCTATTTGTACTATATTATGTAAATGTTTAAATTTTTACGTTTTGCATATTTTTCCTACTTAATTTTTCTTCTAAAGAGTGATTATCTGAAGGAGCCATTGCCTTTTACCTTTTGCTTTTAGGAAAAGGCACGCTGCTGTTTTCAGAGTCTGCACCAATGTCTTTCAATACACCGTATAGCAATGTAAGGCACAGAATAATCATCTCGTCTGTGCAGTGAAAAGTATCTGTGCCTCTTGAAGCCATACACTGTAGGTGTTCTACCAATGTACAATGATATGCAGGCTAACTTGAAGAAGATTTCAAAAGATCAAGCATCTTTAGTCAAGAGAAACTCAAAATTTCTAGTTTTGGAGGGAAAGTTAAGTTGAATGATAACAACAATGAATATGACAAAGAGCATTTTACTTAGCACTCTGTGTCTTTGGTATATTTTGTTGAATTCAGATCAAAAATCAAAGACTGTGGATAAAGGGAAAGCGTGGAAGAAAACACGTAATTAAAAAGACATAAAAGCCAGGCCCAAAGATGCAAAAAACAAGAATAAGATTAATATAGAAAATTCTGAAAATTAGATGCCCACCCATATTAAGTACTGAGTGCGAGTTAGGTGCCTCATTCTCCATAGTTCCTTTTAGGAACTATGAGGAAAGATTATATTTCAAAAGAAAACAGACTGAAGCAGGCCAAAATTGCTTCCAAAAAAAAAAAAAAAAAAAAAAAAAAAGATCATAGTCTTTTCCAGCATTACATTGCTATAGAGCATTGGTTTCTGCACTGTCTTGCACTTGAAATACGGTAATATTCCGCTATTTTGCACATCTAAGGCCTGACTTTGATCTTATTATCAAAAATTAGATATGAAATTCTAATGAGTTCCTTGGAATAAGCTATAAGTGGTATAGAGGCAGCAAAATAAAAAGTGTAACTCTGTGCAGCAACACTTTATTCCCTCGTGGTACCTACACTGAATAGATTTATAGACAATATACGTGGCCTTACCAGTTTGAAGAAAGTATCTTTTGGCATTATTTACAGGGTCATCGGTATCTTCAGCTGTGAAGAATAATTTTACAGCTTTCACCTTTAAAAAACATAATTTACATTTATTGCATTTAAAAATAACCATTTCTCAACGAAACAGACAATGCATACAAATCTGTGCCATCATTCTCCACTGAGCTGGAAGATTCCTTCTTCTTTCTTTCCAGCATGTTCCATGTAACACATACACAGCACTTCCCATATTCTCACACAGAGAGGCAATAGCTGCTTTTACACTGATCTGACACAATAACTGGGAAAACAGTAAGCTAACTCCTGCTACTTGCAACACCAGGAAAGAATCAATTTGCTGCTGCAAAAATCAACCTGTGACTATCTTTGTTTATCTGTTTTATTAACATTTTATTCTTGTCTTCCTCTGCACGGAACTGTGCAAGCATATATTGGTACATTTTAAATACAAATAGTAGTTTCTGCATGTTTTAAATTCAAAAGTAACTGAGTTAAGACTAGGTACTTACATCATTACTCTGCAGGAATTGTTACGTGCTGTGAACTCCTAGTATTAACATGCAAAATGTCAGACTCCCCGTATATTTGCAGGGTAAATTTTCCTGATTTCTCAGAATCAAAACAAGATTAGAAGAAGAGGATACTCAAGTATTCATCTGACTTTTAAGAGTCTGATTCTGTTTTAAACCTGGGCCAAACACTATGCTACATACATTGAAAAGTATATGACTCTCATCTTACAAATGATTACTTAAGAAGTAAGGTCTCCTTGGCTTACAGGGAACATTTACTCAGACCTAAGATTTTGGGAAGGTAGCCAAGGAATAATGAAAAGGAGAAGTCTCTGCTATACAGCAGATAAATTAGCATGGTATTGAAAAAGCAAATCCTTTTGTATGGTCCTATGTAGTATCTTGCCACATCTGTAAGAGTACAGACCTCCATTGGGATAAAGAGTTCACAGGTTAGGAGGCAAGAAGTACCCCAGATAAGCACTGTATAAATATAGCTTCATTTTAGTGTTCAACCTTTGTAAGAATGCAATCACTTCCTTGAGAAGAGGCACGATGATAATCACACTACAGACAGAAGAATCAATTCCTGTCCTTACAGCTACACCTGCTGATTAAAACACATTTTTCTAATTCAGAATGAAGGTTTTTATGCTTGTGTTGTCAAACCTGATTTGGCAATTAATTCCAGCACACATATGGGTTCATCTCACAAATGAAATTGCTCACTGGGAAGGTCAGCACTGAGCATCAAATATGGCAACTATAACATGAAATGAACTTGACAGTATGTACTTAAATCACACAGTGAAAATACCATTTTTTCATTCAGTAGAGCCAATCCTATTTGATCTGTCTGAACATTTTGTCCTTGTCCGAAGCGCTGAGGTCCATAATAATTCACAAAACCCTTTGCCTAGAATTAGAAAGAATGAATGTGTTAAAACATCAAAATGTTGGATACTATTAGTGAGATTGAGCATGCAACACACAAACTTCTGTATTTATATCCAAAACACATACATTGCTTTTTTAGTTAGAAATAACAGGTAACAAAATCTTAATTCCTGTTTCATTACAATATTTTAGCTGTTGAGTTAGAAACGTCTAAAAAGACAATCAAGACTTAGTCTTCCTTTTTAAAAAAATAGGTAAATAAGACAATTTCTGTGTAATTATTATAAGCACTTCTACAGTTCAAGTCAAAGTAATTGAGCTCTTTCTATGTGCCGAATTATAAAATCTCTACAAGAAGCAAATGAAGCATAGCAGATGTAATGAACAGTAGCAGCTGTTGGATATTTTTTCCTTAAAATACTCATCTTCTTTCTCATGAGATTGTTTGCATGATTATTAACATAGTAAAGAGCAAGAGTAAGCATTTGTGCTAACCAGGATTTTAAATCTCCTGACGAGTGGTAAGTCACATGAGGGCAGTAAAATCACAGCCACGTGACCTCTACCCTTTTCTAAAACAAAAAGAATAATTAACAAATATCCATGGGGCAGAAAGTCAATTCAAATTATATAACCTTGTTTTGGATTCCACTAGGACCAACATGCAATATTGTTTCCATGGAGGATGAAAAATCCTTATTTTGAATCAATACAGATGCCATTTCTGTCATTCATCATCTGACCAATAGGTTAACTCTAAGAAAGCAGGACACCAAACCAATTTCTGTTCATTTTCCCAAACAGCAAAACAAAAAAAGGGAGATGTAGAAGAAAGAAGAGCATTAGAGAACCACTTGGTTATGTGTTCTTTTTTTCAGTAGTAAAACTAATTTCCAAAATTTGCTACAGTACATATCATTTATTTTGTTTTTGCACACTAGATTGTTTTCACTGAAGTCTTTATTTCAGGATTAATCGTCTTAATCTGCATAGTAGTTATTGCTTAGAAAGAAAGGTTAAGAAAATTACTGCCATAGAAAACGCCTGAACTTTTTTCTCTTTCATGATTTTCTTCTATACTTGTCAGTGATTTAAGAATGCCTGATAATGAGGTTTTCTTCAGGGTGAGTCTACAGTTAAAATCCACTGAATTTCAGAGAATCTTCTTTGTCTTCTAAAGACATTCCAGACGTATTTATGTCATGGAAATATACATATTTTTTTCCCCTAAGCCAACTATGTATTTTGTTCACATGACCAAAAAAGGCAAGCAGTTGACATGTGTATTTTTTTACTGTAAAACACAGCACTTTGGTTGGCCTTAGATCTGTGCCACGATAGCCCATATATCAATACTCATTTACTACCAAACATCCCATTTGTCTTTCTGCACCACGTTAAGGACTGAGATCCATAACACAGAATGAATGCACATGTGGTCACCTTTCAGGAGGCAGCTTTGCTCCCAGTTCCTTGAGTAATGCAAGAAAGCCATAAAATAGCAAAAAAAAAGTGTCACAAGGAAGGAAATATTGCTATTATTCTGCCATTACAACCCTGCTCTTTATTGCAGCCAAGTGGCTTTTTACCTCAATATTTTCCATTGCTTCAGATATTCTTTCTTTCAGATCTACAGGAGAATCATGATTGTGGTGTTTGAGATCTCTCACAACTATATCAAAGTGATTGCCTTTCAGCTGACCAAGTCTAAGATGCTGGTGTGCTGAATGTATGTTGTGTATTCTCATGCCCTTTTTTTCCAGTTTGCTTTCAATGTCTTTCAACCTGTATAAATAATTGGGAGAAAATATGAGCCACCTGCAATTAAAGCTATACAACTTGCAATAAAATATCTTCTTTACCTTTGCACTAGAATTAAAAAGATTTAAAAGAATTCAAAAGAGATTTAAAACAGAAAGTAAGCTCAAATTTAGAGATAGTCTAAAAATTTATGTGCAGTTCATAAATATCTTCAAACTTGTTACATTTTGTAGCTTGACAGTTATGGGAATTAAGCAATTCACTGAACATTTTCAAGGCACCCAAATTGAATTTTATTTTTTTTATTGAACAAAGAAGTTAGAAGTCCTAGAAATTTGCTTCTTGTGAAAAGAGACAGGAGATGAGAGAAGAAAAAGAGAATAAGAGAGGAGAAAAAGAAAGAAAAAGGAAAAACAATGTCTGCCACTCTAGCAGTCTCCAAAACAATTTGCTCACTCTTGTTAAATAAGTCTTAAAGAAACAAACTCAGAACACCAATTCTCTGAGTATGCTTGCACATGCTTGTAATTGGAAATGCAGCTGATGGCTCAAGTATTTGCCCTTTAAAGAATCCACTCAATTTCTCTGTTTTATACATAAGAAAGTAATTAAATTCAAGGGAAACTTTCAGCTTACATTTTAAACAACACATTAACACTTCGGTAAATCATTTTTCCTGATAAACCAGCAGCTTGGAAGCAACCATTTTGCTAATTCTCTTAAACAAATGGCCTAGTTTGCAATGGAATTTTACTATTGATAGTTGTTTGAGTTAGTATTGAACCCTGAAAGCATAAATTTTACTTTCTTTTATTTGAAAGTTAAAGTTGAGGAAGAAATAAGTTGTGGTTTTTACACCAGCAATTTTTTTTTTACTGCAACTGCAGAATTTTAATACTTATTTTTTACCCACTGAGCTGGCAAAAAATGAGAACATCTTCTGTTATCAGCAAGTTATCCAAAATGTATTTTCCACCCTCATGCATGCTGACATCTTCTTTACTTAGTCTCACGTTTCTGTGATGCGCAATATAATAGGAGTTGATATTCAACACTCAAAATAAGCATATGTCCAAAGTATAACTGCAGTTATTTAATTTAAAAGTAATTTTGCTTGTTTACTTTTATTCTCTATAAGTTACATTGTTGTCTGTGGACCACAAGATAAAACTGTTGGATTTTGTATAGGTTTCCTCTCTCTTCCAGCTAGCAGATGAACCTAAATTAAGAAGTGGATCACATGATCATGAATTGGAAGGATACATAGTACTGTCTATTCATAGTATGACAAGAAAATTTTTCATTAAATTTCCACTGGGGGACTTCAGTGCTACACTGTATATACCCTGAAGCCACAAAACATTAAAGCCATAGCCACTGTGGACTAATACAGGAGGAGGGAAAGCATTAGGAACCTTGCTCCAGCTTGCACTCTGCTGGTACTTAATAGCAAATTAGAATAGTCCTACTTTGATTGTCAGTACCTCTGAGGAGTAACCTTCTTCACAACCATCAGTTGGTACGTAATAGCCTTCTTATCTTTGATGCCGGTGTAACTGAAGTCTGAGGGAAGAACTCCAAGTTCAGCAGCCAAGAAGTTGATTGCTTCCAGTGTTTCTAGATTTTCTTTCTGAAGGGTGAAAGCTGAAACAATCATCCCAGAATTATTAGAAATTTGAACTTCTAAATCATACAGGTGCTCTGCCATGGCAGATTTCAGGTTCTTCCTTTCAAACCACAACAGCATGACAACTGCAGAGACAACTCCCACTCCACAAAACTAAAGGGAACAGGACATTTTCAGTATTGAAAGAATAAAGACACAATAAACAAAAGTTAAAACAATAATAAAAAAAAACTCTGCTAGCTTTCAGAGTGGTACCTGATCAAATGCAATGCAATTCCAGCAACCTGACTTCATGCTAGCAACGCCCTTAAGGAATGAGATCATAAATCAAACCTGAACTCACTAAGCTGCCCAACACCTGAACACATCTTCTTAAATCCACATACTGGCCCATACTGACCATTCTAAAACGATTCTGATGGTCAGTCTTACTGCAGAACACCACAGTACCCCCACACTTCCACTAAAAATGTAATGTTTACCTGTATAAAGATCTTGTTTTATCTGGAAACCATCAGCAGATCTCTTTCTGGAGCAACTTCTCCCTCTAAACCTTACCATTATTGACATATTTGGCTTATGACTGACATCTCTCACAGTAAAAGACTTTGTTTCCAAAATTTTCCCAAATTTTTTATTGATGAAGTGGTGAACTACTTTTCTGTGCTCCTTATTTCCATCAGGCTCAAAAGAAAAAGTGGAATTTTCTACCTTGGCATCTAAAAATTTAAAGAAATCGCTTGTTTCCTTTTCAGTCACTAGCTGACAGAGTTCTCTGTAGTCAGCATTTCCTTTCACAACCATTTCGTTGTCCTTTGTCACAGTGACCAAGAAGGGGAATCTCTGCCTGATGGCGCCGTGCAAATCGGCCCGATCTCTCTTATCCACCACGGCTCCCAGAGAGAACTCCTCGACGCCGGCATCACAACCCCTTTCCGAGTCCCACGCCTCCTTCAGATCACAAGCAAATTTAGTAAGCCTTTCACTCGCGGGCTTTCCCAAAAGGGAATCCAACAGAGCGGCTGCTTCCGGGCCGGATTTCAAGCCCCCAACACAGCGGCTCTGCTCAGGGTATGTCACAGGGTCACGGCGGGCAGGCACCACCCCGCCCCCAGCCCCGGTGCTGGCTGTGGCGGAGGCAGCGGATGGTCGCCCAGCCGGCGGGTCGGGCTGCGGCGGGCTGACGTCCCGGGGCGCCGCGGGGCGCTGCGGCAGCTCCAGTTCCCTCACCACGAAGTCAGCGGGCGCCTTCTTGATTGTCCCGCGGAAGCCGGTGTGATCGGTCACGTAACTGAGGGGGCGCAGCATGACTCCCCTGCCGGCCGCTGCGAGAGGAGAAAAAATTAATAACAATACTAATAAAAATTAAAAAAAGAAAAAAAAAAAAGAGAAAACAGAAAACGGTGGGAAATTATCCTCCTACCGCCGACTGCAGGCAAAGCCGTCCCGGCTCCCAGAGCGGCCGCCAGGGGGCGCCGCTGGTACCGAGCCCCCCGGCCACCGCTACCTCGTCCAGGAGAGGGGAAACAGCCGCGAAGAGCTGTACCCCCCCCTCCCCCACCACCCTCGCCTGCCGGCTGTGGCGCGCTGCGGGAGGGCGGGCCCTCCTCACTGCAGGAAGGGGGAGGAGGCGCTGCCGCCGTGGTGCGCCGGCAGTGCGGGCGGAGGTTGCGTCAAGGCTTCGGAACGGGGAGGTGCTGTGGTGCCGTCCCGGAAGAGCGGCGGGAGCCGGGGGCCGGCCGGCAGCCCCGGTGAGGGGATCGAGTTCCGGCTACCTACCTGTGGCTCTGTCCCGGCCGTCGGCGGTTCTTGGCCCCGCCATGAGCCAGCCGATCACCGCCGCCACCTACGTCCGTAGCCTGCGCTACGGGCTGCTGAGGCAGCTGGCCGACCTCCTTGACCCGCAGGAGGGCTGGAAGCGGCTGGCCGCGGCCATCACCGACCCGGCCGGAGAGAGCAGATACAGCCAGGCGCACATCAGGTCTGGCGTGGCCGTCCCGTGACGTAACCGCGTTCACTGCCGCTGGATTGGCATCCCTGTGCCTAACGTGTGTGCCTGCCGCAGCCTGCGTGCACAGCGGTGCTCAGAACGTATCTCACACAGTGCTTCCTGGTGGAACTCTCGTAGTTCCTCTCTAGTTTGCTTTTGACACAAGTGAGGCTTGTCTTGCCAGGCTGAGAGAGCTGGGGCTGTGCAGCCTGGAGAGGAGAAGGCTGCGGGGAGAGCTGAGGGCAGCCTGTCGGTGTCTGAAGGGGCTGAGAGAGAGGAGGGGACTGACTCTTCAGCGGGGTCTGTGGTGATAGGACAAGGGGAAATGGTGTCAGACTTAAAGAGGAGAGATTTAGGTTGAATATAAGGAAGAAGTCTTTTGCACTAACAGTTTACAGGCACTGGAATGGGGATGGAATGGAGATGTGATGGATGCCCCATCCGTGAAGATATTTGGTGTCAGGCTGGGCATGGCGCTGAGCAGCCTGATCTGGCCGTGGGTGTCCCTGTTCAGGGCAGGGCGGTTGGAATGGATGGTCTATAAGAGTCCATTCCAACTCAAACGGTTCTATGAGAGCCACAGAGAACTGACTGAGGAAATCAGAATAAGCCCCACAGACTATTTGCTGTGGACAAATGCAGAATGTGTACTCTTATCCAAGTTTGCATTTCTTTGGTGTTATTTTGTGTATGGGGGATTGTACTTGCATTTTCATAAGGTCTGTATCTAGCAGTACTTCTCTTGTATTGCTGAAGTACTATTCATTACATGGTGAATTTTGTGGCTTTTTACTTACCATTAATCACGCTCCCTTGTTTGCGGTTCTCCATGTTATTTTTCTTTTCAAAGTTAGCTTTAATTTTTCTTTTTAAGGAGATTTGAAGCATTTGTGCAAATGGGAAAGAGTCCCACGTGTGAATTGCTTTATGACTGGGGAACAACAAATTGTACGGTTGGTGACCTTGTGGATCTGCTGATTAGGAACCAGTTTCTGGCACCAGCAAGTCTTTTGCTTCCAGGTAACTGTTACCCGTATATATTCTGTGCTGTATTCCCATGTCTGATGATGCTAATGACGTTCACAGTAATTGGACAATCGGAAGGGATTAGGTGAAAATAACCAAGAGAGGATATATTTTACATTACTTACAATAAGAGTTTTATGGAAGTGGGCTAGAACTTTCCAAGTTTAAATAAAAGCCCTGCAGTTTATATGCGGTGGAAGAATAGAACCTTAGTAAATACTGGCATAATGTTATTTATATTTTCTGATTTCTAATCTGGTTAACACTTTTTCTAAATTCCATTTTCAGAAGCTGTCGGGATGGCACAAGAAGTTACATTACCTCTTTCTTCACAGGAAACTTTGCCTGTGCATGAGAAACAACAGCCTATACAGGAAAAAGAAGTGACATCTGTAAAGCCTGTTTTGTCTCAGAACACAGAGAAGCAACCTTCAGTCCCTCCATGTTTAAGTGAAGAAAACAGCAGCACACAGTCTAGTAATACAGGTAGGTGCTTAGTTTGTTAAAATGAGTTACTGTTTTTTTCTGATCTGACCTTCACCTGTGTGAAATAAGTCCTCGGGATGCAATGGAGTAATGACTGTATTTGTGTCTTTGTGCTTTTTGCTTTTTGATCTTGTTCTCTGTGACTGTGAATACAGCCTATGCAAATAAGACACCAGAAAATCAGATATTATGTAGCCACACTAGTGCCACAGTGTGAGGTTCAGCAAGGGTAAGTCTAGAGTCCTGCACCTGGGGATGAATAACCACATGCACCTGTACAGGTTAGGGGCTGCCCTGCTGGAAAGGAGCTCTGCAGAGATGGACCAGCTTGTTCTGGTGGACAGCAGGTTGGCTATGAGCCAGCAGTGTACCCTTGTGGCCAAGAAGGCCAGTGGTATCCTGGGGCGTGTTACAAAGAGTGTGGCCAGCAGGTCAAGGGAGATGATCCTTCCCCTCTACTCTGCCCTGGTAAGGCCACATTTGGAGCATTGTGTCCAGTTCTGGGCTTCCTAGTTCAAGAAAGACAGGGAACTTCTGGAGTAGTAGTAGAGTAGTATAGCAAAGGGCTATAAAGATGATGAGGGACCTGAAGTGTCTCCCTTATGAGGAAAGGCTGAGAAGAATAAGAATGGATCTTATCAGTCCTTCTAAGTATCTAATGGGCAGCTCTTGAGTGTGTGGAGCTGGGCTCTTTTTGGCTGTGTACGGTGACAGAAAAGGGGCAGTGGGCACAAACAGAAACACAGTAAGTTCCATCTGAACATGGGGGAAAAACTGGGGAGAGGTTGTGGAGTCTCCTCAGGAGTTGTTCAGTACCCATCTGGATGCTCTCTTGAGCAATCTACTGTAGAGAATCTGCTTTAGCAGAGGGTTGGACTAGATGAACTCCAGAGGTCCCTTCCAACACCTATAGTACTGTGCTTCTGTGAAATTGTAATTTGTTTTGTTCTATGTGTAATTCCATTGCCTTCTTTCAGTACTGATTTTGTGGACTGTTTTGCACCTTATGCTTTGAATTTGGATCATAGTTATCAGAAATGACTAAGAAGTTTGGAAAAAAGTTGACCAAAGAAAGTAATCTAGTATATAAATTGGTCCACTGCTTTCTGCATTTCAACTTTTGTTGCCAGAAACAACAGTGGTGTATATATCTTTACACCTGACACGGTGTGTGGCTTTCTCTGTGATCTGCTTCATGTTTAGTTTATTTTACCTGTATTATGAGCATTAATTAAAAAAATATATATATGGTCAGAAGGCTGCTACACACTATATGAGACCAAGGTTATGCATAGCTGATTACATGTATGTATTTGCATTTTTGTAATGGTATCTTCATTATCTCTGAAAATAGGGTTCCATTATGTCAAGATTTGTGTTGTAGCAAATAGAGGATCTATTTAATATTATTTATATTAATAATTTATAATAAATATAATATGTATATGTTATATATTAAATATATATACATATATTTAATATTATTTGAGCGAAAATGTGGTTCTGTGCTAAGTGTCAATTGTGTCTGCTAGATTTCCACAATTTTTGCTTTCGTGACTTGGAAAATGTTACAAATAATTTTGATGAACGGCCAGAATCAGCTGGAGGAAATAAGCTGGGGGAAGGTGGCTTTGGCATTGTGTTCAAAGGCTACATCAATGGCAGAAATGTGGCTGTCAAGAAACTTGCTGCTGTGAGTTATCCTCAACATTTTTCCAATTAATAACTTCGTTCTTGATAGTACAGTCTTGATCATCTATGAAGAGTTGAGTAATACATTTCCATAAAGTATCACCATGTTAAATATGAGTTGGGTTCAGAACGTTGTCCCGTAGTCCTGTGGGTGGTGTGAGCTGTCACAGTGACCAGAGGTGAAATTTTGCATTTCCATAGTTCTTGCAGTGGCTCAGACAGTCCTTGGGAGGAGCAGGGTGCTCCCTTTGTTCCCCTCCTCCCCCTGCACACAAGAAGGGCAGAAGAGGTTTCCCTTCAAATTTCTGTGGCACGGTGCGTTGGAAGATAGGTATTACCATATAATTTTAGTCTTTGTAATACATGTTTTCTGTAAATAACATCTTTTATAACTAGTGAGCGCTATTAATAGGAAACTGCAGTGAAATAAAATACACAAATACAGGCTGGATATAAAATGAATTGATAGTAGCCCTGAGGAGAAGGGTTCTGGTTGAACCTCAGCATAAACTGCCAATCTGGGCTCACAGCCTGGAGAGCCAACTGTATCATAAGAAGAGTAACTAGCAGGGTGAGGTACATGATTGCATTCCTCCACTCTGCTTCTGTGAGCCCCACCTGCAGTGCTGCATCCAGGTGTGGGCTGCCCAGCAATAGGATGTGAGTCTGTTGGAGTGGATCTAGAGGAGGCCACAGAGATGATCAGAATCAAAGAGACGGAACACCTCTCCTATGAGGACAGGCTGAGGGAGGTGGCCTTGTTCAGCTTGGAGAAGAGAAGGCTTTGAGGATATTATATGGTGACCTTGTACCTGAAGAGGGCATACAGGAAAGCTGAAGAGGGACTGTGCGTGTAGTGATAGGATGAAGGCAGGTTTAGATCAGATATTCAGAATAAATTCTTTGCTGTGAGGGAGGTGAGGCATTGGCAGAGGCTGCACAGGGAGCCTTTGGGTGCCCCATCCCTGGAGGTGCTCAAGGCCAGGTTAGATGGGAGCCTGGGCAGCCTAGTCTGGTGGGTGGCAGCCCTGCCCAGGGCAGGGGGTTGGCGTGAGATGGTCTTAAGGCTCTAACCCAAGCCCTGCTATGGTAACTTGGTGACTGCTGAAACTGTATTACTCCAATAATAAAATGTTACATGATACAAAAAACTAAAAATCGTGTTCTGATACTTTTTTTTAAACTGAACGCAAAGACAAAAAAAAAGAAATCTGGTAAACGATTAAGCAGTTGTTACGTGTAATTAACTAAAAAAAGGCTTACAATTTAATTTTTTTGTGAGCAATCATGCATTTTAATAGATCCAGCAATATTGATGTCAGGTGTTCTCTTTGTAGGTGGTTGATGTTAGTGCACAGGATTTGAAACAGCAATTTGATCAAGAAATAGAAATTATGGCAAAGTAAGTACAGGACCATAAATGTCACTGTAACGTTTTCTGAGAATCTAAGTTGGCAGATAACACCTTAGTTAGCGTGGTCCCTATTTTTTGTTTTATCAATGTAACTTAAATTTCCAGCTTAAGTGAGAATGTTTCATGCATGTTTTCACAAGCAGTTTACATTTAAGTACTGCTGCAGGAACATGGCTGGTACCTGTGTGTGAGAAAGCTGGAGTGGGGGATTGGGGATCACAAATGTTAGGAGATTTGCAGAGCATCTCTGAATAGAATTGTTTTGCTTTAGGTGCAAACATGAAAATCTAGTAGAATTGCTTGGTTTCTCAAGTGATGGTGCTCAGCCCTGTTTGGTGTATGAATACATGCCCAATGGTTCGCTGCTTGACAGACTTGCTTGTCTGGTAAGTAAAATCTTTGTTAAGTGGAGCTGTTTTTGAAATATCTTTGCAACTGTGGTGGCAAAGCAGTATTCTGCTACTGCTCTGTTCTAGAAGTAAGACATAGATGATAATACTTAGTCTTCCAATAACATGGTATACAGATGTTTTTGGCCCAGTGTTGCTTAGTCAAAGCAGAATAGCAATATAATGTAATATGCCAGTATCCTGAAATCCATGCTGTGCTGCAGACTTGCTACGAGCAGAGGGTGCTGCAGTATTGTTCCTGCATCTGACATTGACTTGTTCTCTGCTTGTTCCTAGATTTTGTGTTGTAAAATTGCCCTTTGCTCACTGCCCTTGTGATAGTAGCTGTAACGTGATGTTCATAGTCTGCATATCTCTTTTGGAAGTGCTTAAAGAAACAGGGTGTACTTCTTAAAATTAATATTTTGTGTAAAAACAGTGCTTTCGTCTGATTTAATCAAATGATGTATCTTGTGGCCCTGGCCTTTGATAAGAAATCAGTGACTTTGATTGGTGGAGGGACTAGTTGCCACTTGTTAGAGTGATGCAAACAGTAAGCTGGATGTAACCTGCTAGCTGAATGTCCACATCAGTTTGTGTTAGTGAAAGCTAACCTGTAGAAATTATTGTCCTCAATAGGGGTGTGTACAGACGTGTTCATCCATCCACTTGCTGACCATTAGCAGTAAGTGAGCTGAAAAGAATAGTGGTAACTGAAAGCTAGAGTAGAAAACGAAGGTACAAAAGGGGACAAATTTACAATATAAATTCAGAAAGAATTTTCATCTGGTAAGGCAAAATGCACGATGAATGTGTATGCTGACTGTGTTTCTTGCTGATAAAGCAGGAGTCACTGTGAATTTGCTAACTCCTGCTTATGTCATCTGCTTCTTGTCTGGGCTTTGAGGAGCAGGCGAGGGAGGCAGCAGGATGCTATGACAGGATTAAGAAGTGCTGATAGAAAGCACAATGTGTGGGTAGGTGCAGGTAGATCTTTGCAGTGCAGCTTATCTTTTATTGCCAGAGCTAAATGTAAACTGTTTTGCACCAGGTGAATTAATCTAATGCAAAAAGTGGGGAAGAGAGCTAAAGGTGACAAATGGCTATATCTCAGCAAATGTAAATTGAGAGATCCCTACCATTCATCTTTTTAAAAATAATTACTTGAAAGCCATAAAATGTAGCAAGTAATTGTTCTGGATTATTTTTTTTTTTAATTGTTTTGTGTTATTAGAAATAATATACTTTGGATTTTCACATTTATGCTTTCCTTTCTCCATTCTTATTCAAGGATGGCACTCCACCAATTTCTTGGAATACAAGGTGTGAAATTGCTCAAGGTACTGCGAGTGGCATCAACTTTTTGCATGACAATAATCATATTCACAGAGATATTAAAAGGTAAAAGCTACTGACACTCAGTGGCTGCTTTTTTTGTTGTTGTACCCTTTTAAAGTCTGTCAGAGAAAACAGACTGAGAGATTCAGTGCTTTACTCAAGGACGCAATCCTTTCTGCGAGTGCTATCCATCACCATAATCTTGTCTGTGCCACAAGGACATGACTATACAGGCTTCTAAAGATAATTATGAGGCTGTTGTAATCTGTCACTTTCAAATGTTATCTGAGCGCTGCAAAGGGGCGTAGGAGTTCTGTTCTTTTGCAATTGCTGCTAACAAAAAAGCTGCTGTCACAGAACATTGGGACTTTTTAAATTGGGAGTTTTTCAGATCAAAACCCACTGTATTTTTTTTTTCCTAGAGTATTTCTGAGTGCCTCCTTTATTTCCTTCTATTTAATACGAAGACATTAAAATGACTTAAATCAGGTTTATGAAACTTAAGGACCTTTAAGATGGATGTATGCCCACTTATTTGTTACAGCAAGATTGATGTTTTGGTTGTTCTTTTTTTTTTTTTTTTTTTTGCTATGACAAAGCAGTCAAAATGTTTCAAGAAAATGCCTAGATACAGATACCCCACTTCTTTTGTAGGTTGACAAGGAGCAACTGATGGGTTGGGTGTCATGGATGAATGTTTCAGTGGCTTTCTGGCTTCTGACACCTCTGCTAAATGTAGGCTGTATAGGTTTTGTGAACTTCCATTCTGTGAGGAGGTAGTTTTTGCTTCAGCTCACCCATAAAAGGTACTTGCTGCTTTGACAACTCGTGTTTCTTCTTTCTTTCCTGCTTAACCATCAGGACATGTGCAGTGCCTGGAAGGGAAGCGTTTTCTTACCTTATGCTGCTCTACTTTTCTGACTGCTGCGAGTTGATTGTATTCCAGGATGGAATTTGGCTTTGTTGTTCTTTCGCTTCGATTCCATTTTGCAACTTCTTGCATTTTCACTGTTCAGATTTTCTGTAAGACCAGTCAAAAGCTGGAGATAAAGAGAAACACAGCGCGTAGATTTTTCCAGCATTAAGCAGTATTGTTTCTCTTTCAGAGAACAGAAGTATTGATAATCATTTGACATTGGAATTTGTAACAGTTGACATTTTATTAGATAATAGGTATAAACCATTAAAGCCAGCTTTTATTAGTTCTGAGTAGAGGTCTAATGGTTAAGAATTCCAGCATGCTCCGGTACTCAATTCTGCTGTGTTTTTCTTTTGTGTTTTGTTGGGGTTATCTGTTATTTCTAGAAACATTCAGAATAGCAGTTTGCATTTGGTTACTAAAGAGTTGTTAGTCTGTATTAAAAGCCACTTACTGTTTTGGAAAACTCTTTTCATTTTTCTCCCCTCTTCACCAGTGCAAATATTTTATTGACTGATAAGTATGTGCCCAAAATTTCGGACTTTGGACTTGCAAGAGCATCAGTAACGTTCACACGAACCATCATGACAGATAGAGTTGTGGGAACAGCAGCCTATATGGCACCTGAAGCTCTGCGAGGAGAAATAACTCCTAAATCTGATATCTTCAGCTTTGGGGTAGTAAGTAGAATGAGGGGAGCCGTACGTGATTGCATTGTTGTATTGTTTGATTTAATGTTGGTGGAAGTGTACAAAATCAAGAGTATTTGAAATTAAATTAAATGAAATTATTATTTCTCCTTCTCCCTGTGCGTGTGCACTTAAATAGTGTTTCTACTCTTTGAGTGGTTTAAAAGCATTTGAATATGTTGATTAAAATGTTGCACCTGCTAATGCTTGCTGTGCTTATCTTAAAATGTGAATTTGTGCGTGGAAGACAAGAGAAAAATAACATTTCAAGTTCTAGCTAGCTTAAATTAATATAAAACATTTTTACTTCTTCCATAGTACTTCACACAAAGGTGATTGACAATCTTGAAGAAAACAATCCAAAGTGAGTTTCATCACCAAATGGATGGTGTCAGTCTGGGATTTGACTGAAAGCTGAGTACAGTGAATATCCAGTCAGAAAAACCCAAACAACTGCTTGCTATCTGGGAGAAAAATGAATCCATTCCCTTCTTTGCAGCATTTAGTTTCATAGGGATGTAGGCCAAATTCTGTATCTGAGTATCTGGGAAATTCTTCCATCTTGTTTACAGGCACCACAGTGTAGGGTGTGGAAAAGTGCCAAACATCACTGCTGGTAGCAGATGATGAGAAGAGGGCTAGGAACAACAAAACCAATCAGTTGTGTAGTGGGCAGTGCAATGGCACAGGTACTGATCCCTTGAGCATTTGTGTGAAAGGCTGAGGATCACGTTCCTCTTTTCAAACAGTTTCTACGTTGAGGATTAATGTATTCTTCTCTTCTGATTTTTTTCTTTTTTTTTCCTAGGTCTTACTAGAAGTAATAACAGGTTTGCCACCTGTAGATGAAAACCGGGAGCCACAGTTACTGGTATCTTTATTTTTCTGCTTTCTTCCTCCCTCCAGGATTATTTCATGTAAAATAGTCGTCAGTTAACAGGTGGTGAGACAAGCAAATTATTACATCTCCTGATGAATAGTTATGTAAATCACTTTTGTATCAATCTTTGTTTTAGAAGTGAAGCGTTTTCTCTTAGCTGGTAGGAAAGTGTCCAGTCCCCACGGTCATCTCCTTCCAATCCGTATTATATTTCTCTTTGTTCTGATACTGTTTCTTGTTGCAACGCTGTTTTGCTTTACCAGCATACCCTTGTTTTACCAGATACCCTGATAGTTCCTCTTTCACCAGAACATTTTAAAGTATTTGTCTCAGTAGATTCTTTATGCTTCTTACTGGTCCTGAACCATTTTTCATCCTCTTCAACTTTCCTATTTATTTGCAAATACCTTGGTTTTTGGCCTTAAGTTGGGAATGTAAGGGCTATTTTGGGATGTTTTGATTTGAACATTAGTTCAATTAGAAATTCAGCCTGCTAATTTGGAAACACTATCTCTGAGCTAACTCATTCCAATTAAAAATTTTAAAAACTTTCTCTTAATTTAGCCTTTCATTTAGTTTAAATTTCGAGTTGCTGAATCCAGGATTTTCCATATAGAGACTTAGTTGTTTACTAAGTATGAAATAGCACTGAGTTTTGGTTTGGTTTTGTTCCACACCGTTTGACAGCTGATCACCCTCTTACACATACACAGCTTTAGGAATACCTGTGTACTATTAATAGAGTACTTTCTCTAAGCTGTATCTTCTGGAGTGGCATAATATTTATCCTTCTAAACCGTGATGACCTTGGAGAACTCAAATCCTTGTCAGATACAATCCTTGAGCTTTTGTCTTCTTTCCTTATCTTCTTTTTAAAAGCAGGCTTTTTTTTTTCACAAGATAGACTTTATACTCCATTTTAGATTCTGATTTGATTGGTACCTACTTATTCTAATGTCCTTTTGGGAGCACAGGCAGTGTGAGACAATAAGGTATCCCTAGCTTCAAAAACAAGTTTTTATTACACACTATAGTCTTGTAAGTTGTTTTGGTAGATACTGATGAACAATTATGCTACCCAACCGTTGTTGTTATTCTTTGTCTAGAAAAAGTGGTTGAGAAAAATGAAGAGAACTGAAAAGCAAGTTGTGAAAGTGTTCGTGTGGAATTTAGGATCTTCAGATGCTTACGGTATTCTCTGCTCATTGGTTCCAACTCTCTTGTAGTTAAGTATCAAGGATGAAATTGAGGATGAGGAGGCGACAGTAGAGGATTATGTTGATGTAAAGATGAGTGACTGGGATGCAACTTCAGTTCATAAAATGTATTCACTTGCTGATCGGTGTCTGAATGAGAAAAAAAACAGGAGGCCGAACATTCAGATGGTATGTAGGCTGTCAAATTGAAGGCTTATTTTTAGCCATTGGTGTTTGTAGTTGTGGTGTCGGTTACTTGTACTTCTCACTGTTCTCTTGCAGGTCCAGCAGTATTTACAAGAGATAAAAACGTGACACGCATTTCTGATACACCTGTTGTCTAAATGGAGTGCAGACCAGGAGCAAGTAGAGAATTATATTAGCACCTACTGTGACATTATCAGCCTTTCTGCTTTCCAGAACTTTCTGGTCCACATATAAGACATGCAGGTGGCTTGTCACCATCCTCTTTTTTAGTTTTTTCTTTTTGTTAACTGGGCACCTTTTCATGCATCTATAGCCACAGGACCCTCAACATGAGAAAGCCTTTTTTCTTTTCTTTTGGTATAAACAGACTGCCTTGCTGATACAGCCTCTACATAGGTTTTTAAAGGTATTGCCATCTCTTTGACTTCTCCTTGCCACGTATCAAGTATCTTCAGCAAAGCAATGTGATAGTAAAAAGGTGGATGTTTTCCTGCAATTTTTTTTCTTGGGAAGACCTACTAGACCTTTCTTTACTGAACACAAAAACGTTTAGTAGACATAAATGGCACTTATGTTATATCTTGTTGGCAGAAGGCAACAGCAGTACCCACATTTAAACAAACTTAGCATTTTAGCTTGAGAGTTCATATTAGTGTGAACAAACTGGTAACACCCATGAATGTGACTATTTTTTAGAAAGCCTTCTCAGGGTTTGTTTCATTCAAATAAGTGCTGCAGAACATCTGTTAGGTTTCAAGGTTTTGCAGGCAGACCAATTACATCACAGTGCAAATGCAGACATTTGTGGCTTTCTTCTGGTGAGCCCTGCTGGTGAACCATTTAATTGCTGTTCATAGGAAGACTTACAGTTACTTCTCATTTTGTGTGTCAGGAGGAGAGTCCATGTGAGATACTGCAAATATCGGTGGTTTATTTTGTTAAAGAAGTCAATATGTTAGGACTAATTCTGCATTCTGCTTACTCAAATCATTAAGCTCTTACTTACATGTATGTATATTAATGAAGTATAAAAATACACAGAATTACTGCAAAAAGCTTTCCGTGTTTGGGGGTTTTTGCTTTTGTTTGGGTGGTTTTTATTTGGGTGGCTTTATTTAAAGGTTGACATATCAAAGTTGATTCAAAATTGAATGAAGTGAATAAGATTCCAGATACCTTGGACCAGCAGACTACTGCTCAACTACTCCATGAAAGAGGTTATTTTCACATGACGTATTTTCTGGACTTCAAATGCTGGAAGGGATAAAAAAAAAAAAAAAAAAAAAAAAAAAAACCTGCTAGAAATGAGAATAAAATCTGTTTAAGTAATTCTTTAAACAACTCTTCTTGCTGTTACTTGAAGGTTTCTTACTAGATTTTTTTTTCTGCTTCTTACTGCTGTAGGGCTAGTATGACATCCATGTTGTTGCCTGTATACGTATAGGCATATATATATATATCTGAAGGGCAACAGTTCTCTCCTTGGCCACAGCCAGAGATGCTAGGAAGTGTGCTGTGGGTCAGAGGGGTCTGCAGAGCCACAAGTGGTTGGGACGTGAGCCAGTAGTGGCTGCTGAGGGATAGGTGACTGTGACAGACAGTATGTAGGCAGTGCTACTTCAGTGGAGCATTATGGTTTTGTAGGTTGCAACTCATTAACTTTTTGAGAAAGATTCAAGGTCTTCATTGCTTGTTACACCTCTATCAGATTTTCTCTCTTCTTTGTCCAGTTTCCTTTGAGCCTACATACTTTTCATCAGCCACTGTATTTCTTACTTGTATGGAAAAGTGAAGAATGGTCTCATCCTTGTATTTGGGCTGAGTTGCCTTTTGGTCAGTGGATGGAATACAAATAAGTCTGTGATATTCATGCTCACACAGCACTGAGCTCCCTCTCCTGTGTGTTCCTGTTAGGAAAGTAGCTGGGTTGGTTTTTTTGTTGTTTTTTTTATTACCTTTGCATTAAAAGTATTGTCTCGATTCCTAGTTCAAAATATCCAAAACTTTCATTCTCTCACTGCCAAATTGCCACATCGTGTACTTCCTCAGGAGGATATGTTAAAAGAAAAGCTAAAACACTGAATGTTCTCTGAGGGCAATAGAAAGACGAGAAGCAAACTAATTTTTCTCAATTTAGAGGGAAAAAAAAACATTAAGGAAACATCATCATCTGAACAGCTTAATTGTACTGCCGCGTGCTGAGCAGTTAACAGTGGATAAAACTCTTAGATTACTGATCAGCTATTTCAGTGTTTTAAAAGGACTGAACTTTCTGAAGCAGCGTGAAAACCATCAGGAGCTGAGTGTGCTTGGATCCTGCTGCGGAGGTCTCCAATCTGCTTCCATAAAGCACCAGGAAAGTAGCTGTCTGACTGTATGTAATCAGTCTCCAACAGCAAGAGTCAGGAATTTTGTTTGCCCACCTCCCCTTCTTACCTACTTTTTCATACTGCTTTTAATGCTGCAGGGCCTCCTGTTACACATCATGATGTTCAGCTACAGATCTTTGTTAAAGACAGAACACAAAATGATTCAGACAACACCAACTAAAGCATCAATCTTTATTTATAAAGTAGATTACAAAATAGACAATTTCAACATCTGAAGGTGTTTTTCATTGAATACACAGACACAGTAAATCAAAAGTTTCCTTTATCAGTGTGTTTATCTGTGTGATAGAGCAATTATTACTTTGATTAGTTTTACAAACCCCTGGCAGGAGGTTTATTAGATCAATTTCTCCCTACTTGGCAACATAAACATTTCAAAAATAATTACTTGTCATGTTAATTAGCAGCTATTAAATAGCTTGTGAGTTAAGTGCAAGCAGCTGCAGTGCTTTGGGGCATTTATGAAGGCTAAGGACAATTCTGAATGGACACTTTCAATTATGAAACGACCAGAGACAGTTTACAGAGTAACTTTTCTTAATGCCCTCACTTTGTGCTGGCTCTGACTATTCTTTAACAATAGGTGTTATGTGAGGCAACTGTATGGGTGTAAACATGATAGATCTTTCTGTAAGATGCTTATTGCTTTGTCAAGAGAATAGCTAGGGGCCAAGAGAAGCAGTTGGCAGTGCAAGACTTCATATAATTTAAAGAGAATTGGTAGCAGGCTTTCTCTTTTATGGAAAAAGGAGGGGAATACACTCAGGACATTACTCTTTGCTGGCTGGCTGTACAACCGCATGAAATATTTTCAAGTAAAGTAGAATAACTTACTGTCTGCTTTGGGTTGAACTGTACAGCAGCTCGTTATAAACTCGTTCATGTAATCACTTAACAGCTCTGGCCATCCTCCAGATTAAGTTTCCTACTTCCTACCCTCACTTACCTAAAGCAGGATTAAGGGATGAAAAAAAACAACCCCACAACCTGCACATGACCATATCAGGCCAAACTGTTCCTTATCCAAAATATTTCATACTAAAAAGCTGAACTTCTTTACTGGCTCAAGTGAGGGTAAAAATGTATGTGCACTCCTTATGGCTGAGATGCAGACAGGACTATTAAATTCAAACAAAAAGCCCTCTCAAAGTCATTTTTAACTGCTACAGTAAATGTTTACCTTAAAAAAGAAAAAAAAAAAGATTTTGGTGCTGATAGGATTCAGATTTCAACTAAAAATAAATGTAATTACAGTGTGCAAGCTGCATACACATTAACAATGTTTAAAAACAATAATGTTTGTATGACATTACACAAGAAGAAAAATTCCTCAGACCTGCTCCTTGCCCTAAAGGGAAAGGAAGAAGAGGCAGAAAAAGAACAGAGCAGCTGAGGGCGGGAGATGAGCTGAGGATCATCAGGAGCTACTGAACTGGGCTGATGTAGTGTATAAGATTAAATGAAAAAAGCTGAGGTGTCAGATCTCTACTGCATATAGAAAAAAAAAAAAAACCACCATAAAACCAGCAAGTATTGCAACCTTCATATTGCACAGTGCAATTTCAAACGTCAATAACAAGTCAGTATCACCAAACGACGTAATAGCGTGAGCTAACAATTGTTTTCATCAGGAACTAGTAGTGTTTAAGCCTTATTTCCTTACAGAACTATTCTAAGATCAACCTTCCGTCAGGTAAACAAATGATTCAGATATCCAAGTGTACAGCCAACACCTATATGCAGTGATCCAAGACTTGCAACTCCCATTAGTTTTAAACAATAATCAAAAATACAAAGCTCGATACAGGACACTGAGAAGCAAGACCCCACCGGGGAACATAATCTATCCTTTAGAACTTGCCTCATTACACAATTTTAAAACGTTTAAGGTTATTTGATTTCTACATCTATTTCTTCTTTAACCTCCTTATTAAAGTCATCTATTTTTTCCCCTTCCTAATAAACAGATGACTCATGGTTCACTGGAGTTCAGACTATCCTGGCTCATTTCAGTGTTTAGATGAGAAGCAGAAAAAATTGACAAATTCCACAAAATGCTACCAAAGTGCCAGGCAAAGACCTAGTTGGATTTTGTTTAAGATTTGATTTACTATTAAAGTTCAAACATTTAGGAATATTTGGTTTTACAGTATCCTGAAAGTTCAAGTTGCAGTTGATAATGCAATGACACCAGGATCTCAATAAGTCACTATTACAAAGCAAGTCTATTTCCATTTTTACTGAATTTGCAGTTTTAGATCCAAGTACACAGAAAATCAATGATTTAGAAGAAACTTTAAGCTTATTGCTTTGAAAGCAGCTCCATAATTTACTGAGTATAGTGACCGCGTGTTTTATCACATTAGACTTGGTCATTTGGTAATATATATAATGCTGATAAGTGGTATCTAAGTCTGGAAAAGCTGTAGTGGTTTTATGTCAGATTTCTTTAAGAGACAAGCCCACCATATTAGTTGTAAATTTGAAATGACCATGCTTTTGCATAGGAAAAAATAAAAATAAGCTATTCCTGAACAAGCACTTGCATAAACTAATAGATAATGGATTTTAATCTTTCTAGTATAAAAACCCAAACCCAACAATCCATCACATCAAAAAACAGAAGAAAACATTCTGTTGCATTACTGTCCATAAAAGTTACCAGGAAAAATAAAGATTTATCTGGAACAATGACAGCTTCAACTCTTCATACAAGTGAAATCTTGCAGATTTCAGTAGGCTACTCAAACAAATACAGGTTCATTATCTACACATACAGCTGCTACTTACCCACAGAAAATGTGGGCTTAATAGTCTTGTCTGTGAAGTTTATAATCACGTGTTTTGCTATTAAATAATGGATTCTAATTTAAAACAAAAGAGTACTAGCTTAGTTTTCTACCTTTAAAATAATTAACTCTTCCAGGTGTTGTAAAATATGGTCAACAAATATAACTGTGTAACAACACAGGAAGTACTGAGTTCAGAAGAGGGGTGAGTAGAAAGAATATTTTTTACTTTTTTTTCTTTAGCATCTATAAATGGAATGGTTTCAGTTCATTGGCAAAAGTCAGGATTTCATTTTTTCTTATTGTAAAACCTTATAATTAATGCAAACAACAGTTTCTAATCACTGGGTGTTTCAGTCTCTGCTGGGCCTCTGATGAGTCTTCGTATTCCTCTCTTCCCTGCAGGACCTTTTGGTTTAGCAAAACTTTGCTTATGTGCATGTTGTTTTGGATGAACCTCTTCATAAAGAAAGTCAGCAGTTAACTCATCACCATTATCTATTTCAATCTGAAAAAAAAAAGTTACATTCATCTTAAAGATGTATTTAATAAAATGCAGAAATTTTGCTGAAGCTCTAAAAGCTATATTAAAACCAATATGTGCAATAATATTCAGAGCCCAGCATGAAATGTTCTCTACCTTGTGCCTAAGCACCTCACCTCCTCTTGGATAGCTTTTTTTATACTCTTACCAGATTTGAGTTAAGTGCATTTTGATTTCATTAGCTCTTCCGTCAATAAAAGCAGAAATACATACACCAAGTAACTTCTGCCCCAAGCTTTAGCACAGTGTACAATACTAATAACTGAGTACACATTCCACGTACAAGCAAGTGCTTATTAGTCCTTTGTTAGAAATTTCCTTTATAATATGAGAGCAGCATGTGATCTTTCAGAACTGTAATTTCCTTTATTTCTTCTCCCTTCAAAAGCAAAAACTTTTAATTGTTCCAATCAGATCTTCACACTTTCAGAATTTTTTTTCCAGTATAAAGTGCATTAAAAAATTGTAAAAACAATGTGCATATATATTGCTGTCTCTTGAGAACAGAAGGGAGGAGTATAAAAACCTCACACAATTAGTGGAGTACTGCAACTCAGCAAGTATTCAAGCCAGAGAAAAGCTAAAACAAATTAAATTAACAAGCCTGAGATTTTTCTTTGTTTTGTTTTAAATGGAAGAATGTAAACCTGAATAAAACACTGTTTTGAAGCCAAGGCCCAGTTTTTAATTACACAAATTCAGAGTTCAGACAAATGCTTTGGCACTGCATGTGAGTATTCAGCATTTCATGGCCCCCTAACTCTAGCACTTGCCACAATCCACTGTATTGCCATTGCAAGTACATGCCTCAAAAAGAGGTCTACAGGAATTTCAAGCACCACGTGGTGTATTTGTCTTATTCTAACGAAGAAATTTCTGAGGAATGTTATATAAAACCATTCAGCGATGATATCTACTCAAGCTACATCATCACAGTAAAAACTTCTTTCAGGTAGACAATAATCAGAAACCAAAGCTCAAAATTATTCTAAACTTAGAGTAGAAATGTTAATAGGTCATATATTTCACATTCACATGGACCGTTATTGTCTGTGCTGCTCTGGAAGTGAGAAGCCACTTGTTCTTTATGCACAGTAGTATAATCTTTGCAACTGGAAAGATCAGCATTCTCCTAAGTCCTTAATTACACCATCAAAGGCTCCTAAGAGGCAGTTTAAGTTCCAGAACTGCTGCTTCCTTTTTCTTTCATTTTGAAAATCATTACGTAACCTCGGCCTTAAAGGAATTCAGAGTTCAGCAATAACATGCTGTGATCCAAAGAACGACAGGCCTTTTAGTAAGAAATCATGTTATTTCTGAATAGTCCTTCAGAGTACTTTCAAACACCCTCTTGCACAAGAACAGGTTTACTAAAACTATGTAGAAATTATGAAGCTTAGTTAATAAGTATTTCTTGTTCAGGACAAGCTCTTAAATAGGTCTTTAATAGCCATACAGCACCTTTCATTGTTTACAGAAAGTGGTGGCAGAAACAATTATGGTTAGATATTAGAAAGGGAATTGAGCGATGGAGTATTCCCAGTGTACTTACCTTTCGAATTATTTGCATCCACAACTGTCTTTCTACAATTTCTAGAAGTGGACTTTTGCAACTAGAGTATAGCATTCGCTCTCGTATACTACAGGTATAGCCTGGCATGGAGTAAATGAAAACTGCAGAAAAAGCAGAACAAAAATAAACCTTATCAAAACCTGTATCACAGAATCATTTACAGCAGAAAGACACTGCAAACCAACTTTACAGTATGAAAGCTAAAACACCCAGAACATGGTTTTGTGCATTTTACTTGAGTAAGTGTTTCATTTCTAAAAGGAAGTATCTTTATTTTTTCACATGACTACTGATCTATGTGTGTTCATAACTAAAAGGAATAGTTCACTACTTTCTAAATGTAAAGACTCTTCAGAAATCAGTTTGGCAACCAAATGACTTTGAAATTTATGGCTACAAAGAGAGGTCAGACACTCAAAGCTATCTACTTTCACGATGCATCTTTCTCTGCCTCAAGGTTACGGAAGTATTTGAAACAAACCAATAACATTTCATGTTGGGAAATTTTCCCGTACCTATGGATTCCAAATAGTCTCCTTCATGAGTATGCTTATATAGGAAAAAATGGTAACGTGCAGCATCCTTTGGAATTCTTTTTGGCAGGTCCTTAAGTTCGGTATGAAGTGTGTTGGCTAGAATAATAATTTCATTTTTCATATCAATTTGCTGTTAACGAAGAAAAATTGCACACAGTTAATACACAGAAAACAAGCCAGAGAATATGACAGAGTAGAAAAAAAAGATTTCTAGTACAGAATGGTAACTTATCAGTATATGGCACCAACACACATAGTTTACTGTGCAAGTAATCTATTTAGTACCTGTTATTAAAAATAATCTGAAGTGTCTTATACTTACCAGTTGCACATAGTTGAGTTGCTTATTTCTCAATTTCTCCAGAGCCTGAATAGCTTCCTTAGCAATAGGGAACGCTACTCCTTGCAGAGTTTGATGCTTAGTATCTACACCAACATCCGTTTGTACCTGGAACACAAGCCAATGAAAATACAAACAGGAACCTTTGCAGGCATTCATTTGGTTTCTGAGAATGCATTGCATGTGGTTACACACAGAGCTGTCAGCAGCTATTCCAAGAATATGTTATGCCAAACCATCAATCCCCTTATACAACTTTTTTTTTTTTTTTTTTTTTAATTAACAGGTCACATTTGCTTTCTTACCTGAAAACAGTTTCATATATGAAGCAGCAGAATCCATGGAATCACAAGAGAGAAAACTGCCTAAGTGTCAGGGAAGATCTAGCTAAACTCTAGTACAAACATAAAATAAGAGTCTGATTTTCCTGTGTTGCACTGTACTTCTGAACTGACAGTGTTGTTCCTGAACTTTATCGTGATATGTTTTAGATAATAGGAGAATGTGATTATAGGAAGCCAACATTCTGGGAAGAATGGAGAAAAAACATGTCTTAGAGAGACTGATCTTCTTGAAGGAAAAAAAAAGAAGCACCTTCCCTCCCTCCCACTTCAGCATCCTCCTTCAAAAAGCCTATACCAAAAAGAAAGCAAACAGATAAACAAGCAGAGCTTCGATTTTTGACTTCTAGGAGCTTTAACACAGAGTGGAAAAATCTATGGTAACTGCAAGCTAGACAGTCGCTCATAATCTAGTTATCTTAGACACAAACTATTACAGATAAAAGGACAGTTGTTTTAAAGATACTTCTCAAGAATTTGTGTGGCATATCTTAATATTCATGCACGATTTCTCTGAAAATGAGCTCTGGCCTCCAGCATTGCCAAACCTCATCTTTCTGTGCAAGTATTAGCTTTTGAATGTACTGACTTCCTTTTATAATTTTACAAACACATGTAACATTGGTGATGAGGCAGTTAAGAAGACAGAAAAGCACACAAAATAGAAAGTGTGGGTTTTAGATCTGTCAGCTGAAAGATGTTCAGATAGCGAAATATTCAACAATGATGAAAATAATGAAAAACAAAGATACTTGGGGCAATACTAAATAGTACTTCATATTTTAAAGGACAGCTTATCAGCATCAGGGAAGGAGAATGTGAAATCAGATAGGCAGAAGAGCTTACTTTTGTATTAAGTTTAGTAAATTTAATAACACAATCATATGACAAATATTTGCAAAGTATATCTGCATAAAAATCTGACTAATAAATGTTATTAAATTGGCATCACAGAACAAAATGCAGTAAAAAAATTAAAAACCAGAAAAGCCAGCTACGAAGTCGGGACAAGAAGAAAATAACCCAGCATAACACTAGGTTTAGGAGAAGAAACCAAATCTACTTGTCCATACCATAACATATGTAAGCCCACTGAAGCTAAGCTAAATATCCAAGTCACTTAAAAATACCTAAATCATACCATAAGATTTGTTAGTGATGGCTGCTGAGGAGGTAATAAAGTGGCAGATGGAATTTTGATGTGAGTATACATGTAAAACATTACATGCAGAAGGAAAAATACCTTTCTTCTACCTGCATGGTGATGAGGTTGAACTAGCTACTAACATTCAGGTCACACAAAATATTTATCTGAAAATGTCAGCCCAGTGGTTACTTTAGGCAAAAATCAATCAAGCAAACAAGGCATCACCCACCAACAAATGAAATGTTAGAAGTTGTTAAGAGTACAGAATACATCATTACACAGTTCAGCTATCAGTAACATGCTTTTATCTTGAATACCACATGCAGTTCTGGTTTCTCCATCCCTGCTTTTTATAAATTTTATAAAAGAACTGGAAAAACTGCAGAGAAAAGCAGAAGGATCAGAAGTGTGCCATGCCTACTTCAGGAGGAAGAAGTACACAGATGAGAACTCTTCAGCCCACAAGAGAGAACTGGTCAGGAATGCAGAGGTCTTGTGGATATAGTGGAGAGTGAGGGGAAAAAAGTGAGGAATGGCTTTTATCTGCCTTCCCCATGATATCTGTAAGGGTATAAGCTCATAGATAGCAGGCAGCAGTTCTTTACATAGTACTTTGCCAAGCTGTAATAACACTGCTATAGGTATCTGTGGCCAACAAAACTTTATGAGGATTTAGAACAATGATAGGACTATGTATGATGGATGGAAAAAAAAAAAATTAAAAGTATTATATAGCAAAACATCATATCTTACTTTGGAAGAGTCCTATCTGCAAAGGCTGAGGCAATGAGAGAATTGCAGGGGTTGGAAGGGACCACAAGAGATCATCGAGTCCAAACCCCAAAGAATATTCAAAGGAATTATCATGCCCTTATCTTGCTCTTACACCCTTCCCAGATTCCTGCCGTTGTTCACTCAGTGTCCTGACAGCAGTAAGATAAACCTTTGATCTGATTAATTCAAATATTTCTTAGATAATTATGAAAGAACATAAAACGTAGAAAACTTTTTTTTTTATTATTTTTAATCATAGAATTGCTCAGCTTGGAAACGACCTTGAAGACTGTCAAAAGTCCAACCTCAACCTGACCATACTACCCTAACTCTAACAAACAACCCTCTGCTAAATCATGTGAGCACTACATCCAAACAGTTTTTAAACACGTACACATTCTCTTAATATCAGAAAGCTTTTTGTTTGTGGAAGCTAAAGCGTGAAAGTTAATGAAATACTGCTCCACTGAGCCTAACCACAGGTTTCGTACTGGCTGAAATAACAAAGGTACAAATGACACAACTTAACATAGTTCAAGATGTTCCAAATGAAGCCAAAAAGGCAGCAACATACAGATAATGCATGCTTGAGAAGTACTGCTATTGCTGCTGAATCATAGAATCAGTATGGTTGGAAAACACCACTGAGATCATCTAGTCCAACCATCAACCTGAAGTTTCATTACAGAACATGAACTATTAGTCAGTGTGAATTGGCTGTTACACAACATGCACATAGGGGATAAAAGACAGCACTAATATCAGAAGTAAGTGATCATTGATACCATGGAAGTTTTACATTCTTTAATGGTTTTTTTTTGTTTGGTTTTTTGTTGTTGTTGTTGTTTTTCCTAAAGCTAATCAACTAAAATGAAGTGTCTGGTAATGATGAGCACATTTCTACATTGAGTTAATCAAAAATAGATATGGAGAGCAAAGACATCACAGAAAGAAATGTTAAAAAAAAAAAAAAACAACATTGTTACAGCAAAAGCATACTAAGGAGTGAAAACTTTAGGAAAGATAAAGAGCTGTGTTTAACATGATAGCTTGCTGGCATCCAGCTGGAAAAACATGTCGCATTTCAAACATGTGAACAATGGCTGTAAAATAAGGCTGAAGAATTCATAAGATCAACACAAGATCTATTAAGACATGTCTGAATGCAAACAGAGATTAAATGATGGAAAAATTTGAGAAAAGAATCCTCTGAAACATTTCAGTCATTGGCTAAACAGCAATTTGTCATCACATTACTTGTTTAAAGGCACATGCTAATAGCCCTTCCATAAAGCATTTGTGGGAAAAGCAAATGGATATTTTTAAAAGAAATGGTTAGTTCTTTTGGATTTCTGTTTTTACTTTTATTGAACTTCGTCTTATTTCTTCCCAGTCTTCAAGTAAAGACAAGTGAACTGGTTCTGGAAGCACTAGATAATGGCTGCTGAAATATTCTTCGGAATTACTCACTGCAACAGTTGCTATTTGGTATTTTCTCTACAGTTTCTGCCACCATGTGAAATGTGGGCTACCAGAGAATAGTTGAGGCTGATCTCTCAAAGTCCCCTCGTTCAACCCCCAACCCAAGGAGGACCACCCAGAGCAGGGTACCCACCCCCACGCTCCAGGTGGCCTTTGAAGATCTCCAACAAGGGGACTGCACAGTTTCTCAGGGCAACCTGAGTGCCTATGGTTGGTAACCCTCACACTGAAGCACATCCACTGACATTAAAAGCATGTTAGGCAGCTGGCCTCTGACAAAAACATTGGCCCTTGCAAACTCAGCAAGATCTCACTACTCTGTCTCCAGCCATCAGCATCCTGCTATCCCTACTCACTGAGTGAGGCATTTATATTCTCATCCACTCAAAAACTTACTAAAGCTTTCGATTTTCTGTTCTTTTTTACTCTAGAAAAGCCTCTACCTACACCAGGAACTCTGTATCCAATGGCCCAACCTGCTGAAAGTTGCTGTAGGTACCTCATTAATCTTAATTTGTCGAAGTTCCTCTTCTGCTGCAGTCAGAGGTGCAGGGGCAGACTGTGATATCAAATATTTTTTATATCCGTTCAGTGAAACATCATCCTGAAAGCACAGTATCAGTATTCATCATTTTTCAGCACTAAAGTATTTTTTCTAACACAGTTCATGCAGCAGTTATTTCCCATACGTTTACATTCATTTTATTCAAACAGAGACTGCAAGTGTACATGCATTTGCAAGCTCAACTCGGCATCCTGAACAGCAGGATTTGCTCTTATACCCAACTGTACAGTGGGCAGCATTTCCACAGTCAGCCCATAATTACCTCACTAATTCAAAAGTAAGTCTTTGTGAAAACAGAGATATACATGAAGTTATTTAGACCTCTTCATGCATGCACCTCGGAACTATCTTCTCATAACTGAACACTCAACTATTAGCATTTTCATTGACAAATTGGTAGCTACTAAAATTCTTATTCCATAAATTAAGATGGCAGCCATGGACTTGAGTCCACTTTCACAGTCAAATTTTAAAGAACAGACAGCTTCATACCCTTGGTTTAAGATAAAAACGTTTGCTTTCAGTTGCTAAAGTCTCACCAATAGCTGTTCTAGCCCACCTGATTCAGACCCGTACACCCACAATGGCTTTTGTAAACAACTGGCCTGAAAGTTTTAACGGTTACAGCTTTTGAAGGATTCATAAACATGCAGTGAGATTAAAAGACTGTACTGTTAGTCGTGGATGATTTAGTTTTAATACCTATTTGAAGGAAGGACATCTTAATCTTAAATTGTTAAATATAATTACTTTTTCAAATGCGAGTTATTACATTTTAACGTTTGAATAACACACAAAATTTTCAACCTCCTATTTCCTTCATCAAAAAGAGCAACATCACCAGAAATTAATACCAGTAAAATCATCTAATACAATTAGTATTCCCTAGAACATACCTCTACTGTTCCAAATACTTCATCCTTAATATGACCACCTCCAAATTCTTTCTTAAGTGTTGCCCGGGTTGCTGCATACAACATCTTTTGACGAACCTGATATATCATAAAACAGTGTTTTTTTTGTTTATTTCTTTCTTCTATTTAGTATACAAAGCTCAGGTGTACAACAGCATTTTGGGGTACCAAGCCCATAAACAGCCTTCTTGAACAAGTATTTTAGGACTTGAAAGTGCAGTTTGAAACTGCATTTATTAATAATGAATGAAATCACAGAATGAGTTCTGGAGCATGATACTAATATATGCTATTAAATTCTCAAGTGCACAATAAGACATTTTACTATGCATTATTATTAAACTAATTCCAAAGCCAAACTGCAGCTTTAATTAGAGTATGAGCTTTAAAAATATAATAATAATTAAAAAAAAAAACACAGAACACAATCCTTACTACTTCTATATAGGAAAAAATAAACACAACAGCTTAGATCACTTGTCACCAGTCTGTCTATTGTATTGTGATACATCACAGAAAGAGCAGACTGCAAATAATTCATTATTATTTTTGATTTGGTAGTTCAACTACAGAATGGAAAAATGAAATTTTCTAGAGCAGAAGACCTAATGATGCTTGCTTCCTATCAATTTGCATCCAACATACATATTCCTCTCCTTGCAGTCCCATTTTCCCCAGCTTATTTCACCACCGTGCCATCCTCATCAGAATACCCTCATCTTTTCCACTCAATTTCTTCTATGCACTCCTCTGCTCTCCTACTGTTTCCTAAGTGTTATTCAAAGTAGGGCAGGAATCTGGGAATAGATTTACTTTGTCCTCCCCTATCTTACATTCCCTGAATCTGGAGCTAATACCTTACTTTCACCTAGAAATTGATAAGGCTGACTTCCCTTTCCTCCCGTGCTCTGTAAGAAAGAGAACATTCTCAGGTGGGTCACAGACCCACAAATGCCAACTGGTCTGCCAGCAAAGCAAACAGAATAAGCAGTTTGAGCTCAAACTATCATCTTTCTCTCTATGATGACAACAATGGGATTTCTGTCCTATGTTCTTCTATTATTTCCATGAACACTGACAGAAAGATAAGCAAACAAAAAGCATGATAATGTGTGCTTTTCCTCAGACCAAGCTAGAAATAAGTTGGATCAGCTACACTCCATCTAGACTCACAATCAGCTTCAAGGAAGATGTCTCTACAGTTTCCTTGGAGAAAGTGTGATGAAGGCTGGGGAACGCTTCATTCCCCAAATCCCTCTCATCTAGGATTTGGATCAAACAATACTGTTGAAAAAATGTTACAAATGTACGTCCTTTGCATCTTCCCTACAAAGACAGGCTGAGGGAGTTGGGCTTGTTCAGCCTAGAGAAGAGAAGGCTGCAGGGTGACCTCATTGCAGCCTTCCAGTACCTAAAGAGAGCTTACAAACAGGAAGGGAGTCAACTCTTTTACACGGGTAGATAATGGCAGGACAAGGGGAAATGGTTTTAAGTTGGAGGAGGGAAGATTTAGGTTGGATGTCAGGGGGAAGCTCTTTACTATGAGAGTGGTGAGGTGCTGGAACAAGCTGCCCAGAGAGGCTGTGGATGCCCCGTCCCTGGTGTTCAAGGCCAGGTTGGATGGGCAGCCTGATCTAGTATAAGATATGGAAGTTGGTGACTCTGCCTGTTGCAAGGGGGTTGGAACCTGATGATCCTTGAAACCCCTTCCAACCCAAGCCATTCTATGATTCTATGAGTACTACTTACAGGAGAGTGATCAGGTGACCATGCAATAAAGATCCATTCATATCCTTGAGCATTCTGAGAATCTAATCTGTACAAAATGTAACACGGTTGCTTGTCTTCAAGAAGAGGAAGAACAAAAGGATCGTAATCCTTTTCCCATGATCCAAGTGGCCGCCTAGAGGATCCCAGAACAAGTTGCTCTAAAACCAATAACCAAAACCACAGGTTAGCAATTATATAGCTGATAGTGTTTTTCAAAATTAGTTATTAATAGTAATTAATCACTGTAACCATGCCCACAAGAATGGAAGTCAGGAGCATTCAGGGTGATAGCAGGCAAGTTCCTGCAAAAGTCATGTATGCATAAAGCCTAACTTACTTTAACCAAAATACAATTAGTTGAGAAGCAGTGCGCTGGCTGTCAGTTCTTTGATCTGAAGAGGTAAGACTGATATCAGTGTTTAGCATAATGCGTACAGGGAAGAAATAAAAACTGCCCTTTGCTAGTTCATTTACTTTTAAAATGAAATACTTAAGTAGAAATAAGATGAAAGTAGGTTTTTAAAAAAATTAGAATTACTGATTACTGACACACTCCAATGTTTGTACTCATGGTAAGGAGACAGTTACTCAGTTGCACAGTGAAAAGAGTTTGGAATAAACATGCTTGCAGTAATCACTTTAATTTGACAATGTAAGTAGATAAACCCCTTTCTAATACAGCTTCATAACTGCAGTCTCTTTAAATTACTGAAGTTGTTTATTATGTATAATTGGCTTAAGTCCGTAAAGAATACTTCAGATGAGATTTAATTATATGAACAACTGTAGCAACAAGATTTCTCTCTTACATACAAATCACATCTCAGCTTCCAAAGAAAAATATTACTCGGTATCTTTCAAAACATTTACCAACTTTCAAATATTAGACCCCACAGCCAAAGGAGAAACACCTTGTTTATACAGTTCCCACAGCAGTTTAAGGGCCCATAGCAGTTGGTATGCATAGTATCTTTTGAGAGTCTTGGACCTGACCTTTAATACTTCAGACAGAAGTACAACAGTCTCTAACTGCAGAACGTTTCAGACAAGGCACTCTCCCACAGTAGTATTCCAAGGCACAGAGCATGAACAGCTCAGAGAGAGAGTGAGTGTGTATTTGGCACTTCTTTGCATTAGATGCAAAGTAGCTGAAGCTGTACACATAGATAACCAAGATAACCAATAATGTACTTGGCAATTCTTAGCTCTAAGTGGCTTTACAGTCACTTGAATTTAGTAAAGAAACAAACACAAAAAAATAAACACGGCAACTATAATGCTCAGCAGCAAACCTGTTCCCTTATTCATTCAAATTAGTAGAACTCCATTTGAGTGTTATCTACTCATTATGGGCAGTTGCTGATCAGAGTTGTTCATCATGAAAGCAGACCTATGAGGCAACCATTTTGCTTCCAGCATTCTGAAAGCATTAAGAGCTTCTTTTTGAACTACAGAAAATAGAATTAAGCTGGTCTCTACTTCCACAAACAGACAAATTGTGTATACATATATACACACACAAGCACATAGAGAAAAAAGTTTAAGATAAAAATGGAAGACACTCCCTACTTATGACCTTCATTTTGTACTAAGAAGTATCATGTACACACAAGCATATTGTTTTAACTTGTTTTAACTTTCCTAATAAAAAAATATAGGCCAAGACTTAGTGCTGCTGAGACTTGCAGTGATCTGACTATAATATAACTGTTGCTTCCTTGAGAAAAGCAGGGAAAAACTTAAGCAAACACAAAGAATATAACAGCAAGTTACTTACCTAACAATAAATGTATGTATGTATGTATGTATGTATGTATGTGTATGCATGTACACATACACCTTTCCAACTAACAGGTTTTTCAGTGTACTGTAAATGAGTGAACTTTGGGAAGATGAAAAAAAAAAAGAGGTAACGAGGTGGGCATTTCATGTACTTCTGAAAGAAGCAATGGGTCTTGGGAGAATATGAAATGACATTTGGAAGAAAAATTCTAATTTAGTAATACCATACCGAAACCTTAGCTTCACCAAGACTCAAATTCTACCTTCAGGATATGAAAGACCTTGGTAACATTAAGCTTTGAAGCGTTCTTGTTTTTTTAAATAATTCTACACGAAAATCACTAAAATAGGTAGGGAAATATCCAAAAGAATCAGGAAAAAATGGTAAAACTTGACTAACCATTGTCAATGACTATTTTCAAAATCCTGTATTTTCCATTTCTGGCTCCAACAAAGATGTCTTTAACATTTTCACTCGCTGAAAAAGAGAAAATAAAAGTAAGCAAATTAACACATTCTTCTTTCCAAGAACATTGTACTCAGGAAGTTAAAAACGACACTGGAAAAGCATACACCTGGCCCACCATGATGCTGGACTGAAAAAGGGACACAGGAGTGGTCAAATGCTGTTCCAGCCACAGGCATGCCACAAAAAGATCACAGACAACATTACAAACATCTGCAAAACAGCCCTGCTCACTCGGAATACCGTATCGTTTTCAACATTGTGAAAATTAAAGGTGACATCACATCATCACTCTCAGGTTTCACGGTTCACACAGTAACGCAATACAAATACAATGCATCTCAAATTACAGGAGCTTCATGAAGTCTGAAAGTTTGCAGTAAGCCTGCGGACACAAACTTGATGCCTGCCAGGAAAATGTTAGAGCCTGTCTGCAAAAATCACCTGCCTTTCCCAAGGATGCCTCTCTGAAGGGTACCAAGGAAGGCTAACGCTCTTCATTCATCTTCTCTGTCACCTTGCAAGCATTTTGATGACACTTTTCAATCTCTGACCCATCACAATAGGGCAGATTAAATGAATTCACAAAAAGTAGCTAAAAATATTCTCAAATTTCTATAATTCACATTGACATTACAATACAAGTATGATGGACCCCTTCTGTAAGCACAAGGAAGAACTGTGCTCGAGTCCTGCAGACATTATTCTAATTTCAACTGCTTTGCTAAATAATCTGTGTGCAGATCAGTTTAATTATACCCCTGACAGGGAGCTGTCCTGCATTTACTGAAGAACACTTGTTGCAAGCTGGTCCTTTAAGTAATCCCACAGCACAGAGGACAGCACCCGCAAAACAAACAGCAAACCAGGAAGCAAAGAAAAAGGATTATTTACAGTCACATTGAGGCCGAAGGACCAGATGGCATCTGGCTGTATTTCTGCCCATATTCAAAACATGTAAAACTCAGGTCCACGAAAGCAAAGGGCAGGTCCATTCTGGAATTCCACAATGGGCTGGGGGATGGAGTCGAAGCGTTGACATTTGCACAAACAAAACTGCATTGGGTTTCCAGTCCAAGCCCACCTTCATCTCAGTTAGCACCTTCCCACTCAGCAGTGCAGGCCCTCTGTAATCAGCTTTTCCAACCATCTCTGCCTTTCCTTGCGCTTCCATTCAGCACACAAACACTGCACCGCTTTCCTGACTTCCCAATTCCCCCCAAAATGGTTGTCCTTTTCAGGTCTACAATCCCTTGCTCTTTGTACTCTTGTATCAAGCCTGCACACCAAAACAACACCGAGATACAGCTGTCCTTTGCACTGACACCAGAACCACAACAGCTCCTGGAGTCATTTTCTGAGACAAGATGTTAGTGATCGAGAGGCAGTCTCACTATTTGAGAGATACACTTCTTTTCCCCATGCAGAGGTCAGAAAATTCACAACAGAGGAATAACGTGTTCTATTTAAACTTCCTGCAAAGATCTCAATTACAGTTTAGTATACAGAACCTCACTGGCTAACTAGCAGTTTAATTTCTTTTCTAAAAAACATTCACGATGATAAACGTGTCAGTTCTCTCCATATACATCACTGCTTCTGTTACAGAAGTTATATCTCAGTAGTGGAAATGCTTCATTGTACACTTGGGAAGAAATACATGGGATGTGTCTTAGTTCTACACACCCTGTTCTAACCAGCAATGCAAGTTATCTGCTGTTTCACTGCGCTTTTTTCACAGGCACTTTTCAAAAGATGCAACATACAAAGCTAAGATAGACAAGCTGACATGCATGAGGTCTGCTCTTTAAGTAATGCCTCTTATTTTATTATGTCAGCCCATGACATCAGAGGTGGATGTTGGTGGTATGACAGTAGATGCCGAACCGTCCCACCAATATTCCATTCCATGCTGTTGCTGTGTGACAGATGGCAGCACAAGGGCAGCCTGACACAATGGTGTCTGACATATAAGTGTGTATGATGTAAAAGCATACAAGTGAATTCCTCCATGCAGAAAAAACTGCACCCACTGACATTCATCAATGCTTGCTGAACATTCACGGAGACCAATCAGTGGATGTGAGCACAGTGAGGCAGAGGGTGGTGCATTTCAGCAGTGACAACAGCTACAGGGGTCACCTCTGCTGGTGCAGATTTTTATGAGCATGGCATGCAGGCTCTTGTTCATCAGTGGCCAAAATGCAGAACTAATGGTGGGGACTATGTTGAAAAGTAGTTTTGTAGCTGAGAGTTTTGCTTTATCAAATAGTGTTACTGTGCTCTTTTATCTATTCCAGTTTCCACGGAAATAAATAGGAGGCATTACTTTTGAGTAACCAACCTTCCTCAATGAGCAAATTTGCATTAAGTAAACTCTTTGGTTTTTGGACAGTCCCTTTATAAAAAAACTGGTTACAGTGTTCAAAGGACTGTGTAAAACGGCCTGTAAACATACACACGTATCAACAACTTACATTTACTCTGCTGCACTTTCAAAGTGATTTCTCTGTAACACGAAACATTAAAATGCAATGAGACTTATTTCAAAAATACACTTTTGAAATAATTTGGAAGAGTTGCACGTAGTCTTGTGAATCTCCCCACAGCTCAATGCACCCTGCAACTATTTATATTTGCTGCTCTGTTTGAAAGCCCCGTCCTTTTAACATTCGCCTGGTACACATCACTGTCCCCATTACTTCATTTCTGCTTCCAGAAAAGAGCGCTCCATGCTGCCAAATCTTGTGATTGTTTATGAGTGACAGTAGCCCGTTTGTTGCTAATGCCAGCAACTGCACAACAAACGCTATCCCTCTTCCAATTGCAGAAGCTTTGCTGCAAATGAGACCCTGGATAAGTGGGCTGCATCCCAGCCTGCCAAGGCAGGATCAGGGCAGGAAAGCAGCCGAGCTCACTGCGGCTCTCTTCAGAGGACAAAAGGCTCTCAAAGAAATGAGAGAGAACAGAAGAGGCTTAGCCATTCTTGGTCATGGTAAGCAACAGGGTGCTCTTGCCTTCCCTCTTGGTGCGGCTGGAGGGAGGAGCACAAGAGAATTAAGAGCCGCTGGAACAGTATTCCCAAACGTGGAAAAACACTGCTTGAGGTGCACCCCAGCCCGGGAAGGGACAATCAACTTAAAACAAGTGGCCATACCAACTTAATGCCAAGCTGATACTGGGGGGGGGGGGAAGGAAAAGAGGGGACGGCTGCGGAACAAACATATCCAGCAGCCAAAAAGGGGTTGGAAGAGCAGTTAAGAGCAACCCAGACCAGGACAAAAGTCACCTGCAACCATAAATGCGGGGGAGCAGACAAAGTACACCACATTAGTCACTGAGCGAGGCTGCAGAAAGCAAATAATAAAACCGCAAACCCCATAATCCTGCTGCTGCATTATCCCTGCTTAGCAGTGCTGTGATGCTGCGAGGCCGATAATCCCGAGAAATAGCACGTCGCCGTCTTCCAAGGCGGCTCCTCACATTCTCCAAGGCCTGGACACGCTGAGGAAAAAAGGGCTCTCCTGTACTTTTTCCCCGTCACGGGCTCGCCGGGATCCCTCCTTCCCAGCTCCGTCTCTCTCAAGGTCCTCCTCCAGCGCTGCGGTTCCTCAGTGAGCGGGGGCTGCCGCAGCGCTGCGGCGATACCTCGCGGGGCCGGAGGTCCCCGTCCGGCCGCCGGAGGACACCTGTGCACAGGGCACACCTTAGGCGCCACGCCGGGCGTTCTGCGGGAAATCCCTTCTAGCCGCACCCAGTCCGATCCCCGCTGCCCCGGGGCTGCCAGGCGCGGCCAGACGCGGAACCGCCACCCGCGGGGCTCCGACCCGCCGTGCGGCAGCTCCCGCTTCGCTCCGTTACGGGTGTAACCCCGGGAGAAAGGGCTAGCTGGGAGCGAACAAAGAAGCGGTGGGGAGAACGACGCTGCGGAACGGAGACGCGTAAGGACGCGGGGACGGCCCGGAGGGAAGGAAGGAGGGCAGTACCTTGGATGCCGGTTTGGTGGGACATGTCGCACCGCCGCTGCCAGCCACGCTGTGCCCGGGGCGGTGCGCGGCGACCCGACCCGGCCCGGCCCGGCCCGGCCCGGTTGCACACACGTGACACGCCGCCGCCACTCAGCGGCCGCCGGGAGGGAGCGCGGCGCCTTCCGGGCCCCACCGGGCCGGGCCGCCCCACAGCCCCACGGCGGGCGGGGTGCTGCTGCCCCCTAGAGCAGAGCCCGCCGAGCTGCTCGGGCCGGCCGGGTCCTCTCGCCGCCTTCCCCGAGAGAGCGGTGCTGCCCTCACCCTTCCTATAGCGGTGCCCCGCGCAGCCGTCTGTAGGCTGGAATACAGAAAAATGGCCGAGGGGAGTTTGGATGATCTGTAGGCACTTGTCACGAAGATGGCTCTCTTGCCTGAGGCAAGGAGGGACTTGTCACGTTCTGTATTGAACATGTATTGTACGTTAACCTGTCAGCAGTAAAGTGCTTTGAAGAAAAATTAGGGAACGCAGCCCAGAACCACAGCTTTCACCTCAAACCCCTGCTCTCAGGTCTTATGTCTGAGCGCATTGCCCGGATTCTTCTTGAACTCCAGCAGCTTGGGGTTGTGCCCACTGCCACAGGTGGCAGCCTACTCCAGGGCCCCACCACCCTCTGACGAAGAACCTTTTCCTAACACGCAGCCTGACCCTCCCCTGATGCAACTCCATGCTATTCCCTTGGGTCCTATTTGCTAGTTGGTGGCACAGCTTTAAGGAAAAGATTTCCTCTTTTTCAACCATGGATCTGGTAGTTGAGATGCTTGTCTGCATTGCTGAGGTACGAATCCAGAGAGAGAAAGGCTGTGTACATTTCTCAGTGAGTAGCTGATCCACACCTTTTACCTCTCTTTAGCTTGTTGAAGGCTCCCCAGACTACTTCTTTTTGTTTATTTATTTATTTATTTATTTATTTACATATATTTTTTCAAAGCTTCCAGCAAAGAAGAGTCCTGTATAGGAAATTTAGCCTGCTCAGGATGTAGGTTTTGCTTTCGTTTTCATCTTTCACAGATACCTCTTCACAGAATGAAAAGCACTGTCATCTCTGTGATGATCAGAAGATGCACAGTAACTCTTTTCTAAAAATCCTCTTGTGTAGTGTGCTATAGTCTGCAATTTTAATCTGTACTGTGTTTTTTATTACACTCCCCCAGTGAAATGGGCAGGCATTTGTAAATGTAATAGGACTGTGGGCTCGTAACATAATGTCCTGACGCTGATGGTTCTTTCAGGTTCCAGAGAGTTAGCAGGGTTTTCTGGGGTCACCATTTAGCCCAGTGGCCTATCCCTTGGCACAGGCAAGAAGTAAAGAATAAGGCAAGCGTGAAGGAATGAATAAGGCAAGAAAGAAAGAATAAGGCAAGCATGAAGGAATGAATACTTGCCTGCTTTGCCTTCCCATTCTCAAAGATCCACAGCTCAGGAATTCCTGAAGTCAGCTGCTTTCACTGTGTTGATAGATGTGAGTGCCTGCACTTTGTCATACCCCAGGTATTAAGACATCATGCAAAGTATTCCCTATTTGGGAAATGTGAAATAGTGCTGTAAGTGCAGCATGTGAGCAGCACTGTGTAATGCTGGTCCAGCAAAAAGGTCACTATGTGTGACCAGCTAGCGAGCTGAGGCTAACTGAGCACTGCAGCAGCTGGACAGGCTAACAGAGACATAAAAAAGACTTCATGTGAAACCAAGAAACAAGATATGGGATATACCTCGTAGAGCACAGTGAAGTCAGCTCTAATTCCTCTATGATACATCCCCAACAGCACAGAGGCTCTAAAAAAGTAAAGCAACTCTTCATGAAGACCTTTTCCAATCAGAAAGTAGTACTGGAGTTCAAGAGTGACAATCAAAGATGTGGTATTGTCCCAACTACTTTAGATCATTCCAAACCGAGTCTGCCAGTGGTCCTATGTTCTTGGTTCCTTCCTGTCTACTGCTACATTTGAAAATAACAGATTTACCTGAAAATTCACCAAGGAAAGGGAGATTTCAGTCAGAGCAGTTCCTAGAGTCACCCTAGGAGCACTGTGGGTGGCACAATGTGGCAGTGAGGCTGCAGAGCCAAGGCTGTGGGACTGTGCTTTCAGTGGCAAGCCATACTTGGACTGGAAATGCTGGAATGGAATGAGACTGTGGTGTCTGTCACCATGTCAGAATCACCTTGACTGTCCGTGGTGGCATCACAGCAACTCCCACCAAGCTGTCAGAGGGCTCAAAAGTAGAGAAGAGGGATCTTGCCATCTGCTTCATATGAAACAAACCATATTCACACTGGCATTTCATAGGAGCTTTTTGAGAAGGCAAATTGCAAGTCTTAAGTATTTTTTAAAAAATCTCAATATTACAGAATTTGATGTTTGACCAATAAATAAATAAATAAATAAATAAATAACACCTCCCCATGCTCTTCAAAAATAAACATGCTTTCAAGAGAATAATTATAGCATTAGAGAACTATTCATCAGTAAGATGAGCTTTCATCTATATTGAATAAGAATGAATACAAACTTCAGAGCTATGTGAAAAAATCATTTATTCAATTCTGCTTGCTTCCAGTAACCTCCATTCCCATACACACATGGGCAGCTAGCAGAGAAATAATACCCCTTCTACAGCCAGATTTGCTTATAGCTTCAACTAAATATATATATATATATATAGTTGTGAAAAGCGTTCATAGCAAATAGACTGTGGGCACAAGACTTCTGAGCATGCTCAGTATATATAGCTCTTGTCTCAGTATATATAGCTCTAACCAACCAGCACATTATGTTCAAGTAAAAAAGTATTTTTTTATAGTGGCTAGAGTTTATGTAAGTCTACTATTAAGAAATCTTGTTACAGAAACTCCACACTTCTTTGACATTATAACAAGTGATTCTTTATTACAGTAAAGGAAATCTCTCGTTTTATGTATGTCAGTAAGTTTTTATAGCACTGTGAATGCATCTCTTCATTTCTTTATGCTCTTATACTTGTTTCTATTTCTGATAAATGAGCAAATAAACCATCTAACTCTTGTGTCATAACATTCATAATGCAGAGGGCTTTTCTTCCTGGCTGCTCAATCAGTTGACACAGTAGGTCTTGTCTATAGGTGACCTGGAACATGGTAGATAGACAACTGCTTAAGTTGAATTACAATACAGTTGATAAAAAAGGATGAGCTACTGGGAAGTTCCTACCCACTGTCAGAGATGCTATGCTAAAAGTTGTAGACAACTGATTCTTTTCATGTTTTGATATGCTTTGACAACAAAAACCAAATGCTTAGTGAAATAAACCAAACAAAGCACAGTTGGTAGGAATTCCCATGTTGCTTACATCATTCTGCTCTCTGAAGTATACAATTAAATTATTAAAGAATTGATTTTGAATATGGCTTGCTTGTATCTTTGTCCTTTTCTATCTAGCCCATATTCTTATCTGGTAAATGTGAAAGCTACATTCTCTGTGTACATTCAGAATGTAATCGGCAGTATGATCATCAAAGTGTCTCATGGTCTCTGGAATTTTGAGGTTATGAAATTGTTTATGTGGTTCATTTTTTAGTATGTTTACCCTAATAGAAGTGACTAACTAGCACGTTAATACCATTGCAAGATCATTGTGCAGAATTATTTCTGATCCAGTCACACTCTTGGCCATGGTTTCATGGTGTGTTATCTGAACACATTCCAGAAGTGCATTAAATGATCTCACTGATATCTTGATGGCTCTTGTTTTTTCCTTTCCTGTACAATAGGAAAAATAAATACTTTAATTATTTAAAACCTATGGTTGCTTTATCGATTATTGATGACAAGGTCAAATAAATTTGTCTTGTGCATAGACTGCACAAGAGATTTTTAACAATCAGATGATGCTCAAAGTGGTTTGTAGGTCAAACAAAACAAGAAAAACTTCAAAGACCTGGACAGCTCCATCCGGCCTCTGGAATAGTTTTATAAACTAAACTATAAACACTACCTCCACCTTAATCCCCTCTATCAGGGGATGGTTCGTGCTTTCTTCCCATACCACTATAACGTCTTAAATCAGACCGGATTCTGGGGGAAAACTGTGCAGAAAACAGGCAGGGCATGATCTGCTCCAGGAGAGTGAATGGCTGGAGTCGTACTAATTTTCTGTAGCAAGGTATGATGATAATAAAGCAAGAAGTGAAGCTACTTTGTCTTCATTTAACAGGAGAGAAGACTTCTTGCCACTAAGAAGAAGCTCTACTTCTCAAATAATGTAGATAATATCTTTTATGGAAATAAACATCCTTTTTTTATGGAAAAGAACAAAATAAACCAAGACAATAACAAAAACCTACCCCAACTACAAGGCTAACATCAGTCTGTGTTCATGTAAAACTTTCCTGTGTCTCAAGCTAGAAAAAATTTTCCAATATCTGTTTATTACTGAATAGGCTGGGTACATTTGATGTCTTTCAGCAGCCTCTCCTTTCATGTTTTCATATGTCTACTCTAACTTCCACCCCATTGTATTTGGTAACCATTTTTCGATGAGAAAGAAAATGTACCTGGAACTGATTCAGTCCTATTTGGATGCTCATTCTGATAGCCCACTACCTGGTGCCTGTAGAAGGATCCCCTTCAGAAAGTGCGTGAGTGCTGGCAAAGAACCACTCAACACAATGCTGTCTACATTTAGAATAGGCTTTATCTGCCAAGACTGGTAATTACCTCCTGTAAGGGGGTAGCTTGTCTGGTCAGTAGTCCTTTTTCAGAATAGAGCAGTATTCAAAATTTGCATGATCTAATGAGCAGCTATGTAGTCTGGAGTAATCTGGAAAGTAGGTACTCTGTGAGATTTTCTCACTCAAATATGCCTGTCTTTAAGAACATTCAAAAATACTAACAGTGATTAGGTAAAAATGCATGGCACAAAAATGAGAAAATACTTTTATTTTTCCTACTGTTACATGGAGGACATCATATTCTACTGAAATCAATAAGAAATCTATCAATGAATGACAATCTGTCAGTGACAGACAAGACTTTACTAGTAGAGAACTAGCAGAGATCTCTTTGTAGCATATGATCTATGATGATACCCTGGTGCAGTGCTAGTGTGGATCCCATCATTTTCCCAGTGAACTCAAAAGAGAGATACTGGGCAACATTCTTTGTGTATTTATTTCTACTCCCTTCTACCACTTGCGTGAGATGAGTGCACTGAGACACTGTGAAATACTGACACACCAGCAATATGCTGATTATGTGCAAGTACTTATCTTGTTTTCCATTGCTATAGAGATGCTGTTTCCTCTCATGATGAGGTACAGTTAGTACTAACTTTTATCTAATGAAGCAAAAGCAACTCTGGCCAAGGCATTGTTTGCACTCTGTGTTGAAAACACAATGTTCTTAAGTCACTTCCTCTCTTAGGGAGTCCAGCAGTATCGGTACCCTGCTATACCTTGTAGCTGAGGAGTATAAATATTTGAAAATTTCAGTCTTTTGCTGTAGATTTTCTCTGCCACTTTACCAATTATTCCTGAGATGTCATGTTCCTGTCTGATTCTTGATGACGTATATAGCTGTGGACATATTAGATCAAATCTCACATTTCCTTTTGCTTGCTCCTAGTATGCTTCTCTTTGCTGCTTTATAGTTTATGCAATTTTCTTTAGGAATTAAGAAAAGGTTCAAATTGCTGTTAAATGAATCTACTTTTTGATGTCAGCATCATGATGACAGCTATGATTCTCTGAAGTATTTCAAAAATGAGGTGAAGGACGGGAGGACCTGGGACAAAGGATGCTTCCAACTCATGAGGCCCAACCTGTGGGAGAGAAAAGGTAGGTCTTTCTCCCAGCTCACTCACAAGTGACACCCTGTTTCCATCTCTAAATTATTATGAAAAAAAAATAGTGCGAAAATGTCCATTAAGTGGAGGTTTTATCCCAAAAGGACTCCATGAAGTCAGTTAGGGATCTTATTGCCACTTGTTTGTAGAAAGTATTCTGAGAAATGTGAGAAAAAATGTGCACCATAGGTCCTTATTCTGTACTGTTTAAGTAGACAGAAATGCAGAGGAAGGAATGTCACAAGTCCATGGGACTGGACGGGCTACACCCTCAGGTGCTGAGGGAGCTGGCGGGGGTGATTGCTGAGCCGCTCTCGGCCAGCTACCAGCGCTCCTGGTTAACCGGAGAGGTTCCAGAGGATTGGAGGCTTGCTGATGTGACTCCTATCTTCAAGAAGGGCCGTAAGGAGGATCCAGAGAACTATAGGCCTGTTAGCCTGACCACGGTACCGGGGAAAGTAATGGAGCAAATCATCTTGGGTGCAGGGCATGTGCGTGGTGTCCAGGGGATCAGGCCCAGCCAGCATGGGATCGTGAAAGGCAGGACGTGCTTGACCAACCTCATCTCCTTCTATGACTGGGTGACCAAACTGGTAGATGAGGGAAGGGCTGTTGATGTAGTCTACCTAGACTTCAGCAAAGCCTTTGACACGGTCTCTCACAGTATTCTCCTGGGGAAACTGGCTGCCTGTGGCCTGGACAGGTATCCCCTTCTTTGGGTAAGGAACTGGCTAGAGGGCTGTGCCCAACGGGTAGTGGTTAATGGAGTTAAGTCCAGCTGGCAACCCATTAAAAGTGGTGTCCCCCAGGGACTCATCTTGTTTAATATCTTGATTGATGACCTAGATGAGGGGATTGAGTGTACCCTCAGTAAGTTTGCAGATGACACCAAGTTGGAAGGTGGTGTCGATCTTCCTAAGGGTAGGGAGGCCCTTCAGAGGGATCTAGATACGCTGGATCGCTGGGCTGAGGTGAATGGGATGAGATTCAACAAGGCCAAGTGCTGGGTCCTGCACTTTGGCCACAATAACCCCAAGCAGCGTTATAGGCTTGGGGATGAGCGGCTGTATGATTGTGAAGAAGAAACGGACCTGGGGGTGTTGGTTAAAGCTCAACTGAACATGAGCCAACAGTGTGCCCAGGTGGCCAAGAAGGCCAAAGGCATCCTGGCCTGCATTAGAAATAGTATGGCCAGTAGGAGCAGGGAGGTGATTATCCCCCTGTACTCAGCACTGGTGAGGCTCCACCTTGAGTACTGTGTTCAGTTTTGAGCCCCTCACTACGAAAAAGACATTGAAGCCATGGAACATGTCCAGAGAAGGGCACCGAAACTGGTGAGGAGTCTGGAGCACAAGTCTTATGAGGAGTGGTTGAGGGAGCTGGGATTGTTCAGTCTGGAGAAGAGGAGGCTCAGGGGAGACCTCATTGCACTCTACAACTTCCTGAAGGGAGGTTGTGATGAGGAGGGGTTTGGCCTCTGCTCCCAGGCAACAAACAGGACCCGAGGAAATGGCCGCAAGTTGTACCAGAGTAGATTTAGGTTACACATGAAGAAAAACTTTTTCTCTCAGAGAGTGGTCAGGCACTGGAATGGCTGCCCAGGCAGGTGGTGGAGTCGCTGTCCCTGGCAGTGTTTAAGAGGCGTCTGGATGAGGAGCTGCGAGATATGGGTTAGTGCTTGTGGTAGCAGTGGTAATGAGAAGGCGGTTGGACTAGATGATCTTGTAGGTTGTTTCCAACCTTGTGATTCTATGATTCTATGATTCTATGACGGGAGAAAGGCTTGCAGTGAAACCTGGAGAGTAGCATAGTTGACTTCTAGCACTGAAGCCTGCTCTATTAGTGCTGAAGCAGAAAAAACCCTTCTGTATACATTCAAACCAGGTGTAGGCTATGTTTCAGCATAAATGGAAGGTCTCCAGTAGTTCATTTTAGCTCTAAAGGATTCTAGAGTGCCCTCATTGCTGGTCTTATAGATGAAAGGAAGTTCACTAAACAAACAAATGACATTTTGACTGCGCTGTCCATTCTTAGTTGTTCTTTTGAGCACTTACTCACAGTGTCTGTTCATTTTCAATGGATTTCCAACTGTTAAATAAATTATTACATTTCTCATTGTAAGGTTTTTTTTTTTTTTTTTTTTTTTTGGCATAACTATGGTTTTTTTCACAGTGCATTAGCATGAGCTCAAAATAGCAACCATTTGTCACAGGATATTCTTTGGCTATTGAAAAAGTCTATTTGCATAAGAGATACTGCATATCCCTATATATGATGAGAACAAGTTTTAAAGAAAGGTCACAAAGCTCTGTCTTCTCATTGCTTATTCAGAGCTGAAGATCTTCACCAAAGGAACCCCTCTGTAGGCACAGCAGGGTATATGTGATTTTCTTATCAACTATCTTCAGACAGTGATTAGGTATCTCATAATGTTGGTGTATGATTATTTTCAGTGAAATTATTATGATTCACTAAGTGATGCCATTCGGACAATCACTGAAGTCATTAGCAAAAAGAACTCAGTATTCCTACAGTTTGATTCACTGCCTGGAGAAGTCTAAAGTAGGGCTACAAAGATGGTGAAGGGTTTAGAGGGAAAGGTATAAAAGGAGCGGCTGAGGTGCCTGGGTTTGCTCAGCCCAGAGCAGAAGAGCTGAGGGGAGGCCTGATGGCAGCTGCAGCTCCTCACAGGGAGCGGAGGGGCAGCGCTGATCTATGCTCTGTGTGACAGTGACAGGGCCCGAGGGAACGGCATGGATCTGTCACGGGAGGGGCAGCTGGGGGTTAGGAAAAGATTATTTGCTGAGAGGGTAGCTAGGCCCTGGAACAGGCACCCAGGTCAGTGGTTATGGCCTCAAGCTGCCAGAATTCAGTTAGTTTTTGGACAATGGTCTCATGCATAGGGTTTGAATTTTGGGTGTTCCCACGTGTATCTATCTGCTTTGTTGGTATATATTTGCCTCTGTGTCATATTGCTGCAGTGTCAAGTTTGCTAGAAGCTCTGTTGGAACTCCTAGCCCCATCAGCCAGTGCTTCATTGGCGTTCTCTGCTCCAGCTGTGTTTCTGTTCCCTCACCTCAGATCAGTACTCACGCTCCTTGTATTGCATTAAATAACTTCCTCTGTTACCAGTTCCTGTTTTTCTGAACTTTTCCTCCTTGAACCCCACCTTTCTGACACCTTCTTCTACCATTACAATAGGCTTGTACATTGTGGTTAAACAGTATTCATGGAAGTCTGAACTCAGATTGAGCTTTTTCCTAATTTTGGTTTTCTCTAACTCTGTATATACAACTATTAATGTAGCTGAACACTGATAATTCTTTTCTTTGCCTAATACAGGAGTCACACCTAGCTGGAAGCATCTGTATGGCAAGCGGATGCAAAAGGCATTTAATTAGTGATGTAAGTTCACCTCCCTAGCTACTTCTCTAGTGATTTTATCTAGGCTAGGTGTGTGTTGCCTATCTATTTTAAATCAATATGATTATTTGAAGTAGAATTCTTGTTAAGAGTACATTTGGTCTGGATGAACAGAAGTAAGTACTTCAGCTAATGGTAAGTTTTGTTTGTTAACTGACTATCACCTTCAAAACTTCTAGTACAGCTTCTGCTTTATCCTTGGTAAGTCTTTTATCATGTGACAGCAGGACTGGAGTTCTACTTTACCATATGTAAAAGGTCACACAATTCTACATCTTCTTGTCCAAGTTCCATCAGTACTGCAAAATTAGATCTATGTATCATATACCACTCATATTTTGTTTTTATGACTTCATCTACCAACAATGATAAAATAATCTCTTAACTTCCTCCTTGTAAAGTAAAAGTTTTTTGGTAAGGATCAAAAACTACACATTAGTTTCTCACATCCCAAAAGTGCTCTACCATTTTTAGCCACAGCATCATTTATATTTGTTAAAATCCATATCTATTTTTTTCTCCTTGTCATATAAAAACAGCATGTATAATTTGTTCCTATTCTCACTTACATTTGTTTTGAAATATTTTAGATTGTACCCAACAAACTGAAGAGCCTAGAGTTTTACCATCAGAGGTATCTCTTTGCCATTAGTTTTAATTTCCCTCATCTTTGGTGTTTTGCAATATCTCTCTTGTTTCACTGATTAAAATATTTAATAGACTCAAAAACATGTAGCATGAATGAAAGCCTATTGGTACACCTGTGCATTGCATATAATGTTGATTTTGTGTCAATCTAGCTCTTTCACTGGAACATCAATAGGGATCCAATCACATAAGATTTCAAGTAGTTTTCTACGTAAGTACTTAAAAAAAAAAATGAAATGACATCAGAACAGTTTTTCAAAGAGTATTTTCTGCCAGCTCATTTTATTGGTGGCTGTTACTGCAAAAATAGAGACACTGGTTAGGCCAAAATCTGGGAAATACTCTGACTCACACGGTGCAGACAGGAACTGCACGGCTGCACAGCTTGCCCCACTGCCTGGCATTTGGCAATTCCAGTTCTTCTCCCTTTCATTCCTTTCTGCAATTGAGTCTTGAGCCTGCCTTTCCCATAATTTTGCCCATGCTTGCTATCAGCCTGATGAGCCTGTAATTAAATAGGTCATCCTATTTACCCTTCAAATATTGTTACAGTATTAATTTTCTTCTATTTCTCTGAAATTTCCTTAGCATTTCAGAAACTGTTAGGAATCGATTTTAATAATTAATATTGCTGCCTAACTCTACTTTCATTTATTTTTCTAAAAACTCTTTGACCTGCCATTTTAAAAATAACTGTTTAATATATTCTGCTGATCTTTACTGTCCTTTTATATTATTGATTTAAAGGGAAGTATTTCAGGGTAATATAATATGAAAGCCCAGCTTATGTTTACTAAATATACAATAGAAATATTGATCGAATAATTCTGCTTTTGTACATTCTTTTAGGCAATTCTATTTTTTTACATCTCATAGCAACATACTAATAGTATTTGCAATGTCACTGTCTCTGAGTTAACATTCTTACTTTCAATGAAGTACATATTTTCGTCTTTTTGTCCAGATTCGTATATTTAACTCTTTAGTTATATACTAACTTTTGTCAGCTTCTGTTTCTCTCCTTTTTTTTTTTTTTTTTTTTTTTTTGTGGTTTAATGTGCTACCTTCTCTTCTTTTGGACAGTAAGAAGACGTTGGGGAAGCTGATAGAGCATAGTGGTATTGCTGAGACTGGCTGCCATAACCATAACAGGGGAATTTCAAAGGGGGAAATCTTTTACTCCAAAGATGCAGGTGCACCAGGGCTGACTGGGATGGAGTTGATGTCCTTCATAGCAGCCTCTGTGGGATTATGGCTAAGGCAGTGCTGATAATATACCACTGTTTTGGCTGCAGCTGAGCAGTGCTCTCTGCCCCACTCCCACCCCAGCAAGCAGGCTGAGTAGGCAAGGAGCTGGGAGGGGATGCAGCCAGGACAGCTGACCCAGACAGACCAAAGGGGTGTCCCATACCTTCTAACGTCATGCTCAACAATAAACCTTGGGGCGTGAGGGCAGGGACTGCCTTCTGAGCTTGCTGTCACTGAGAGGCTGTCTGGGCATCAGGCTGTCGGTGGGACTTGGGATGTGGTGAGTGATTGCCTTCCATCATTTTTTTTTTTTCCTTCACTTACTAAACTGCCTTTATCTTTACCCATGAGCTTTTTCGGTTCTGCTCTTCCTATTGTCTCCCTTATCCTCTGGGGGAGGATGTGGGGAGAAGCAAGCCCACTGCTGTGTGGGTGCTGATCTTCTGGCTGGGATCAGCCCACAACAGCAGGATAGAAGAAAAATCCATTAGGAGCACAGTCCCTGACTAATGAGGTTTTGAGGTCTGAGGAAATGAAGTGCTTTTTCCAAGCAGCAAGGCAGGGAGCAGGCATGTGTTCAGCCACAGAGGTAAGGAGTGGGAGGACAGAGCTGGGGCTACTTAACCTTGAGAAGGGGAGGCTCGAGGAGGGCACAGGACACTTTACTGAAGTGTATGAAAGTCTGATAGGAGGGGTAAAGTAGATGAAGCTGGACTTTTCTTAGTGCTATTCAGTAGGCATAAACAGAAACACGGAACATTTCATTCAACATATGAAAAGCACTTTTCCCTATGAGTGTGGCTGAACATTGGAACAGGTTGCCCAGTAAGGCTGTGGAGTCTCCAACCTTGATGAAACCCCAAGCTCACCTGGACACAGCCCTGGGGAATGTGCTCTCACTGCCCATATTCTGATCAGGAATCTGGACCAGTAGAGCTCCAGATGTGCCTTCCAGCCTCAGCTCTGCTGTCATGCTGTGAAATTTCACAGGTGTTAAGCAGTTTTGTGGATCAGGTGGCTAAGCACCGTGCCTGTATAGATATTTGGGATACCAAAGAGCTTCCTCAGATGAAACTGTAACGGAAGGTTCAGGTTGGATATTAGGAAACATTTCTTCTGAGAAAGAGTGGTGAGGCATTGGAATGGACTGCCCAGGGAATTGGTAGTGTCACTGTCCCTGGAGGTGTTCAAGAAATGTTTAGATGTGGTACTTACAGATATGGCTTAGTTGGCACGGTGGGAATAGGTCAATAGTTGGACTAGGTGATCTTAATAGTCATTTCCAACCTTTATTATTCTGTGATTTTTTCCATCTGTCCAATTACCCTTTAATCCTGGATTCACACAGAAAACTAGAGGTTGGTTTATAACAAATTGCGTTTTTGAATATTTTTTCTTGATCAGAGTGATTACACCAATCTTTTTTGTTTGGACCTGCAGCCTTTCCACTGACAAAACAAACACTTCTGTTTTGGCATTAATGCAAAGCAGAGAAACCTGTCTGTTAGTACAGCATCACTATTTTGGAGCGTGGTCCTGGGCCAGATGGGGCTGTCAGAGGCAGCAGCCCTGGAAATGAGCTGAGCGCTTCCAGGCTGATGTGCAGAAAGCCAATCGTCATCTGAGAGAGCAAAAATGACTTCACAGAAATTGAGACTGCACTAAGATGTATGTACTGTTAGTTCAATACTCACAGATCTCTGCTGGAAACAGCATAAAAAGATAGGCTTTACATGAGCACTACTTTGTAGTAGGAGATCTGGTAAGCTTCATTCACAAACACTAAAACTAGCATTTCAGAAGACTCACTGCACTGATTCCACTTGATCCTTAGGCTCACCTGGCTGCTGTCACTGCTGGCCTCCCAGTGGGCATTCCTCAGTTGCTGAACTGGTTGCTGGGGTCCTTGGCTGCCAGGGATGGGTCCCTATTAGCATCCTTAAACTGTGTGCTAATTCTTGCTCTTCAGGAACATATTTTATTGACAACAAATAGATTGCTTGATTAAGGAAACTGAAGTGGTGCAGCTCTTCTTTGCATATATCAGTGAGATACATTAAAAAAAAAAATAAAAATAGTGTCCATAAGGAAGGCACTAGCAAGAAATTTGGGAGAGGTATATAGCATAGTTACGTTGCTGGCTACTTGGCTACTTTAATAGAAAAGAACCTGATTTTCACATGATTGAGTTAAGTCTGGGCTTCAAAAAGTTGCTCACAGATTTACTGTCTGAAAAGCATGCTCTGTAGTGTTTCCATGCAAGCTGAGTAGCACTTTTTTTATTTATTTTTTTTTTTGGTGTGTGTGTGTAGGTGCATGGAGCGTGATCTGTTTGCCTCCTGCTCTTTGGATTCTCATCAAAATCCAGGAACAGGAGGAGGCTGAGCCTTGTGAGCATGGCAGTGCACACAGAGCTGATGCATGAGCCGGCAGTGCTGCACGCTGTGTTTCAGCGCTCTAGTCACACATGATGATTTTTTTCACTCTGAATATTTTACATGTCTGTTGACTGTAAAGATAGCTTGGGGGCAGGAGGCTGGTGTTGGATATTTGAAAGTTGCATCTTTCTACCTTAAAAATGAGGACCTAATCGGTTATTGCATTGAGGAAGATAATGTGATTGATTGTGCCAGACACCTTCAGAGCAGTCACGTTTATTGCAGACACATCAGCAGAGCTGGTGCTCCTGTGGTTGGGTGCACTTGTACAGCACAGCTCACCTGAGGGCTCTTCCATGTGCCTCAGAGGACCTCGGCCACGTTCCCTCCCGTACGCTGGATTGAGCAATCCCATGTATACGACAGAATCCATGTTTTAAGTTCGATGCTGTATTTCAGCTCCCTGCATCAGTACAGTGACCTGGCTTCTCACAGTCCTAACGAAACGCTGAGGCAGCATCTAGCAGCTTCAAGCATCGAGCCGACTGAACCCCTGCCATAACGCAGTGCCGTGAGCATCCTGCACATGTTTTCCTGGGATGTCAGCAATACCAGCAAACCGGCGCTAGGGACCAAATCCCGCGCAGAAAGGCTTCGCTCTACAGTAAGGCTGAAGCGCAGCGCCGACACCGCTGTCAGGCTGCACGGAGGCATCGGCCCGACACAGCGACAGCTGGGATGATGCACGCACCGCGGGGACCTGCCGCGGCCTCGTGACAGCCCCGCGATGTGACTTCAGTGGGTATCGCCCTGCCCCCCCCCGCAGGAGGCTTTGCCTCAGTCTCCCGAAGCGCTGCCGCCAGCCCCGTGTTCTGCCTCACCTCGGGAGAACGGAGACGCGACCCTCATTTCCCACCTACGGCTCATTCGCTTCCCGCTGAAGCCAGCGCTGATCGTCGCCCCGCCGTCGCTCACCCTCCGCCTGCTCCAGCCCCGCCGCTTCCCAGCGCGCCCGGCCCCGGCCCTTCGCAGGGCACGGCCGCCGGGACCCTGCCGCAGCGCCGCTGCCCGCCGCCGCCAAGCCTGCGGCACAGCCGAGGCCGTCGCCGCCGCCGCCTCCCCGGGAGAGGACGGGGCGGAGAGGAGGGGCCGCGCCGCCGCTCCCGCCGCAGCCGCTCCCTCCCCGCGGCGGCCGGGGGCGGGACGCCGCGGCAGCGCCAGCGCCGCTGTCAGCGCCCGGGGGCTGGGGGGGCCCAGGCGGCCGCGGGCTGCTGCGGGAGCCGCCGGCCGCTGACGGCCGTTCCGAGCCGCCGACGGCCGCTCTGCGCCGAGCCGAGCCGCCGAGAGACGCCTCGAGCCGAGCCGTTGAGAGTGAGCCGCAGCTGCTGCGCGCACGGCGCGGACCCCAGCGGCGGTGAGTGAGGCGGGAGCTTGGCCACGGCCCCCGGGGGCACGGCGGGGACGCGGCGGGGCTGCCCGGCCTGCGGGGAGCACGGCGGCGTCTAACAGGTTGCGGCGGGCGAGGGGTGCGCGGCAAGCGGGGTCGGGCTCGGGCTTGGCACAGCGGGAGCGCTCCTGCTGTTTCAGAAGGTGGTTCCTGGAGCCGCCGCTTCAGCCGGCTGTAACCCGGCATCCTGGGGCTGCCGAAATGTCAGCGCATCCAGTTGTTTATCTCCAGCCCCGCTCGGGTTTTAAGAAGCAATGTCCGTGAGGAAATAGGGAAACTTTGCTCTTCTTAACGGGAAGATGGGAGAATATAACATAGTTTGGGGCATCCCTATGGTTCTAAAGGTGATTTAACCTCCCCTAAGTGCTGTTCCTCAGGCTGCTGAGCCGGTGACCCCTGCTTGAAATCACTCCATTCATAAAGTTGTCACAGGGCTAGCACTTGCTTCTGTTGACTGTTAACTGTCTCTTGTGTTTTTTGCTTTGTCGACTGCAGTGTATGTGTTATGTGATGTTATTAGCTCTGCATGTTTACTAAATGCTCTGTCTGAATATGCTGAGAGCTTTCATTCTTCTGCTTTTAATGGATACATAATTCCTTGTAATTTCACCGAAATACTTCTGATTATAGAGTTAGGTCATTTTGGAGGAACTACCTAAGGATAGACATTGTAATCTGAGCTGTTTGCAAGTTTCCAAAGTGAGACTCACCCACAGTCCAGGAAGGGATGGGTAACGGGCTGCTGTATTTAAGCCTTTTGCTGGCACTGGGGTTTGATTATTTTTTCCCGCAGGGTAGATGACATTTGCAAAAATCTGTACTGTTCGCTTGAGCACACTGTATCCTTCAAGGAGCATGCTGTAATAAACAAGCAATATTATTAGATATTCCTTTTTTTTCTGCTTCCTACACTTTGAGTCCCCTTGAATAATTGCGGTGTTCCACAGCACAAAGGCCTTATATCTTTGTGAAAACAAAGTGCTTCAGCAGGATGAAACAACCAATTTGTTGTGTGTAAAAGAGAAATCAAGTGACAAACAGCTGAAATGTTAACCATACCCCACTGCATTTTTCTGCAGCTGTTCTACATAAGTCGACAAGTTTCAAAATACAGCTTTCATATTTGTAGAACATGCTGCTCAAGGCATTCTTCTTTCCTGGGTTTGAAAATATGCTTAATTATTTGTGTGCTTCCTGAAGCTGATGAAGAGATTTCTACAGGCTTCTCTGGGCTGTAGGAATTACCTCTAGGAACTTTTCATCATGTCATTCCTTCATGTAAGTAAAAGTTCCTGATGGGGTGAGAGACGTGCCTGTGAGCGTCTAGGTGGTGAAGCAGTTGGAGCCTTCACTGCTCTCACTGACTTGTTCCATTTTCATATAAAGAGAAAGGTTCAGTCCAGGTGTAGCATCAGAATTTGTGAAATATGTGTTGTGTATTGCAGAACACGGTGGAAAGGTATGTTGAGTTTCCTGTAGCCTGCCTTGTGTTTTCATGCCCTACTGCCAAACTGCACCCTTAAAGAGATAATAGAGAAATGCTTGAGAAATGTTCTTGGTATGTGTAACATTGTGCATTTGTATCTTTACACACAGACAAAGAGCAGCTCTGAAGTACCTGAGGATGGATAAAGACTTCCGCTACTACTTCCAGCACCCGTGGTCTCGCTTAGTTGTGGCTTACCTTGTGATCTTCTTCAACTTCTTAATATTTGCCGAGGACCCGGTGTCTCACAGTCAGACAGAAGCCAATGTGATTGTTGTCGGGAACTGCTTCTCCTTTGTAACCAACAAGTACCCTGAGAGCGGCGGCTGGAGATGCCTGAAGGTGCTGCTGTGGCTGCTGGCCATTCTCACAGGGCTGATCGCTGGGAAATTCCTCTTCCACCAGCGCCTCTTTGGTGAGTTCTGCGATGTGCACACAGACCTCCTACTGATGGCTCGGTCACTTTGCCTTTAAACTGTCCACTTACTGCAATTTCGTAAGCTTTGCTATTGATCGCTTCAGATGTTTAGAGCTGCGTAGAGCTCGGAACATCAAAGCTTACATCGCTGTGGAAATTAATGCCATGTCTGCTTACATGACTGTAATTCACAGTAATTTCAGTCACAAAAGGTCTGAAAACAGAGAAAGCTGACGTGTTTGAAATAATTGAGAGATGAGTGATTTAAAATATTCAGTAAGTACTTTGTCTTCCAAGCAAATTTTAAATCTTATATGATTTTCTCAGCAATCTGCAGAAAAGGCGTTGTTCCTTTAGACATTGTCACTGAATGTCTTGTCAGAAGTCCCGTAAGTGGAATGTGGGGAAGTGGTTAGTATTAGCAGACCTGTGATAAGAAAATTCTGCATGAAAACAGGAGCTCTGCAGAAGCAGGAGCTGTCCTGCCACTTCTCGGTACAAGAACAAATTAATGAAATGGAAAGGTAGGAAATGGAAAAAAACATGACAGCAAGTGTCTTTATGCAGGAGATGTGACTAAATTGGGAAACATCCCATGGCGTGGCTGAAGGGAAGGGAATGACCTCAGACTAAATTCTGAGACAGAGAACTTTGGTGTAGGTATGTGTAGAGAGAAAAGAATCTATCATTGTCTTAACTGAGTCATGTAGTAAATGTAGAAAACATTGCATCTGAGGGCTCGAGGCTGTTCCAGTTTTGGAGATAAGTGGAAATCAGAGGAAAGGTTACTTCAGTCTGCCAGCTGCAAGTATTTGATTCTGGGATTTTAGAGAGATGCTGCTGGAGTGGGTGGGCCAGTCCTGTGTTCTTCTTCTGTTGGGGCTGCAGGATGGATGGTTGCTGAACACCTCACAGCACATGAGTAATTGGCCATTTCCTCAGCCTGCCTCATTCTATTAAGATAAAAAGAGGACTGGTATTGTTTCAATAAATCAAACGTAAAGCTATTATGTCAAGGAACAAATAAGAAAAACAATTCTAAGAGACTCCTCTTAAAACATGAATTTTGAAAAATGGTTGAGCATCTTGATAGCTATTCGGTGGACATTTTAACATAGTGTGGTGGTAAGTGTAAAACGTCCCCATGGAGAGGATGTTTTACCATAGTTCCTGGGCGCTGCTTCGAGCACTGCTGTAATGATGTTTTCAGTTCTGCCTTCCAAAATTGAGGAGTGATTTTGTTCATTTGGGGAAAATTAGGGAAAGTAATGAAAGTGATGACAAAATTTCAAATTGAGCCCTATAACGAGAGGATTTAGAGGATAAAGGAAAGGTTAGAGAGTGACTTGCTCAAATTTGAGTTGAAGGACAGAACCTTCCGTCCAGCAAATATATTGCAAGGTCCAGTGCTTGGAAATGGCAAATAGCCAAAGAAACACTTTTTTTTTTTCTTTCTGTAATTGGAAGGCTACGTGATCAGTGGAATAAGGAATAGGCTGGAGTATCATCAAGACAAGTGAAACTTTCTTTTGGAGAATATGTTCTATTCTGGCTAGATTGATTATTATGATAATTCCTTCTGTGTATCACAGAGAGGACATAGCTTAATGTGAATTTTAAAGTGGCTTGAATCAGCATTACTGCCTGAAGAAGGCTTGCCCTACCTCCAGTGTCTGCCGTGTGTTTGTGCTCTTCTGCAGTTGCTCAGAGAAACAGGTTTGAGAGCATAGGCACATTTGCAGTATCCACCTTTTATTTCTGTGGGGATCATGTCTCATCCCACAGCTATTTGTGGCAGCACAAAGAATGAATCAATGCTGGGAGGCAACAAACAGCCAAGAGATTCCTATCTGTGATGCAGTGCTGGCTTATCAATGTTTGTGGTTGTGGTCTGGGGGAGCGATAGGGGTGTAGATATGATCTGATTCAGGCTAGCTGCTGCAAGCTCAGTTTCAAAACAGTTTAAGCCAACATGGCTCTGCCCCAGTCCCACCCAGCTGTGGGTTTTGGGTCTGCCTGGAGCCAGCACTGCTACGGATGCAGCTGAGCCAGCAAGCCAGCCTGGGCAAGCGGTGCTCATGGAAAACTTCTGCCATCACTCGAGTGCCAGTGCTGATGCCAAGGACGGTGCAGCCAAATAGCCAGGGGCTGTGACAGCCCGGCCTCATGTTGGCTCTGGTGCGGTGGGATGGCACCCATGCAGTGTGGCCATGCGCACGGGATGCTGCTTGTGATGCACTGAGAGCAGATGGTGGCCTGTGTGACTGACAGCCTGTGTGACTGACAGCCCGACTGCGTGCTGTGTGATGTGGCCATGCCAGCTGTAAACTGGCATGTGTGGAGAGTGACAGCATCGATGTGATGATGATGTGGGCTTCAAAGGAGGCTTTTAGCTTGAGTGTATCTTTTTGGTGTTCAGAAGATTTGCATAGCCCGTGCTGAAATCTGTCTTGACAGTTACTTGACAATATTTTAAAGTCTTTACTGCCTAGAAATCCCACTTTGTGTCCAAACCCCACTGAGTATGCCTTCTGGATCTTCTAACTTCAGGCACTTCATACATTCAGCTCATTACTGCTTTTAATTTCCTTATTTCAAAAGGGAAAGAGATAGATATTGCAAAATATTTGTGGATTTTTCTTTTTCTGTTTTTTTTTTTTTTTTTTTTTTTCTCATGTATAATTGTTTAATTGTTGGGCATCATTTTTATTTTTATTTATTTATTTTTTTTTAGTCCTTGTACATTTATTTATATTTCTCTGTTAAATTCTATTGACAGGGGAAATTGTGACTGGTTGTTTTCTTGTAGCCTGCACATACTTTCCTGCTGTCAGGAAACCAAATAGCACCAGTCAATCTCCCTGTGTCAGATCTTGGCTCACAGTATGTGCTGCAAATTGAAATTGAGAAGGATTAGTCTGCACATCTCACTTTAGATGAAGAGGACTGTAAAGGATTTTCTTTCCATGTGCCCTTCCTGCTCTTTTGTCCCTTGTCTTCTGTATTTCTTGCTGCTGAATGTGCATTTGGATTAAAAAAATAGTGTTGCAAGAGTTGCATTGTAACATAGTTTATCATCTATAACAGACGCTATCTGATAAACATGGCTGTTGCGAACTACAGAAATAATAGGATTAAGCTCAAGCATGTTATGTTCCTAAAAATGGAAGGAGAGGGGCGATAGCCTAAACATTATTTAGGCTTAAACTTTCTGAGACAGAAAGAGAAGGCAGTAGGTAATCTATTGTTGCGAAGTAGAAATCTGGCTAGAGGACATGGCAAAGTATTTTCAGTTGGTAACAGTCAGTGCTGCCTTAGAACAGTAACCTCTTTTGGCACTTTCAAGACACAGCTCATGACTTAGAACTCTCCATTCTTGCTTTTCAGTCAGGAAGCAACTTACTTCGTTTAACAAACATCTCCAGTAATAAAGATTTCCAAAGAAAGCAGCCTTCATCTAGTGCATTCTATATATTTTCTTGGCATGTGATCAGAACAAATGGAATTTCGAAATTGCCTTTTGGCTGTTATCCACTATATTCTTTTGATTCATCACTAAGCATTTCTTGTGTTTGGTTAGCTGTTGTGTTCTGTTGTGCTTTTTATTTTGCACTGGAAAATGAGATGTCATAGATGAATATTGGAAGTTTGGGGGAATAAAAATGTACACCCTAGTCATTTCTTATTCTCTGTGAGTTACTTGGGGAGGAGAGAAGTATCTTCTTTGCCCTTGCTTAGAGATTTATGGGTTTATTTTTTGCTTTATTAAAAGCAGAACAAGCTTAGAAACTGACCCCATTAGATGACAGTGTGCATTCAGAAAATGCATTCAAATCTTACATACTTACTTAAAAGAAATTCATGAATAATCTCTTCATATTGCTCGGGGGCACTGTCTGGAAAATAACACAGTATTTATTCAGTTTGTAGAAAGTGAATGTTTTAATCAGCATCTTCTCAGCATTTGCACAGTTGCTGTTCTGTACTCAGGCCTCGGGCCCGAATTCTGAGTTCAGTGGGGGACTTTTTGGTTCTAAGTTCAGGCTGTGTGATTTGCATCAATGTGTATATATCTATTACGTCTTGTAAATCTAAAATGGTTTTTGATTTAAATAGATTTTTAGCAGCATAGATAAATGAGAAGTATTATTGGACAAAGTGTCTTAATTGTTTTCAGTTCAACATTTTTGCTTTGACTGATTTCCATGAGTAATAAAGCTTAGCTCATGCTGCAGATTTACTGAATCAGTTTTTCAAAGTATAATTACTAAAAAATGTGCAGGTATGTGCCTGCTTGTTTTTCTGATTCTAAGCGATTATAAAGTCTAATTAAACTCTGTTACTACACAGATTTAATTTCATTCAGTTCTTAAGAAGTATGCTCAAATATTTAAGTTGACTTAAAAAAAAATTGGATGGAAATTAAATGCTTAATACGCTATAACAAATTATAGAAAACAAGGTAAAGAGAACTAAAGCTGTATTTCTTAAAACAGGTGGGCCATCATAATACTGCAAGCAAATCTGAGCAGTTGAAAGAATGTTGGATTTAATGGATTCTCTCCTACAAATGATTGCAGTATGCAGTTTGTCTAGAATTAAATGATAATCTCAGCTTTGTAGACATGGGAAGGAATAAATAAAGCAGTCATTATGGGAATTGCACTGAGAATTGCATGCACTAACATTGCAAATTTTTTAATGGGCAGTGGTGCCATGCTGGGACAATTTCACAACAGACAGTTTCAAACAGAACACCCACTGAGGACCTGTTCTCTGAAAACATAACTCTTTTTGTCAAATGTTTTACCTGAAAGGCTTTAAAAGATATTGCAAACCTATTATAAACACTCTTCAGTGTCTATTTTTACGCTGAGAGGTAAAAGAGTCTAACAACTGGAGCAGTGAATGTATGCAGATTGCAAGAGGAAATTAGGCAGAATGGGATTTAGTCAGGATGATAATGTACTACATAGGAGAAAAGTGAATCTGTTTTGCAGCTAACTGACAAAGGATACATTTGTACAAGAGCACATACATGAGTAATTAGTACCTTGAAATACCAGGGGTCATGTTAAGGTAAAATCTGGGCTGTGGTGTTGCAGCTAGTGTTGCTGTGGTGCAGTGCTTGTGCAATGCCTAATGAAATAAATGAGGAAAAAAGATGTGCTGGGATTATTGCGTGGTTGTTTTTCAGCCAGATTGTTTCCCATTCTCATTTGTTCGGAACCATACGAACAGTTGTGCCACTGTCTGTAGCAGCAAGTAATGGGTGTATGACAATACTTGCATCATACTGTAACCTGACTGAGGTGGCATATTCTTTTCTTTTGTCAGCTCTGTAGCTTAAATTACAATAAGACCTGTCACTTAATATCCAGCCACTTTGTTCCTGCTTTCTCTTTTCCATTGATGATTTCAACCCCGTAGAAAGCTACTGATGTGATAGCTGGTCAAACAAACAAACTGTCTTCAGGAGCCTATTCAATATGAATTTTAATATTTGTGCAGTTTATGCTGTTGAAGACATTCAAGGTCTGCTGTGATTACTTCACAGTCAATTCACCTCTTTTGTATCCAAAAAAATGTCAAAGCAATAGTCAGATTATTTTGGTCCTACAAAATGTGTGCCAGAGGGCCAATCTAACAGCTAGCTAATAATAACACAAAAAGGGCTGTGAGCATGCATTTTTGAAAGCCAGATTCCTCAGCACAAAAACAAAACACAAAACAAAAAAAAAACAACTCAGAAACATTACTGCAAGATAAAAAGCAAGAAACTCAGCCAGCTAATAGGCTCATTGGATTCCAGCTATGGCAAATTGCCAGTAATAGAGATGTCAGTTTAAAATGAAGTTTACATTGTTCATCAGAGAGACCACAAGTGACCTTTGAAGTATAAATAAGAAGCATGCAAATGACCTCCTAGTTTCTTCATTTACACTTGCATTTTTAGGAGAGCTGTAACTTCTTGCTGCTTTCTATCATAAGGTTCAATGAGAAGAAAGCCATTGTCTGCTCTTAGCATTAATTATGGAATGTCTGATACCACATCACCAGCAGAGTTTAATTGGATATCATAGAATCATAGAATCATTGAAGTTGGAAAAGACCACTATTGACCCATCCCCACATGCCCACTAACCATGTCCCTCAGTGTCACATCTCGTCTGTTCTTGAATGCCTCCCGGGATGGTGACTCCACAACCTCCCTGGGCAGCTTGTTCCAGTTTCTCATTGCTCTGAGAATAAATTTTCCCTAATATCCAACCGGAACTTCCCCTGGCAGAACTTGAGGCCATTACCAACGCAGCCACAACAAGCTTATTTTTGCAATGAAGACTTTGATTCTCTTGGAGGCACGTCTCCCTTTCCCCAAGCAGCACCATAAGACTGAGGGAAGTGCTGTGTGTGTCACATTATCTGTAATGGGAAGGCTCTTGAGAATATTTAGCATTCAGTGCCTGAAATCTAAAAATAATCTCATTGCTACTTAGTATTGATGTGTCAACTCTCTGTTTTGATCTCTTTGATGTGACGTTCAGATTTTTCTTTCCATTCGAGACAGGGAGTGATTTTGGAATGATGCCTGTCACTTGCAGGAATATGTCTCAGTTTCCCTGATTTCTAGAAATAGAAGTGAGTTTATTACTAGCGGGATAAGCCTGATGGGCATAGTGCTGGTAGTACAGGGGCAAATTTCTTCTTTCCTTATTCCATACTGTAAGGAGATGGAGGATATATTAGTGTGGAATATCACCTTGCAGCATGCTGTTGGAGAACCCCAAGGAGAACGTGATGTCAGTGGCCATGCTGTGCCCTTTTGAAGGTCCCCTTAGGCTGTCAGAGTGGCATGAAGGTCCGTCACATATCAGACAGTGAATGTTGCAAAAAGAAATTCAAAAAATTTTAGGAAGTGAAAAGCTGAGCTTCCCTTCAGCAAAGAACAAATCAAAGATTTCTGAGATTGTATATCCAAATAAGAAGCAGAAATGTCACTTATTAAGACCTGAGTTAAAAAATTATAATCAATAATTCAGTTCTTGCACATATTGTTGCCTGCCTGTACCACTTATAATGTAGTAAATTCTGCCTTTTCCTTTGTTCCATGCATCTATTAATTGATCAGCTAGAATGATAAAAAATATATGTCTTTTGCTTATACAAATTGTCCGTTTAATAGGTTATGATGATTTAGGTGTGATTATCAGTTATTTATTGTTATGACTTAAAAGACATCAGAATATTACAAACTTTATTGGTTAAACTTCTCCCACTTCTGGCTCGATATCTGACGGTGGCCCATCATAGATGCCAAGGAAAGATGGTGCTGATAGTTTTCTAGCCTGGAACAATTTGTTCAGATTCAAACAAAAATAGATGCCATTTTTAGATGCCTTTGACAGTAATTCTGAAGGCAAATAATAAAGCTAGCAGTCAGCAGTAGTCTTTGTTCCTGCCTACCTGTAATTAAGAAGCAAGTCCTCCACAAATTTTCACATTTTCTCATAAATCTCCAAATGTATCGAGTTCTTCTTCCTCCCACTTGTGTTACAACATTAGGGAACTTGTTGATTTGGACCATTTGCCTGAAGACCAGAAAAACTGAAATGTTTAAAAACAAGTTGTTGGTTGAAAAGAGGCAGATTGTTCTGCTGATGTCTTCCTGTCTTAAATCGCTTTAATTTCTCTTTCCTCTTTGGCACTGGGATATAATCTTTCAAAGTGGACAGCTGCTTGAAGCTCACGTATGTGCATGCTAAGTGATGTTTTCTATTTCTGGAATACCGATGCCATGGTGCTGAGAAATACACTTTATTTAGTACTAATGCAAAGATGACACCAAACTTGTGTGCAATATTCAGTCAAAGCCAAACATGCTAAACAAATAACGAAAATGAGATTTAGCGGAGAGGACGGTAGGTGATAGGTAGGTTTGAGGAAAATTATCCTGGATACTCACAGCTGTGATATTTAATTTGAGTTTATGCGGAGGAAAGGGGACAAGGCTTAAAACTGGATGAATCCTAGCTTTAATTAACAATAAAACACAAACATCCTAGCTCTCTTGTTGATCTGTGGCCAGAGATGTGGGTGGACATAAAATATGAATCTTAATTCACACTTGACAGTGTAATGTGTTGGAGTTTCATGATATATAAAAAGTGAAGAAGATGCAAAGACTCTTCAGAATCGATGGGAGAACGCTGCAGCACTGCTGCCTGCACAGGAATGGCTTACAGCTTGCTTAAAAGAGTCTTACTCTCAGCCTTCTGCCAGCACCGATCAACACTGGAGATCTGAGAACCTTTTGTGTCAAATATTATGGTCTTGTCATATATATGATACTAAGGTCTCATTTGATGTTGTATCCTGGGACAGTAATTAAAAAAAAAATTAGTTCTGCTTCCAGCGATGTTGTACGAGTTTCTGTCCATAGATCAGCTTCTCTGGATAAGTGTTTACCCCCCAAAAGTTACACTACTTCATGTGGAGCACATGTTCCTCATTCACTTTGTACCATGTGTACTGCACTGGAAATCAGACTGATACCTGATATAATTCCTTTAGAAAACCAAAACTGAAAACAGAGGTTCCCACACTACTTATACTGATGTATACTTAATCCCTCTTTTTCATTTTTGTAGTTACAGACCTTATCCCTTGAGAGCTATCCCATAAAGCCATCTTATAGTATTTTGTCTTGTTGAGGGAAGCAAGGCCCTTCTAGCTGTTTACTTGCTGTGACATACCGTAGAAATGTGAAGTCCTTCAAAGACTGTTTCCTCAGAGTAGGAAGAACATATGTATTCCTAAGTATCTCAGTGTCAAAAAGGTGTCTTCAGCAGTATGAAAAGCACTATTTGTTTTGTGGCAGAAAAATTTGTATTATTTTTAATCCTATACTTAATCCATAGACCTTTCACGGAGTCTCAGTGAATATTCTGTGATCACTGTAATGACAAAATTTGTGGTTGTTTTTCCTCACTGGTACAAGATGGATTTAATGTAATCTAACAAGACATCCCTAAAATAAACACTATTTCAAAATGAGTGAAGATATTTGATTCTGTTGAAGAGGTTTTGGATTCCTTGCTCTGAAAGGGAAAAAAATCTTCCTCTGAAAGAGCCAGAAACATTCAGTAGCAGGACTGAGAAAATGCTCAAGGATTTTGAAACCTCAAGGAAACAAGTGCCGGGTGTGATTTTCTGTGTCTATTCCTTATCGAGACACTAGCATCTCAAGATGGAGAGCATTGTGTTGGCTATTTGAAGATGAAGATGTTGTGCACTAGCATGTTGCACATGAAGAGTGCTGGATCTGAAAGCTGTGTCACTGACATGTATTTTTTATTTATTTTTCATTTACGCTCCGAGATCCAGAATTGTATAAATTGTCTTCCACGTGAAAGCAGGACAATTGTACCTCTGGAGGTGCTTTTCTGTAGCAGTATCACATTTCCCAGGGAACTCGGGTATTTTCCCTGGAAATGTTTGCCATATTAACATAAAGAGATGAGTGGAATGGGCTGTGTTCCTGAACAGCTTGCCAGCATCTTTCTCCTTTAATCATTTCCATTTTGATCATTCGGACCTGTCCGATGAATCAAACTCCAGAATTTGAGTAGTTCCTGAGCTTCTTTTGCCCCTTGCAGTGGGTTTTGCAAAATGCTCCACTTGAGGGGCTCCACTTGAGAACACCGTGTCTGCTGTGTGTGTGGTACTGAAGTCTGTGAAAAGCTAAGTAATCGTATCCTCACCATCAGGAACTTTATGCTCAGGGCAACCTTAGGTTTTAATGGGTTAATGATTCACTCCTTGAAATCTATGGATACTTTCTTCCTTAACCATCTTTCACTGGAAGTGGGCTTCCTACTGACAGTTGTTTACGGTAGGAAAGCTGATGAATCATAGAATCATAGAATTACGCAGGTTGGAAGATACCTCAAGGACCATCAAGTCCAACCACAGCCTGACCATAGAACCCTAACTCCAACAACCCCCTGCTATATCATATCTCCGAGCACCACATCCAAACGGCTCTTAAACACATCCAGGGACAGTGACTCAACCACCTCCCTGGAGAGCCTATTCCAATGTTTAACCACCCTTTCTGTAAAGAAGTGTTCCCTAACTTACCAACCTAAACTTACCTTGGTGCAACTTGAGGCCATTTCCCCTCGTCTTGTCACATGTCACCAGTGAGAAGAGACCTACCCCACTCTTACTGTAAAGCACCTTTCAGGTACTGGAAGAGAGTAATAAGGTCTCCCCTCAGCCACCTCTTCCCCAGATTAAACAGCCCCAGCTCCCTCAGCCTCTCCTCATAGGGCTGATTTTCCAGGCCCTTCACTAGCCTCGTTGCCTTTCTCAATGCCCTTCTCATGAAATGCAAGCTCTGAAAATATACCAAAATTTTGAATTCCAAAATGGTCATTTTTACACTTAGTATAAATTTCACACCTCTTAAAATCAAAATCTTAACTTAGCCAGCCTGTGCATCCTCATTGCCATTTTCTTTCACATTTCTCACCAAAATACTATCCAACGACAAGTGACACAAAACTCTTCAGATGGTATCCGAATGCCTTTCTGCTTATCATCTATCTAGCAAACTAAATCTTAACTTGGCTGAGGCTCGTATGAAATATGAATTATTGCCCCTTAGATTACCAGATACAGTACGATATCTTTTTGTAGAATGAAACTTTTGTAGATGAAACTTTTTGTAGAATTGGTGTAAATCATATGCTTATGTTTGCACAGTTGTCTTATAGTCCCTCTTAAAAATTTTGGACCCTCTTGCCTTCGGATCTCAGACAAGTGTGCATGTGTCCCACTAGGAGTGCATTCTGTTCAAAGATGCCGAAGGAATCATGGAATCCTTAGAGTTGGAAGGGACCTCTGAAGGCCATCTACTCCAACTCACATGCAGTGAACAGGGACAGCTAGATCAGGTTGCCCAGGGCCTGATCCAGCCTTGCCTTGAAAGTCTCCAGGGACGGGACATCAAGCACATCACTGAGCTACCAGTTCCAGTGCCTCACCACCATCACTGTAAAAAATTTTTGTGGCTCTTCACGAGGTGCCAGATCTATCACAGTTCTCTAAACTCACAGAATCATGGAAAGGTTTGGGGTGGTGGAGACCTTTAAGATCATGTAGTTCCAACCCCCCTGCCATTGGCAGGAGCACCACCTACTAGACCAGGTTGTTGAAAGCCCTATCCAGCCTGAACTTGAATGCCTTCAGGAAGGGGGCATCACAACCTCTCACATTCCAGCAAAACTAACTGGAGTCCTGCTCGGCTGAGGTACTGACTGGTGAAGAAAAAGGGCAACAACTTGTCTGTTATTCTCATGCTGTATTGATGACTAGGACATACGAGGTCCTGCTGTTGTGTGACAGGGGCAGTTGTTGCTATTACAGTCTGTGTAAACACCTGGCCAGAACCACAGTTATCTGAGGAAAAGTGGTTTTGAGAAGCAATTCAAACAGATGTAATTATCTTTCAACAGAGGAGCACCTTCTAGTGGTACTAAGTGATTATGACAGTTAGGTAAACTTTAAAGAAGAAAACTTAAATATGATAAACAAAGAATAGTAATGAATGTTTCTATACAATATTTCGTAAAAACTAAAACATTTTTCAGATGCCCCCTCCCCTCCTGTCAAAAAAGACCCTCTATAGTTTACCAGTATTTTGTATACATACTAAAAATAATGTTCTACCATGGAACCTATCCAACCTTTGACTTTTTTTCAATAATGAAAATTTGGGTTCATTTTATATCTGATTGAGGGTCAGGTGAAATTTGCTATGAAACTGTCTTTTTTTTTTTTTTAACATTAGCACAGTTTCTCCTTTCACATTGTTTATAGTAAATATATATTTCTCAGTATAGCATTTGTCATAGTTACTTAGCTTAGCAAATAATAGTATCAAATTATTTAAAATTCAATTTTTGTAAGATGCTGCTAAGTAAAATGGATCTTGTGGTTTAGGTGATACTGTGCATTTCTACACTTTCCACTTTCATACCGTAAATAGTCCTTTTTGGACTCCATCTCATAACATTAGAACATAATACACATGAATAATCTGTTGCAGCAAACTAGGATTAATGAGTATTGCTTATGATTATACCATTGCAAGAGTTTTGTAATGTCATTGATGGAAAATTCATTGTGTTCCTTTGTCAAATACAAAAAACTCCACTTTGAAGGTGGAGGAAGGTTAAAGAACACATAGCTACAGTTCATATTCTTAATTCTATGAACATAATCCTCTATGTTCAAAGTAGAGAACCTGACCTTTTTTTCCTAGATAAACTTTTCAGTATTCAGAAACTTCAGCCCACAGTTGAAGTAAGTCTAGCAAATATTTTAACCAGTGAAAACTCACTCCATATCGCTCTATGTGCTTGCAGCACACACTAATATTGATGTGGGAGTTGATTTATTGATTATACCCCTTTTGACATTCAGACATGTGTCTCTCTGGTCACATATGCACGTGCTACTTGAGAAATATATAGCATATGAAATAATAATTTTCACTGAATCTGAAAATGCTCAGGTCTAAGTGTGTGTCCCAAACATTCACAGGAGGCTAGAGAGCCTTCTTGATTGTCACATACATTCTTGATACATCCTCTCAGTCCCACAACACCAATTCTTTACTTGTTCTTGTGCATCTGAAATGCAAACATTCTGTAACCTCTGGGGTGCTCCTTGTGAACTTCCCCTGTACGGAGCAGACAGCAGAATTGCAAGTATTTATTGAAGATAAAATATAAAACAAAACCCATGCTTAATCTTTGCATACTGAGGTTAAATCAGAAAGCTATCTGCGGTTGGATTTTTTTTGTCTGCATATTTTATGCATCAGAGAGAGAGAACCTTGTGCAGGGAGCTCTACTCGCCCTTCCTGAGGCTACCAAGGAATTCTGGATAAAAAATAATGTACTTTGTTCTTAGCAAGGAGAGAGTCTAAATATATATATATATTTAGTAAAAAAGCATTGTTTCATTTCCTTCAAGACAATTTATTTTCATTAGATCATGTGCTACCTCCTGCATTGGACTACTTTTTATCTCAAGAAAATGTTAATGTCTTTTCTTTCTTGCTCTCTGCTGGTCCTTGATAGCTCAGCATACATGTTTGTTGTGAACCTTACATTCCCTCCAGAGTAGCAGAGACAGTGCTGTTTTCCTTAGTCCCTTAGAAAATCAGTAGCAAAGCTCATGGTCAAACCTAAATCTCGTTTAAGTTCCAGTTGAGGGTTAGTGGTAGGATGGCTGCATTCTGTCGATCTCAGCTACATCTGTTTGAGAGAAAAGGACATTCCTGACTCAAATCAGGCTAAATATTTGTCGTGTATATTTGCTATTATTTGAACATATGTTATTTACAATTAAACATATTAAACTGCATATAGCACCACATTCAGGTTTCTATGTTACTTTGCCACAGTAGTACATTTTGGGCAACTTATCACAAAGACCATTTGTAAACCTCAAGATGCTCTTTGATGAATGAGGACAAAATCTCCTTTATTTTCTGACAAAACATGCTTTATAAATGCTTATCTAGAAGGGCAGCATGGAAGATAGGTTGCAAGCAAACTATTTTTTGTTAAAAATAAGCTTGTGAATCACTTTCAATGCAGTGTCAGGAGAAAAGAAAAAACAATTTAAAAAAAAACAGAGAACTAATTATTCTGACAAGTCATTGCAGGGTGTCACTGAACTGGTATTGAGAAATAGAGATTACAGCCCTGCCCTTCAGAGTTCAACATCAGCGTTATAAGGGATATGAATACTGTAGAGCTTCTTTTATTTATTGTGAAATTTAATCCAGTAAATTCAGAGAAGAAAATGATAGTTTCGACTAGATACTACAAATAAAATGATGAAATGTATTGCAGCTCAAAATTGAGAAAAAGGAGGAGGATCATGGAATTATGTTTATAGCTTTGGCAGTTAAAAAAGCCAGTACTTAAAGACACTAAAAATTCATTAAGAATAAAGAGTACACAAATACGATTCATACTTATATGCCCTCTATTTGCCTTTCTAAAGAAATTTTATTTGTTATTTGATGAAGACATCTAAAGAGGGTGTTTTTTCCATGATCATTTCATAAACTGTCACATAAAATTAAAAAATCTACACCTCACAAACAAAAGTGCAAACACACTAGCACTTTCTATTGCTTAGGCAGGATTTTGAGTTCCTTCCCTACCGCAAATTGTTCTAATACATAATAGGAAATCAATATCTTTTTTTTTTTAGTTTTTCTTTTAACTGCATCAGCACAATGTTCTAAACCTGATGTAATAAAAGAAGGAAGAGTAAAGTCTCTAGTTAAAATTACATTTGAACTCCACGTAATGGGAATTGACAGATGTGGAAAAATGCAAAATCAAGCCTGCTTGCACATTCTAATCCTGGTGTGGCTTAAGTCTTCCTATGTTACCAGTACTGTGCAGTTTATTCATAATAGCAGATTGAGGTATTACATCTAGGTAATAGTAATGACATTAATGTGAAACAGAGAAAGATGTGATGCCTGCATGAATTCCCTGCATCATACAGTAGAGCAGGTGCTCTGACCATCACTAGACTGCTCCTGATTGCCTTTGGTAATCCTTTAGAGAGAAAGACCATGTCAGCTCTTCCCTTGCAGCAGTAAAAGTCCATCTTTCTGTACTTATTTTATGTTAAAAGATGTGTGTGCATTCTTATGAAAAATTTTATTTCTGTTATTTTTTTCTTATAGAAATAGCAAGCAATGTCTAAAGACTGTGTGGCATTTTAGATGAAGGCAGAGATCAATGTTTATCAACTGCATTTGCTTCCCCTGCAGTTTCTAATTCACACCAGGTCCACGAGACCAGCAGAGTCAGGTAGGACGGGCTCCACAAGAAGGCTGATGGAGACATTTTGGCTGCTAACATTGGTCTTCTGACCAGTATTGATTGGATTGATAGGAAACTGGAGATCTTGGGTTCCCATAATACATGACATACTGTGCAAAAGCATCACTTTTCTAGCTAGGTCAGTAGCTGAGACCTTGAGTATGTACATTTTGTGACATTAGGTTGCGTTTTACCTTTGAGTGCAAAAGCTGAGAAGTGCAATTCTCCCCGATGAAGGCTCACCTTGCCCAGCTGGATGAAGACCTGTGAACCACATGAAGAGGAAGCAGGGATCTTACCCTGGCAGGCGATGCCATGCTACAGGCACACTGGGACCTTGGCCACCCGTGCCTGGTGCAGGGCCTGCTGGGCAGCAGTAGCGAGGCCTGTGCAGAGCTTGCTTCCTTCTGCCTTAGTTCTTCCAATGGTAGAATCAGTGTGATGATTATTTTTCCTTCTGCCTAAAAAGCATTGCCTTCCACTGGTGAAAGCAGTGTACAAAGGTGAGATTGAGATATTTCATCTGCCTGTTTGCACTGTTTGGCATGGCTCTTTCCCAGGTGCAGTGTTTCTGAGATTTGGAAAAGAAAAAGTGGTATCAGAGTACATCGGTTTATACACAATGAAGCGAGACTCCATCTTTTAGGAGCATTTTAACATTGTTTTTTAAAAAAGGTAAGCTCATATCTTAATGTGGGAAGTTTTCAGGTAGTTTTCTGCAAGTATTACACAGGCAAATAGAGAACAGTGGATGCATAAGGATGGCTTACCTTAAGGAGCATCTTTGAGACATTTGTCGCTCAATTTAGCTCTTCAACTTAGAAATTTTAGTTTTATCAATTTTTGTTCACAAAACAATGCTGAGTTTTATAGTAATAAATAATTGTTTCCTCAACCACAGCTGATCACACCCATAAGCAAATCTTTCAGACCGTGGGCCATTTTGTTCAGTTAGTAAGTTACAAAGATGCCCATCGCTGTAATATCTCTGAATCTAGAAATATAATTGAGAGCTATCCACATCTTGCAGTCAGTTTTGTAGGCTAATAAATTATTTCAATGTTAACTGATGTGTTCAAACTCATTAGAACAGGTGGGCATTTAATTAGATACCATGTCCTCAGATTTAACCCAAACAATAGGCTGTGAGAAACCAGTGTTGCAACGTATTTGTCTTAGAAGGAGATGTTGACTTTGGCTCTTAGCTGTTTGTTTTATTGTTCACTTATTGTAGCAAAATGGAATAATCTGATTTGATTTTATTTGTGTATGTCAAATTATCTGAGGAATATTATAATGAAACATTTTAGGAGCATTTATTTCCAAACAAAAATATGACCAAGTAAATATGAACAGATGTCTTGTGGTTTTTAAGTCTTAGTTTGTGGAAAACCTTTGGTTTCATTCAGGAGAACATTAGTGTTAGTTCAGCCTGGTTGAACAAAAACACTTTTAAAAAGTGTGTTTAATTGATTATTACATCTCTTATAAGCAGGAAAATAAATGTTTAGAAGCCTTTCCAGCTACTAGGGAGTACTCATAGCTGATTAGCTTGAGGAACTGCTATCTGAAGAGCAGAAGGTAAGAGAGAGAGAATGATTTTTCCTAAAGATTATGTCCTAAAGCAGATCTTTAAAGATTAACTTTAAAGTCAACCCAGTACAAGGCACGTTGTGCAGAGTGCCAGTTTTGGGAGAACAGGCAATAGAGGCACTGTGACATGGATAGTTTTTTTTTTTTTTTTTTTTTTTTTTTTAAGGAATGTCTTCTTTTGTTTGGGGTTGTTGAGAATAAACTTTTCAGGGACACAAGGTGTCTTGTTGGCTTTTTCTTCCTTGCATTCTCATTTGCTTGTGAACTCCTTGGGATCTCTTCTGTTGATGGTTTCACTGGTAGAAAACTGAGTTATATGAACTTGTGGGCCATTCCATCCAGCTACAGAAACAGATATGGAGAGAAGGATTTGCTTTTGTAATATGCTTTATTCCATATTTTTATGTTTGTGGAATACAGAGAGAAGTAATGTGGAAAAGTGGATTTTATGAGAGTTTCAGAGTTCCAATCATGTGTCCCTTGATCTATAGATGAACACAGAACTGTGGGCTGCCTTAGTCCATCCTATGTAAGTGAACTAGAAGAGTCTCTTGCTTTCTCCTGTTTTTCCCCAGCATGGCATATAAATCAGGGCTGCCATCCGTGCTACCTTTATCTCTTGCTCATATCCTTGGAAGTCAGGGAGGATCAAAGGATATGCAGCAGAAATCAGTATCGTTTTCATATGTGCAGTTTTAGTCTTCTGACTTGACTGACATCTGGAAAACCAGTTTCCTGCCTCTTTGCTTCTGCTGTCCTTTCCTGGTCATTGGGCACAGCATATACAGCTCTCTTTGATGCTCTCCCAGGCCTGTGATGGCAACTGCTGGCCTTGTTCTGTCATGTGTGCCTTAGACATGTACAGCTTTTTGGTAGGGTGATGCTGACAGAAAGTAAATAACTGCTCATTTTGCATCTTGTTATCTGTGTACTGCACAGTTCAGCCACATAGAGACTATGAAGGTCATTCTCCTTCAGTTAAATGCGTTTTTATGTTCTGATTACCTGACCAGAATGAAATTTCTCTGTCTTATGGAAAACTTTCTCTGAGTCAGACTCTCACATTGACTTTCCTACAACATACTGAGACTACACTAGTAGTTTTAGTTCTTCTTTTCACACACTGAATCTCAGGTAGAGAAACCCATGACTTTGCAATCCACATTAATGCTGCTTGCAAAAGATCTACAAGTTGCTGAAGGATTATCTGTGAATCTTTCTAATTATTGAGCCTGACCTGCTATGAGTTACCTATTCCACTCTTTTATTTGAATTTTTTAATTTAATTCTCACAAACTTTGGGTACTTGTGACCACAGACTGCATTCGTAGGTGCATCATCCATCATTATGAAGGCAGCAGTTCTAAAAGAAAACACTTTTTTTTTTTTTCCCAAGACAAAGAAACAACTTTGATAATGTTTTCCACAATTTCTTCTGAACTTAATGCTTATTTCCTCATTAACAACAGAATTTCTTTCTAGTGATGCTAACTTGATATGTAGTATCAACATTAACATCTGTAGACAGTATGCAGTGAGTATAGCAGTGAGTTTTTATGTTTAACTTTGTCCAGAAAAACCTTATTTTGATTTTGATTACCCATTGAATTTGGCAGAAAAAAACAACTCCCAACCCTGTTGAAAATCAATGCTGAAGTAGAGAATGGACAAAGAAAGAGTCTATTTGTAGCTTTAAAGAGAGAGTAAATGATAAAATGACAAGTGTTTGATTTTGGAAATTGCCTTCTGTTTAAAACTTGGTTGTGCAATCCAGAGGGAGCAATAAACTCATTTAGCCTAGAGCTTCACAATTATCTCTCCTGTTCATCCCTTCCTCATGCTGAGAGCACTTTTGTCACTAAATGGCATTAATATCATTTCTGTGTCAGTCTGAAATGTAAGCATATAGAGAAGTAGATAGTGGGCAGTGTGTACCCATTTAGAGATTAACGAATTCTCTTTAAGAAGTCAGTGCATTGTTAGCAATCCTGTCATGTTTACAATAGGCAGCTCACAAATAAAGTAGATGAAGGTGCCAAGGGAGCTGGCGGGGCTGATTGCCGAGCCGCTCTCGTCCAGCTACCAGCGCTCCTGGTTATCTGGAGAGGTCCCAGAGGATTGGAAGCTTGCCGATATGACTCCCATCTACAAGAAGGGCTGTAAGGAGGATCCGGGGAATTACAGGCCTGTTCAGCTTGACCTCAGTACCAGGGAAAGTTATGGAGCAAATCATCTTGGGTGAGATCACATGGCACATGCATGGTGTCTAGGGGATCAGGCCCAGCCAGCACGGGTTCATGAAAGGCAGGATGTGCTTGACCAACCTCATCTCCTTCTACGACTGGGTGACCAGACTAGTAGACGAGGGGAAGGCTATTGATGTAGTCTACCTAGACTTCAGCAAAGCCTTTGACACGGTCTCTCACAGTATTCTCCTGGGGAAACTGGCTGCCCATGGTCTGGACAGGTGTACACTTCTTTGGGTAAGGAACTGGCTAGAGGGCTGTGCCCAACGGGTAGTGGTTAATGGAGTTAAGTCCAGCTGGCGACCCGTTACAAGTGGTGTCCCCCAGGGGTCGGTACTGGGGCTCATCTTGTTTAATATCTTGATTGATGACCTAGATGAGGGGATTGAATGTACCCTCAGTAAGTTTGCAGATGACACCAAGTTGGGAGGTGGTGTCGATCTTCCTGAGGGTAGGGAGACCCTTCAGAGGGATCTAGATAAGCTGGATCGCTGGGCTGAGGTGAATGGGATGAGGTTCAACAAGGCCAAGTGCTGGGTCCTGCACTTTGGCCACAATAACCTCAAGCAGCGTTATAGGCTTGGGGATGAGCGGCTGTATGATTGTGAAGAAGAAACGGACCTGGGGGTGTTGGTTGATGCTCGGCTGAACATGAGCCAATAGTGTGCCCAGGTGGCCAAGAAGGCCAAAGGCATCCTGGCCTGCATTAGAAATAGTGTGGCCAGCAGGAGCAGGGAGGTGATCATCCCTCTGTACTCAGCACTGGTGAGGCTGCACCTTGAGTACTGTGTTGAGTTTTGAGCCCCTCACTATGAAAAAGACATTGAAGCCCTGGAACACGTCCAGAGAAGGGCACCGAAACTGGTGGGGGGTCTGGAGCACAAATCCTATGAGGAGTGACTGAGGGAGCTGGGATTGTTTAGTCTGGAGAAGAGGAGGCTCAGGGGAGACCTCATTGCACTCTACAACTTCCTGAAGGGAGGTTGTGATGAGGAGGGGTTTGGCCTCTGCTCCCAGGCAACAAACAGGACCCGAGGAAATGGCCACAAGTTGTAGCAGGGGAGGTTTAGGTTAGACATGAAGAAAAACTTTTCTCTCAGAGAGTGGTCAAGCACTGGAATGGCTGCCCAGGGAGGTGGTGGAGTCGCTGTCCCTGGCAGTGTTTAGAGAGGCGTCTGGATGAGGAGCTGCGAGATATGGGTTAGTGCTTGTGGTAGCAGTGGTAATGGGAGGACTGTTGGACTAGATGATCTTGTAGGTCCTTTCCAACCTTGTGATTCTATGATTCTAAGGTGAATATTTTTCTTCTAAAATATGGGAAAATTATGGATTAAGAAATCATCAAGGGGTTAAGAGCAGCACTTACCAATTAGGTCAGTGTGTAACTCACTAGAATAGAATACAGATTGCACAATTTACTGTGATATCCTCTTATGTATATACATATAAACATATTTAACATTTTTCAGATTATCAAGATTTGTTCCTTCGTTTCACATCACAGTTACAGACAGTTAAAAAAACAATGTTCTAGATATTATGTATACATTTATATTTACTCAATTCAACTGAAAAATTCAACGATTTAATGTCAGTATGGAATTATATATTTTTATACATCTGTGAGAACAAAATCATACTAAAATTATGAAAATGAAAAGAAGGACACTATACAAAGTATACCTAAAAGTACATTGTCACCAGTAACTTCTGAAAATAAAATTGTTTTGCCCACTGATTTATTGCTTTTAATAATTAACAAGATATTTTGTGAGACTTAGCTAGAAAGCACATAGTTGAATGTGAAGGATGACTGTCTTATATGCTGGGAGAAAACCTGTCTAATGACTCTTGAAGATGATGTATGGCATTATGCTGTTTTAATAAGCAAAGTCCGCTGTGCTTTAGACTGTCTTGAAAGTGATGCTGAGACCCTAAATTAACAAGGAAAAAGCACTGTTGTGTAGCAGTGTTGCTTCCCTCAGCTCAGCCACTTCAGTGTTTCAGAAGTTTTCCTTTGCACAGTTGTCCCTGTTCTTCAATTGAGAGTTCACTGTAGAATAACGTAATTCTATGAATTCTAACTTAGGAGAGACAGCTGTAATTATAGTAGGCCTCTCTACAAATGTACTTGTAGTAGGCCTCTCTACAGATGCTTGAGAAGTTCAGCTGTTAACTTCATGACTCTTAGTAATTGCATAGTCCAGCCACAATAGTACTTACAAACGTATTAAAAAATAATTAACAGAAACTATTAGGAGACTCCTCAACACTGTTTACTCATAGATTTTCTGTATTTCTCTGACCAAGAACAAAAGCAGATCCTTAGAGCTTTTATTCATTGTTCATTCATATCAGATGTGCATGTGGGGAAGAAGTGCTATGTTACAATAAATTAATGTATATTTTTGACAATAATATTTAAAGTACATATAAAAGCGTTTCTTTCCCAGTAGATGTAAATGTTAACTTTTACTCTACATTGCTGTCTATTCTTGCCTACTTAAGGGATTGCTGCACTATACAGGAGATGAAATTTTAAACTGTTCCGACGGTACAAAGCTAAATGGATAGGAAGAGATGCATGTCTTTGTAAACTGACATTTAAGTCACTGTTCTTGGGGACAGAGCGATGTCCCTTACCCTGTGTGTTAGACAGCAGCAGCATTGGCATTTGGGATGACATTTTATGTTTTTAATTTTTTGATAGAATGTTTTATTTGCTACTGTAAAAATGATTGGATCAAGGCAACTGTTGATGCTGCAGATGATCTCTGTGATTTGATAAACTACCATTAATGTACTTATGCTCTCAGAGGATGGTTGACAACAGGTTTTGTAAATTATTATCACCATCATCATAATGTGATAAGGTGTGAAAGACACAGCAAATACTATCATAGCAGCTGAAATCAGTAAAAGAGGCCTAATAATTCTATTTCTTCTTTGCTGACGTTTACAGAGTTGTAGTAGTGCTTTGAGAGTCAACATATAGCATGTAAAGATGACTGTGACTGGAATTAGGAATCTCAATACAATCTTGGAGAGTATGAATGGCACTTCAAATTGTAAGTGTTCTCCAATGTCATCTTGGGAATTTTTGTTGTCATGCTGTCTTCCAGCTTCAATTGTGCAGAAGATCTCTGGCACTGATGCAAGAACTATGAAGATCCATACAGCAGCAGTACAAAACATGGCCTTTCCTTTGTTCCACCACGTTAATGAAGTGATAGGATGGACAGCACCCAAGTATCTATCAAAACTGATGAGTGTTAAGAAGTAGACACTTCCATATATATTAATACTAAAAAATAGTCTTACGATGTAAAAAAATGTTTGACTGAGATAGTTATCTGACTTCTGGAGACTATGATATACTGAAAAAGGTGCCATGAGAATCCAAGCGAGGTCACACAATGCCAAATTAAATAGAAATATGCTGTTAGTAGTCCAGGTCTTCACGCAGTACACATAATGTCGAAGGGCAAGTATGTTGCCTAGAAATCCCACTATCAAAGTGAAAAGGCAAACCAGAATCAGCAAATAGCAGTACCACTCCAGCTTAGGATGGTTGTTACAAATGAAAATAGCGCATGTATCATTTGTCATCTTTCCATGGAATAGGCCTGAAGGGGAAAAACAGATCAACAAATTTAAAATAATAGCTAAATATATTGAATTTACAATTAAAAACTTTTTAGTTAAATCCATCATGTTTGAAAGAAAGAAAGAATTGGTGAAAGAATTCAGAATATGGGATGTACACGTTCTCTATCTGAAAAAAATGCAAATTCCGAATAGACATCACTTAAAGCTTACTATACAGCAATGCCATCAAAGGCAGAGCTTCATGAACCTTCTTAAAAACTCTTGTATTCTGCCCTAATATTTAGTGTAGCGCACAATACATGAGAGAAAAAAGGCATGCATCCTTAGTAACAGTAGATTCCTTTTGCTGACTAATACATCTTCGTCTAGCTTTGCAGGGAGCAGAGAGAAGAGCAGAAGGATAATAAATGGCCACGCTCACTCCACCCTTGCTGTGACTGGCTTGGATATCTGTACTGGGCCTAGAGGCATTTGTAATGTGGATAGCTGTGCAGTGGGCTGTGGCTGAGATCCAGAAAACAGTATAAAAAAAAATCAGGTAGTGCTGAAGGCAACATCAACATCTATATCCAAGGCAGTGAACAAAATGCTCGTTTGCTATTGTATGCATGATTTTTGTTGGCATTCTTTAAACAGATGTTCCAGGCCAAAACCATTGTGGTTTTGATAGGGATAGAAAGAGTTCATTTTGTCTCTGTTGTTATTGCCCAGTATCTATCAGCACCTGTTATGGATAATTTGGAATATAGATCTGCAGTGTGTTTTTCAAAGCAAGGTTTTCATGCTTGCAGACTCACTTTTAGTCCCATAGATTTTGAACTCCTAATTAAAAACAAAAACAAAAGCAAGCAAAACCAAGGCTGGAGTGGAGACCAGAGTGAACTGTCACCAAATTCATTGTCATGTTTCTAGAACCTCTCTCCAAATGATAAAAAAGAACAGATTGCCCAGAGAGGCTGTGGATGCCTCATCCCTGGAGGCATTCAGGACCAGGTTGGATGGGGTCCTGGGCAGCCTGATCTGATGGACGGCAGCCCTGCTGACAACAAGGGAATTGGAACTAGATGGTCTTTAAGGTCCCATTTGAACCCTAGCCATTCTTTGATTCAATGATTCCGTGACTCAGTGATTCTATTTTAATCTGTAAGGTCTGTCCAAGCTGGAACTTTGTATGATGGTCTTAAAAACAGCCATTTAGAAATCAGAATCCACTACTGCACTTGATAGGAAAGCAGGATAAAATTTTACTCAGCATTTACTCACTTTACATAGAAGGAAGAGCTCTTTTCCATAATGTTATTGATTCTTTGATAGTTGTCAAACTTCTTCAACTGTTAGGTTGATAGTAGTACTTTTTTGGATCATGATGTTTTGCTTTCATACCTTCCTTAATATTACTTTTCTGAAGGTATGTCCACAGACATACCTGAGAACATAACAAGTAAGAGCTATGAGCTGCTAATTAGAAACTGCATTATTTTGCTTTACAAATGCATGGCTCACCCAGATAATGTACTTACGAAAAGTTAGTTCAAACTGTACTGAATAAAATTATGAAGGAAAGTTATTTCTGTAGAAATTTAGCAACAAAAGCAATCAGATGGCTTTCCAGAAAGGTTGAAAGCCATGTGGTCAACTTCTGGTGTTTTTAAGAGGTTGGAAATATTTGTTATTTAAATGTATATTGTTAAGTATTGAAGCACTGTACTTTAACCTGGCGTACCAGTATTCTTTCTCTATACTTCTCCATGGCCTGTATGGATATTGAATTTTGTATAATGTTCTTCTTCAACCAAAGTTTATAAGATGAAACATAAATTATTTAAAATGTAGCTACCCTAATGAGTACAATACCATTAAGTAACATTTGCTTTACAATGTATTCAGTTAAAAGGAGTTTTAATATGTATAGGAAAGTTATATTTTCCTATAATCATCTTGGCTAAATCTCACTTGTACTTTGAATTAAATTGTATTTCCTACCTCTCTGTCTTCCTTTTAAATAATTATGAATGAAGGCACTAAGCACTTGATTCTAATTATTGTGGTAGCACAAATAAGCCCTAAACTGGCTACAAAAAACATGTCTGTAGCTGCAGAAGGCAACTGTAATGCCAGGGATTCCTGATAACATTAAGCTCCTGGAAGAGCTTGAGAGAGGTCAGTCTCTTCCAGAGATGCTTGAGGAGAGTAGGTCAGTCTTAATTGGAGAGACAGCTGTGCCACCTGATCCACTTTGTTGTAAGTTGACTGTATGTATACCCTTGTAAATGTGTTAGGGCAATTACAGACTGGAACTAAGAAATCCCTTATTCTCTTCATCACCTTGAGTTTGCTAGACTGTACTCTGACTTGAGCTACATGGAGTTAGTTATCTGGAGGTTCTGGAGCTGCATATCTTGGTAAAATTAACTTGGAGATCAAAGTCACATTAGGAAGTATGATTGCATTTTTCTGTGTTTCCCATGCTCTTTGAAATTCCCTTGCAGGCATTTTCCTGGAATTATATGAACCCTGGTGTTCAAATTTGGATTTTCTAAAATATTCTGTTTCTTATTTATTCATTGTATTAGAGTAGGGCTTAGAGGCCATAACCAAGACTGGATTTTTGAAACACTATGCATTGCAATTGGGGTGAATGACTTACAATCTATCAAACAGGATGGACACAGTCAAAGAGATTCAAATTAAAAAAGAATGTTTTCCAAAATAATGTAATAAGCAAGAGAAAGGCACAAGCAGTTTGAATCTCAGTGCTATAGTAACACCTTCTGGTCTTCCATTAGAAGAATGTAAGGAATTCTCTACAAGCAAAACCCAGTTTCACTGTATGTGCATAGACATCATCACCGTGCCCTGCTGTATCCCGAGGCCATTGGAGCTATGCTGATGCCCAGTAGATCTGCATTTGTGCTGTAATAAGTTTCAGGGGTGCCTTTTCTTTTTTTTATATCAGACAGTGGCAATTTTTCTGCCAGTTAGGTAAGTATGTTGTGCTAATAATACTCAGTTCCTTTCTTCCTAATGACTCAGTCTATACTGTGATTAAGCCACTATTTCTTTTGTTAAGAAATGAGGTTCATTTACTTGAGAATTAATGAAAGCCCATATAGCAAACTACGGTAAAGGGATAGTTAAGGTTCAAAAAATTGCGTACCAAAGACAATAGTTATTAAAAAATACTTAAATAATATGAATGGTATACATGTTTGTATGTACTAATCAGAATGTAGTAGCTAAGTACAAAAAAAAAAAAAAAAAAGTTACTGTGGAGAATACAGGTGGGATGAATACTTAATAAATTTTTCTCTTACCTATTTTAGAAATGTTGCCATCATCTATTTTACAGAAGTCTAGATTCCAGGCTGTGCTTTTCTTCTCCATTAATCTTGATCTTTTAGAATCGCAATTCTATTTTGCAAATACTGCTTTTAATCCAAGGTTTCGGTAATATTCCATAGACAATGGCAGCTCTTCAGAGAGCATTCGTCAAACTGCAAGAGAGAGAGAACTTTTATCATGATGCCCCTCCTCTCAGTAAGGTTATATTGCTACTTAACATAGCAGCCTTCACTTGTTTTTCTGGGAAAAACAGACTCACTACAAATCCACAGCCTAGGTCTTTCTGGGGCTTTCATTGGTTGTAGCATGAAAGAGAAGGGTGGAGGGGCTTAGGGCATGTGTGTGCCTTTGCACTTTCCTTCCCCCTTCTTCACTGCCAGAATTGCTGTCCCACTACAGAAGTGGGCAGCTCTCACCCCACCACAGAGCTTGGACTAGAAAGGAATGGGCTGGATGAGACTGAGAGGCTCAGGAGAGGAAAGGTGCAATGGGAGTAGACATAAAGAAGGTCTGGAAACTGGGTAGAATGAACTTATTTGGACAGGTGGGCTACAGGAAACCTAAAGAAGTGAAAAACTGCTGTGTTAATTGGCAGTGAAGGAGGACTGAGAGAAAAAAATGAGAGGAGAAGAAAGAAAAGGAAAGCTAACTCAGGAAAAATATGTTCCTGAAGTAAACAAGACAAAAATTTCACCTGTCCAGTGATGAGAGTAAGCAGAGCAATAAGGCATACCTGTGTGCTTTGCAAAATGCATTTGTTGCAGAATGAAAAGTGAAGTACATCACATGACTGAAGCACCTACGTTTAGGTACTTGCACACTCCTGTTTATGTAATTAATTACTGAAAATAAATAACAAAAGTTGGAACCATTAAAATCCAATATAAACTATGAAAAGCAGGATAAGAAGAGTATTATATTGCAGTAAGACTTCATTGAGAGGACAAGAAAATCAGTCTTGCTCTGACAAAACTGTAATATTACATTTGTGAAATATTGAGAACATTACTATTGGAAACAGCCAGCTCAAACACTCCAGGGAGCAGTTTGTTCTCTGTATTGCAATGACAACATTTGGTGTACAGTTTTGGCTAACAAATGAATAATAATTACACTGTAAGTATGGCTGTAAGCTCTGTTCTGTTTTGTGATATGATTCTTTTGTGTTACCACTTATGGGCTTAATCATTTTGGAACCGTGTTGTGGTACCATGTAGCAAAAGTCAACAGTGTAAGAAAGAGGACAATACTGTCTTCCATTTGAGCTCATGGTAAAAGATTTGTAAAATGATGAAAAGTAGAATTTGGTGGCAGTTGAGGTCATTCCAGATGAACAGCCATATTATTGAGGTCTAAACCCTTCAATGTACTTCTAGAAACCCAGACTTTTTCAGCGCTGCCATTAAATGGGTGGCAGTACTCACAAAACAGGGGAACAATGGGTTTGCACAGGATAATCTCAACTTTATTGCAAGGAGGGGTGATTATTTACTTATTTACTAACTGTATGTCTTTGTGTACTTTTGGGCTTAAGTAAGAGTTGTCTCTGACTCAAGAGATGGCTTTTCTTATCTGTAGAATCCCTTTAGTCCAGGCAATTTCTTTAATTCTCAAATGACCCTGCAGTCATCTGCTCAGAAAATAATCTTTTTCTCATGAGTCAAATGTCCTGAATCCTCCACTTCTACTCTGTGTATTTTTCATGAGCTAGACCAACACATATGATGATTTATCTATTATCATGTCATTGTATTGGACCCAACTTTGTCACTAGTCAGTGGAACAAGAGAGGCAACCATCAAAATCTAATGACTGTTCCTACTGCTCAAGAAACAATTGGCAGCAAATAACAGATATCACAGCCTGAAGTTCTGATGAAGCCTCCCAATTTATAGACTTGTCTCTCAGAACGCTGAGCAAATGCCACAAAAGATGTCTCTTACATTGACTTCTGGACTAATTCCATGAGATTTTCCCGGCTGTGGGGTTTGTTTTAGAAAGTTGGGATGCAGTAGTTTCTAGAAAGTGGGATGGCTTATTTTACACATTTGCTCTTCATGACCATCACTCCTTCCCACTTCTGCACAGATTTCCAGCACTGCTATTCAGTGAGTCTCAGTGTCAGCAGGTTGATGGAACTAATTCAGCTGGAAGAAAAAGATGGAATTATCACTTTTTCTAAACTACTCTTGTTCACTTGTGCATACCTGCTCTGCCTGCATGAGAGTAGACTGGGTACAGGTGTTAATGACTAGAGGAGGGAAATAATGAAGGCTGCTTAACCAGCATGTAGGATCGCATATAGTATACATAAAACCACAGCCACTTTTCAGTCAGGTACCACAGGCATGATGTGAACTGAACTCCTTCAGAGGTCCAGTTTAATGGTTTCTCTAGAATCAGAATCTAAATTGGTTTGTCACCACATCAGTTTGTGGGAAACAATCTTGTGGCTTTGTAGGAAAAATCTCTGTTCATGGCTGAACTGAAAAAGACAAGTGTGGCTGCCTGACACTAAACCTGTCCTCCCCACACAAACTGGAATTATTGGATGTAACAAGAAATTCACTTTAGTAAACTATTTATTTATATATTTTTTTATTTTTTGTTATCATCTAAACACGTATTTACTGACTGACTAAAATATGGTTTCTCATAATATCCATACCACAGGTCAGTTGCTCCGTCTGAAAATGTTTCGAGAGGACCATGGGTCTTGGATGACAATGTTCTTCAGTACCATCCTCTTCCTCTTCATTTTCTCTCACATTTATAATCTATTCCTCATTATGGCAGGGAATATGAGGTAAGTCACAGAGTTTTTTTTTCTGTCTGTTTTTCTCTAGAATGTATTCCACGGGAAACTTTTCATATTATGCTGCTTTAGAATGACCAAGAACTTACAAAAATGTAAATGCAGTAGTATTCACCATCATTTTTTTCTGGAACTCTTCTTTGTGAATGTAGGTAGAATAATAATTTCATTGGTTAATTTGCCAAGAGGATTACAGTTTCAGTTAGAAAAAGTGGAATCCTAGCCTATAACAACAGGGTACCCACGAACATTATGTAGAATTGCTTTGATTTGAAAGTATAGGTCATCAAATTTGAAGTTAGAACTTAGTAAATTAGAAGTGTAAACATTACTATTGTGTGTAATCAGAAAATTCAGAGGTAAAATTAAGAGAAATTGAAACATTCAAATTTGAGTAAAGACATGCTCCAAACATTAAATATGTAGCATAGTGCTGTTTTGATTGTGCAAAATAATGCTTTCTTATCTGGTTTGTTTAAAAGATTCTTAAAAATATAATTTAAATTTTTTTTTTTAACTCATGAGGTGCTCCAACAAGGTAACATTAAGGTTGATTGATGTATGAATAGCTGTCTGTTCTGTTTGGATTCATTTTAATTTGAGCTTTTAATTTGAAATTATTGGTTTAAGAAAACTTGCTTTCTCTTGTACTCAAAATCATTTCGATTTTTTGTGAGAAAACCTGCATCATTAGTCAGGCAAAATTAGTTAATAGACAGAGTTCATTAGATGTGTTGTTTATGAAAACCAAGATAGCATCTGAGGAGTTTTTAGCAAGAAATAAGAAAGTCCAAGTATATTTGAGTTGAAGAGCAGTGTCAAATAGTTGAATGACTTGTTTTTAAAAAAATGTCAGAGGTAAGTCAACAGAATCTGATAGTGTTATTTAATGGACTTTTATGTCTGTCAACAAAAATACACAGTGTATGGAGTTCTCTTAACAATGAGACATAAAACAAACATTGATTGGGTGTCACTGAATGAACTTGAATGGAGACCAGCTGGGGTAATCGTGTGGTATGAAGACTAATTGTATTGATTCAAGCAAGGTGAATAAAGCAGCGGAATCACTCAGTATTTTAGGAGAGAAATGATCAGGAAATGATGTGGTAAATATGAATAGGTGCCTAATAATAGGCAGAATAATCCTCCCTGCAGTGGAGAGGGTGGGAGCATTGCAGCTTTCTTTCTTCCCTATTTACACAGTCTATTATTGGTACTATGTTAAGATTTATATTTGGTATTTCTAAAGCTCCAGGAGCTATAACTAGCTATTAATCAAAGCATTAACTGCTTTGAAAGCTTGGCTTATATCTGGAAATCAGAGTTCATTTGTCCTTGTCAACATTCCTGTTCCTCCTATCTGTTACACACTTCCATTAGCTGCACTGAGAAGATTGTGTGGCAGTCGTTGTCCAAGTTCATGGAAATAGGCACAGGCTATTACTAAAATGGCTGGTGTCAGTCGATCTACTCTCTCACTGTGAAGTCTCTCCTTGACTGGAACTGATGCTAGCTTCAGGTTTGTCATGATCATTTTGGGAAACTGACTGTGCTGTTCTAAGGAATCACCCTGATTTTCCAAAATGTGATAAATGCTTGGTAAAGCTGTTTTAGGTGTCCATTCCGATAAAAAGGCATTAAGTAGGTAAGGAACAAAATGTTTCAGTTTCAAACTGCACAACTTAAAACATCAGTTAAACTGAACTGTCCTCTCAAAGTCAAGGTAGAACAATGTGCAATACTTTTGAAAATAGCATTTCTTCAACAAAAGACAAACATTGTCAAAGCCAAATATTTCACATCAATATAATAAAATGTTTTAAAGTGTGGTTTATCTTTCCTGAGTAAATATAATACTCATGAAAGCCATTTAATGGTACTTCTGTCTATGTGTTTTGACACAGTGCCTTACTGAAATGGCTGGTATCAGAGAAACTGGTTTCCAGACGGAAGGTCAGAGTCCACCTGCTGCATGAAGGTTATAGTCTCTGTAGAGACAAACAGTTCCCACACCTATGAGATTCTGTGAAACGCAGGCACACAGAATACATATCATTTTAATACAAGACCTGTAAAAGACTTAAAATTACTTTCCTTGAAATTGAGGAGAAAAAAAAAAAAAAAAAGAACAGTTCTTAATGTATTTGCTCCTTGCTGTGCTCTTGTTCAGCTTGCCCTGTCCGCTGCCAAGAGAGTGATTCTGAAAAGTACCTATATGTCAGACATTTGATATTATTAGTGAAAATTCCTCGGTGGCTTGTGAGTAGGAGAATCCTTTGTCTTGCATGTGCATGCCTGTGTAGATGATCACAGCAGAAGTAATGTCCTGCTGAGGACTTGAGAAACTAATGCCAGGAGTGCTTTCTATGTTACCATCTCTAAGAAGGTATATTTTACATTTGTCAAGAGTATTTCTAATAAGTATTTTTGAAGACATTTCAGTTAATGTGTATCTTAATGTGGTAAAGTTAAAAAGGCTGAATGTATTCCTTAAAAAAAGGGTAATTGTTGGGACTATAGGTTGCTAGGAATAGTGAAAACTGAATAAATTGCTGATATTTGAATATACGAGAGCTGCCACAAAAGTAATGTTTCCTACTTTATTAGGTTGTCCCATGACATCAAAGGTAGATGTGTGTGGTATGGCAGTAGAGACTGACACTATCTCATTTTGTTTTTTTGCTGTGTGACAGATGGCAGTAGAGGGACAGTCCGATAAAATTGGTGTCTGACATGGAAGTGTGGATGAAACAAAAGTGTGTCATTGAATTACCCCATGCAGAAAAAAATGGCACCCATTGACATTCATTGATACTTGCTCAATGTTTCTGGAGACCAACCAGTGGATGTGAGCACAGTAAGGTGGTGGGTGGTGCATTCCAGCAGTAGTGACAGAAACTCTGGGTCACCTCCACTGTTGCAGATTTTTACAGGTGTGAAATGCAGGTTCTTTTTCACTGCTGGTGAAAATGCACAGCTAATGGTAGTGATTATGATGAAACAATAGTAGTGTTGTATTTTAATAATTAATAATTAAATGCTAAAATAAACAATAATTAATAATTTAATAATAATTTGCTCTATCAAATGGTGTTCTTGTTTACTTAGTATCTACTTCACTTTCCATGGAAATAAATACGCATCACTTTTGAAATGACCTATGCATATCAGTGATATTTCTTTTTAGGGACTTCACAGTTCATTACATTGACCCACTGCAAATTCAGTTGTTGCTCTTTTAGTCAGAGTTGAACATCTGGTTGAGGAAACATGTTTCAAAAGCTGCCTGACAACGACCTGTGACTATTTTTGCTTCTTATTTCCGATAACAACAAGCAGAAGCCTAACTGGGTACAAGGCCTGAGAAAAACACAGCGTTCAATGGAAAATTTCTCTGTCAGGATCATGGCAAACCTTCTCACACTGTGGAAAACCAGACTATGAAGACAGAAAAAGGAAAGAATGTCGACTTTATGCATGATAGTTTAACCCAGGGCTGAAGATAGAGTTAAAATTAAAGCTTTTGCATTCAGGCCTCATCTTACAGAGTGTGTGTCACTTAAGTGCTAGGTAATTGTAGCTAGGGGACTTTTTTGCTAAGGATGTTTTTCATTACTTACCAAACCATTCCTAAGTACTCAAAAAGCATGAAGTGCCAATGTAAGACGTTACTAACAAGTATGTGTTACCATATGAAGGCACAGGAGGGTTGAAGGACAGGCTTCAGGAAAAAGATAGTTGGTCTAACTGGTGGAAAAGATGTAGAAAAGAGAGGTTAAACGATCCAGAGGTAGGAAGGTTCACCCATTATTCAAATGGTTTCAAGATCTGGAGCAGCACAATTCGGCCAGGATAGAGAAGCAGTCAACTGGAAAGCAGGACCTGTCAAAGCTGCTATGAGAACAAGATATAAAAAGCTGTTCTTTGTAAGTGAAAGTAACATTAAGGAGTGCTTCATGCTCAAGTAAGGAGAGAAGATTTATTTTACAATAGTTGCAATACTTGGGACACAATAAAAACCAATTGTAAGGTTTCAGGAAAAAATATGTGTCTCCAGAGGCTGAACTGTGCAGTGGGAATGAGGCCATTTCATTTCCTCTGCAATTTGAGGCATTGAAGTAGTAAGAAGGGCATTGCTGAGTACGTATTTTCAATGGATGTGCATCTGCATTAGCCACTAATACAGTTCACAGAGAGGGAGACTCTGGTACACTTTGGTGTGATGCACATTGGTCCAAGGAAATATTGCAAATTGTGCAGTGGTTTAGTGTGCATGAATAGAAGAGCCTTGTCAGAACATTGAGGCCTGTCATACTTGTGCACAGTGGTGCTCTGCGCAGTGTGCCCATGAGGTCTAGTATATAGACTAGCCAACATCTAAAGTGGTCTTAGCACTTTGTAGGACCAGCTATAATCCAGCTCTACCTGATGCATGGAAAACTAGAGCTGTGTTGGGCTATTGAATTCTAAGGGCTTTCCCAGTGATATATCACAGCTATCAGATCCAGTCAGGTGGCAAGCTTCAGAGTGCTCTCCCTTCTGAATGCCTTCCTCAATTGCCTGTTACAGGGACACCCTATGCTACTTTACCAGAGATCTGATTTCTGCCACTTGTCTTCAGACTTGCAGCCTTTATTTTTGAAAATAATGTGGCAATGATGTTCAAACCTCGGGTAGTGAAGTCAGCTGTCTGGCAACTTCTGCATGGTGCCAGAGAGCTTTCTCACATTTTCTGCCTTCTAACCTGAAGGTTTGTCCCAGGGCAGTCCAGTGGAATGTAAGATACTTATCTTGCATTTTCCTTCCTACATTTGGCTATTTCTGATTTCTATTTTGGAGACTGAGTGATATGATTGAACAAACTAGATCAGGATTTCATTAAAATTTAGGGGTTATAATGTGCTGGTGAGAGCTGATAGGATTTTAAAAATGATGACTCTGCAAAGACCTTGTCTTTTGAAGCAGATGAAGATCTCTTTCAGTTAAAAAGCCAAAAGCAATGGAAAGGCAGTAGTTCCCGCCTTTACCTTTTATTATCTCTTGTGTTGCAGAGTGACCAAACTCACAGATGTTCTTGGAATCCCTTCCATGGCCACAGCCACTGCTGGAGGACTGATAAGCATCATAGTGGTCTATTCTGTGTTTCAGTACTGTATGTCTCCAGTACCAGTTTTTCACAAGGCATGCTGGTATTCAGTTCCAGCTTGGTTTCACAGGTAGAGAGGTTCTTGTCTGCAAAATGAAGCTTAACATAAATGTATTGTGCAGTGCATGAGGACTGCAAGGTGTCACAGAAAATGCCACTGTTGTGTGGCAAACCTCTGAATCCAGGGCCTGAAGTTGTGAGGCCTATCAACACTTTTTAGTTCAGAGGTTTGAATTTAATTTTCAGTGCCCGTTTAACCTGTCCAGCAGATTGGGGCCATCTTACATCAGAGCATCCATCTATTTTAATCATAAGCATAGGCATATACATGTGATTCAAGCCTTACTTATTCTAATTAGCACTATCATGACATCTACCAAATAATTTTGGTTACTGCCTGAAGTCTCATCAACTTCTGACCCTTTGCAGTGAGCTTGTAGAACACTGATTAGCTTTGTGATATCTGAACATGTAAGATGAGTCTGGCTGAGATGCAGGTAGGAAGCTGTGCTATCTCTTCTATGAAACCACCATTGAATGCTTTTTTGAAAAGTGTTTTGTGGGTTTATTTGTGAAGCAGCATTTTAGATTCTAGGAATTTTGCAGTGATTTTAGGCACTGAGAAACCTAAAAGTTAAGAAACAGGTGTTTTGTTTTGTTTTGTTTTGTTTTTTAAATTTAACTCTGTATTATAAGCTTTTTTTAATTAAATGGGAAAGATGCTTTGTTTGCAGAGGAAAGGAAAAAAAAGAACATTGGTAGTGTTCTGTGAGACTGCGTTTTCAGTTTCCCAGTGTATTCCAAAAAGGCCCACGTGATGGCAGCAAAGGGCATAGTTTAACAGCAAAAAGCTAAATTCAGTGCAATTTTTTTTTTTTCTTCTGGATTTTTGTGTGTCACAGCTTCACGGTCCCTAATTTATATTATTCTCCTTTGAAGGAATTCTGAGTCTTCAGCTGTGCAGGAATTATCCCTTATTTTTCTCTTTGCTATTTAATTTTACATGCTGAACATGTTGAGATAATCTAAATTGGTACCAAAATGTATTGACATTTTTCCAACTGTATTGCATTTCAGTGGAGAACATATGGCCTAAAGGAAATTTCTTCTCTTCTTTGAGAGCCCGTGTCAGTAAATAATGCCCTAATATTTAAAATTATTACACAGTGATATATTTTTCATGTGCCATCCAAAAGTCAGAGTTGTATCTGCTTCCCTCCCAAATGTCAGCTGTCTCAGATGAATCAATTTCCAGCCGACCATTGGATGTTGAGATGCATCATTATTCAGCATTTCAAAGTGTCATTACAGTTGGAGAAGCCAGCTATTTTTCTGTTGCTAATTGTGACATTACAATGCCTGTCACGATTGTCTTCTTTGAGTGCTGGATGTGTCAAGAGAAGGTTTGGAGTGAATTTACTACCTGTACTGTCAATGGGTTTCAGTTATTACTATAAAGCACTACGAGAAAGTATACATTGGTGAGCTTGTATCTTTTCTTGTAGCTTATATCTCACATAGAAAAGGTGTGAAATTGAAATACAGTTTACATTAATAGCAAAACTTCCTTTAATTGTGTTCCTTTAATTAATTTTAACTTTCTTTTTGAAGAGGACTCTGTTTAAGTGATTAAATTATTTGGGATCCAATTCCAAATTTTTTTTCCCCCTGTTGCAACTACATAGAAATAATTGTGTTCCTAAAAATGTTTATTTACTGAAGACTTTACACCATATCGTATTCAGGATTCAGACTTTTAGTTTCTTTGTTTGCTTTTCAATGACTGTAAGATCACTAGCCTAATTTTTTTGCAAGTTTTAAGAACAAATAGGAATATGTTTTACTAACTACTGTTACTGTTCTATAGAACTACAACGTCTATGGTGGGTTTGTATTAGTCTTCCAGACCACATTCATAGGCATGTCTTGTCTATCCAATCATATTTAATGACCTCTACATTGGTGTATCCTTTGTCTGTATCTGTTATATCAGATTTTTATACCACAGTCATCTTAAATGGCAAAATGTAAACAATTTTGTTTTGTTTCACTCTACTCTGTTGTTAAAACACCCAGATAGAGAAAAGATCCTAATATTTGTCCCTACTCAGTTGGTAAAGATTATTACATCACACTGTGACTTTCAGAAGTGTCAAGCTTTTGTGAACTGCCGGAAGGAAGGATTTCAAAACCATAAGTCTGCTATACTGTTCTCAGAGACTAATCCTTGTGGGCACTGTGAGCCTTTCCCAGAGTATGCAGAAAATGAGGACACTCTTGGAAGACACATAGGCTAACGTAGGCTGTGACAGATGCACCCTGTGTAAAGATATACTGAGAGCAGAAAGTTGTAAGAATACAACTTCTACAGTGCTGCTTCAAGAAAGCAGATGGCTGCAGTCTTTAAGTGCTCTTCAGGTGAGGCTTTTCACTGCAGGTTCTCATCCTAGCTGTGACCGTAAGGCACAGGTGTCTTGGGAGACCGCATGAGCAAAAGAAACCACGTTTTCTAAGGAGCTGTGATTGAAGAGTCTCTTGAGTCAACATCAGTACGTGAAATTCGAAGTTTACTTAATTTTTTTCCAAACAAGTTCAAGCTGTTTTAACGTTTATAGCTACATTTACTCTCAGCCATATCACCTGGTAGAAAGTACCTCTCGGTTCCATGTGATAAATCTGCCATATTACTTCTATTTTCTGTTAAGTATACTTCAACAAGCTGCTTCTTTTCCTGAGCAAGGAAGCACCAGAGCAAAAAAGAAAAAAAAATGTTTAGGTTAGCTGTAATTAGAAGATGATAATTCTGAAATCCTAGGCCCTTGAAAGATTGAAAAATTAATTCCCCAGTCCACATTCTTGGTGCAGGCAGAGAACAAAGCAGATTGCTGAATGACTTCAATAGGATCCTCACAGAACCTGGGCTGGGTGGATGTAAAGCAAGCTATAAAAGAGATCCCTTATTCATAAAGAAATCTAAAGATCCTGCTTGTGATCAGAAGGATCACAGCCACAAAAACTGTGGTGCAGTTGGAGCTGTGTTATTATAAAGCATAATGCAGGTAGATCAGTCTGAAAGCCGTACTAATCAATGATGGAATGACTAAAAATTATCCAAGCCAAACCATTTTCCTGTTAATTCTGTGGGGTAGCTTAGGCCAAACCATAGAAATTTAAGTTATGGAAATCAGTTTTAGAAAGAGTTCTCCATCAAGACATAGGCAAAGGACCCAGGCTGGCAGTTGGGTACTTATCATGCTTACCATCTGTTTTAGTTTGAGGGGCTGGTTAGTGTTAAGGTAAGAACTGTAGAATATTGTATAACCACTATAGAACAGTGGTTGCACTATTCTAAAACCCCCTTTCTTTAAGAGCTTTTTCTCCATTCTAATGTTAATGGCTGGCTTTAAGAAGGTTGTCCCTGATCAGAGATGCCAGAGGGAAGAACTGTTAAGTGCTGAATGCAGCCAGACCTGTTAGCTATGAGCAGGAACTACAAAGGGTGCTGGCAGCTGTCCTGGGAAAAGCTTGTGAGGGACAGCAGCCTGTCCAGCACCTGAGGGGCTGCAGGTTGGACAGAGAAGCAAGTAGCCCTGAGGCTGTGACACAGATATCCTGTGGTGTTGCTGTGGTGACACTGATGTGACTTTGGGAGTGTCTGAGGGCTCGGTAGACTGATTCCCCTTTCCTCTTTCACAATATAGATGTACTGTGCTGTATATAACTGACTAAATGAATTGATGATGGCATTATGGCATTGTACCTTATGCAAAAATTCACTTATACTACTGTTATATATTTCATATTTTCTTTTATTTTTTATTAGAAGTATTGTGATTGAAAACAATCATTTCATCACAAATGAAAACATTCAAAGTGTCCATTGATATTTTGGTACGAATGTGAAGAGTCCATGAATCCAAGCATCATGAGGGAAATGTAAACGTTTGGTTTTTGATGATACAGTAAATTTACCAATACAAAAAATGATGTGTTCTCATTCACCTCAGAAAAAAAAAAAGACACATTTTTCTCTACCCATCCTGTGGGCACTCACTGACATGTATTTTCCTTTTTGAAGGGACAGGTAATGGCTATAGCACTGCTTTGTTTTTTTTTTTCATACCACTCTGGATTGAATTGATGTGTAGACACAGATAGTGCATTACTTTAATTACACTATGCCATTGTAACTGCAGTGCTGTCTGTTAGGATTTGTGAAACTATTCACTTCTGTCAGACCTCTTGCCATTTGAGGAACCACAGCATTCCTACTGCTCATGTCTTGTTTTCTTTGCCTGTGAAATAGAAGCGTTCAGTCTCCCGGAGACTGAAATACTTTGCTCTAACCCATACTCTTAAGTTCCAAATTAAAAAAAAACAACGAAGATCCCTGTCTAATGTTAGTAAGATCCATAGCAGCTCATGATGTGGAGCCATTTGCCTATAGGCTGAAGGCCCTAAGAAACGTGTAGGCACGTTAGGATATAGGTCTGTCAAAATGACCTGGGCGTCTTCTTGTGTCTTCTTTCATAAGAAATCCTTGGGTGATGTTTTCTCAATATAAACAAGAAATCTGTAAAGCTGTAATCTGTACTTCCAGGACCCTTGTCCTTTGCTAGCATAATGAAAAGCTAGCATTGGGCCATATCTTCTGCTGGGCAGACTCTTGGAACTGCTGCCACTCCCTTCAAAAGCTGGTCCATCCATGTTTTTCTCCCATTTGTTTTAGTTCATATGAGGACATACACGTAAATACAAATACAGTTTTAATAAAGAATAATTTAATAATTAGTGCTTCCATTAAAAGCAGATTTTAAAGAAGGAAAATGCTTCTTGGCACTTTTCATCCCTCTTCACTTTGGCTGGATCCCTTCTAAGATATCAAATACCTGGAATGTAAAAACATGTAGTGCAGCTGGCATCCTAGTGAGACGTTTGCTTGCGCTAGGTACTGCTGCTGTATTCTGCTTTTGTGGGGAGCAGACAGCCCACCTGTCCCCATCACCTCTGCCAGCAACAGAGTAGGTGGGAGCAGCAGATGGGCAGGCAGCCTGTTCCCCAGCCTAGTGAGGCTGCTGCACATGGAAGCCAGGACAGAGAAGATAAAAGGTTAGAAAGTAGTAGTTTCGGAAGAAATTTTGCAGGCATTTGTTTCCCTGGGCAGCAGCAGCAGCTGATTTAATTCAGAGAAATTTGGCCCATGTCCTGCTACCTTGGGGAACAACTGAGACAAAGTTGCTGTTAGTGCCCTTCCCCAGGCCCTCTATGTATTTAGCGTCTCACTTTGGAATGTGGCTGTTTGTGTGAGCGCTTAAGTTAGGCCGTATGAGGTTATGGCCCTGGTGCTTGTGGTTAAACTGCAATGTGTGCATTTTCTTCATCTTTCAGTAGTACAAGGGAGAATAGAAGAAAACAAAATACTAAGTTTGTTCTCAGAGCGTGTATTGTTTGAGTTTATTCAAGCATTCACAATTGTAGTACCTCCCAAAAGTACATACATTTATAAAACCTATTTTGTTGTCTTGAAAAGTCAGAGCACAGAATTTTTTATAGAAATGTCCCAGTTTAACAAGTGATAATTCATGTCTCTGTGTAGCTTTATCTAGTGCTGTAACCATCAATCAACCTAAAACTACAAGTGTAACAGAAATAAATTGCCCATTAAAAGACCTAATTACCTGCTTTTTTCAGAAATTCACGTGTCCTGGCCTTAATTTCCAATTTTCGAATGGGAAAAAAGGCAGTAAATTTGAGGAAGGAGGTTTTTTTTCAGAATTTGGTATAGAAAATCTGGTCAGCAGAAATACTGAAGAAGTTATAGGTGTGGGTTTTTTTGTTTTGTTTGTTTGTTTTGTTTTGTTTTTTATTTCTTCCCAGTTTACTCCTGCACTGCATGGGAATTGAATTGCCAGGGCATGGCCTGAACCAGTGATTGAGCACCAGATGAGAAGGCATCGCTAACCCAGGGAGCTCAGGTGTAAGTAGTGCACCTGAGCAGTTGGAAGGGTCTGAGTCCACCTTTTCTCACTCTCACTTAAGGATTAGCAGCCAAGGGAAATAGAAATTGTGCTTTTCTCAATCTGTTGCTGGGTGTTAGAAAGGATGAGCTACTTTTCTTTATTTTTCATATTCCATTGCTCCATAGTACTTGTATCCCGGCAGAAGACATTGCCTTCCTTTGCTCCAGAACTATTCAGATATATCTGTTTTTTCTTCCTGCTCTGGGTCTTCTTGCCAAATCTTGAGTTCTTTAGTTAGAATACCTGTTGGATGAGATAGGACTCTTGCTCAGTAGTAACTGCAAAATTCTGCTTGCTTTTTATTCAGCCTTCTTCAAAAAAAACTTTAGCTTTATCTCTGTTGTACTCATCTACAGATTTTTGAGGTGAACTGAATTTTTATGTGCAACAATAGCATCCAGAGTTCTGAGATTTGACTTACTGCTTGTTTTTATTTTTTGTTATTTGTTCTCAACTTGCATATTGTGTTGTTTCAGCATCCAAATGGTCTTCACACTCAAATAAGTTCTTGAAAGTTTTCTTATGTCGTCCTATGGTAGTGATTTTATTTATCTTATGTCTGCTTGTGAGCTTTACTTGTCTTTCCAACTGCCTGCTGGTAAGAAAGTGAGGTCTTCAGTAATTTACAAATTCAAAAGGTTTAGATTAGGACATTGCTGTACAATTTAAGAACTTAAATGCTTTACGCATTCTTCTAGCTTGGCAGCCAAAACAGCAATTACAGCACATCAGTGCAGTTATCCAAAATAATAAAACAGTGAGTGCTTACTATAAAGTGTTAACAAACCCAAAATTCTTCAAGAATTCAAAGACTATTTTGACTAATGTACACATATCTACTTACGACAGTACTTGATAGCAGAAGAAATTGCTGAATTCATGAAAATAATTTTTTATAATGCATGTTCCCACGGCTTTTTCCATTTAATTGTTCAATTAAATTTAGTGTTAAAGTGTTATAATTAACAAGTGTTATAATTAACAAGCCATTTTCAGTAATGTTTGGGCAAATTAGAGTTAGATTCACTGAGATGTTTGTTTCATCCATTATGTAGGATATTCTGTGAAAGGAAGAATAGACATTTTAGAATGTCTTGGTTGTGTTTGTGTGTGCTTAGGAGACAGGAATAATAAAGGTACGTGGTATTTTTGAAAAAATGGAGCAGCTCACCATCTACTGATGTATGCTTTTGACTAAAGATGTTACTGAATTTCTTATTTCAAGATCTTTTCTTTTAAAGTATATACTATACTTAATGCAGTTCACCTGTCTTGGAACAAATAAGTTTAAAAATAGCTAAGCATTAGATTCCAGAATTCTGTGGTGAAATAGTAGTCAAATATATGTGCAAAAAGGTTAATGTAAGCTGGGATACATTTTCCTATGCACTTTTTTTTTTTTTCCCATGCAAGATTTCCTACAGAAAATTCTTGAATGCTTTGCAGATAGATTAGAAATATTTTGCCTCCTACCTGCTATCACCTGGCAAAGGGTAAGTTGGGAACTTATTTTTAGAGACGTTTTTATTGTAAAAGAATCAGCATGACTGTGGCAGAGAGCACTGCTGGTTGTAAAAGTTATAATGAGGTGTTGAAACCATACGGTTAGATCCTATCTAAATGGAAGCAACCTGTAAAGACATTTGTGCTGAAATGTTTTTCAGTGACACAGGCTTTGAAAAGAAGAGTAAGGACACACAGTAGGTTCTGGTTCTTTCACATGATCTATTGTAATACTTCATTGTATTTAATGCCTAATGATAACTGAGAACATAAATTTATAAAAGTTAACAGCAGCATTTGGCAATTACAGTTAGCTCTTTATTGTTTCAGAAATGATAATACAATGAAAAGAACTTTTTTCTAGCCTTTAAAGCTTGCAAAGCTAAGAAAGGGGGTGTTCCCTTAGCACTTAGCCATCTGAAATATCAGGAGGGTCAATTACATTCTGTACTACGTAAGGCTCAGTAGGGAAACTTGCGCTGCATTTTTGTTCTTGTCTCAGATCAGCAGAGGCCAAGACCTCGCAGGCTCCCTGATGCCTCCCAGAGCAGCAGCTCTGCTCGTGAGCAGTACATTGGCAGTAATGGAATCTCACAGTTTTGGTTCTGTGACACCTGTTATTAGCGTCTTCTGTGAACTATGCTTCTTGGGCTTAATAGCAAGGCTTGCAAGATTGAAGGACAGAAAAAAGGAAATGTGCCCCAAAAGCCTGGAAGTTGTGATGGTTAAAATAGATCTTTTCTGTTTGCCTCTGGTCATAAATAGGTGAGGTCTCCTGGAGCACAAAGGAATCTTTTAGTCTTGTTCTGAGAGTTAGGTAGCTGATAATTAAGAATTGCTTTCTCACAAAACTTAGCATTCCCTGCGAAGCAGAATTCATATATGCATTCAAAACAGATGAGCATGAGTTAGGACAGAAAAAATTACTTGCAACAAAAAAATTCCTGCCACTAATTTGAAACACATGAGCTACAGCATAACACTACCACAGCCAATCCATCTGTGATCAACGCTTGTAACTCAGAAACTTTTTAGTTATTTCAGGTTGTTTCTTTTCCAAGAGTTGTCTGCCTCCTCCAGGAACTGGAGAGTAAATTGTCATGCTGTCAGAGTTAAGAACAAAAATCTTACGTCTCCTATCGCTGAAAGTTTCTGTATCCCAGAATGTTTCCACTCAGTGGACATTAAGATCCGGGTTCTCTCTCTTCTGCCTTAATATGCAGTGAATCGTAAGCAGAGTGCATACAGTGTGAGAGAGATTGCTTGAGTTCTTTGTAGCCATTTGCAGTGCAGTATTCATCGCTAAATAATTTTTTTTTTTGTTCTGTTTACCACAAAATGAAGTTAGGTTTTACATATTAAAAATGAAGGCTAGGAAATTTGAATTGGTTCTAGGGTCTCTGTGGTTCTTTCCGTATGTATTCCTGTCCTTTTCTCTCAGTAACTGTATAATCTTTCAAAGAAGAACACAGACATTGGAAATGGAGAGACTTCATGTCTCTTAGATGCTCTAGGACCATCTGTAAGAGCCTGTCTAGTGGTCTTAAGATAAGTAACTCAGTCTTTGATCAGTTGACCTGTATTCATGACACTTTCTGTCACCTTGTGACAAAGGCAAAATTCTAGTTTTTGGGGTCTCTCAGGGTTCTGCTCTTAACTGAGTAACAGGTTTTGTCTCTAAGACCCCACCTGGAATGCTGCGTTCGGTTTCTGGGCCCCCAACAGAAAGGACGTAGGCCTGTTGAAGTGAGCTGAGAAGACAAGGCTCTGGGGAGACCTTATAGCCACCTTCTTGTACCTAAAGAGGGCCTACAGGAGAGCTGGAGAAGAACTCTTTATCAGAGGGTGTAATGTCAGGACAAGAACTAATGATTTTAAACTGTAAGTGGGAAGGTTTAGATTAAATATTAGGAAGAAATTCTTTACAGCCCAGAGAAGCTATGGATGTCCCATACCTGGAAGTGCTAAAGGCATGTTGGACTGAGCTTTGAGCAATCTGGTCTAGCAGGAGATGACTCTGCCCAGGGCAAAGGATTGGAACTAGATGATATTTAAGATTCCTTCCAAACTAAACCATTCTGTGATTCTGTAAGATATGTGAAAGCATACAGAAAAGGGCAACAAAGCAGTAAAAAGGCTGGAAGGCATGTCCTGTGGGCAGAGTTTGAGAACACTTGGATTGCCCAGTGTGAAGAAGAAGGGGCTGAGAAGTGACATCATTTCTCTCTGCAACTTCCTGAGAAGGGAAAGTGCAGGGGAAGTGCCAGGCTCTTCTCCCTTTTAACTGGTGACAGGATGCTCAGGAATGGCACAAAGCTGTTCCAGGGCAGGCTCAGGAAAAACCTGTTTACTATAAAGGTGATCAAATACTGGAACAGGCTTCCTAGTGAGGTGGTAGACACCCTGAGCCATTCAAGCCAACTTTGGATAATGCCGTTAATAATATGCCTCAAATTTTGGCTGGCACATTCCAAATTAACTGTTTTATTCATTGGATGTTAGAGAAATGTTGTCTTCAGTGAGATAAAAATTCATTTTGTGCTCATAAGAAGTGGTAGTTGAGAGCCAGTGTTGCCTTTTTGTTTTCTGTATGCAAAACTATAAACTGTTTCGAAATTATACAAGCAAAATTAAGACGGCTAGGGGGCACTGTGGCTAAACATTTGTAATCTGCCTTTTAGCCGGTACTGATTTACTTGTCTGACATAAATTGTACTTCAGAATTAACAACAGGTATAAAGTTGCCCCTCATGTATTTTGCTGTTCCTAGAACACATTTACGTTGCTATTAAATATATGCTGTTTCTGTTCTTGAGCTCTTTTGAGCAAAGAGTAAAAACGTATAGAACTAAGTATTGGTGAATTCCTACAAAATATTCAGTGTAAACCATATGTGAATTCTCAAAAAAAAAAAAAAAAAAAAAAGAATCACTTTAAAACTGCATGTTTTCAGATGCTGAAATCTTCTATCTGTTAATCACAGTTGCTTACCTAAACAAACATGTATAACTAGTGATACTATGTCTGTGAAAGGAATGTCATGGCAATCTTCCAAAGAAAGATTCCAGATTTTGATTTACTGAGAATAGCAGATTCTAAACATGCAAGCTTGGATTTAGGATCAGATCTTGTTATCAAGATTTCCCCAAGAAATGCCCTAGCCCTCATATGGCCTCATTTAAACCAGCTGAACAGCCTACTGTAAATCAGTGTTCATATGGGTAAAATAGACTGAATCTGTCCATAAGTAAACTGATACGAGTTAGAAAGTCAGGTGCCAGTTAACTCTAAATCACAAGGTAATCTTTGCTGAATATGTCACTTATGCATAGATAATGGAAAAAATAGGTAGGCTGTACGTGGTCTTTCTTTGAATGTACAAAGGAAAGTATATTGAGATTCTTAAGGGCTGTGCTGCAATTTAAGGTAAGTGATTGAGTGCTGGCTTTTGTTTCCTGGATTAAAAACGGTGAAGATCAAATAAAGCATTATATTATCTTTCATGATTCCAGTGTTCATGATTTTATTTTTTTTATCGGGATGCAGCATGGCTGTACATATGGCTCTTCAATGCAAGGTTTACATCTGACATGTGTGAGTGCTTTTATCTACATAAATCACGTACCAATTAACTACTGTTACTTAATTACGCCATCCATTTGGTGGAATCATTTATTTATCCCACCTAATTTGGTTTGTGCTGGTTACTGTTCACAGTTGTGTGGTTCAGCTGGGATTAGTTTCAAGCTGTGTGTTGCAGCTGCACCATGACTCAACTGTTCTCTCTTTTGTCTCTTATTCAGGAAGGTGACAAGATAAGTAACAGCTGAGCTAGTTATCAGTTGTGAGTTTATTGGTGGATTGAATGCATGCTTAAGGCAAAGATAAAATGATTTCTGTCGTTAGGGATTGGGAATTTTCCTCTTCAGGCTGCTTATGATTGAGCCTATTGTTCTTGATTTTTGGCCTTGTTATTTTTCAGTGTCATTGAAAAATGTCTACACCTTTGCAGCTGCTCTAAGTATTTCCTGTAGAACATCTGAATTTGCAGTAGCCTTGCCAACAGTAAATACAGATATTGAGTTTTTGTTGCTGTATTGATAGCTGTTCTAGTTCTATGAATGTTGCACAAAGTATATATTTTTAAAATGTTAATAGGAGCTTACTGTGCTGATTTAATGAATAGTTGCATTAAGTATATTAAATCTGTGATTTATAAGATCTGTTACAAGATTAACCTTGGATATTTTTAATTGAGAGCTTTTTTTTTTTTTAACTAGTTGAGTTTTTTGCTTTCACCAAGGAAAAATGGCAACAGTAAGCCGCCAAATAGAAATGGAAGTTTATGAGATATGAGAAGGATCACACTGACATAATAGAATTCTTAATTACATAAGAACTATCTGGGACAATTGATTCCTCTCACTCTGTTTTCCACTCTGTTTTGTGGTATAAAGACCAAAGCTACTGTGAATCAGGGATTCAGTGGAGTGCAAGTTTTAAATACAAGTCCTCCTATCAGTTCATTCTGCAAAACAGCTGTTTTATAAGTGTAATTTTTGGATCATCCCAGACGTCCACAGATAATATTTTACTTTATTAATTTCAGGTAAATAAATGTAAAACAAGACAAGCATTTCTCTGCAACATTTTGTGACTACTTAAACACGATTTCATGTGTGTATAATGAAACCTGAAAACTGATTTTTATGTTGGTTGTTTGATAATCCTTTAAGCCTAGTGAGCAGTTTTGGTCCCCATAACAATTCCTCATATTTGCTAACAATGTACTGTACATGTAGACTTCATAATACCAAACATAGGCAATATCTTCTCCTCTGCCTGTTTGTGCTTTGTTCATGCATCACAGCCAAATAGATGGTTAGAAAGGTAGGATGGAGCCAAACTGGTAAGCCATTCCCAGAGAATGGGTATTGATTAAGTGTCAGACTGCACTTTTACTAATGAAATATTAGAAGAGAATAGTTTATATGCAGTTCCCTGTTTCTTGTGTACCTGGTGCTTATGTGATACAAGTGTTCAGTCAGTTCTCCCCACATTATAACCTGTGATTGAAGTGGAACCCCTCCTTCTGCCTGCTCCTAGGGAGGAACTTGCTTCATGGTCTTCTCAGTTTCCCAGGGTTTGGATAGGAAGATGCTATTTACCCCTTATCCATTCTGACTGCTGTATTTTGGGGGACACTACATCTGGCTTTGAACGTAGAGTTAGACAGCAGATAGGTATGCTGTCCCAGAGGTGTCTGCTCTGTGTTGGTAAGAGCTCCAGGATATCTACACACTGCCAGTGCATGGAGGAGAAACTACAGCTCTGAAATGTTCTTGATCTAAATATGTCACTGGATATGTCAGAGAAGCTGCTGCTGTTCTGAGAATTTTTAGCTGTTTTTCTGACTTGAGACTTTACAGCTTCTGATTCTTGGTTGTTTAATACCTTTCTGTGATAAAGGATTTTTCTGTACCCAGTGTTTATTTTTTTGTAGGCATGTTTGTTCTATGACTAGGTCACCTCTCAGTGCTATTTTTAGTCCACCGAACAGGCAAGTTTTAGAACTCACTGTATGTTTTCTCTCCAGCCTTATTTTAACACATTATTCTTTTCTTTTTTTAACATGCTTTAAAAATCTGAAGTCCAGAACTGCATGTAGCAGTTTGGTGTCAGTCTTACTGTTTATAAAAGAAAAATAATTTCCATTGTTCTGCATAGTGCATCTGTTATTAATGTGAATTAACCTGATATTTCCCTAAATCTCCTGGCCTCCATCCAATCTCTAGTGAAGTCTGTCATTCACATCCAGTCTTCAATTAACTCACATTGCTGCTTGTAGAAGTATATTAGGCCATGTTAACAGAGGCTCAGATTTTTCTCTTGTTTCCTGTAAGTATTTGGAAAAACACTAGAAGTGCCCTGGTAAATACTGTATTACAATAGACCTTTTTAATAACTGCACCAGTTGCTTCGACTGTCGATGTTTCACTGTTTCTTCTCTGAACTGCTCACCCTGTAGATGGAGTAGGCACTATGGTATCTAGTGCTTGCTGCTGTTTATTCCTTGCTTTTTCTTCTGTCAGTTTTGAGTACAGAGCTGCCTTCAAGAATACACACTAGAACTTGTTTGTCAGAGCACATAATGAAGGCTTTGTTGGAAGATTCTAAGGTGATTACTACATTGATAACCATTTACAGTGTTGCTGAGAAATTTCCCACAACCTGTGCTGACAGCAGGAATGAAACAGTGAGAAGTATCTTGGGTCCACATACAGGAGGCGGTACGTGCAAAATACAACATTTAGCTTTTCCTCAGGGAATGGGAACAGGGAGAAGAAGGCTGCAGAAGTGAGTACCATGGAACTTGCCTTTTCTCCATAGAAAAAAATACACTGAAATTAGTGCATGGTGAGTCAGCGGCTCTCAGTGGCCAGCAGTTGAGAGCCTTGCTAGAACAGTGCGCAGCATAGACAGGAGATAGCGATGAGATCTGTGCAGGAAAACTGCAGCCAGTTGTGCAGTGCTGAGAGAAGATGTTTGAATTGTGCATTCTGACTCTGCCCCTGCTGGTAAGGAATGGCGGAGGTGGTAGTGGTTTAGGTTGCAGTTGTTCTCGTTGATGATTTGTTTCTTATGTAATTGTGCTTTCTTCATCCCTTGAATTTCTGACCATGACAGTGTTTACTTAAGACCTGTATAAGGTGAAGTGAGTTAAGGAGTTATGGAAAATTACCTTGTTCCCTGATGAGAGCATTTATTGTTCAATTAGGCTGTTTTTTCAATTAGGTTGCTTTCTTGTTTGTTTTTTTTCCTGGTTTATACAATACAACTTTTTTCCCTATTAATAAATAGAAGTGGCTATTAGTAAACTCGGAAAATTCAGTATCCTACTGAGTTCTAGACAGTCCTGTAACATCCATGTGATGAACAGATAATTGGGTTTAACATCTAGTATTTAATAACATTCCTTCAAATATCTTCAGAAGATCTGAAGTCGTCCTACCTTCTGGTCTTGAATCCATCTGATGGAACAGTGTTGCTCCTGTGAAACAAGGCAGCCAATTTCAGGCAGGTGTTGTTTAGGAATGAGTTATTTTGAGCACAGATAACAGAAACCTGTTAGTGAGCTACTGGCAGATAGATAATAACTTTAAAATGGTATATAATTTGTTTCTAGATGATGTAATGGAACAAGTACAAAAAAGTACACCATCAAAAGAACTATGTAAAATTTTATCTCTGACATCTGACACTGGCAGATTCACAAGTGGAATATGCTTTGGAAGAGCAGTAAATTGTATTAAAATGCAGAGTAACACTTTTCAAAACATTTGAAAGGATTCTGGTGAATTGAGGCATGTAATTCCTGGATTTTTACCCATTATAGCAAGCATACTTTGGAGAAGGATGTTGCTATAGTTCAAAGTTTTGTGGTGCACAGTTTGAAAACTAAATTAAACTTTTGGTCACTTTTGCAGTTAATACTTTAAAATACACACAGAGACAGCTGGAAAACCACAGCTGCAGAAGTCTGACATCCCTGCTGGGCAAGCTGATGGGATCAATGAACTGTAAACAAATATGCACTACTAAGAAGAGTCTGAAAGATCCTTCTGCAGGGGAAGGTTATGCCTTGCAAAAATCTCTTACAGTTAAGTGCCTTACGGCATCACTGAATATGCGAACTAATAAATCCAATTGATAGTAACTTACTTGCAGTCTTTCAACAAGTTTCTGATCTAAGACTTTCAAGAATTTCAGTCAGGATTAGAATGAAGAGGTATTGAAATGAACAGCCTGTGAAAAGACAGGATACAAAGGACAGAAATAAATAATCAGTGTTAAGAATGAGGAATTTTCTTAGTAATGTGTCAAGGGAATCTGTGCTGGTATCTTACTGCTCAGTGTTTGCAGACTGTGCTGGGAAAGAGGGTAATAGTAAAGTTTTTGATGACACTACTTTGTTCAATGAGGTAGAAATGAAACCTCACTGCATAGAGTTGCAGAAGGATTTCACAGCACCAAGTTTCTAGAGGACGGTGTGGCATATGAAAAGCTATTGCTTCAGCTACAGCAAACAGAGCTGAGAGTTAATATAGGTAGCTGTATAACAAATGTCAGTTCAACAGAGAGCAGAGGGCAGAGGAGAGAATATAAGGAATTATTAGGAAAATAGTAGAGAAAAAAAAATAAGTTTAAAAGGAACAGAAATCATGCCACTGTTCATACTTGAAGCAATCTTTCATCTTGAATAATATGCATCATTCTGCTCCCTCTTCAAAAAATAATATATAGATCTCAAAAATACTGAAAGTGCAGCAAGGATGATCAAAGGAACATCTTTCATACAAGAAGCTATTAAGTGGACTAGAGTCTATAAAAGTGGACTGGAGTCTACAGGTGGCACACACAAAGAACAATTTTTCACTTTCTCATATTGTAAAATGTAGGGGTTATCAAACAATATCACATGGTAGAATGAAAATAAATGGAATTTTAAACACAATGATATCACATTTGATTGAGAAAGTCCTTGAGCCTTGAGTTACTCAAATCTGGGAGTCTGTAATGCAGAATATCATCTATCATTTCTTATCCTAAAACTTTCCTTGATCATCTGTGGGAGGTGGAGTACTGGGATAGTGTTTGATCTGGAAAAGTACAATCACAATTATATTATTCTGATGTGTATTTCTTAAGTGCTAGATATAAAGATACATTTAAAACACTATCTTACATGTATCAAGCCATATGAAGTATGTACAGTAGAGCATTACATGTCATTTGCAACTGTTCTACCATTCTTGGTACAGAAAATTCATGATTTTCTTTCTTAAGTTATCTTGTAAAAGACAAATTACGTTCCAGATACATTAACTGATTATAAAGTCGTAAGTGATTACTTTAGAAATTTGGAGATACTTTGGTGCTGAAAGGAAATCTAGCTAGAAAGTGGGGGAAAAAAAAGTGGTTTCTTCAGTGACTAATGTAGACTTGCAAATGGGAAGATTGGTTGAACGTAATGGCCTGTGTTTATTTATTCATCTGAGATTCTGGTTTTATGTCTAATTCATAGTTTCCAAATCTTTCCAAGGTGGGATTTGGAACAGCAGTATTTACTTCACTATACATTATTAAAGAGTTGCAGCAAGTGCACAGCCTCTGTATCAAACTTGTTAACTAAATATCCATTGGAGAATGAATGTTTTCTCTTTTTCCCAATGCTACTGAACACATAGGAAAGATTATAATGTAAAATCTAACAATGTTGCAAAAATAGGTAATGAACTGAAGTGTTTTTTGAGGAATAGACAGGGAAAGGTTGTTGAATGCTACATAAAGGTACTTGAGTTCTATTGGGAAGTTTGAGTTTACTTCCATCTGACTATTTACTTTTATGATAGTCTTGTCCTTTCCTTTCAAACGCACTGCAGATGGACAAAACATAGGAAGCACAGATGGGAGAAAATGAGAATGGAAAAATATTTTGAAAGCCTTTTGTGAAGCAACAGAGATAGTATTGTAAATTCATTGGGTGCGCTTTGTGTGTCAGTTCTGCCCAAATTCTTCTGTTTGTTAACAAATTTATACCAAAGAAAAATCGTTTCATTCATTCAGTCACCAGTTCATTCATTCACTTTACAGAGCACCTATCAGACGCTGGACTGAATATATTCCATCAAATGTTTTCCCCACAGTCCTAAAATATTAGCTAAATAAGCCCCCAGTAATGTGACTCCAAAGAGTGATATCTTGTTATAAATATCTGAGAAGAAACATCTAAAAGCTCAACGGGATAAATCAGCTTCTCTCAGTCTCTCTGACACCCACACACACACATGCACATGTGTTATGCAACTTATTAAACATTCAAAACATCAAATTAGTTCAGTATCTGTCCTTAGATTTGCAATTCGCATACTGCTTATCACCACAAGAGTACACATATTATGGTTTCCTTTTTATAAATCATGTAGATAACACATTTTCATTGCGTGTCACTGTATATAAAATACAATTCTGTTTTTGTCACCAGACTGCTAAGTGACAGTGGAGCGTCTGCAGCGTGCATAAAGCAGCATCTTGTAGTAGACTGCAGGTCCCATGTGAAAACTTACAATGAATGCATTTTAAAGTTACAGCGGCAGTACAACCTCAAGAACTGCCAGCAGTCATTTTATTGCGATATATACATATATGTTGATTTTTGACATGCTTGTATACATGCCAATATAAATGTTCTGTGAAGATGACTGACAGTATTATGTGCTCCATTTAGCGGCCCAGTCTTTTACTTAGTGAGCTGGCATTCTTTCATAGACAAAATGTAAATAGTTCTGCTTATTGTGTGGCACACATAGAAAACCTGATGCTCCTGAGAGGCAGTGTTCCAGTATCATTAGCAGTGCGTACCTGTGTATTCAGAAACGTGCTGCTGAATCTCGAGGGTGCAGGAATAGAACACAGGACAACAGGAGACTCTAGCTACATGCATGTAATATAAAAGACAGTTAAGAAAAATTTCACAGCAATGCATATGAAATGAACGTAGTGCCATTTTTGGTTGTTCCAGAAAGCCAGGAAGCTTTTTGCATCATACTTTTCCTAAAAATACACAAGTTCTACAACCAAGGCATGTGAGAGGCATCTCTCTTTTTACTGGCATAAATTCTACTGGTTCACATCAGGTATGACTCCTAAACTTTAAAAGCCAGGGCATTTCAAAGGTTAATTCTTCCTCCCACTACCTCCAAAAATACTGTTTGCTCTTCCAGAGCACACGAAGTTTCACAGAATGTTTAAAGCTAGCAGAACCATCCTCTCCTGTTTTAATAGTTAAACACGTGTACATTGTTTCTGCTTTGTGTTGTTTAATTTAATCTTTTCACCATTTAGTGCTGTTACTCACATTTTGGCTAGATTAAAGAGCTCTCTACTATCAATAATCTCCCATGTAGGTACTTGTGTGGTGTAATCAAGTTCTCTCTTAATCTTCACTTTGATCAGATGGACACATTCTTAGGACTATCATTGCAAGGCAGGATTTACAGTCCTCTGATTACTCAGTAATTCCTGTATCTTTCCTTCTTTCTAGTGTTTTCCATCAGAGCATCTGGGCCCAAAATAGCATTCTGAAAGTACACGTGCTGTCCAAAAATGCCTCCAAACCTACGAGGAATACTGTCCTCACATTCTGGAGAGGCAGTTCTCTGTGTATATTCTCAGGGATGTTGTTATCTGTTAATTATGAACAGAGACCTCGTGTTTTGTTGCTATAATGATGCTTATGTTACGCTTTCTCACATGATATCCCTTGTTTTACAGGTTAGTACTAATTTACTGACGTTAGAATGATGACTGAAGACACATTGTGCCTATGATTTGCTAGATATCACTGGATCATCTGTAGTTTTATTACCAGTCAACTTCTAATATTTTCAGTGACAACTGACGAGTTGAGTGACAACTGATCTGTAGGACCGTAGGACGAACAATTACAGGATTGCATTTTATAATCTGGATGAACGCGCTGACTGTTCTTTAAGACCTCAATTTTGAAGAATTTGTTTTAGCATTCTGACAAGATGGTAGTTTGGAAGAACTCTATTCGTTGCTTCTTCACATGCTCTATATGTTTGAAAGATGGCCTCTAGCTAGTGGGATTTAAAATCAGAATTTTGAGGGTTACTATCTGAAGTCTATCTACAATGAAAAGTCTTATTTTTCCACAGTTAATGGTAATGGGTGAAGTGAAGAGTTTGTCAGCCATTTCAAAGTATGGATCTCCTTTCTTTTGTTAAAAAGTTTACTCAGATATTATGTACTAAGTATTTTTTAAATGCCACCAAATAGTCCATGTCCTTTCAGGTTGTTTGTGAGAGATGCTAACTCTGATGACCTCAAAAACTCACCCTTCCTCTTACTGGGAAAGTGGAGCTGCGTAGGTTTTTATCAAGTAAGGATCTAGCCTAGTTTACGTAATAAATTTTGAATTCACTGATGAGGCTGACAATCAGATGGTTTGAAGTCAAACTTTTAAATAAAAAAAAAAATGTGTCTCTTTGGAAATAACTGTCTCTGCTCTATCCTTCTTCCTCCCACTACCTCCAAAAATACTGTTTGCTCTTCCAGAGCAGACGAAGTTTCACAGAACGTTTAAAGCTAGCAGAACCATCCTCTCCTGGACGCTGCAGTGACGAAGACACCTTTTTCAGATTTTCAGATTCGGAGCAGCATGCTCCCATTCTCTAACTTCTTTTCACCCAGTCTGTTTTCACAAGCTCACATATTCTTACTGCAAAGACTGTTTTCTGCCCCAAAGAGTTGCTAAATTGTCTTTAAACACGTAGTTGTGTTGGGCACCTGGAAGTGCAAGGATCAAGTTCTACATGATGTCAGACCACACTCACAGTGACAATTAAGTGATTTTGCTGCTACTGTGGCAAAGGAGAATTATAGTGGGAATTTTGTGTTTCTTTCAGTGCAACACCAGTGACTGCTGAAGACCACAAGCGTAAAATTCTTGTCTTATAACAGTGTTTTCTTCTTGCTACCGTCTGTGAAAATTTGAATCTTTAAACATTTGTCTCATGCATTTGTGTGTGGGAGGTGTGATACGTTGAGTTTAATAAATGAGTCTTAGCTTGTTTACAGTATATCAGAATTGACGATAATTTGGACACTATGCATCTGTTCTGGAAAATGTGTAGCATACTTATTTTATAATGGTGTGTGATTATGTTTATACTTGATTTCTCCTGCACAATGAACCACAATTAAAATTTAATTTGTAATCCTTCGGTAATACACTATGAAGCTTCTGTCAATTAATTGGAAGTAATTAATTAATTAGATAGAAATGAAAGTACCTCAGAAACAATGAGCATATAGAGCAGGACAGTGAAAACATCTGTGGGAGACAGACAAGCATAGTTCAAGTCTCCGTGCCACAGATTAGCAGTATTAGTAATTCATTTGCAGCAAAAATATGCATTTGTAGCTGCTTTTTTTTAAACCTCGTTGTTGTTTATGGTTTTAGTTTTATTGTGTTTTTTTTGTTTTGTTTTTTTGTTTTTCTGGACTGCAGAGCTGCAGATCGCAAGGCAAAGCAGAGTAGATCGGTTTGAAATTACTGCTCACTGACTCAAGACGGAGGGGTGTATGGGAACTGTTGAGTCACAGCCTGAACCACTGATTGATCACCTGAGGCAAGGACTGGGTCAGCCGTGGGAGCACAGGTGAAGGCAATTCATCTGTGTTACCGGAAGCCTAGCTCCACCCCTCCTAGACCCCATTTAATGGCTGACTACCACTGGGGAAGGCTCTCTTTCTGGAGATCCTTCCTTTTTGGAGTTTTCTATCATGAGCCTAGATTGTCAGAAATGGGTAAGCATTTCTTCTTTTTCACCATGGTAATCTTTCCGACCATAACATCTGTTAAGTGCCATCCTAACGGTGCTACTCTTCCATCTGTACAAGGAGATTTCTTTCTTAAATACTTTAGTAATGCAGGGCTTCATATGAATCACTGCACATGGATTAAATCTGGCTAATTTCTTAAATACAGAAATGGTGGACTTCTCGTGGTCTAAGTTCTTTTCTAAGGTCTCCTCTGGGCCACCAGTTAAATACTAGTATTCTTGCTGTCGGTATTGCAGTAAAAAGGATCTTGTATTATGTATCATCTATACATCTTCCTCACGAGCATCCTAATTAAGGTGTGGTAAGCTTGGTCTGGCCTGTGTTAGCTGCAGTTGACACAAAAGCACTCTGGTTAGTCTCACCTTTTTGTGGGGAAAAAGGGTGCCAAGGACTGAGCATCTTGAATCCTATATATATATATATATGCGTATATATAGGGGTGTGCAAGGGAGTTACTTCAGTCTGCCTCTGGTCTGATCTGAGCATCAGTGCCACTGCAGCAGAGTATGAGGTGGGAGTTGAGCTGGAAAGTTGGGATCTCAGCAGCACGCAACCTTTCTTTACGTTGGTTTATCGGTTTCTGTATTCCTCACCACTGGGAGGCACTTTATGCCCAGGATCCCGACCATCACTGTTCTGTAGAAGCAGTCTTTTACACAAAAACAAAACACAAACTTTGTGTTTTGGACGTACGGATGCTTTGTGAAACTGCATAGATCAGGTTAAGAGAAAGCTGTGTTTTTGTTAGCAGAGAAGCACATTGCTTCCAGGCTATTTGAGTGGCTATAATATTTTCCACAATTTCTCTGAAGTTCTGGTCACTAAAATAAGACATTAGGGAAAATTGTGACCCTCTGAATGAAAGACAGTAGAGAAGAAGCGTGGGCTAAGCTTTGATAACTGAATTTTGATTTTTGGATGCTCACCGTGTATTTTATAAAACTGCATTTTACTTAATAGGTGCCAAAGCTACGTTTGCCTAATGAGTACTGTATACAAAAGGCAGTTACAAGTTGAGAAGGATGGTCTTGTGCTGTTGATCTTTTTGCAAAAAATAGTTCTTCAGAAGGGAGAGTTGCTGGTGAAATCTGCTGCTGTTAAAATATGCATAATGGTGCCATGGAATGTTAAAGTTTTTTGGAGCTGCCCACCAACAAACAGTGGTTAGTTGCTCTGTGAGGTTTTCCAAAGTGTCCTTGCACTAATTTATATTGCACCAGGAAGAGCATAATAAATAAATTAGTTTTCAGTGTTGTTGCCAGAATATAGGTAAATAAAACACTGTTGTTTACGATAGGAACTAGCAGTAACAAAAAGCTGCAGTAATAATACTCCTTTTCCACTCCAGTTTAAACCTATATAAATCTGAAAGTAACACACTAGCATATTTTTTGTTTCTTCTTGTGACCTGCAGATATTTATGGTCTTGTGGAAGTGTGAGAGACTGTAATGTGTTGTAGTGATTGTTGGTTCTAACTTACAGCAATATGTAGTGGCCAGACATCTGAGAAGGATGCTGTGGTACATCTCCCAGTGTACCCTAAATTTCCACCAATGCAGTGCTTATGAGTTTTGTATGCTAGATATTTTATCTGTGTATTAATAGCCATTGGTAGGCATTCTTCAATGAATTTGTAATATCACTTCTTTCATATTACCTAAACTTCTTGCTGCTACAGTACCCAGCAATAACTCCAGGCCCACTTCATATACTCTGTAGAAAGATAGTCACTTCTTTTAAATTGTGATGATTACATTGACTACTGTGTAGGTTTTGTGTTAGGGAATTGTATAATCAATGAATATAAAGATGTTATAATTATGAAATAAACAAGAGAGTTTGGCTAAGCAGTTTATAACAAAAAGAGAATAGGTAGAATGCTTATTCGTGTCCCGGGCTCACTGCAAAACTGCGGAGGAGGGATCTCCAGGAGAGATCCTTTCCCACTGGTAGTCAGCCCCTAAATGAGTCTAGGAGAGGTGCAGCCAGGCTCCACCTCTTCCTGCAGCACAGGTGAATTGCCTTCACCTGTGCTCCTTTGGCTGACTCATTGCTCGCCTCACATGATCAATCAGAGGTTCAGGCCGTGATCCAGCAGTTCCCATACAGGGAATGGAATGAATAATGCTCTGTTTTCATGATTCTTTTATATTTGGGTCCCGTGTGTCTTCTACTGCTGTCCACTTTCTTTTCTCTGAAAGGAAATGGCCCGTACATAACGGTAGCCAATAAACAGAAGTGGATGAAACAAAACAAAACAAAAAAAACAGAAGAAAAAGATACTGAGAGGGCAAAGGCCATTTCGAATGAATGGCAGTACTCATCTGGGCTTCTCATGAGCTGAAACTTCAGTTTACAATGAAGGAAGAATGGCATGAGGAAATGCAAAATGAAATGGGATTTCTTTTCTGAGACAAACAAAAGGGGGGAAAAAAAAAGGCAGTGAAAAAATCACTCTATGTAGATGATTTCCTAAATTAACAATCACCTTTTACCTGCTCTCTCTTACATCTGCATACAGATAAATCCTTTAGAATTCCTTCTTGCTCCTTGTGTACCAGCGCGGCAGCTTAGCTGGTGCCAGGCACCTTGCAGAAGTAACTTTCTCCTTGCTGCCATTGTAGAAGGGACTTTTGTAACACCCACAGAGCAGTGAAATGGACCAAGAGAATGTTTTGTGTTTTCAGTATTCAATTATTATCTCATCATGGCTAAAACATTGTTATTCTATCTGCTTTTGATTAAAAACAGTGCTTCAAAGAATATTTTGTGTGCTTTTTAAATTCATTACAATGGCATTTCCAAGTCAGCAGGCAAAGCCAACGTATGCTTCAGGTTGTTTATTCTTTTCTAAATGCGTTGCAAGCCTTTTGCCAATGTGTTTGTTAATGGAAAGAAGGTTATTAAGGCTGCGAGTCCAAAATTTGACCAATATTTTGTGGTTTGAATGGTGGAGTGGTCTACACTGGAAGTTCTTCCTTCTCTTTCTTATAACAGATCATTTATGTTAAAGAATTAAGACAGTGACATTCAGGAGTGACACTGTGTTGCTCTTAGCATTTTGAATCTGAAATGAGCAGAAACCTTTCAGAGTGTGAAGGAGTAAAAATGCACTGTTATCTTGAGTTCTGCTGGTATGAGTTGTTGCTTTGAAAGCACATCAGGTGACTGAGTTTCATAATAAAGCATGCACCTTGTGTGGTGTGTCCCCTCCTCAGGACTTGAAGTACTTTATTCTGTCTAATGCTCAGTCTTTGAAAGAGAGAGTCTGAACAAAAATGCTGCCTTTCTGAGGTTGTCTTCCTGTCTGTGAACCACAGAGAAAGAAAAGAAACAGAACAGTGAGGTCATGGTAAGAGGCAGCATCTGCCTGTGGGTTGATATATTTAGGAGAGAGAGAGGATATATTTAGGAGAAGGAAAGGTGCATTTGTTTTTACTTGTAAACACCACTGTGACTATTGTTCACATTTTATCTATACCCAATTTTGTTATCAGTAGTTGAAAAGCTGCAGTAAGCGCAGAAGAAGAGAAGCTGGTTCAGGTACTGGGAAGTAAGAGAGTGGTAGATGAGCAAGGCCAAGAACAAAGAAAGGTGAAATGAAAATATCACACAAATATTTCAAAATGGGATTTCAGTTCATAGAACGTCTTCAAATTCCTGTCTATATACTCATGGAAATCCTTGTTAAAAATGCCTCCTTTTCTGCCTTCAGTTTCTTCTGTTTTGGCCTCACCATTACAGCAGAGAAAGCATGAGCTTCACTCTGCTAATAGCTTTTTACCAAGACTTAAATAACAAGGCCTTCTAGCGTCTTACAGTACTTCTAACCCCTCAATAAATGAACTCTCTTTGTTATAATAACAGTAATGCTCTTTGTCTTTTATGTAATTTCTTTAATCTATGAGATTTGCATTCATTTGTTATATCTCCCATCAGCCACTAAAGCCAGTGGAGAAAAAGGCAGAGCATTTAACAGACATGTCTGTGTTTACAAAAATTATCATTTTCACGTGAGTGAGTTCGAACTCCTGAACTACTGGTTTTTGGCACTCTTGTAGTATTTCATCAAAAACTTTTCCACGTTGCCCTTCTTGGAGCCTTTCTTCAGATTTATTCCGCATATGTTTCTGATCACCTTGTGGCATGTTTGCCTTGGCATCTAATGTCAAGATAACTGTAGCTCCACACGGGTAGGAGAAGCTCTGGTTCTTAGCGAGCTGCTTGACCAAAGGCTGGTACTGCAGAGACACCTAGCAAGGGTGGGAACAAAAAGACCTTGTGACTTTGTATTACAACTGGATATACCTTTTAAGTCAGAATTTTCTACAGAAGGCATGTTTTCAGCCAAGTTGAAATTTTTAACAAGAAAATGTTTACTGAACTCTCCTATTTTCACTTCTAAGGATAGGTGGTATAAGTAGTCAGCTTTTAAGATAGTTTTCCATTACTCTTTGCACGCATCCAAATCATTGTGCTGATACATGTCTTTTTTAATAGTAAGCATGGTTGGATAACTCCTATATTTAATGTTACAGTCTGGCTATTACCAACTCTTGGGGTATGTTGTATCTTTTCTGTTGGAGAGAGAGTGCATAGCACAGGATAGGCAACTGCAAAACTACATTCTGGAATTGAAAGTTTTCTTTTTTTCAGAATATTTTACTGTATCAACTTTTTGCCCCAACTTCAGAGAACAATAACTATTGAAACATAAGATTTCCAATCTTGAAATTCTTTCTTATTGTCAAGTTAAATGTATGTATAAAATGAATCATTTTCCACTAATTTTATGGACTCATGGAATGGTTCGCATTGGAAGGGACCTTCAAGATCACCTTGTTCCAACCCCTCTGCTATAAGCAGAGATACCTCCCACTAGACCAAGTTGCCCGAAGTGCCATCCAGCCTGGCCTCTAATGCTTCCAGGAAGAAGCCACCTGCTTTTTCCTTATTTTAAACAAAATATATTACTGGGAACCTTGGAGCAAAATATGGAGTATTTTACATATTTGACCTCTGTAATCTGCACTAGAAAAAGGATAGTAATAGTAAGGAACAACTGTCCTTTGCAGTGTTCTTAGAAAAAGGATGCTCTCTATGTTAAAAGTTGGAACACATTCAGTTTGTGATGTGACTTCATGGAACTGGATAATTTTAAGGAATAATTATACAGGAAAAAAAAATATTTAGCTCCTTACAGCAAGCATTTCAAATTAAGCATTTATAGTTGTAAATACAGTATGATGCTGTGATGATATTGAATGCTTGCAAGTGTTTTAAATTGAACAGGTACAAACATGGGAGTAGCTGCCCTTAGTCATACAGACTGTGTAAGAACTTCAAAGTCTGTATCCGTATATTAACTGTTACTTCTGTAAGTAAGAGAATACAATTTTAATAGTTCGACCTTTTGAAATACTGAGGACAAGCCTTTTGTAGGCGCAGATAACATCAGGAAACTGTTCTGCTGTTGGAAGATACAGGAAAGCATACCTACTAAAATTGGAAACAACTGGAAAATTGGGGTCAAGCCCCTCGAGTAATTCAATAGGAGACCAGTCTTCATTTATCTATGTACTAATTATGAAGTCAGACTTCAAAGAGCTGTCAGATCTGCTGTATAGATGATCTATATAATCTCAATCAGTGATCTCAAGCAGATACTTTTTACCTACTAGCCATTAACTACAGAGTGTAGATATCCTTACCATGAAACATTATTACAAGTTCCTAGTGAGATAACAAATAGAAAATACCTGCTGTACTCAGCAGGAGCAAAGGCTTAATATTCTTAACCTGCTGCAAGCGATGCAAACAGTTCATTAACGCAGTTGCTTATGAAGCATGTCGGTATTTTATTCTTTATTAAGCTTTCTACTGTTAGCAGCTCTACAGCTAGACATTTATGTAAATAAAATTGCATGAAAGATCTTTGGTTTACCTCTTCTGAAGTGTTCCCAAGTGCCCAGTTACATTTGAGGTTTGGCTTGATTTTGTTCTTTCTCTTTGGATAGAGCAATCAAGAGCAGCCATTTATTGGAACTTTAAAAGTATATTTTCTCAAACGTAATTCACTCTGATGACACAAAATAATTCTAGAATTGATAGAAATGTAAGCGACAATCTGACCTGTGCTGGCTTAAAAAAAAAAATTAATAATTTGTCATATTCTGATGTAGAGTTTGATTAAAACTGCACCTTTGCACTAGTTTCCATGGACCCAACTTCTCTCATATTTTTTCTGTAGCTTTAAGATTCATTTGAAATGCCATCTGTTAAATTGCTAAGCTTTGTTCAGTGGTTTAGTGAGAAGAAATATCTGTCTAATAGGAATAAAAGTAAATTATTTCTGTTTATGTTTGTAACCTTGAGATGTAAGTGGGAATGTCAACCCTTCTGGTTTTGGCATTCTTTTGAGCAAGGTAAGTAATTCCTGCAGCATAATCTTATTTATCTCTTGTCAGCTCCAGGTGGCTCCTTGGTCTTTATCTGGGATATTTATTCTTAACAGAATTATTTCCACCTCAGCCAGGCACATCTGCAGTGTCAGCATCTCCTGATTCACACTCTAGTACTGTAATCCACAATCTATACAGACAGCATGAGCGTAGGCATAAGGAGAAATAATAGAAAACAAGAAGACTGGGTTGACAGATCTAAGCAAATAAATTAGAAGTGGAGAAAGTGAGTCAGAGAGGAAATGCGAGTAAGGGAATCAATTTCCCCTATGCTTAAATATTAATACTGGAAATTTGTTTATACTGAAAATCATTGTAACGTCCTATAAAAATAAGGGAAATAAAAATGCAGTGAAGTATCTGTTCTTCTTAGGTCTGTCCAGTAAGCTTAAAAATATGTATGCTTAATTCTGGATCATAAGGAATTACCATAAGTTACTCACACCCTTAAGTAATTCGCTGAAGGGAGAAAATCAAATGGGCAGTAGACACAAATTAGTAGTTTTTTTTTTAAAATCAATTTGAAGTATTGTTTGAGCCTTCTGTTATATGGTAGTGCTAGTTTTTGGTGCAGTCATTCTCTATACAATCTAACAGCCAGGTAGTATGCTCTGCTATGACCATCATCTGTCTCAGTCTGAGATTCTTATTCTATTTTCTTTCTGCATAATCACAAGCATTAATTTATCTTAATGAAATTAGATAAATGTTGAAGGGCAGGGTTAGTTCACCAGTGCAATCCAATAACAGCTCACAGCTAGTTACAGCACTTCGTGCTGCAGCACGTTGTGCAGAGTTCCAGAGTTATAGATATGCTATTAATAATTTTCATTTTGGTCTTAATTTTGACTCATAAAACTAACATGTGGCCATACTTTAATTCATAAATGGAAAGTACATTTGTGTATCAATGAATAATGTGCAGTTTCTGTTTGAAACTGGTAATTTCAAATGGAACTGCAGCCATATCTAACAATGTATTTAACATCTACATGTTAGCAATGAATCAAACCAGGAACTTGTTCACACTGGTCTCTTGCATACTTTTAGTAGTATACTTAACGAATTAATTCTGAAAGGAGTTGCTGAAAACTTGTGATAAACTTACATTCTGAATTCTGCAATTTTTTTTTTTAACTTGGTGAGATTCAGAAGGTTTTGAATTTGATGGATGGTGGTGAAAGCTTTTATAATTAGACCTCTGCATTTAGAAGCCTATACTTACCCTTTTGTTTGAATTGGCTTTGCTGGTTATTTTGAGGCCACATGACTCTGAAAATATAAAGAATCCACTAGAAAGAGCACCAACTGTGGTGAGACTATGACTTGCTTAAATTTGTGAACGTGAGGAGTCACGCTGCTTTCATTAGCTGCATTTCTGATCTGGTAGTTGGAACTTTTAGTTAGTTTCTTTTTTTTTTTTTTTTTTTTTCCCCAAGTGAATCTCCATAAGGGAATCCCAAGATGAACATGTGATGCTATATTCTACTTCGTTACAATTAATTACATCTAACAGATTAGTTCTGATTCAGTGTGTTCCTAACATGGTTACATTTTGCAACTTTGTCTTAGCTTTTATTGTTTGATTATTTGTGTCAGGAGTTATCCAGTTTCCTGATTGCAGTTCATTCATCTGTCAAAGCAGATAAATGTGTACTGTTTTCCTTGGTCACGTTATTTTATGGGAAGTACTGTGTGCACTACACAAAAAGTGGAGAACTAGGCCTGCAATGCTTGTAGCTTTATAGTAGTCCTACCTTAAAGACTTTCTGGTTGCTTGTGTATTCCATTTTGTTTTTATTCAGTTTTGCTGTGTGCAAGTTGAAAACGCTGCATCATCTAAACCAGCTGAGAAACAGCTGCTGTGAAGAAACTGATACAAGATCACTCTTTCCTCAGAACTATGATATGTAGTTTCCAAAGAACTTCATTTTTCCAGGATGCTCTGGCTCAGCAAGCTCCATAGCAGTATGCTTAGTTCAAGTGCACTCTCACTGATTTCAGAAACATTAATGTACATGAAGGTAACTGTTCTGCTGTACCACACCAAAGCAGCCAGCATGCAGCAAAATTTATTTCCAAAACCAAAAGGTTACTTTAGTATATCATTACTAGTAAAATACTTACATTCTCATGTTCTCTTGCAGCCATATGAATCTAGGGGTCACTTATGTGTCTAACATTTTACGTGCTGCTTCTTGCACTTCCATGTATATCATTATATCATCATTTTGTCCAAATACTTGTTCTTAACTGTATTATTGAATCCTTTAAATTGTTCTAAAAAAGCATCTTAAACTTTGAGCTTATTTGTTTGATTACATCTATTTGAAGCTACTAGTCTGAGCATCTAGAATTATTGACTATTAACTATTTGACAATAAATGCTTTCCAATGGGACCCATTTCAAGGCTGGCATGAATGTGAGATACAAGCTTTCTTACTGCTTATGCACAGATATCCCTAATCTCATTAAGCAGGTTATTTTAGGGAAGCCTTATAGATTAGTTGCATGATGCCTTGCAATTTCATTAATGAAATCCTGTCAGAAGAAATTGATGAATAACATATTGATATTTTAGACTTATTTTATGGCAGTGTAATGCAGTTGTTTAATAACAGATTGCCCAAACCATTTTCAGTATTGTTGCTGTGAAGTTGTAACTGGTACAGTTACTGTTACTCAGTCTTTCAGAGAAACTTGGCTGTTGCAGTTCTAAGAGCACAGGAACTGTGTGATTTTTGTGCAAGACTGGCTTTAACAAACTTGTGTTGTCATTGAGAAATGTTCATTTTGGTACATAACAGCGTTTCTGTGAAGAACGTTATGGCAAAAACCCGTCTGGATTATATTAACCAGGAGTAAATTAAAATGCCTTCATGCAGAGGTGCATCATTTCCGTATCTATATATGCATTTTTATTTGTTAATGTAATTTAATAATTAGAATTGTGAAAGGAAGCAAGTTCAGTATATATAGCCAACATCATTAAAGGCTGTTAAAAATGTCAGGAGGGGAGCAAGGGGCAATCGCTTGGGTAAATATTCAGAAGTGTACCTGCCCAGTTTTTGTTATAACTTTGCAAATCCAACTTTAGCACGGATTTTTTTTTAAGTTACAGTGGGATGCTTCTTTATATTACTAGTTACTCTTAAAAAGTTAAGAAATAAAGAATTAGATTTCAGGAGGCAAGATAATAAACGGCAGATTTCAACCGTGCTTCTTTCTAGAACCTGCACACCTACAAGGGAAGAAGTCAAAGCATTGAAAACAGTGATGCTATCTACCACTTGTGTTTGCATTTGCTGTTTGCACTCTGATGAATCCATTTTATTTTACTTATTCTTTTCAACTTTTTTTTTTAAATCATAGTTGAGTTTCTTGGCCAGTCTAAAGAACTTGATTCTAGGCAGTTCCTCTCCAATCAAAAGTTGAATTCTTCTCAGCATTAAGAAGGAGCTGTGCCAACCCAAAGCAAGACAGTTTTACCTACATTCTCAGAAGTAGCTTCACATAGCTCCTTCACACGTTTGCCATTACGATCTTGTTTGTACAAGCGTTCTTGTATAGGAGCTGGAACTGTGGTGTATTGGTGACCTGCTGGGGTGAACGTTTTGCCCTCACCTGCAGGGCCATGTTTCTTTTCTTGACTGAAATGGCAGTTTGATCTGAAAAATTAATTTGTTATGCTAACATCGTTTGGTTTTGGTCTGTTATTCCAGCACTGACCTTTAAGGAGTTCTATTACCTTTTTTCCCCCAGCTTTCATGTTTAAAGTTCTTGACCTCCATCATTCTCTGGTGACAGAAAGGAGAGGGACATCTGTATTGTCTCTCTTGAAAACGACTCTTTGTGGTAATGTTTGTTAGGCATATACGTGTATTGAACTGGTAAATGTATTCCCAAAGAGGTTGCATCTCAGGTTGTCCCTTAATCCAGGAAGTCAGGTGGCTTTGTAGTATCCTCACCCAAATTACCATACAGCTTTTCACACCTCAGAAGAAATTTTGTTTGGGTCGAGGTCATCTTATGTAGTCTATTTTTTGTTGTTGTTGTCTTTGAAGGCAAAGGTCTTCAAAGAAAGTGGGAGAAACTGAAAGAGGGAAATGCTTCACTTTCTTCACAGATATATTAAAAGTGTAGGCAATAGTGTTTTCCTTCATCTCATAAGAAAGAAGCTGCCAGTGTTAGTAACCAAAAACCGCAAATGCTCCTTCCTCTGATGAAACAAAATTAATCCATATAATTACCCAAAACAAAAAAATTGAGGAGGACTTTGTTCTTCTTATGAATAGTATTAATGAATCCTTATATCTCGGGGGTCTATCCTCTACTTATGTTCAGCTTTTATCTCTGTTACAGAGGTACAAGTGCTTGTATGGGTATATGCACAGTAACTGAAAAAACAGGTAGATGGCTTCAGCAGAATCAGCTCATTTGAAAATGACTGCTTGTACCAGTGAAATACTCCTACTGCTTCACTACTGCTGGTAGAACAATGATAGCTTTTATTTTGTGAATGGCAAGTGTAATGTTAGTTATAATAATTAATTTCACATAATTTTTTTAAATGATGACCAGGTGAGCTAGTGTTAGAACTTGATATACAAAAAGGCATTACTTAGCTGGAGTAAGTGGATGTAAATATAGTTTCTTAGAGATTCCATATGAAAAATCATGAGTGCAAAAAAAAAAAAGTCCTCTAGAATGACTCAAAGTAGAAGCACAAGCTTTGTGGTCTGAGACTTGTTTTATGCAGGAATACTCCAGGAGAAGCTTGAAGAGAGACTTCAGATACGGAGATGGAACGTAAGATTTCTGGTAATAGCACAGATGGAAGGCAAATGGATGAGACCAAGCTCTTTTGTAGGAAGGCAACAAGGCAGCACTGTTGCTACTGTTGTAACGTGCTGTACTAGTTACGATATGGATAGGAATCTGTGCCAGAGATGGTCAAGCTTGCAACCAGAGAGAAAGGACACTGGGTGAAACAGTATGTTGGAAGAGAAATGAGAAGAGTGTATCATACCCACACACTATTAAGAGCCCAAGCGTTCTGTAGAAGAAACCCATTCTGCTCTTCTTGTTTTCTGTCATGTCTGGAAGGTCTGCTTGTAAGACATTTGAGTCTAGAAAAGCTACTTCCTGACAGTGTGATGAATGAATGCTTAAGTCTTGTATCCTTTTAGCAACTGATTTTTTGCCATTGCCTTAATCGCTCTCTATTTCAACAGTCCAGCTGGAGTCCAAGGACAGCCCAATAAAGATACTTGCTTATCTCTCCAAATGCATAGCTCTTTCTTAGTCATTCCATTAGTAATTTCTTGTTTAACAAGAAGTCTTTGTAGGCTTTTTAGTTAAAAACCCACTAATTCTTATTTTTAATTTGAACTTTTTTTCCCTATATGTAGCAACATGATTACTATAGCTCATCTGAAATTTTCAAAATCTGAGTGCACAATTCAGAATTTTGTCACTAACACAACTAAGCAAATTGGGACATTTCTGGCAAAGAGAAAAAGAAGATTGATTTTCATTTCAAAATTTTCATCTTTCCAAATCTGATCAATTGAAATGTGTTTAAAGTATTGAAATAAGTTGATTGTGGAATACACATTCCTTTTGGAATGTTTGCTACTGTCAGTCTTTCTGTGGTGGGCCATCCAATCTGCAAAAGGAAGCAGAGATGTTTTTATCTTTACACTCATAAAACTACTAAATGGAAAATGTAACCTAATACATACAGGATTAGCTGAGTCACTCACGTGGCTATGGATCATGGCATATGAAGTTTGGAGTCTCTGGGTATCTCTAGTCCAGTCTCCCTGTTCAAAGCTAGGCTCACTAAGAGATTGTTCAAGGTTGTGCCCAGTGGGGTTTTGAAAATATCTATAATTTGGAGGTTCTGTAACCCCTCTGAGCAATCTATTCCCATGTTCATCCACCTTCACAGTGAAATTTTTTTCCTTGCGTTTCAGTGGAATTTTCTGTACTTTGATTTATTCCCTTTGTCTCTTATGCAGAAGTAGGATGCTGCTGAAGAGTCAGGCTCTACACTCTTCCTATCTTATTGATAAGATCCAATCTGACCCTTTCTTACAGAGGCTAAACCTTTCTAATATAATCCCAGCTCTCTAAGCCTCTTTTGCTATGTTCCAGTTCCTTAGCTGTCTTTCTGGCCATTTGCTGGGCTTGCTCTGGTATGTCCACGTCTCTCTAGTCTGGGGAGGCCAGCAATTCACCCAGCACTCCAGATGATTCTACTAACGTAGGGGGAAGGATCACTTCCAGCAACATGCTGGTAGTGCTTTTCCTGATACTTTAGGAGTTTAGGAGGCTGTTCCACAGAGTACGTTGCTGGTTTCATGTTGAACTTGGTGTCTGCCAGGACCCTGGGTCCTTTCTCACAACGTTCACACTAGCTGATCAGTCAGGATCTATGCAAGCAACATCTAACAAGTAATAGATATCAATATAACTATGCTGTTAATAATAAGTGCTGGGATTACACTACAAGCTATCCCTGCCAAGAGCAGGAATTTGGATGGGGTGATCTCCCGAGGTTCCTACCAACCTAAATTATTATATATTTCACAACAAGTACGGAAATAAGAAAATATCTGAAGTTCAGTGTTTTGCACTGTTGTTTATCTGTTTTTTTATTTTTTTTAATCACCTGTAGAGCAGCTAAATTCCAGTCTGTACAAGAGTAAAATGTCATCAGCTTTAAGTTTTGGCAGCTGACCGCTCTCTGGTATATTAGGAAATGTGAAAACTGATTGTGAAACAGTGGAACTGGATTCCTGCAAGAAGCAGATCTATTGCCAGCCCTTAGATATAACCTTAGAGGAAATTAAAGGGATGACTCAATATAATGCAAAGTGTACCTGTACAACCAGTAAATCCAAAGGGGCAGGGTCACACTTTTTTCTCTTATCTGGTGGAGGATTTTATTTTCAATTACAGTAAAGAAATGGAAGTTCAGTCCATAAATGTGGCAGACTACTGACAGAACAACCTTCAAAAGAAGATGAGAAAAGGTCCTTTAAACGTTATGGGAGATAAATATGGCAATATTTATTAGTTTTTCTTTTTCTTTTTTTTTTTTTAGCTGAACTTCTGCATTGTCCTGCTAAAGAGATTTCTCATTAGGTCACTGCATTTATCGTGAATATAATTATCAAGTTATTAGAAGAAGACTGTCTCGTGAAGTGGACAGTATGCATTAGAGTTATGCTGATTTGAGGATCAAATCTGCAATTTCTGACAATTTGTCTCATAGTGATAGTTTTGTTTAAGTACCGAGTAACATAAGGACAGAAGAATATAACAGTAAGTACAACTTAGAGCAACTTCATAGCAGATCCAGTGTTGAACTCCTTTGGCTGATATGATCTGTAAGGTCAGTATGGCTCAGATGATGGTATAGTAGTTTCAACATAAGTGTTTGCTTTGTCAGACAAGTGGAAGAATAGGCTGTCGTCTTCCCTTCATTTTCCATGTAGAATCCTCTGCTATAATTATATGCCAGCTCTTGTCAACTGACTGGCCCTAGACCCAGTTGTTCTTTATGCACCAATTTTGAGTAATATAGTAAAGAAGCAATCTCCTCAATTTGTTAATTTGTATATTGCTTGAAGTCTAGTTCTTTTCCATCTGCTCTGCAATCTGCTGCTGTTATTACATTATGAGACAAGTCAACCAAATCCTCAGACCAACTTCTGAGTTTTTATTACATTTTTTCCTCCCATTGCTTCTCAAAAGTATCTGTGAACATGGCAGATTGTTGGAATTGTTAAGAAATAAGTTTCTGTATCTCAGTCTGATATTATGGATTGCACTGGTATACAGCAGTCATCTTCAACAGATATGAAACCAGTCATACCTAACAGAGAGAGATTTCCTGTTCTTTTGCACCTGTAAGCAACTTTAAGGAATAACTTTTTATCACATGAGAGATTCCTATTCATTTTGATTTAGGTACAAAATACTGACTGTGTATACAGATTGTAGAACTTGGACAATATTTTAGAGCAAAACATTTACAAAGAAAATGCTTCAGAAAGTTATTATTTAGAGTGCATTTTTGGCTGGATCAAATGGCAATATCAGTCTTCCATATGAGTAAAGTCAGTTTTTCAGTCTGAATTACTTTTTTCTGCCTACATGGTTCTTTGAAAAGCCTAGTAAGAGTGACATGCTAATACCATTTTTGTCTTCATAAGACCCTGCATATTTATCTTTGCCGTAGCATAATAGCGTTCCAAGATGGCATATTCTTTCTATTCCTAGAATGCATTATTCAATTCCCTGAACAAATTGTAGTTTTACTCTCCTTTATCTACACAAAATATTGGTAAGTAGCTAGGTGCACTAAAATAACATTGTAGAAAGCATGGACTTATTCCTTTTTTTGAAATGAAGATTCTAGTTGAGTGCTTTTCAGGGAACAATGAATCTCTCTCTTTTATCACATAGTGAAACTTTCTCTGCAATGATGAGATTCTGGATAGTTAACTCTTCACAAGAGAAGTTGCACAATGCAGCTGAATCTAAACGCTTTTCTAAAAAGTGTTCTTTTGAGGACTGGTACACTGCCAGTTCCATTCTTCATTTCATATATAGTCCTTTTCAAATATTTTGTATCTGAAGTGTGTTTGAGTTTTTACATATGTGCATCTTGTCATCTTCCATCAAATTTGTCAATCCAATTTTCATATTTCACCTACCCTTCTTCCTTTTTTTTTTTTTTAAACATTTTACTTCCCCTGTTGCATTTCATTTTCTTTAGTTTTGGCTGATTGATTGTCACTCCGTGGTCCTTGCCAAATTCAATGTTTAGTAACTTGGTGAACCAAGGGGTCCCAGCCCCGTGGTGCAGGTGTAAGAGCCATTAGTGTCCATGAAATAATCAACTGAACAGAGAGACGCAAACATCTGTTCCAATTTTTAGGCCTTGCTTATATAGAAAACATAAGTTCTGTCTCCTAGAGGACCTGTGTTTTCAGTTTACTTCACCATTATCTCAGATATATATATTCTATTCTGCATACTATGCCTATGTGTATGGTGAGCTTTCATATTTTTTATACTAACATAAAAGTTTTACATTAATCTCATTTAACAACTGATAAACTATGTAATGACGTGAAGAAAAAAATGAAATGCTGTCTTCCTTCTCCAAACTGTTTGAGATGATGTACAGTTGCAGATACTTTATTTTATTGAACTCAAGTGAAAGGACAAGGAGAAAAAAATCTTGGCTGTTTCGAAAGAAAGTCTGTGCCAAACTCTTGGCTGCTTAGCACTGTGTTATATGGGTGAGGTCTTCCCATAATAAAAAAAAAAAAAGACCTTCTGAACTATAAGTCCAGAGCAGTCAATTGTAAAGAGCACCTTCTCCCTAGTGCCCTTTTAAATTTCATTTGGATACACGAGTAAGCCTTGTTTTTTATAAATAGGTTTAAGTAAATAAGTTCAAGTAAATGCTACTTAAAATAAACAATCTTTAAATAATTTATGAAAATAAGGCCGTGAGGAATCTGATCTAAAAGTTATTCCATTTAGTGGGAGGAGCTGAACAAGATCGTCCTTTGATTTTTCATTCCAACCTACTTTTTCTATGATTTAACTGCTCTTTAAAATTATTACTAATTACTTATTTGATGTATCTTCCAAAACTCTAATAGCTACTTGAGAAATCTTCATCTTCTTTCCAAAATTTTATACAATCCAATCTCCCTTATTCTAATTCAGTCAACAACCCACAAGCTCAACTGCAGCTATTACATGCCATTCCTTTTTTTAGAGCATTTCTAATGTAAAGTAGGTGGACTTTGTACCTGCCGTCCATCCTTTCAGTCATGGTTTTTATCACCTCCTGGTTTTCATCCTGACTTATTAATTTTAAAACGTTACTTGTCTTTATAGAGAAAAAATCGAAGAAATACTTAAAGATATTATGTTGGTTGAATTGATAATTCTACAGCCTTTATGTTTCTGTAGTATTATTCATGGTTTCAATGATCATGATACATGATACTAGAGTTGTTCAGATAATTTAAGATACTCATTACAGGTCCTACACAGGCTATTTTCAGTGCAGACTTAAAACTTTTATTGTCTGAGTTTGGTTCATCTGTGAACATGAGAAGTTTCTTATGAAAAAATAATTATTAAAAGGAAAATAGAAAACTGATAAATATTTTGCTGCAGATACAGGTAAGCATCAATTTACCCTGACTTTTACTGAAGGTCAAGTGTTTTCTTATCTGTAATCTCTGGATCCTCTGAAGCTATATCTGGCCTTATTTTGTGTTGTAGTTTAAGGTAGAAATACATTTTGCTGAAAGAAGAATCTCATAAGAAATGCTATTCCAAAGTGGTGTGGACATGAAATGCTTCTTTTTTTTTTTTTTTTTTTTTTTCAGTATCACTAGAATTTTGGAAAATAGAAATGATTTTCTGTCCTAAACCTGCAAAATATATTAAAATCTTGAAAGTGTTCATGATAGGTAAGTTTAGAAAGAAAGCTGAAATGTTCATAGAAAAATATAAAAACAAAACAAACAAACCTGAATCTAAATAACTTTAATCTTGATGCTTGGTTTGAATTTTTTTTTAATTTTAGAACTAGACAGTTTTGCATTTTGAAATCAAGCTAATATTTTGAGATTTTTTAAATATTTTTTCCCGGTGTATTAGAAGTGGCATTTGAAGGAAAATATGACATGCCACTTTATAATAACAATAAAGTTCTTCTGAGCATTTTTTTTTTTTCCAAGATAACTTTGACAAAAGGGACGTGTGCTGGTAGCAGTGGCACTACAAGCACACAAGCCAAATCAAATACCCTTAGATCTTACAGAAAATGTAATGTGGCTGGGATTTGAAATTGCTGTTTAAAGTCTACGTGTCAGAGAAATAGCCTTCCAGCCTGTGTCTGTGCTGCTTCAGATACTCTGATGTCTCTGCAGCAAAACTCTGGAAACAAAAATGTCAAAATGAAAACTTACTGTACTGATGTATTGCAGGAAAAAAAGAAAAAAAAAAAAAAAAAAGCATTTGTAGCCTATTTAAGAGCAGTTACAGTCCTCCACCACACGTTTATGCAAGTTCGGTTCAAATTGCAGGGTGAGCCATATGTCACATCTCCATTGCTTTACAAATAGGTATCCGTATGTAGGTAGCATTCAACTGTACTTCCAATTCTCAAACTGAAACTCCATCCAAGGAGGAAGTTTTTCACACAGAGGATGGTGATGCACTGGAACAGGTTGCCCAAGGAGGTTGTGGATGCCCCATCCCTGGAGGCATTCAAGGCCAGGCTGGATGTGGCTCTGGGCAGCGCGGTCTGGCGGTTGGTGACCCTGCACATAGCAGGGGGGTTGAAACTCGATGATCTTTGAGGTCCTTTTCAACCCAGGCCATTCTATGATCCTGTGATCCAAGAGGTTGCTTTTAAAAGCAAACGCTGACCCAGCTTTTGCTGTCGTGAAGCACCTTGTCTCATCCCAGTCATGGATATAGAGATTCTTGGAGCGCCTTTTAGCATTCAGAGAACCACTAGGAGTCCCCTGGTCCATGCTGAAGAGACAGTCCTTTGACCCCTTGTCATTCAGTTGCATGATGCTAGTGCAGCTTCCTGAAAATAAAGTTTTCACTGCAATTCACTGAAGTATTAAATGTTATCAAACTGCTTTGTGAATATATTTATGTCAGAATCGATAAGTTGCAACTATGTAAATAAATTTTATTTGCATTCTGGCAATTCTTTTTTTTTTTACAGGTATCTTGTTCAGCATATTAAAAAAAAAAGCAACTTTTTCCCTTAAAATACTATGTTTTACTGCATCTCGTTCTATATTACTAATTTAACTTAAAATTCTCAAACCGTTGCCTGTTGTATTCCTTAGTTTCTGTTAAAGATATTTTCAAATTTTAGTAACTGATCTTGTTGTAAATGTTACTTCCTGAACAATTCTCTTCATTTTGAGATGAAGTAGTGATACTCAATACACAGGAATAATGAAAATTTGAAAAAGATATGGATATATTTGAACAGTCAAAAAATTCATCAAACTCTTCCATTAAGCATCTTTTATACTTTTACTCAGACTGTCTCATCTGTAGGGACTGGTTTGTAGTGGAGCCTCTAAGGGTAGTAGAGAATACTGCGTTGAAGCACTTAAAATAGTGATGGGGAACACTTCTCATCTAGAAGACAAGAAATCTGGATTTAATTCCCAACTCAGCCCCTAATTCTCTCTGATTTTGTGTCACTTGACCTAAAGAAGAACGATAGGTGTAGCAAATTCTGTCTTTTAACATCCCTGGGAGTATGTGTGAACACTCACAAAGATTACTTTTAGTTGAAGGGTAGGCTGTGTTCTTGCCATAGTGGAGATCCTCAACGCTTTTTATTTTTTAAGTCTTTAGGATTTTCCCAGTACAGATGCAGACTCTTTCTTTCTCTGGTGGAGAAAGGTTTCCCCTGCTATTATAAGCAACATCTTGCAAATTCTTTGGAAGCAGGTTGTTTGACCTCATGGATGCTGTAAGTAAAAACCTTCTAGATTAAATTCCTGCTCTGAATCCATTGATTATGGAGACAGCCTGAGAAAGCTAGTATAATCAAGACCCGTAAAGAGAAGTCCATACTCTTCTGGGCTTCAAGTTTGTTGGCAAAGAACATGTAGCACCTCATACCATGAGCGAGAAACTCCAGTCTGCAGTAAAGGAGCTATATAAAGACAGTAACATTTTAAATTTGATCTCAACTTACATTAAGCATTTTAATTACACTGTAGCTTTTTATCTTATTCAGCATCCTGTCCTAATCTGTGGAATCCATTTCATTTCTATAAAAATAGAGAAAAGTGAGCTGCTTCTTATTTATGAAAGTTAGGAAGGGATATCTCATTCTTGAATCCAACAATTGGAACACAAGATGTGTAGCTTCTGTTGCCCCTCATGTAAAGAAGATTGAAATATGTATTTCTTATGCTCCTGAAAGAACATCACATGTGCAAAACCACTCTCCTAATAGGAGCTTGTCTTCATCTTTTCTTACTACGTCTGACAGTGAGATGTAGTTCTCTGATGTGGGGAGGGATTGGAACAGTGACTGGCTCTCATATGCTCCCTACCATTTAATTTAGATACATGCTTTCCTACATTTACAGACAGAAGTGTGATTGCTGCTTTTTTTTTCAATGGGCCTTGTCTATTAAGGCAGGTTTGCAAAACACTTCACAGATGGAACTCTGCAGGCAACCCAAGTGGAGGAATAACTACTTTATGGATATCAATCATACAGGATGTGAGCAGGAAGCCAAAATGCTTATTCCTGTAGAGAGAAGCTCCTCTACATGCCCAGCAGCAGAGCTTTAAGTGGCTTGGGGACCTTAAAACCTAAGTTCACAGAGAAAGTAAGGCAGCTCCCCTGGGCCTGTAGGCTGATAAGCAGAGGTTTTCAGAATCACAGTTCTGTTGCCTGATTTAAAATAAAAAAAAAAAAAAAAGGGCATTTATAAACAAGTTACCAACAAGCAGTATTCAGCATCAGTTCATTAGTCTCAGGTGTCTTGCACTATGCCATGGATCTGTCTCAAGGGAGCCCTGCAGTGGTCAAACTGTTATTGAATGCTGGTTTTGTTGTGTTCAGAGATTAGCCTGCTGAGCCTCATGCAGCTGTTACTTCTCTGACACTCTGTCAAGCAAGGTAACTGGTTCAGTGCACTCAGAAGGGCCAGCGACCATGTGGTTGTCTGTACTATGGGCAAGTAGCTACGCTTTAATGCCATTTTCCTTATGGCATGTTGGCTTATAAAATGTAGGTCTTCCAGTTCCTTGTGGCTCCAGCTTCTAGCAGCAGAGGAATATCTTTTCAGCTGAGCTATATTATTCTCATTTGCCATTCTGTTATTTTAGAGGGCCGAATATGGATCAGGAACTATAACTTCAGTCTTTTGTATATGTTTTCAATTATTCTGTTAGTCTTTAGCTCTGTGAAATCAAGAATAATGGCAGCTTGTGGAGATATGTCAAAGCACATGCATCTTTGCGAACTGTGAGCTTCTCTGCTGTCCCTTGTTGGCCATTGTCAAGACACTTCACTTTGTCAGGTGCACCAAGATGAATTCAACAGATAATCAGCTAGTTAGTGGGACTGCCAGATAAGAAAGCTGCCTTAGAAAAGCATGTATTAGACTGCTGAACATGTACAGACTTACTATAGCTCGAGATAAAAGACATCTATGCCCATTCCCCTCTTGGAAGCATCTCAAGCTACCACGGTATGCATGCAATTATTTTAACTGTACAGAACGTGCCATGTGCTATATGCTAGCCCTGTGCCCTAGGTACTGTGTAAAAAGCCAACTGCACAAAGGTCCCTAAAATGGGATTCAATCCCTGCACCTCGGCAACCCTAGCCTCCCATCAGTATTAATGCTCTCATTGCAGTCCATGGGGATCTAGGGTTCAGTCCAAAAGTGTCTGGGTTGTCAGCTGTGTCACAGGATTTACAGGAGATATAGATCCCTTTGGATTATCAACTGGAGAATAGAGTATGTTGCAGTTCTTGGAATGATTTAGTCACCTGGGTTTAACAAAAGCTTTTGGTATATGAACATACTGTTTTGACATGCTAGCTATCCTGCAATAACAAGGTAAGCATATCCTTCACCTAGCGCATCTACAGTAGGTTACTGATGAATCATGCTATAATCTCCACTTACTTTTCTGATTAGGACTCCACTGAGTGTATGGATCCCTGGCTTACACTTATGGATGTGTCTAAATTCAAGCTAAATCCCACGCTTAGGATCCTGTTTCAGTGTAACAGTGTTGTTAGCATCACAGGGCTTGTACATCTGTACTGAACCTAGAAGTGTTCCACGTGCTTACAGATTGTTAGTCATTTAGACAGCTCCTGAAGTGTCATCCTTTGGGGAAAAAAAAAAAAGACTTCAAAATCTTTCTTGCTTTGAAAAAAAATTCTGGGATAGTGCTGTTATTTCTCTCTTTGTTCTCTGCCTATTCTAGTGCCGACTCCAAAAAAGTGATCAAATACATTGTGCTCGTACATCTTCTTTCTGATTGCCTGTTATTAATTTACCCTTTGGATGCACCTGATGATGATGGATTTTGGGCTCTTTCTGCCTCAGAATTTCTCTTTTTGTCTCTGGTTTGTTATTGTGTGAAAACTGTGGTCTACCTGCTGTAGGCTTTGGCCTGGAAAGAGCATTTTGAGCATTTTCCCTTGCTTAGCTGCTTCCATTTTTACTATCAGTAATTAGTAGTAGGTTTGTTCCAAGTACCAGTTGAAAAATTGTCCTTCATATACAGTATTCTCAAATATGGACCTCTCAACATTTAATTATTTACAGATATCCTCTCTGTTTCTGAGGAGCTTTTTACTTTGTTATAACTTTAACCACAGTGTTTTTTCCTGTTAGTGTTTTCTTAGGTTGTGCTGCTCATGCAATATGAATGTGACTTGCTACAGAATTTAAGTATGGCAAATCAAACAGAAGCTTTTTGACAAACTACATAAAACTCAGGCTGACCATGGAAAGCTAGCTGAAACCCAACGACCATTAACCATCCTACAAGGTGCAGACAAGGGTCTTAGCTGTGAAATGACAGTAACCAGCTATAGAAAACTGCTTTGACTACAAGCTAAAGCTAGAAAACTGTGGAGATTTTTCCACAATAAATATAATATTACTTCTGGTGCAGGTAAAAATACGTAACCTGGTGACATCATCAGGCACGCATGACTTTTTTAAAATAGCTATTCTCATTTGTATTTAAATTAAAACTAGATGCTTTTTTCATTTTTATCCACCAAAAAAAAAACATTTATTTTTTTTTTTTTTTGAAAAGTGAACTTTGTATTTTGAGGCTAAAATAATACTGCAGAGAGTGGGATGTAATAATAGTTATAACTATTAGTTATAACTAATAGTTAATAAAATAGAAGTGTGTTTTGTTACTATTTCTAACAAGCAAATGACGGTCCTAAAAATATTTGCCGTATTCCATTAAAGGTTGTAATTTTATTTTAATCAGTAAATGCACTTGAATTATGCGCAGATTATGTTATTATGAGTTTCTTTAAAACAATGTTATTTTGCTCTAATTGAAGCTCGCTCAATTTGCAGACTTAGCATAGGCATTGATTAGTTATAGAATATGGTGCACAACTTATACTAAGCATTTTGGATGCTTCCATGTTTCAAATGTTCATGTTTCAAATTTCAGAAATGACTGTGAGGATGATCTGATGCTTTCAAGGCCTTTCTATGCATTTGATTATTGTCTACCACTTACCTGATGTTATTCTAAGGCTTGAGATACAACATTTTTAAAAACAAGTGACTATATGGAAAATTTTCATTTTCATTAAAAAATAAAATTGTTTATGTCCAGTGTGGTATTTCTTCCACTTGTTAATACCTATACACAGTGATTATTTGCCTCTCAGCCTTTTTAGATAACCAGTCGTGTGTACATCAGCCTGCTACTGCTCCTCACAATGAGCAGTGGGGCTGTAGGAGTTAGCTAGGTGGCTGTTTTTCAGGAGTGCTGTGTAAATGTTCAGCTGGTTTCTGTACACCTGTAGTCATGTATAATGCATATTTCAATGTTTTATGCATATGAGTAATGGGAATTAAAAAAAGGTGAGAACCATGGGTTTTTTTGCATGTGTTTTACACAAAAAGGTTGCTTTGGGGGGCCAGTCCTTACAACTGATGTTCATACTCTATCTTTTTTGTTAATGAGACACCTCAATAAGCAATGCAGACTTAATTATTGTTCACCTTTACAAAATATTACAAAACTGTCATACTGAAAATGCAGGGAAAAAGGGAATTTTAAATGTTTTACAGTTACACTCTCCCCATCTCTCTGCAACTGGGAGATGTATTCTGTGATTCTGTATTCTTGTGTGTTCTTACGGTCTTCTCTAGGAATTTGTTATTTTCCTCTCTTGGAGAAAGGATGTTGGAACAGAGAGACTTTAGACTGACCCAGTATAGCTGATCTTGTGTTCCTGAATCCTTATTTGCAATGCAGCACATTTACAGCCTGAATAATCCTATTAACTATATGAAAAATAATTAAAAATAGCTTAGAAAAACTGCCTTTTTTTTCCCCCACTCCAGCAGAAAATGTAAGCCAGCATTTATATGCTGTTCATCTCATTAAAAAATTGAGATTTTTTTTTTAGTAACGTTATCTAAATGGTCACCAAGTGTATATAATCAAAAGAGCCATTAGAGTATGCCATTTTATATGAAACCATTCCTTGACATCAGTATTTTTACTCTGCAACTTAACAACTCATATCTAAGTAGCAGTACTGTGCTGTGCATTGATTTGTGTGATCAAGACCCAGTATCTCAATCAAAAATCTAGATTTTAATATGACTGCCCCAACAAGTGGGATCAAGCTTGCATTGGTCCAGTTGCTCAGATATTGTCCACTAAACCCTATAAATTACGTTCTTGGGTACATAGTAACGATAAGATTTGAAAAATACAATAAAGCTGCTACGTACAACTGGGCTGGTTGTGCACAACCTTACGTAGGCACAGCATTGTATAAGCAATGTTTCCAGGCATCTTGAAAACAGTTTCATTATTCAGTATTTTAGTTCCTGAGGGCAGTCATGTCTTCCTAAACACTATAAAAGCATTTGAGCAAAGAATATGACTATATTCAAAGCTGTGTGTGCTCCCAAAGAGCTTTTACTCCAGCAGGTAACTTTACCTTCTTGCCATAATGAACTTGGGTGTTCAGATCAAATTACTGTGTAAGGTTTTTATTTAAACAGAATAGAAATACTTCTTTTGGATTTAAATAAAATATATCTATGGAAATACAGTGTATATGTCACTGCTTTTCATTGAAATTCTCTAACGCTTACTTGCACTACTGTGTTAAAAAAAAAAAAAAAACATGGTTGTATAGCTGGTGGAATTGAAAGTCAGGTGACTCAATTATCTCTTTAAAGAGACATTAAAGATTTTCATTTTTCTTCAACAAGATTTGGAAAGTTATCAATACTGAGAATGTAGCAATTGCATTTGTACAGGGGAAGAGGTAAAAAGTGTAAAATTGTTTTTATTTCCAGAAGCCTTACATAATCCTAAAGCCTTTACCTGTCACTATTTTAGCACCTTCAGAAGAGATGTGGGCTGTAAAATCACATTTCCATTTCTAATTGGAATTGACCCACCCTAGTTCAGTACTGTGTCAAGGTTCAGATCTAGCAGAAAAAGTGATTATGCAGGAAATGGGAAATCTTTCACAGTAATCATAAATTTTGTTGCTAAAGCAAATTCTTTATAACTACATTAAGCAAGCGTGTGTAGCTTACAATCTGTGCTCTTTTTTTCCACAGTGCATACATTATAACAGACTTCATGGGCATCAGGAATGAAAATTTTATGAAGGTAGCTGCAGTTGGGACTTGGATGGGAGATTTTGTCACAGCATGGATGGTAAGGAATACAATATTACATTTTAAAAAAGAAAAGAAGTGAAGTAAATTTCTTAGTTTTGGGGAAGAGAGGAAAGGGTAAGGACTAAAACTCAGCTTCTTGGAGTATTCAAATGTTTCAACTCAAGAAAATAGGAAATGAAGGCAAGCATAGGTAAAGAGGCCTAATGGCAGGATATTTAAGTAGCTGGAAGTCAGAAAGTGTTTCAGGAGCTACGGCACCAATTTGTTCCTTCTGTTGTGAGTGGGAATTTTTCTAAGGACAGCAAGGGCTTAAGTAAAAACATCCTGGTGGCCCTGTTTTGCTGTGAAATAACATAACGACTTGCTACCTGGTAAAACATAGAGTAATAGCTCAAGATAAACAAGTCTAATTAAAAGGATTAAAAAGTAGAAAAAATGACTGAATGATGTGATAAAGAGTGATGGAGGTGAGAGAAAGCAAGCAAGCCATTTACATCCCAGAATTTGAAAGTAGCCTGTTTGATGTGAATTTATCAGATTAAATTTGTCTCTAGTTTAAAGGTTAGAAGAATATGTTTTTGCAAAAAATTAGATGTGTTTATGAGTCTGCTTTTCTCTTGAATTATAATTGTTAAAAAAGTTATCTCCTGAAATGGGGGTTACCCACGTAGCTCCTTAGTGAAAGAGAACTAGAAAATATCAACTGGAAACTAAAATGAAGCACATCCAAATGTGTTTTTGTTATTCAGGAAAAGCATTTCTTAAACACAAAGTGATAAAAAGTGAATTCTTGTTACATTTGCTTTTTTTCTTTTTTCTTTTTACTAAGATTATATTTTTCCAATAAATGTAGGTAAGAATTTTAACAATTGTTGATTGCTACATTTGTCACTAAAGTCACTACATTTGTTTATACTGAAGTAAGAAGACCATGATTTTTTAAGCTTGCATAATTTGTTTTATTAATTAAATTAATAACTTCTCCCTAATGATTCACTGCTACCTCAGTTTTTCTACTCAAAATGATCAACATAATTCTAGGGAGATTCATTAAAACAGGCAACATTACCCAATTGTGAATGTTTATCACATGTCAAATAAGCGTGGTAGGAAAATATCTTAGCACAGCATGTAGAAAGTGTTATTTTAGGCTGTGGTATGTGTTAGGAAGAATCACTATAGAAATAGTTTCAAATAAGAATCACTGTAAGACTCTTAAGAGTATGTTCTACAAAACTGTGGGAATAGTCTGAGAAGGCAATCTGAGTTTATGTCAGTTTATCATGTATCCTCCACATATTTTGAACATACTGTATAACAGACAGGGGAAAAAAAAGAGCATGAATGATTTCTTCAGCATATTGTTTAGATGTGTCAGTAGTTTGCCTGAGACAAATTATGCTTTGTGAAATAGAAGCCACGAAAATCAAGTACAGAACAAATCATCTGTACATACAAGCTTACAAAAAGGAGTCAACATATGCTGACTGATATTGACCATTAATGTGGATTTCTGCAGAATCAGTAATAAAATTCATGGCTATTTCTGAAAACTTTTAGCTTGAACCCTGATGATGCATAAGCTAAGCTGAATTGAGAGGGACATATGTGTATTAGAGTTCTGACAACGTTACATACAATTAATTCACACTGCATTCCAGTTTTTCAGTCCCTCTTTTCTCACTTGTCCCCCTCCACCTCCTCCCCCAAAGAAAGTATTATGTGCAGCAGTGATCCCTTCCTGTGTACTCAAAGCTCTCCCAGGTCTTTTCAGCAATAGAGATAAAATTGGATTGTACCAGATGAGATTCTATTGGAGTGGACCAGGAGAGATTGCTGAGGCAGTTTGGGGAGATTGGTTGTAGCCACTGCTCAGGAACTGGCTGGGCATCTGTTGGTGGGTGGTGAGCAGTTGAGCTATGCATCACTTGTTTTGTATGTTCCTTTATTATCATTATTATCTTCCTTATCTACAAAGCAGCAACAGAATGCAGTATAAATGAGGATGAATTTTCAAAAAAGTCACAATTCCTGGCACTGCAAATTCACGTTTTCTCAACGACGTGATATAGACTGTCCATCACTCCTGACATTACCGCCTTACTTTGCTGACATTTAGTCTTTGCTTCCCTTTCCCTCCGTCATTCTCCCAAGTTCCCCATTGCCAAAGAAATTTTTTAAGTATTTGTAGACTTTATTCCCTGTCTTTTATTAGAATTGTCTGAATGTAAATTAAAATCAAAATTGGATTTGGAGGGAAGGCGTATTCTAACAGCCTTTGAAAAGTGACATTCAGTTTAAGTCATTTTAATTTTGAGAGAAATGCCATGTTACATGGTGCTAATGTGAATGCTTCTATATAGAGCTGCAATCCACGTTTCCATCAGAACAATGCTTTTGGCTGGTGTAAGTGTCAAACTCCTCATGCTTTTCATATGCAAAGATTGTATGAAATCTCTTCAAATTTTTAATCTCAGATGTTTATATCTTCAGAGAAAAAGAGAACAATGAGATTGTTTCTGCAGTGCAAAGTGTATGAATCAGTCTGTGGAACTGAACTGAACTGGAACTTTAGGGCAGCTAAATCTCGGAGTATCAGAAGAATGTTCATTGGCAAGTGTAGAGGTATTAGTAGCACTGGAGAGTGGGCAGCATGCACACTGATGAAGACCTCCATTGGTAAAGTGTGCTCAAAATTTACAGAGTAAAAAAGTTTGGAGAGTATACCCAGAGCATACTGGCAATATGTAGCGCTAAGGCAATATTTCTATCTTAGTGCTGGTGGTGATGATTTGCTCTCTGTAGATAAACTATCTGTCATAACCTCAAAATCTTGCTCCCGGGCTACGATGGTTAAAGGAGGCCCATGGTATCTTAATGTAAAGCTAGAATTCTTTTGCCCCCTGTGAATTACTTTACGTTTATCTACAAAATATTTCATCAGCCATTTTATTTGCTAGTGACTTCCTTCCGTAAGGACTTTCCTCAGTTCTTCATGGTCAGCACAGTCATCATCCTTATTACTTGAATAACTTAATATCATTATAAAGCTTTCTCATCTCACAGCTCACTCGTTTCACAAGGATACTTAAGAATATGATGAAGAACTGCATTCTCTGCACCAATCCCTGTGGAACTCCACTAATGTCCTCTGTCCATTGCAAGAGTTGTCTGGCTAACCTGCTTACCTTCTCTTTCCTGTCTTTTAACCAGTTATTTATCAACATAAGGACCTTCCCTAAAGCTCTGACTGTTGGATTTCTATAGAAGCCTTTGATATGGGATTTTAAAAGCCTTTAAAATATCAGGTTAGGCTGTTTCAGCCACATCTCCTTTATAAATGTGCTTTGTTGACCTCATTCAGTAATTGCATTCTGAAATATCCCCATTCCTGATAGTTACAGAGCCAGCCATTTCACTTAGCTCTCCTTTCACAGCCTCAGTGTTCCCTGCTGCCATTAAAGAAATATTCAGATGATGCTGAGTGGCCCTGAAATTGCTGTTTGTATGAAAAACAAAGTCCCAGCTCAGGAGCTGTGAATGTGCTAAACAGTTTGGGGATGCCTTCATGTGTATTTTCCCTTATTTTTATACGTTTTCTCTTAAAACTCTTTTGTATAATTGGCTGGGCATGGTTTTGCAATTGAACAAAAATTAATGTGGGAATACTTTGTTTTGTATATTCTTAAATATAGTGGAAGGGGCAAAGGCAGAGCCTGAAAATGGTAGTGTCACCCTGAAAACATAAACGTATGTTCTTGTGGTTAAAGACCTATATTGTGAATATGTGTATTTCAGACACACTCAACCATTGGACATATAACCTCTCTTCTATGTAGCACAGTCTTTTGGATCTCTTAGGGCTAGACAAGGAGGGTCTTACCAAGCTTTGGATATTTCCATAGTTCGGTGACTGTTTTTAGTCATAATTTTGAACCAGGAACCAAAATTGGTGGTTGTTTAATTTGAAGCTGGACCCCTCTTGGCCTTGTTGCCGTGATACCTTTTCTCTCCTTCTGTGCAGTACAGTTTCCTTAGTTTGGGATAGAAATGTTTAATAGCAGTAAATACATACTTGCTTAAAACTCTTGACCTTGTAAATGCTGGTGTGACCTTTCTCTATAAATCAACATAATGCTTTAATATACTATGCAGGGAAGGGTGAAGTAATGTAACACATACATTGTGCTCCAGTAACTTGATTTTATGTTCTAGTAGATATCCAGTACCTGTAGATTAAACTCTGTCTGCTTAATTCTTTACTTGTTTTTGTAAAAAGAGCATATGCTTACTTGTTGACATTGTGTTTTTTTGCAAAACTATTGGCAGAAAAATTTAACAGTATTTGGAGCTTTTACTTTTCATTGTTGCCACTGAAATCTTGAAAAATATGATATATTTGCAGAACCGGAGAACAAGCTATTGAATGATTTTGAAGTGCTCCCCTTGTGTTCTTTAAGACAAAAGATTATTGTTCTCACTTTTTTCTGAGACATGGGTACCTATTCTGACATTCTAGTGCAATGAAGGATTAGTTGCCACTCTGCAGAAATTAGGTTGATTTATCTCTGTTTTTATTTCATCTCATAGTGTGTTTGTGTTAATAGGGCATGTTCAAAGGAAGTGAGCAACCTTGATAGTGCAGATACTATCACGTTACAAAAAATAACAGATACACCAAACTACTGCAATGCCAATAGATAAAGAATAAAGTGCTAGTGTGATTAAAAAATGAAAACCTCCTTTAGTACTGGGCAGAACACCACTATAAAAGAACGATGAAAGGAAATGGTTGTTAAAAATAACTTTCTGAGATATTGTACATATTTTTCTTATAAAATGATAGCCACAAATGTTAACTCTTGATTGTATGAGTCATAAAGAGTGATCCTTCTTTCAAGAAAATACTGAATTTTTTTAATTTAGAAGCAGTGCAAACTCTGCCATCTTAATGCTTGTTCCATGATAGTTGGGAGAGTCAGGAGCCTTGAATGAATGACACCTTTTCTAACTCATTGCTCTGTCAAGGACTGAGCGTGACAATTCAGACTGTGGCCAGAGTCAGTCTTCTTGATTGTTTCTATTTCACTGACATATCAAATGACAAAATAAAACTCTAATTGAATTTGCAATGGTGTCTAAAGTACTGTATAGCTTACAACTTCACTGTGCTTCAGTAGTGGAAATGAAATTGAACAAAGAAGCGCCAAATGAAAGGAGCAAAGTGTATGACACATTACTAAAACCACTTGCCAGAGCTGCACAGGAATGTGAGTAACATCATTGGTGGCAACAAGCTTCTTTCCATTCAGAGGAGCAAGCACAATGCCAGTTGCTGTGTTTTCATTTTTACTTTTCTTCCTCTTCTTAAGGGTCAGTCCAGTTGCAGTCTTCTGTATCTAGTTGTTCTATCTCTAGAAAATAACGTACATAAAGACATTGACACAACTGGCATTTAAACGCTCAGTCATACAAAACCTGCTAATTCTGTGTTTTCAATTTTGTAGGGCACAAATGTGTACACATCCTGCTCTTCTTTGTGGCTGGTATGTAGTTATGTAAGGTGGAGTGTGCCTGGTGTCATCTGAGTTCGTCTGATCATCCCATCAAGTCAGACTGCACTATTATTTATTCATTGACTGATGGTGTAGCCATCTGTTCTTATGCTCTGGATTATAATTATCTGCTTTTTCAAACTCCATCTTTTTTTATATTCCCCTGTCATATGAGTTTTGACCAGGCATTGGCAGAGGTGTTGCTTCATCCCTATCTCTTTCCCAGCCAATGAGTTCTTTCAGCTCATCTTCACAGTGGGTGTCTTTGTTGAAGATAAGCATTTTCTGGACTTTAAAACATATCTTGGTATATCTACCAGTAAAAGCCTCAGTATTTTCTTCTAGAGAAGACTACATTCAGCTCTATCTCAGAATTAAAGAGTAAGAATTGGAAGGCCCAATGTTGTGCCCCAAAATTTGTCCTAGGATTTCAGTGAAGCAACCACACATACATCAGTAATGTATGAATGATTTGAATGATCAAATGATTATCTGACACCTTCCTGTGGCAAGCAAAAATAGTTCAAGAATTTATTTTAAATATGTGGGAAATTTCACCCAACAATTTTGTTTTTGAAGGAATGTAGGAATGTGAACTCTTATGCACATTTCTGTGACCACATACACACATTTATTGTACTGTCTGGATCGTTTTCTCTTCACTCCGTGTGTTCATGCATATTAATTCAGTAATCCTGAACCTGGTGAGCACTGTAGCAAAACTCAGCATGCATGCTGGGCCTAGTGAGGGGTGTGTGCGGGCTGTGCAGGAGATGTTGTCATTCATCTGACAACCTGTGTCTGGTGAGTGGCTTTAGATGAACTCAGGAAATTTTCTGTTGCTGGGGGTGGTAGATCATAAGCATGGGAGAATTAGCACACCTCCATCTTATGGACTGTATGACAACAACTGATAATTGAGAGGATTGTGACTGTGGATACAGTACTCAAAATTGCCTGAGAAGGTCCTTGTCTAGAACCTAATAACACTAAAGAAGAAAGCTGTCTGTTAGATTAAACAATAAAGAGGAAATTGCTGAGAGACTTATGAAAACTAGAAGGAATTATCTTGAAATGGAGTGTAGAAGAAGCATGAAAACTTGAGACTGAATAAAGGAAAGTAGCGGAACAGAAGTCAAAACTTAGAAGTCACCCCACTGCCATGGTGTGCTGTCTGGTTAAGCCAGGCAGAGCGTACTCCCTTCAGACTGTTGTGAGCAGCCCACTTCCAACTTTAGTTCTGACAGTGCACCAAGCAGGGGCCTGGACCTTGAGTGTGTGTATATTTGTGATGTGCTCTTTCTGGTATGTGAATTAGATTGTAGGGAGTGAATGACATGGACACACATAAAGCAGGAGCACTCATATCTGCAAAAGGAGATGTCTGCAACTGGGGGAACCCATGCTACTGGAAGGGGTGTATATTCTTGTAACGTCTATGTCTGTGATCCCTTAACTATGTGTGTGTTATGTGTGTTGTTTTGAGCTTTTGGGAATTAGGCAAAGAAGGGTCTCAAAGAATGTTAACATTTGCTAGATGCCAAGCATTGTGATTTATCTATCATAGTGCTGGCTGGTTGCTGATTAATGATGTATTGTTAATAAATCAATAAAATACTTTGATTTTGATTTGATTTAAACCTTGTGAGTTAAGAAGTTTTTCCCTGCAGCACTTGAGTTTTTTCAGTAATCTGAAGAACTATCTCTTCTTTGTCAATAAATGAACACAAAATAAAGATCTGTGAGAATGCTGTGATTGATGTTTCAGGCACTCTGATGTTATTTACATTTGATCCAGAACTGGAAAACATAGAGGAGTGGCCTGAGAGCCTTTTTTGAAAAATTAGGCTTACTCCATGGTACTTCTTTTTACCTTAGATATAAAGAAGTAATGTCAGATCTTCTGTTCCCAGACCAAGCAATGCAGTGGATGAATGGTCTTACCACAACAGTTACAAGCTTGCTAAAGAGATTCTGTTAATTATCGGTAAAGAAGTTCAGAATCTCAGCTCGCTCTTTAGTCAAGCTCTTCACTCCCTTTTCAGATCTGAATCATGATGATAATATGGGGTTTTCTACTGGAGCCAAAAGTCTGCTGATGGTCAGTCAGGGTTCACCCAGTAGAAATCCCAACCCAGTAATCCCAACACAGAGTTTCTGGTATCCTACAGTGTTTAGTGCTCTCGTGGAACATATCTTGGTGTTCTTCCTGAACATAACACATTTTACAACACAACCTTAAATTCTTTGTACTTTCAATTTCCAATTTTTACAGAGTAAGAAAAATTAACACGTTTTTCCCTCCTTCACTTTGTATCTGTGGGCTGAGGTGTCAAGATGGATGTTTCTTTTTTAAACTGACAACAGAAATTCCCACAGTGTTTGTGAAGAGATGAGAAATGAAAAAGTTAGACCTTGCTTGCTGAGACTGACCACGTTGACAGCAAGCTGCCTTTTACAAGATTGCTGTGGGGCTTCTTGCCATCGCTGGAGCACTTGCCAACTGTGGTTCAAGCTACTTTCCTTCTGGAAAGTGTCTCTGCTTTGAGTATTGCCAAAAACCACAAAGACCTCTCTCAATTCTTTCGTAAAGCTGTACACTATGCACAGGTGCCCTGATTGGTGTGGTAGCTAGTTGATGTGCAGTCTTGCTGTTTCTGCAAGAACTGATTTATCACCCAACTTCAGTCATAGACCAAGCATATACCTGAAGGCAAAAAAGGATTTTCTGATAACTGGAGCTCTCTGAGATGTGTGGGTCTTGTGTGCATTTATTTTCTACCCTGATTCTCCCTAGAACTGTTCCATCTACTGCTTGCAGATTGTGTTGGTGTTAAACAATACGTGTTTTGATATCTTGAGTGATAAGAATAAATGGATAGATGCTTAACAGCAGCATGTCCTTTCAGAAGTGTCTGCTCTGTCATTCTTTCATGATTACATATCAGTAATGTGTTTTCACATATGAACTGTATGTTTTGAGTAGCCCTGTTTTCAGTTAATAATGTTTTTTTACTTTTTTGAAGCTGCAGTTGTTTATGTGGAAATACGACTTAATCCACTATTCTAAAAAGGACTTAATACGAGGCCAGAAATGACAGTAGACATTGAAGGCTGGAGTTATCCAACCACATGGATATGGAAGTAATTTTTGTGGGTTTTGGTTCAGAGGACAAGGTACATTTTTAGCATTAATTTTTTAATTACTCCAAATCAAAACCAATATATAACTATTATGTATATGGATGCTGTTCTGTAGTTTCATATGGAGATATTTCTTGAGTTAAAAACAAAATCAGGAATTCAGTACTGGAACATACCACTCATTCATCTTATCTACCATCCTGCATTCTGCACTGGTCAGTATGAAGTGCTCACAGTGAAAGTTAATGCTGTGCCATCATAAGGGTGGGCATCCTCTGGGAGGGTCTAGAAGACAAAAAGTAATACTAGGAGGGTGGAAGTGTATTTTTTCCATGAAGCTTTCAACAAATACAACCCCAGCTACTGTCAGCAGGGAACACTGCAGAGCGTTGTACTTTCAGCTGCCTAGGTGAGCTTTTTACCATCAAAGCAAGGAAACAGTTTCCTCGTGGGAAGAGAAAAGATAGTAATAAACAAACAAACAAGCAAGCAGGTTGGAACAAGATGCATCTGTTCTTCACTGGGCAGAAGTGGAGCAGAAGAGGAGACTCAGGAGGTGCAGGAAAGTGAAAAAGATTTAGAACTATTTAGAAGCTACTGGGTTTTTTTGTTGTTGTTTGCTTTTGTTTTTTATTTATTCTTTTATTGACTGCTCTGGCACACACCACATTCCTCTGAAAATTTGTAACTTCATCTGATTTGAAAAGTGAAGTCAAATGTCTTCATGTGACATTTACTGTGTGATTTTCTGGTATTATAATATTGAAACCAGTGCTATTTCTTGCAAGGACTTCTAGGATAATGCTTAGAGTGAGATAAGACTTTGTATTTGTTAGTGCTTCCTAACTGATTTCACTATTAAGACACAGAAACCTATTTCTGACTTCACTGTGCTCCCTTAAGAACTGAAAGATGCAACAAGTAGAACCAACAGGCAGATTAGAATTCTACAAAGATAGTAAAAAGTCCATGACGACTTGCCCTGAGCTGCATGAGCACAGTGTGCATCACTGATTTCAGTGCTCAGTGGAAGTTCTGTGATTGCTTTTTCTGCGTTACATAGACACCTTCTGCATGTAGGGGGTGAGGAACTCAGCAATTTGAAACAGAAGGGGAGAGTGCAGTAGCAAGCCAAGACCTGACAACCTAGACAGTGATGTAGTGGTGTACTTAGAAGTGAAGGTGACTGTTTTCTGGCTGTGATGAGTGTGGAACTGGCACTTGATTCCTTTTAACCTCAGACATATTTGTGCATTTTTTTCTGGGCATAGTCTTTCTTTTAATTTAAGAACAGTGAATATCTGTGTTTTAGAATCTCCAGTGTTCTGAGATGCTTTAAAAATGAATGAAGGATCATGTCAAATATTGATGGGAGCTATTCTGCTCTTCAGATGTGATAGGTGAAAGATAGTTCTGTCTTTTTCAAAAGAGAAGGTGTAAGGGAGAAGATAGGTTTTCCCGCAAATCAAATCTTGTTCAACTGATTTGTTTTGTAGCTTCAGTTAGCCCTCTCACTTACAGTGAGACTTGGAGTTTTACATTAATGTTTCCTCTTTATCGTATTCTGTTTTGTTCTTTTTCATGTAAAGCTGTACTTGCTTCTTGATGGTATTTATACAGCAGATCTTGACATGTCTTGGTTATGTGTATTTAGGAGCTGAAGTCAGCATGCTATAGAAATTTAAAGAAACTTACGCAGCAGTTCTGCGTTAATATGATGTACTCCTTAAAGAAGGTGTGAAAGTGTGGGTGTCAGAGGTGCTGCAGCACTGGGGCTCTAGAAATAACGTGTTCTTATTGAAGATCTTTCAGTACAGATGGCAAGGGTGTAAATTGTTGGAGTCCCAAAGATGGACACTTCCTTTCTGGAACAGTTGTCTGGCTGTGCTTGAGCTTGCAAGCACAAACCTTTTTCACAGACTGGCAAAATAAATAAATAAATAAATGAAATAAAAAATCTTGCTAGAAGCAAAACTGAAGCATTACTTCAATAAATCTGAGATGTGTATTGAGAAACTCGATAGTGGAATGGAAAGGGGATAAGTATTATTAAAAAAATATTGAATTAACTGTGTAAATTCAGCCGAAGTTCTTTAGTGTACTAAATATATGGTGAAATAAGGCCTTCTGAATCCGCAGGGAGAGATTAGCAGCAGATGGCAGTGGTACACAGCAAAGCATTTCTTTAATTCCGAATTCCTTTAGGGTATGTAGGACAAACTATTGGAAACTGTAAAGGGAAAAGAGGAAAAAAGGCCATTTTATTATGAAAAGACACAATACTCTTGTCTAACAAAATGATGCATAAAATCCCTGCTCCTTTACAAGGGACAGTTCACTTGAAAATGATACAGAAAGAAGAGGTTATTGCTAGTCTTAAACTAGATTATTAAGCTACTGTATTATGAAGTTGGAAGAAGCTGCAGTTGCCTCTGGTTCAATTTTTCTTCTGTATAGACTTGTCTCCCCTTTTTACGCTTCTCATTTGACATTCCCTATAGTGTAATCATCATAACTAAAATCAGTGATGAATTCTTCTTGTTTCCATTTCATCTCTGATGCTCTTTTATTGGGAAAATACATTTCAAGTGTGGTCAGAAAAAAAATAGCTTGAATGCCTAGGTTGCCAGAATACACTCCTTTTGTATTGAGGTACACCCGAAAAATCGAGAAGGTTATTCTAATAATAACTACAGTACCTTGAAAATGGTGTCCGGTGTTGCCATAAATCAATTCCATTCACACATTCTGAAGATCAATATATCAGAAGAGCAATTAAGCAAATGCCTGTGTAACTACAGCACAGAATTAATTTCCCTGTATGGTACTGCATAATACATGAACTTGTTTACAACCAATTGTGTGAGAAGTCTTCTCTTAATTTAACCAGCCAAGAAATAATAGAACCCTTCATCAAGTTGTAACTGCAGTCATGGACTCCACCTTGTACGTAAGGAAAATGGCAATAAAGCATGAGATGGAGAAATCTTAGGAAATGTCAAGTTGGGTTTATGTTCAGATTTTGAAATCTAAACTTGTGATTATGATCAAGAAACATGGAAAAAATTACCTATTCAAACGGTTTCTTAAAAAAAAAAAAATTGGGTTCCAAAAACTCTGTTTCTAAAACCCAAGTTTCCAATAACTACAGCAGAATTACCCTATTTCTTCTTAATATTAATTAAAATAAATATTAAAATACAAATTCAATGTATTTGAACTAAAAATTATTTAACAACTTCTTTTACCAAAGGGCTTTCAGTAAGTCGACTCTAATCTTTCCTTAGTTTCTTTTCATTGTTATTTCACATTACTTGAAATGGGATCTTTAAGTACTTTCTTAATGGGTAGAAAAATTGTCAAGTTTCACTTAAACTTTTGTAAGTACCTTTAAAGTCTCCATTAAACAGCTATTTTTGTAATTTCTTGCAGTGCTATGCTTTTCTAAATCACAAAAGAAATCACTGCCTCCTACACTGGCAGTAATAAAAAAAATTTTGCATTTTGCAGACATTAGGGATTGATCTCAATAGCAATTTGTGGAGATAGGTATGCAAATATCCCTGTTTTACAGGAAAGAACTGAAGCAAAGAAAACGCTTACAGATTAAGCTTTTTCAGACCAAATTAATCAGTTGTTACCCACAGCTGCCAATAAAGTTACACTGACCTGCCAATAAAGCTACACTGACCTTTTATTAGTGTAATTGATGACAAAAAGATTTATTTTATACAGCACATTGTCAATCCTTATATCTTGCAGTCAGCAATGCTTTGGTGTTTGTCTGGGTCATGTATAGAATTGGTGGTGGAGGTAAAAAGCTGCTCCATCTTTATCCCATCACTGTTTTCCTCAAGTCTTTAAGTAAAATTATTTTCTCTATCTCCAGTGATGACAGTGTTCTGGTATATCTATATGGTGTCTCTGCCAACAATAACTTCTATAGAATACTGAAATGGCACTTAAATGCATGAGAGAATCACAAACAGGGGCTGCTCTAGGTTTTTATCCTAGCCAGTGATGAAAACATACCTTAAGGTTTCTCCTCGCCTGTAATCAGATGAAGGGATGTTTCCAAGTGGTGGATGCATTTGGCTGTACTTGCCCTTTTCTAGGCTTAATCTGTGTATAAATCACAGAACATAGAGCTGATTGTGTTGTTTTTGTTTCTGTTTTTTTTTTCCTGTGAAGAAAACCTTCTACCACCCTAAAGCCTAGTTTTATAGAAAAGAAACAACCTAAATAGAGTGCTTGACAATGGGATCAACTGCAAAATGGTCGGAGTGCTGTCAGAAGGGAAAACAAGTCTTGTAGGTGCTTGAATCCATCAGTGTATAATAGGCAAAAGTCCAGCACTAGGGCAGGTGCAGCTCAAGTTAGGATGTCCTACTGTTCTCATAGGCAGATTAATACTTTTCTCCCTGAAAACATGGTTTCTTGGCCTTCTTTTTATTTCTTATAGACCTTGCAAATATCCACAGCAAATAATGGAGGAAGCTTTATACCACCACTTTATGGCTTTTTATACCACTTGACATTACATCCCTAAGTTATCCGTTTGCTAAATTATCTTCACTACGGGAAAAGCTGGAAGTGGGAATATTTGCATTATATTTGAGTTAAGACCTGACCTGGAGAATGAGCACCAAGTGGTCGTTTGATCATAGAAAGAATGTGGTTTATCCTCCACTAGCTGCAGATTTTGACTTCTTCATTTGAATTGATTTTTCTGGACTACCATAATAATCATTGGAAAGAAAAAGATGTGTTAAGTGCATGGAGTATAGTGGGCATTTGAAATCATGCAAATAAATCATATTGTAAAAATGCTTATTTTTCTTAGCTAAACTGAGAAGAAGAAAGAACTGAAATAAAAAAAAAAAACTGTTGGGTGACTGATTTGCATTTATGGTACTAAAGTTACTATTTGAATGCTGGGGATACAGAAATGCCAGAAGTTGTCCCACCAACAAGGCAGAGTTAAAGCATAGCAATTTTTACTGTTGAACATCCCCTTGGAATTAAGGAACGTAAAAGAGTACTTCCAGAATGGCATGGTTTTCCTGGTAAAACGTTAAAAGAACTTCACATAAAATTTGAAGTCATGCAGCGGTGAATAAAATCAAACCGTAGTTAAAATAAAGCATAAAAAATTCATGTACTACAGCACTGTGAAATCAAGGTCTGTGTGAACAGCAATGGGAACAAGCAGGACTGTATATCCTCCAGAATCTGATGTTTTATCTTTAACTTAACAAATTTGTTAGGAAGAAATGTTGCTTAATTTATCTACATCTTGAGATTGATTTTGGATATCTGGGTGGACATTTGTAGCTAAAAACTTGCGTGTGTGCACACAGATTCAGTACTCGGAGGTACCTTGTTTGTGTTATCTTACTATCAATGGAAAACTGCCTTAATTTATATGAGACAACCAGATATTATTAGTTCCAGAGTACCCTAATCTGCATAAGACAAACAAATATGATTTATTTATTGCTAAGCTGGCCTGTGACCACAGAAAGCCTCAACTTGAATCTTTTCTCCTGCAGTGATTTTCTGGCATCTTATTTTTATTGGCATGGCCGAAGACAGACTGGGCACATATCATCCACATGCTTTGCTAACCTACAATTTATATTGCTTTAACCTATTTCCAAGCTTATTTATGCCACTTAGTTGACCGGCAGCTGTTAAATGAATTTGAGGTAGCTTGATAGCCCTGAATCAGCCACATGATGCTCCAAACCAGATATTTGAGAGTGACTTCAGAACAGATGCCAACACTGCCTGATTATTCCTCCATTAAGCAATACTTCTGCTGTCTTGTCAGGTCGGATTTGCATCTTGTTTTGCCTTTGGAAAGGCGTAGAGATTTGAGAGCTGATGATCTGATATAGTGAGAGCACTATGCCACTCTAAACATTGAAGGTTAAGTGCTGCTGCTCTGCTGGGTTATTGAAGGCTTGTTTGGTGCTTAGAATGGAGCTTTTATACTGCTGTAATGAAAATTACTAACAAATTACTCACAAATGTTATAAAATTCCAGTAATTTGACAGGAAGGGATAACCAGAAGGCTACTGAGAAGTTGGCTGTGATATGGGTTTTATATTAAAGTCTCCAAAATCTAGCTGTTGACTTATGATATCATAATCTTTTCCCTCAGAAATTAGCTTTTTTCCTCTTAGGTTTCTTTTCTAGCATCTCATCCTTTAACATTCATTTCAAACTGTCACTGTGAAAAAGATGGTCTGTAATGTATGTAATTCCCTACATTCCCTACTTCTGTCTGTTTGCCTATACTCTGCCTTTCTTCCTGCCATCCTCCTTTCTGTATACCACATGTTGATGCTTTAGACCCTTCAGATTTCTTTCTACTTTCATAATTTGTTCATTCCAAGTCTCCAAGCCCAGCTTTGTTAGACAGAACAGCCTCCCAGTACATGCTGAACTCCCTTCATTTGGAATTTAAAATCTGCTGATTTAGTTTATGATGCCTTCATCTTTCATACTTCTTGTTTGTGTTCTGTGACATCTCTGTGCTGTAAGACCTAAGGCACTGACTGTCTCTTACTGGTGCTTTTTTATTTTTATTTTTTGCAAGTTATACAGTGCTAAGGTATGCAGTAATAACAAATTATAAACATTAGTGCTGCCTGAATTTTTTAGCCTTCACTCAATTGCTTCACTCTTCTCTTGTGTCTTGAGTAAATCCTGTTCATACGTGTGTGGTGTGATTTCTGTTGCAGTGATGCTATTTGTTCTGATGCTCAGAGGCGACAGCATACAAGTGTACAGCTCTCACTGGCAATAAGGACCAGCCCTTCTGTGCAGTCTTCATACGTATTCTCTTTTATCTGTGTGTTCCTACTCAGACCAGGAGAGACCTCTCTGTCAAATACATCCATAACTTATATACAGTTGTATACCTTTTACTTGAGTTTTTAACCGAAGTAAACCACAAGACTGTTTCAGTGTCACAGAATTCTGGAGATAGGCAGGAGTGCAGGAGGGGCTTGACCACAGCAAGGCACTAATAGCTATAATTTCAAAACACAATTAGAGGAAATTAAAGAAGACACTGTGGATACGTTAACATAACAGCATAACTGTTCTCTTGAAAAGAGCTGCACAAGGTAGAAATTCCTGAATGTTGTTCTTTCTCCGCAATTAAACTACATCTTTATACCTGCTGTTCACAGTGATACACAGATGCTAGCTGAAATACACTGGCTGCATAGGATAGACTTGACAGAGAACACTCAGACTAACATTAGAATTTTGTTTTATGAAAAACAAAATAATTCTAAAAATATAATGCATTTCAGAGTGAAGTATAAATGAATACAGAAGATTAACCAATTTTTGAAAGGGAAGCAGATTAAATCAGTTTTATTCAAATAGAAACAAATTATAAAATGTAATGGTAACTTGGGTTTACTTGCTTCACTTCATTACCTTGTGTTCGAAATGACATTATCAGGCAGATAAACAACATGGCTCCCTTACAGAAGCACTCCATGTGCTCTCCATCTGACTGTAACTTATACAAATGTACTGAGTGTCTCAACTATCAGCACTTAGTACTTACAACGTTTTTAAAAAGTCCTTATATTGTCAACACAGATTAAACATGCTGATGAAGTTAGGAGCCAAGATATTTTTAAAACGGAACAGTAGAATACTGAATCAACATGTAGATGTAACTACACCCTTTCCAAAGTTTGACTGACCACACTAGAATGATCATCCCCTAACTGATGCTGTTACACTGGAATAAAAAGCAGTGTGTAGGTCAAGCGTACGCACCAGGGAATGAGGGACCCCTTAAAGGGCTATAGCACTAGTATATATAGCACTGGTGGATCCTCATTTAGTTTCAGTTCACTTATAAATACTGAATCCAGTCCTCAGCATAATTTCACTGAGGTCACTTGGAGGAAAATTTGAATTATTCATTATGTTCTTAAAAGTTTTTGAAGAGTTCACAGTCTATTCCATATAAAATACTGATTTACTTCAGAGAGCAATGTTGATTTTGCTCTTGGGTCTCTGCTGCTGCCCATAAAGCATTCAGGCAATGTTCTTGTAGTTTATGATGTCAAAAGTGTAATCCCTTGAGTGAATTATATATATTTGTATTCACACTAGGTCATCTTATTGCCCAAGGGCTTACGGACAGTCAGATTGCTTCCACCAACTGACAAGTTTTTAAAGTCTGGGCAGTAGTTTTCCTCAGAAACTCATATCTCAGGTATGGGTAAAGTGTGATGTCATGATGACATGGGAAGAGTGTTAAAAGTTCAGTTCTGTTCCATCTGATTTTGAGAAATGTTTATGGCAGTCTGTGTCCTTTTTCTTTCAACCCTTATTAAGGCAGGTATGATTTTTCTATGACAGAATCTCCTTATCCTTTTTAAAAAATACTCAAGGAAATATTTTAAGCTTAAAGCGATGCTTTAAGCAGTCTTCTTGGAATTTGATATTGCTGTTGAGCTGTTCCTCAATGTAACAGAAAAAGCACTTCATGGCAGAAGGGGATTGAAGCATCTTTGCTAGTGGTAAGGTATAAACAGTCTTCCAGACCTGTTTTCTAGTCTAGTAGTAGTACAGTAGGAAAAATTATGGAAGGGTATTACTCATCTGACCATATATGTCTATTTTGTATTTAAATCTGGCACTTATGATACACTGTAGTGGCTGGCACCCAATCCTTTCAAGGCTTGAAGGCACCCAACTCTTCAGGTTAAATATGCATTTATACTTTCTGGTAGACTAGAATCTCTTTCTCTTGTGTGTTTTTTCCTATGGCAATATGGAAAAAAAGCTTATTAAATACATAGTTTAGGGCCTTTTTTGTTGTTGTTGTTCTCATTTCTGTTGTTTTTTTTCCATGGTTTTGATTGAGTGGGGATGGGACAGTTACTGAGGAGATAAGCTAAAGGTCTGGGATTTGCAGCTCATCAGATGTAGTCATTTCCCTCTCTTCTGAGTGATATCACTCTCATGGAGATTTAACTTAAGTAAAGTTAGGACTTCCACCCTGCTGAGCCTATTCCCTCAGCTGACAGTTTCTTCATTCCAGGGGAGCATAACTGTCAGACGAGGTCACTGCTACAAAAGGGACGGCAGTCTCTCCAGTACCTTGGGCCAGTCCCACAGAGAGTTTTGAAGACCACAGTAATGACCTTCACCTGGACCCTGAAATACGGAGGAGTCTGCATAAAGAGCGAAGTGCCAGGAAGATGTATTCACAGTGGCTGTGTTGCTAAGCAAACTGGCAGCTGTTTTCAGTAGCAATGAGAGTTTTTTACTCTTGGATGTAATGAGATGCAGTAATCAAGCCTGGAGGTCATACATGTGTTGATCATCGCTGCCAAATCTGTGACTGTAGATGCCAAAGAGAAGTATGATTTTCATTACTTTATACATCAGAATGTTGATGTTTAGCAGGATGCAGATTTTCATCATTTCTGCATTGTCTTCAGTGAGAGTGAAGAGGAAGAAGTAGTGGCTTGACAGGATCTAGGAGTATTTTTTCCACACTCTTCATCCTGTACATCCCCAGGATACAGTCTTTATTGTGATCATGTGCTCTACAGTTTGCTCATAGGATCGCTGTTGTTGACCAGATAATTAAGAATGTTCTGTCATAGCTGGGTGAATAAGGAACAATTTTCCTTTTCTATTCTGATTGTTTTTCTCACTTTCTACAGTGTTTTCAGTGGCTTTTAATTTCCTTCAAAATAACAACAAAATTGTATTTCCATTGAAGTAGTTGGAGTTTTGAACAAAAATGTGCATATCTGTTGAGGATGGAATCAACTACACTACACTACACATGTAAGAGAGAAGCTAGAGCATATTTATTGATGTAATATGAATACAGTATAATGATTTGACAAGCCTAATTGTAAATAAGGCAGTGACTTAAAAAGATTTGCTATGTCCAGATACACTTGTTTATTTACTGCATAGGCAGTAGGATAAACACACTTATATAGGAGATCCTCCCATTGAGTCATGAGGTTCAGAGTGGACCCCTTTGCTTTCTAAACTGCTTGAACCATGGAGGTAAGGGATATAGGTGTGATTGAATCCACTCCTAGTCCCAGACTTGGTAAACAGTTTGCGTATAAAGGTTGAGGAGGCCCACCCTTTGAATCATGAGGTCCAGAGTGAACCCCCTTGTTTTCTGAACTTGAGCCATGAAGGTAAGTATCCTAGGTGCAACTGGATCTTCTCCTAGTCCCAAACTTGGTCAACAGTTTATTTCTAAGGGATGATTTGTGCACAGTCAGTCTAGAATATAGTCTTATCAAAGCTAACAATGCCTGAAACAAACTGTTATTCATTTACCAAGGATCTGTATTGGCAAAGTGTCTTGATGTCAAGGTATAAGAGATCTCTGGACAGAAACAGCCTCAAGAGGCATCCCTATTCAAGGAGAGATTCTGTTCTGCAGCCTACTGCTCTGAAGGAAAACTTAGGGGAGTTATTGGGCTGCTCATTATTTATGGGGTAAGATGACTACTAGTTATAGGTTGTTTTTTAGGCACATCCTCAATTGGCCTTCATGTATTGAACCAGATGTCTGCTATCAGTTCTTTTAGGCAAAAAGGAACAAAACCCAAAATCACCACCACTACTATTACTGTAGCATTTTGAGGATGTTGCTTATGTTAAGGACCATAAGCAATCAGTCATTATTTGTGCACCTTACTGACATAAACAGCCTAAAAACCCTTCACTCATCATGCGTGTTAAAAACCAGGAGAAATAAGATTTGGGAAAGAATGTTGGTCAAAAAAAGCTTGAAAATTGGAAACAAATTATCTGTTCCCCACTGCTGATTCAGCAAACCACCTTGCTGCCTTATACACTTAATTAAGAACGTGTGTGCAAAGTATTGTAACTGTTGAGTCCTTCTCTAAACAACAGAAAGTGAGAGCTGCTAGTTTCTGTTCAGCAGACACTGTATGCCTTTCCTTAGGAAAGACAAACCAGACATAGCAATTAAGCTTCTGAAGCTATGTGACAGAAATCCATTCTCCTGTGAGTGTTACTGATAAGTAGACAACATTCAAGACACACTGAAGTGTGTCATTTTCTTTTTTGAAAGAGAAGGGTGCTAAACATGCCCAAGAGAAGGACAAGCATGCACATTTCCTCACATTGTATGCCAGGGATGCTATGTATTCAGGACGGTCTGAAACAAAAAAAAGATAGATGGTTAGCACTTCTTTCTTTTCTCACAGTGTTAGTCTCAATCAATTAAATCTGTTTTGCTTCTGTAGCTAACTTGTCAGAAGCAAAGCAATTGGAATGCATGTGTATTGCAGATAAACATTATCCTTTTTTTTTTTTTTGCCTCATATCTTCCTTGTACTTATATCAGTTTGCATTAAATTATTCAGTATGGTGATCATTAATCTCCTCTGTACTGTACAGATACTGTATTTTATGACATCTTTATTGTTAGAAGAAAAGTTAAGGAATACTCAGTTTCACATACTGACTTTCTAAACTAACCAGTCCCAACTTAAAAATGCAATCTTTTATCATTTATCCATTGATTGTTGTTGCTTCATCTTTTCTAATAAGTGGAAACAAAGTTGTCACAGCCTCCAGAATTAAAATCGTTTTGGGTACACCAGGGCAATTCTGCTTTAGTAATTTGCCTTGCAGGAGAATAATGCTTGATTGAGAGTAGACACATTACAGTAATAGGAGCCTACTTTCCTTCCTTCTCCTGCCCCCCTTCCAGATATAATATAAGAAATCACATTGGCTACTGCAGCAGAATAGCTCTGACAAGTCAGACATATGCTCAGAAGTCAGAAAGCAGTCCCTTAGTGGTCACACATCCTACTGAGGACTGGAGTAGGCAACCTACAAACAGATGTGATGCGAAGTAAAGAGGATTGTCCTGGTTGCATGAGACCTGATCAGATTGTCAGACGGAACCCATAATCAATTCTTTCTATGAGGTGAAGGAAAGTCTGTGATCCTGATGGTGTAATGAAGTTGTCCAGACCAAATATTCAGAGAAAGCAACTTCAGTTAGTTCTCTGGTGCTGCAGAACCATACTGGCTCTTTTTATTTCCCATTTCTCTATATACAGTGATAGTTTTTCATTTTAACATAAATGGAAACTTAGGAATCCGAGATTCGGCTTGTTTTGATGAACATAATTGCTCTTCATGTAGATTTACTGAATTTACAGGTCTGTGTAGTTACCCTTCTCACAAATTAAAAAAAAAAAAAAAAAAAAAAAAGAAGCTCAGCAGAAACTGTCTATGTGGTCTAAAATTATACAAGTGCACAGTATTTTGTTTTTATAAAAAATGTCCAGTCTGACATCAGAGGGCTCCTCCCAGACCAGTTTAATCCAAGGATGTTTTTGGGAAACAAGGTTTTACAAAACCTGGAATAAAAAGTTCAATCTGCTAGGAACTATTAATACAATTTAGGAACGCTGAGATGTATTGTTTATTAGTATAGAAGAAATAGAACTGAAACAAAGCTGATAGACTTTTTTAGAATTGTTGAATGTAGGCACATTAAAAAGATATGAAATCCGGGATGAGAAACAAAACATTATTTTTTAATACTAATTTCTGCCTGTATTAGTAACTAAAAGGTGTTACAAGTAATGTAGGCAACATTTTTCCCCTTAATCTGGTTCTACACCACAAATATATTTTTGGAAGGCAGGAAATTGGAAGTAACAAAATTGAGTCAAGCACATCTGTGTGTTGAATAACAGTTATAGAAGTCTCATCATCACATTTGGTATCATTTTATATTTGTATTGCATTCTCTTGGCTTGTCTAGAAATGTAAAGCTTGGAGACAATTAACTACAGCTACTGAGGAGTTCAACAACAATCCCAGAAGAGTAATAAAACTGTTTTTAAGCCAATAGCTTAAAGGAAACAGCTGTGCAAGAACAATGCCTTTTGAAATACACTGTATCTTGACAGAAGCTCCAGTCCCCTATATTTCAGCCTTGTTCATTTGTCAACATAAAGGCAAGATAAAGTCCTGTGGGATTAAGTAAACTCCATAGCTAAAAATATAGTTTGACACTTCTTGTAGACGTATGACAAGGCTACACAAAGAATATCTTGGTATTCTTTTGAGCTGTAAAGAATGTTTTTAAGAAAGAGAGAATACTGTTATTGAGTTTAAAATTAAGTAGTATAGCATTAATACCTTCAAATAATTTTAACCAGATGTTGTTACATTTTTCTTTTTCTGAATCTTTACAAATACAGATGGCAAGGAAGTAATGCGTGAAATATTTTTAAGTAGAATATTTAATTAAAATTTAGAAAACATTTTGCTATTGGTATAATTTCTAAAACTGTTTATGTAATTTCTCAAACTGTGTACCGTAATTAGAATTGAATAATTTTCTTAATGTTGTTCAGTGAATGAAAGATTGGTATCTTTTTAAGTGCTCTATGTTCCATGTGTACTTTCCAGCAATTTTATAGCATATTGGTTTCTAAATCAGCCATACCCCAAACAGCAATGCTTACTGAGCTATATGTGTAGCATGGTCTTCATGAAGAACAAGTGACAGACACCAAGAGTGCAAGATTTGCAATTTAAGTCAAATAGTTCAGGTGAGAGTGTAACAAACAGTGATGTGTAAGTTTCACCACCTTGTGATGCACAAGAATTCAAAAAGAACAGCAAAGTCTTTAGGATGAACTTTGTTTTTTTTGGGTGAGTGTAAAATAATCACATTCACACTAATGTGATTGCCCTTAAGAGACGAGTTGTATAACGAAGAGAAGAATTTAGTCCTTTTTGTCCTTTTTCATAGTGACTTTGATTTTGGCAAGACAGGGTCTGAACTGTCCTTAATACTTCAGAAGTGAGCAGAAGATGTTTTGGATTTTCATGTCAAACATCACAAAGTTAACTTTGCAAAGAGCAGTTCTATGGAAATCATCTATTTTTTACACATTGGGCTTTTGAGGGGCCAGTTCATCCTCCAGTGCATACCTTCGTGGTTTCAAACTGTATTTCCATCATGCGCTGTATTTGTATCAACTTGTCACGAACATCCAAACAGAATATAAGAACTGTCTTTGGCAAACCAAAACTATGCATTCTCAATCCACTTGTGTGAGTCTCACTGCCTCTTCTAGAGGAAAGAGGTATTGCAAAGATATGTAAGGATTTATAGCTGTAGCTACAGTGGTAAAAGGTCACGTCCTTTGCCTGATTCAGGGCAAACTGGTATGATTGCAATGCCTTAAGGTGAAGGGGAGCCAATGTTTAGCTTTTGAACAGTCTGAACATTAAGGGCTGAATCAAAACGTGAAAATTTTTAAGAGGAGGAGAATACAAACATGGTTTGAAGCTCCCTGGATCTCAGACTGTGGATCTGGGACAAGAAGTACTGTTTCCTTAGAAACTTATTTAAAATGCAAGTCACATGCAATTGTTTTTCACATGAAAGAGAAGCATCATCTGTCTACAAAGGCAACTCCAGAAAAAAAATGAAGCATACCCCAAAATGTGCTCATTGCTTGACATTTACTGTGACAGAATGTCTCCAATATAGCAAACAGACACAGCTGCATGAGCAAGTTCATTTGAACTTAGCTAGTTAAATGGGTTTTGTTCATTTGCTTTCCTTAACATTTCTGTGTGATTGGTATTATCTGTCTACTTGTTTGTTTTTTTTAATGTATCCAAAGCACCATGTACTTATTGCTGTGATGATGGTAGGATCAAACAAGGGTATGGAAATGAACATGTCCAAGGTTGTACAGAACTTTCTGAAGTGGCCTCTTCCAGTCTTTTTTACCAACCTTCAGCTCGAGATTGCCAGAGTCAGCACATTGTCTCACATGAGTCCTTCTCTAACTACTTCTGTGCAAAGTCAGCTGGCTTAAAACACTGCAAAAGGCTTCATTTTTTATTTTTTTTTTACCTGACAAAGCTAACTGCAGATTTTAAATTCCCTGATTATATTCATAAATGGAAAAGGTCACAAAACAATATAAGCTGTAGAAATCTCCTGCTAGTCATGTTCCAGTTGAAAACTTAATCTATTCCTAATCATTGTGCCATAACATTTATTGGTGAGTTTCTAATTTGTAGTGCAATTAATGAGAATGGAGCGTAGTCAGAAGCCACAGGACTTATTTTCAAGCAGAACTTATGCTGCCATACTACAAAGAAGAAAGAAAAAAAAATGCAAATGATGTATTTATAAAACTTCTATAAGACTGCTGAAATAATTATCATTAATGGATTTTCTCTGAAGTGGAACACATTTGCACAATGCACGCAAGAAAAAATACTGCAAAAATTAAACAGACAGAAACTTCTTGGATAGGAAAAAATGTAAAAAATCTTAAGATGTGAATAAAGAGAGAGGACCAAAAAAGATGTTTTGGAGATTCATTCCTATCAGTTCAGGATTTCTCACATTCAAACCAACGAAATGATTAAGTGACAGTTACGAAACCAACAATGAGTGGAGGCAAATTGTCTTATAACAGTATTTCAGTATTTTCCCGCAGCAGTAGCAGTACTTTTTGAGCATTTTGTGAGAGAAATCATACATGTACCTTCCAACTCTAAGGATTCTATGATTTTGTGATTCTGTATACTGCCTGTGCTTGTTGTGCATTTGGCTGTAAAGTAGTACGGTTGTGCACATACTGTGTATTTAGGATGTTATAGAAGGATTTTGGCACATAAATGTCCTTCATAAATAGCACTCTTCAGAAATATCATTTTAAGTGCTCAAATAATAACTGTTATGCTATAGCTAAAAAAATACATGTAAATATGCCTTACTTGTTTCTGTTTGGTATGCACTGAAAAAAGATGTTAATTCTTCCCTTTGAAATAGTTCATTCTTTTCTTTTGGAACACTGTAGCAACTTAATGTCTTCTGCCCCTGATTCGTTCACCTGTCTAAAAGCACTTTCCCCAAAACATTTTTATGTTTGCTAGCATTTTGAAATTATTTTGTTATTAATGGTTAGAGTAGAGCAGTGGGATGGTATAGAGGCAATTTCCAGAAAGTTGGCATACTTCTTGCTTATCATATTGACTCTCAAAGAATGCTCTTTTAGATCACTTTATATATACAGAATATAAATCCAGAATAAGTCTGTCTGGAGAGATGGAGGACAAAATTAATCCTTGGACTTGTAAAAAAAAAGAAAAATATATATATACATATATAAATTGAAATTTTTATATGAGCTGTGAAGTCATTTATTTATACAGGATATTATTTCATGATTGAAATGGAAAGATGGGACCAATGAGACCGGCATGAGAAAGGCATGCTAGCGGGAAGCGGATGGCATTCAGTAAGAGAATAGCAGTAAGAGAATGTCAGTGTAACAGACATCCCTGCTGTAGAGACTGGGGCAAGATCAGGTGAATGGCACTGCTGACTCTGCATTTCATTTTGGGGTCTATAAACTACTGTTTGTACGACAGACTTTGTTGAACTGGGACCTGAGTTTGCTTTATGAGACGGTGGTCTCCATCAGTCTGATCTTAAGAGTGCTCTGTTCAGGGCAGAAAGGCATATGCATGTGAAATATCTTTTTATGCATAAAATGCACACAAGTACAATACGATGCAAAAAAAAAGTGAATGCATGTTTTGTTGAAGTATAAATTTATTTTCTTTATTAACATGAGAATTTGTGACTTTTGCTTTTTAGTGCGCTGTTAAAAATTCACTGTTAAAAATGTGCTGCTGTTTAATGTGATTTTACAAATTCTAATCCCTCAAGTAATTTGTTTTTCCAAAAGCCTACATGCCATTTTTTCTGCATGCGGGAGGGCTGCATGCAAGTATCTTCATGACATCGAACAGTCATTTGCTCTTTTTTATGCTACATTTGTTGTTATTCTGAAACACCCAGGAAATTCTACTCATCATTTCACTGACCATTTTCATCATATCTATGCACCAGATCACACGTAATAGCTCAAGTATGGTCTGTTTATCATTTTTTGTTGTCAGCTTATTTTTGTTAGTTATGCATTCAGAAAGGGAAAAAAAAATTACTAAATAAAAATTATTTTCCACTATAGACTATGAGAGTGTAGTGTTGTGGTTTAAGAGCTGATACTGAAAAATGTGATTCTGCAATGAATCCTTTCATTGCCTAATCACTCCCTTGCCAGAAAGTTCTGTGTGCATGTTTTTTTGCAGGCTTGTTGCAGGTCTTTCAGGTCCTCCTTAGTGGAAATGATTGACAAAAGACACGTTTGTTTTGTAAAGCCAAGGACAGCTTTACAACACAGGATTCAACTATTCTTCAGATTTGCATCCTACATTGTTGGAACCCACAGTTTCATGGACTGAGTCTGTACTTGGTGAAGATACAACTCCAAAAGCTCCACATCTTTCCTGTGTTGGCGGCCCAAGACTTGCACGCGGTACTCCACCTGGGGCCTCATGAGAGCAGAGTAGAGGGGGACAATCACCCCTCTTCTTATGGAACCCAGGAACCATTGGCTTTCTGGGCTGCAAGTGCACACTGCTGGCTCACGTTACATTTTTCTTCAACTAGAACCCCTAAGTCCTTCTCAGCAGGGCTGTTCCCAAGGAGTTTTTCTCCCTGTCTGTATACATATCTACATGTTTGCCTCAACCCAGTGCAAAACCTTGCACATTGCATTGTTGAACATCATTAGGTTCACAAGGTCCCACCTTTTGTGTTTATCAGGGTTCCTCTGGACTATCTGAAATGAGATAGTAAAGCTAATGAATTACTAAACAGTTACCCCATTGCTTCTCTAGCAGATATTGAAGAGGTTCATGATAGCTCTGTATTTTTTTATTTCTAAAGTATCTTCATTAATCAAGAAAGTGTAAGATCTAAAAACTAAAATTTTATTATATGTACTTTCATAATTAAGAACTTTAGATAGCATCTGTTTTCTGCCTGACTCCATAGTGCTCTCTAACACTGGGATTTTAGACTCGAACTTTCTGCTTCCAGAAGCTCTTTATTCTGTCTTGACTTGATTCTTGTCTTGTGAGTTAAAATCCCATGTGAAGAGATGTTTGGATTATCTTCTGAACACTTTAGGGGCTGATTTTGGATCTGAGATGTCCTAGGTAATATTCAAATATGTCTTAAAATAGTCGGGATAATCTACCTATAAGTGTCAAGGAAGCATAAACGTATACATTTTAGTTTTGAAACTGATCTGTAATCTTTCACCATTATATGTTAGTATGCCTGTTTAGTGACTTTATTTCAACCTCATGCTCTCATTTTTAGCATCATATCATTTCCACACTTCTCTCTCGCTGTCTTCTATCAAGATCACTCTTTTTTTTCAGAACATCTCAGTTCTGAGTGACTATTTTCTTGTTTCATTTTCCCATCACAAATCAGTGTATTTTTCAAAGCTGATAAAGGTCTTTACTAAACCTTGGTTTTTCTTGAGTGGGACTCAGGAGGTCCTATTATGGTTCAGTGACTGTTTATGAGGAGTGGATAGTGATAGGACAAAGCGGAATGGTTTTAAACTGAGACAGGGGAGGTGTAGGTTAGATATTAGGAGGAAGTTTTTCACACACAGGGTGGTGATGCACTGGAACAGGTTGCCCAAGGACGTTATGGATGCCCCATCCCTGGAGGCATTCAAGGCCAGGCTGGATGTGGCTCTGGGCAGCCTGGTCTGGTGGTTGGCAACTCTGCACATAGCAGGGGGGTTGAAACTCAATGATCACTGCGGTCCTTTTCAACCCAGGCCATTCTGTGATTACAGACTAAAAATGCCTCTAAGTACTATGATTTTTCGTGAGAAATGCTTCATACTAAACCTAAGGTTATACCAACTTCAGCTGAACTGTAACTTCAATCACATTTCATTCTTCATCTGTTATAAAACATTTTCACCAATATTCACAGATGTGTATTTTTCATAAAAAATGTACGGATATTACCATGTTACGAGCATGTCTATATTTATGTTTATGAGTTTATGTAAGCAAACATGGAAAACTCTATTCTGGTTTTTCAGCCAACAAAAACTGACATTTTCTTGAGTTTCCTATTTATGTGAAGATGAATCAGAGAATACATATTCCATGTTTAGCTGTTATAGTAAGACAGATCATCAGCGCTTATATTTGTTGTTTGGTTTTGAAGTTTGCCGTGTTAACTCTCCTAGATAGCAGTTAGGTCAGTAGTTAGGTTAATACGTACCTAGATTAAAATGCAAGCATATTGGTACTAACTTAGTCATTCTATGCACTGTCATTCAAACTGAAGGTAGAACAGAGTTGCCAGGTACAACGTCACAGTGTTCTCATATAATCATGCTGCTCAGTCCTGGACTTAGTAATTTTAAAGTGGATTCTTCTGAGCAAAGAACTATGATTACCAATGAGAATTCTGAGACAATGAAACAAAAGTGTGAGAGGGACTGGTTTAAAGCCATAACCCATCTTTGGCGTGATATATATTTTATAGAGGTAATAAAACCAAATATATAAATGATCTGTAACCATACATTTACTTAACTAGTATTGCAGTAATGGATATTTCATAAATATAACATCTTTATTTTTTCCCAGGTAAAATGAGATTATTTTCTTACTCCCCTGGAGAACCTTCAGTTGTGTGATAACACTGATATTTTAATTTCTACCTTCTCTTTACAACTGGAAGGCATAGATTTATTTTTTTTTTTAAGTCCTTCTGTTTATGCTTAGACATAGTAGGGATTTTTGTTTATTTTATCAAGAAAAAAAAATCTAGACTGTACAATCACAGTGTGATTTGGGCAGCCTTAGATTTTTCCAAATTGTGTTTTTTCACTCTTTGTGCTAAGAGAGCAGAGCAAAGAGCTGGAGCCCAGCCAAATGGTTTGTTCAGAAAAGCCCAAATAGATTATTATAACATTATAAGGGAAACATCCGTAAGTATAGACAGGATTAATTAAATGTGATTTTAAATTGTACAGCTAATTCAGGCATGTAAATATAATCTACATTCAATTTCTTGAAAACTCAGAGAAAGAGGAATCTAAAAAAATACCACCAAATACCCAATCTGACTGAAGGAAGGGAGTGACTTAGTAAAACACTCAGAAGAGAAGGGATAAATGCAACGCTTACAACAAGCTTTTAGTATCAGTTAGAAGCTGAGGTCAAAGATTATAACAAAAGAAAACTGTTCTGTTATCCTCCAAAACAATAAGCTAAATGTAAAGAAGCTTACCAGCATCCCTGGAAGCTGCTTACCAACACTGATAGTACATTATTTTGAAAGGATTGGAGAGAGAGAATTCATTATTGTTTTGTACAGAAAGAATGAATTAAGATACTGATTGTAAACCTTTCAAAAGTTGTGGAATGAGAAATGGACAAAGCCGAATAAGATGTTGAGAAGTCAACTGGTTTTCAATTAAATGCCAGCCAGGCGATTTCCAAGAGAAGGTGCACAATTTATGCAAAACGCTGTTTAAAATGCTTAATCAAGTAAGCTGAGATGACAAACAAGACCAGCTGTAGAGCAAAGATTGTACCGTATCAGCTGTGCACACAGTATGGTTCAGATTTGAGAACTATCCATATAAGAAGTAATAATTGACCAAAAAATGTTCTTCAAAAGGGAATCTGATTTTAAAAGAAGCCTGCTTTATACCATGTTGATAAGGTAGCATATTTTAATTTGTATCAACTGAACTTACAAAAAAACAACTTTCTCTTTCATGTAAAGTTGATATCCTTGAGATTTTTCTCCTTTGTTCTTTTTTAAAGAATCTGTTGGTTTGCTGTACGGTGTGTTTTATGAATATAAATAAGGGAAAAGTACATTTTAATGAGTGACCATTAGCTGACTTCACATGGCTTTGTGTTTAGACAGTGGATAAAAAATAAGCATGTCAAACAAATGGCAAGTAACTGTACAAGCGTGATCTAGTGTTATTTGCTTTCTTCTAAATGATATCAATCCTGCTTCCTCATGGGATGAACATTTACAGATGGATAGCTTGCCTTTGATGTCAAGAAAAAAAGCTGAGAATAATCTTGATTCTTTGTTTATGTGAGAGAAACTCAATTTCAAATGAAAGTATGGCCTGGACACAGACTTACTTTATGATATGGTGGAGTAACAACCGTATGGTAAAGGTTGTGCGTTCAAATATGCTTGAACAGTGGAAGAAATTTCTTTCCATTGCCTTTGAATTTCCTGTCTGCTGAGAGGTTCTGGCATTTTTTCATGCATTACTGAGCTGAAGCAACAAAGCCACAAAATTCTTCCTATGCTCAGATAGCAGCATTTTAGTTAAGGACTTATAGCCAAGAGGAAGCAAGAAAGCAGTGTTGCTAACAATCATTTCTAGCAATCCTCCAACCTGCATCTACTTGCAACCAAACTGGCTGTAGAGCCAGCAGCAATGCAGAAGAGTAAAATCCTATCTCTGGAGTTAAAGCAGTTTCTCTCAGCTCTCGTCTTGCTGTTCTTCCTTTTCCAAAATACCCTCTATCAACCCTAATAGTACATAAGAATTCTTCATAAACCATTATCTGGTGTGTGTCTTCACTATTCTTCCCAAAGAGGTGCCTGAATCATTTTCAATTGTACCCATTAACATTTGGCAACCATCTTTACGTCTTTGTGCTTATTGTACAAAAAGATAGCATGATTCAGCATTGCCAAAAAATTGTAAGATATTGTCTTGAATCTGCAGTAGCAACAATTTTATCTGAAAGCCTAAGTTTGGAATTTTCTTTGTCTGTCTTCTAATTAATTTCAAGGCAGCATGTTATCCTGGTTTCAACTGAGATAAGGTTAATTTTCTTCATTGCATCTAGTATAGTGCCATGTTTTGGATTTAGGAGCCAAAATCCAGATGTTGAAAGAAGGTATACTAGAAATAAATGTGACTCTCTTTTGAATATGTTTTTGCAAGGGGCACTTCCATGTCTCAGGAAGTGACGTTCTTTATATATATGCTTAGGCTTGTAGCACACTGCACAGCAGGCACACACTGATGTTTTATTTCTTGCTGAGCAGTGCTGCACAGATCCAAGCACTTCTCCACTTCTCACAGTGCCCTGGCAGCGATGGGGTTGGGAGTCACAGGTTGCTGGGATGGACAGAACAAGGACAGATGATCTTAACTAGCCATAAGGATGTCCCATACCATATGACATCATGCTGAAGAGTGAAGTGTAATATAATAATGCAACTTAATATAATGGTGTATAAAATAATACTTTCCCTTTCTTATCAGTCCTGTTAAACTGTCTATATCTCAAGTTTTACCACTTTCCAGTTTTCTCCCCATCCCTCTCTGAAGGACTAAATGAAAAGCTGTGTGGTGCTGAGCTGCTTGCTGGATCAAATCCCAATGCGTATTTGATAGAAAGTCTTTCAAAACACAGTTTTTAAACTCCGGCCACCTGGTCACACTGCTGGCTCACATTCAACTGACTGTCCATCAGTGCACCAAGGTCCCCTTCCATCAGGCAGCTTTCCAGCCACTGGCTCTTATCCACTAGCTCAACAAATATGATTAAATTAATAACTGTTAATAATTAATATACTTTGTGTGAAATGGAGAGCCACGTGAAAAGACACCAAGTGACATATTTGTTGTCATTTATGGATACTTTTATCTGAAGAGCAAGAACTTTGAAACCACAGCTGTCAGAACGGTAAATGATACCTTCTGGCACATGCAAACACAGATTACATAGGAAAAGTTGCACTGATGGTGTACAAATCTAACAGTGAATTTCTGTCTCTGAGAGTATCACAATACAAATACAATTGATGCCAGTGCCCAAGAGCAGTACTTAGTGGTCCATGTGTTACAGCATATGAATGCATGCAAGTCTCACAGAGAAAACTGTTAAATGGAGATGTTGAAAGAAGGTATACTAGAAATAAATGTGATTCTCTTTTGAATATGTTTTTGCAAGGGGCACTTCCATGTCTCAGGAAGTGACGTTCTTTATATATATGCTTAGGCTTGTAGCACACTGCACAGCAGGCACTCTGGTAAGCCTCCTGTTGTCACAGTCCAGGAAGGCTATCTTTAGAGACATAAGTACTCCTTGTGGATGCATTCAGAGTGGCTGGCAATCTAGCCAAAATAGCTCAGCATCTATGTTGTATCTAAGCTAAATTAAACCAGATTTTTCTTATTGTTCTATTGATGCTGATAGTGAGCTTTCTAACCTTTGTGTCCTTTATGAGATGGGTCAGTTGAGCTTCTTGTCTATGACTTGCTGGCATATTCAGACATTAAAATTTTTCCAAGATGAAGACTTAGTCTCAAGGAATGAATCACATCTTAATTACTGTGTATCACCATTTGGTGTATAGTTTCATATGTGCTGAAACAGTCACCTATATGGCTATATAGCTGGGAGACTAAAACCTGTACATTGTTGTAGTTTTGAAATAAATGCTTGCATTTCTGCAATATTCCAAAACATTCAGGGTCTCATCCTTACTTTAAAAATACTATTTGCATTTTCCATATAAAGGCCCTTTCAGAGTGAACACATTTTGAACCTTCTGTTGGTGTTTTGCTTGTTGGTTGCTCACTGAATTCAGGGAATCACAGAATTAGTTATAGAAAGACTTGGGTTGGAAGAGACCTTAAAGCCCATCCAGCTCCAAACCCTCACTAGGTCAGGCTTCCCAGAGCCCCATCCAACCTGGCCTTGAGTCCTTCCAGGGGTGGGGCATCCACAGCTTCTCTGGGATCACCATTTTGTGTGTCATTCTTTTGTTATATGACTTGTCCATTCTCCAGAATCCTTCAGCCGTGCTTATTCCTCTACAGGACCTTTCAAAAGAACTTGAATTCTCTAGGTTTGTTTTCCCAGATCAGCCCGATGAAGGCACAAAACTCTTAGACATAGGATGTGTGAATGTAGAATCATAGAATCATAGAATTCTTCTGGAGGGGATCTATAAAGGCCATCTAGTCCAACTTCCTTGCAATGATTGCACTCCATAAATGCCTTTTTCTTTTCACTGAATATAAAAAATATTCTTATCACTCTAGATGTGTGCCAGACCTGGCATGACTTCTATCTCTTGCCTTGAACAAAGCCACCAAGCTCCTAAAGGAAAGAAAGAAAGCTTTCCTGCCATGTCAGCCAAAGATGGAACAGAGCTGAATGCAGTGATAAAAATTATGGCATGGCTTTATGTCTCACATATTGCCTGTAATATATCCCAAATCTCTGCTTGTGCATTTGTAACACTAATAAGGAGTGCTAAAACAAGAATAAATATCTGCTGAATCATGGTATCAATGGCTATATAAACAGCAGGTGTTTGCCACATGGCACCTAGTATTTTGTTGTATATATTCAGTGATTTGTGTGCACAGAAGGGATTTGACACATGGTAGGAAATGGGTTGGTGTAGCAGAGATTTATTTATTTATTTATTTATTTATTTATTTATTTATTTATTTTGCAGAAGCAAAAAGCAGATGTAAGACAGTGTGTGTGCAAATGCTGTGGATCGGGGGAATAATTCAGATGTGACACAGCTCATAAGGGCAGTGCTGTAAACAGTGGTGGAAAATAGTCAAATGCAGAAAATAATACCGGGGTCTGTTCTGGAAGCTTGAGAATTGTATCACAGTATTATGTATCATTCATATTGATTAGTGAATTGTGACAGACAATTAATGGCGTTTTTCAGGATTTATCTATTATTAGAACAGTGTGTTTGTTAAGGCAAGAACAATGTGCTAGCTTTGACTAAACTGAGAAAACAAAGAGTAGATTGAAGGGGCCATATTTTGTGTCTGTGATTGCTGTTGTTTTGCAAGTGCCAATATAAGAAGAATTTCTTTCAATTAAAATGCAGGAGAAATAAGCTTGATTGTTTTCAGGGTAGCAATGAATCTACATTAAGAGCATTTAAAAATGTAAAAGTAGACAAAACTATTTTAAAATCTGACTATGTGTTTGCAGCCAAAAATATTTAGCTTGAGAAATATCTTCCCTTCATAGATCAGTAAGACTTAGTATAAATATTTGTTGCATTAGTTTTCAAACAGTTACACATTTGTGTGTTCCAAAATGCAACAGAGTAGATTAAAATAAATTAACAGTTATTTCTGAGGGATATGTATCAAAGTTTTTGACACTTCTGCTCATATGCCAAAAGAATTTCATAATTAAATAATACATTTCGTATTATTGGTGTGTTAGTCATGAAAGTGTTGAGCCATGATCCACAATAGACAGTTCTCTCCCTAACGTCCAGCTAATAGAAGCATAAAAGCATCTTTCATATAGGTTACTTTGCACATCAAGTGAACAACTCTGCAATTTTTAAGTATCTCAAAGAGGATGAATCCCAAAATGGTGGAGTGAAGCTTTTAGTGACTGAATACTAAATGTATCCCTGATTTTGTGTATGGTTGCCATGATGTAGTGAAAACTGTGATATAATAAAGAATTGATGTGTAGATACTGGGCCACCTATATATAACTTTTATGTAAAAGCACAGAGCTGCAAAGCAAAGGAAATGGAACAACTGCACACACTCCATGGTACACACATTAGTTCTCATTGACTTCACGCTTAGACTTCACTAAATGTTCTTACTTTAACCTGGCTTAGCCACACCAGCCAGAAAACGAAGAAACAAAAAACAACGCTTACTTTTCAGAGGCTCATAAGCACTGCTGAGTTATTATCAAAAGTACCAATGGGAAGTGTCTGCTCCATGAAACCATGCAATGTGCCCATACACCATGCCGTTCTGCCATCAGTGCATTGTCATTCTTGCCCTATCAGTTGTTTCTCTGCTGAAAGACTGAAAGCAATACGTTTCTTGTTTAAACAGTTTGGGATGAGTGGGAAAGTGCTACTCATGAGCTACTTCAAGGCTGTTTCAAATTAAATAGTTTAATGTTACTTTTGAAGATGAATATGATTTAAACAAGAGATTTTGAAAATTTGAAGCTTCTAGAAATAGAAATAAATTAACACTTAGAAAACTTGAGTCTCATACTTGATGGTGGTAGAAATGCATAATTAGGAGAAAGATATGTAATATGCCAAAGGTAAAAGCTGCTGTCTTGAAGCATTGCTTAGAACTCAGATTTTTTTTCCGTGCATCTACCTTTTCTCTTGCTTGTGACTAATTTTGCCAAATGAAAACTTACTCAAGCTACTTCATTTTCCAGCAATAGCACGATGAAGTTTTGCCCTCCAGGCTGAGTAGTTGCTCATGAACAACATGTTTATTGTTACAAGATGTTGTGGTTCTATTGGCCGTTATTCCTTGCATTGCTCATTACTGGGGAAAAAAATAATTTAAAAAAAAAAAGATTTCAGAATTCACCAGAGTTTTGTATTTCCAGGCTTTCCTTGTGGATCTTGGCCGCCTCTATATTCTGTTAAGTTTGGTTAATTTCTGGAGGGTTGCTCTCCTATTTTGACAATTTATAAAACTGTCAATAAAGCAATGAAAATCCTCCACTGACTGTCAGTATTACTTACGGAATGTTGTGGCATAGAACACATCGCATCCTTGAGAGCTTGTCCAGCATCTTTTCATCTTTCAAGATACAGTTTGTTCCGTTGCTTATATGGAGAAGTGCTACTATGGAACTATTTGATGTACTTTTATATTTGTTTCTACAATACAATTTGGCATATGGAAACACCTTGGCAGGCAGCCTATGCACTTTAGTTTTCTAGGAATTATTAGTGCTCTGAGGATCACAGCATAGCTCCTACTAATGAAGGATTTGGAAGGTATTTTGAAGGCATGGCCAAAGTATTAGGTCTTTAAAAAAAAAAAAAGAAAGAAACAGGCACTTGCAGCTAGCTTATTAATTGAAAAGATACTTGAGCTTCTCCTAAACTCCCACTGCAGGCATTGTCTCTTCTGGAAAGGATTGTCTATGGAAGAGAGATGTAGGGTTTGTGCGCAGAGCGTCCTGAGCAATATGCTCTAAGAGAAACGACTTGGAAGGACTAGATTTATAATCCTTACAGTATCTTGATGTTCCACTGAGTGTAGCTCAGGTACCTCAAATCTCTTACTGCTTTTTGTTTGTTTGTTTGTGTTTGTTTTTCTGGACGTTTGCTTTTCTGAAGTTTTTAGAATTTTGCTTTCTGCTTTTGTAGCCTGTGTAAGTTACATGCTCTGAACATGACTTTGAATCTCATTTTCTCTCTTTTATATGATATGATACCATTTTTCTAATAACTGTAGTATATCATATTAAAAGGAAACTATTTAATTTTCTGTAACAAAAGCTGTGAATCATAACATTTTGCTCGTAGCTTAATGATAACATTATACGTTATTTCCACAGTTAATGTGAAATGAAAGTTATGAATAGTTAATAAATTCATGTTTTTATTTGGTGAAATGAAATTTAAGATGACAAAGCAGTGCAAGGCATACTTATTCTTTTAAGGAAAATATTTTTCTGTGGCATTTATATCTTAAAAAGTCAGTGAATGTGTATTATGAAGCTTTCTGCATTTCTATGCAGTTTAGCCATTTCTCTCATGAGACACTAAAGTGAAACAATATACAGTCATTATAATAGGGTCCATTTCTTTCTGAATCGAGTCAGTGTAGTTAGTTGTTTACACAATAATATTACATCTCCACTCTTCAAGAAAGAAAAATGTATTGCGTGATTACTTTGTAAATTGATTCGCTGATTTATCTTGATTATGTGAGGTGCATGGGTACATAGAATTACTGAGGTGATCAGTTGTTTTCTATTCCCGAGTATCAGCAGTGTTTTCAAATACTATACAGCAAGACAGAAAGAAAAGTTTACTGGCCAGTAATTGCATTTTGAAATACAGAAAGAAAACAAAATCTAAAATCACCAAACCACACAATTCTCTTATTTTTATGGAAAATTTCTCTGCAGAGAAGGACTTTGGGGTCCTGGTGGACAACAGAGTGACCATGAGATAGCCATGTGCTCATGTGCCCAGGAAGGCCAGTGGTATCATGGGGTATATTAAATTGAACACCACCAGCAGATCAAGACCTCTACTCTGCCCTGGTGAGGCCACATCTAGAGTCATGTGTCCAGTTCTGGACTTCTCAATTCAAGAAAGACAGGGGATGTCTAGAGAGTGTCCAGCAGAGAGCTACAAAGATGATTAGGGGTCTGGAGCATCTTTTTCCCTTATGAAGGAAGGCAGAGAGACCTGTGACTGTTCAGCCTGGAGAAGACTGATAAGGAATCTTATCAACTTTTACAAATTCCTAACAGTTACAGCTAGGCTCTTTTCAGCGGTGCCCAGGGACACATCAAGGAGCCGCGGGTGAAAACTGGAATATAAGAAGTTCCATCTGAACATAAGGAAGAGCTTCTTTACTGTGAGAGTGACGGAGCACTGGCACAGGCTGCCTAGAGAACTTGTGTATTCTCCTTCTCTGGAAATACTCAAGACTCACCAGTGCACTTTCCTGTGCAACCTACTGAAGGGAGCCTGCTTTAGCAAGGGTTTGGACTAGAGGATCTCCAGAGGTCCTTTCCAACATCTGCGATTCTGTGATTCTGGATTATTAAGTTGTGAAAATTAAATTAAAGTTTATTATTTTGTTTCTTTTTCCAAAATAATTCTAGCACCTTTTTTTGGGGGGAGAAGGGTGGGAGTGTTTTTGTCCAAAGAGTTGTTTGCATTGTGTTGATGCTGAGTACTTTTCTCCCATAAGCTGTTTTCCACAGTGACTGTCCTTGAAACAAACCAGAAAATGAATTTGATTTCTCTAATGCAGAAGATAATTGGATTTCTCTTTATGGAATGCATCCCTTTAATGACTGTCTCTGCTTCAACCAATTTAGCTGCAACTGACCTGACATTGATCTGGTGATACGACTTTAAATAAATGCCAAAGCTGAGAGATAAGAGACCAACTGTCTGATATCAGAAAGAACATTTCCTGCCTCATCTTGCCATTTTTCTCAGAAAATGTCTCCTTGAATGTCATTCTCATGAAATGTGCCACAAATAATTGGTCATAGAGGAGCAGATTGCATTCTTCTAACAAATATAATAAGTATTTCCCAGAAATCCTCTGAAGCAACTACTTTTGAAATTGAATAAAACCTCTCAAAATAACTTTGCAGGTATTTATTACTATGTAGATCCTTCCTAAGTGATTAAGTGGTACTAGTGTAGTGATTTAAACCTTTACAGAGTTCTTGTTCAATGTTAAATATTTATCAGAATATTTAGTTGGCTTATGGGAGCATTATAAAAAGCATTATAGCATGTTGACCCAAGAAAAAAATTACTTAGAGAAAACAATTAATTAAAGGTCGTATTTCAGAGCATAATGCGTTCTTTCTTCAGGCTGATTTTAATGGAATTAGAATATCCTCGAATGTGTATTTCTACTTATTTAACATGTTATCATTTGGATCCAGTCCTTCAGGCTCTTATGCTAAGTGCTTTTAACTGTAAATGGACTAGGAGCCAAAATTCAGAATTTGGTTCCTACGTGGTTTAGATTTAATCATGGCCTATGTGTTCCTTTAATGCTGTTAACGTCTGTGAAAATAGTAGCTAACTCACTACATGGTAAATTAGATGCTAAAAACATTATAATAAATCAAATTCAATGGAAAATAATGATAAACAGTCTTGATTTCCAGATGAACGTATTTCCTTCTGAAATTTAATTGTTATTTTCATTCTAATCAAAACAATTAGTAATTTTCTGCTGTACCGATACCAATGACAGACAGTAAGAATTTGTCCTACTTGTGTTTATTAACATTTGCTCCCCCTATATCCTTCTTCTGTTTAATTCTGACTCTTTATGTATAGGTGGGTTTCCACTCTTCTGAAACTTTTGCACAGTGGAGTTGACGAGCTTATTGTATGTAACTTTCAGTTCTTTATAGCACAGTTATCTTGAAGTAAATAGATGTGAAAACAAAGCTTCCCAAAAGCAGAAGGGCCGGAGGGGCTATTAACCTCCCACAGTTAGCTGAAAATCATTTTTAATTCTTTTGTGTACTACGCAGAATAGTACATACATACGAGTCTCTGGACAGAGAAACAGATGGTCTTTTCAGACAGGAATTATGAAAACGAGAATAAATATTTCATAATTTTAAATTCCATGCAAGTTTTAAGGGTTTTTCATGTCTCTGTTCCCAAGTGTGTTTTTCTTTCTGAAAGAGGGAAGCAGGAGAAGATTATAAATGGCATATAGCACTTAATTTGCAGGCTTGTACTCCCTGGTTACAACTCTGGCTTCAAGAGCGAAAACACTGCCAGTGCTGCTCTTGGGGAAGTGGGTCCCTGGTCCAGGCTGGGCTGGAAAGCCATACACATGTGAGCTTATGTATGGCCATAGGTGAAAGTAACTTACATCCTGTAGGTTGCTGCAACTCCTAGATTCGTTCTTTTCCTCTTATCTTTGGGTATCCCATGGGTTTTCTTGTTCCTCGAGGAACTGCTTGCACTTGCAGGGGCTGAACATTTGGGACAGCAGACCTCATGTTGACTGAAAGTGATACTGGAGATACTGTTTTTATATTGCCTGATTACTAAAGTCATCAGAACTGAAACAGATTTGTTATAGATGAAGTGTTCTTTGAGTCCTTCTGAGTGTCTCTTTCATGACAGCAGTTTTCCTGTATGTTTTTTTCTGTGTAGGTCACTGACATGATGCTTCAGGACAAACCCTACCCAGATTGGGGAAAGTCAGCCAGAGCTTTTTGGAAGAAAGGGAACGTTAGGATCATTTTATTCTGGTAGGAAAATAATAACATCAAATTATACTAAATGAAGCTTTTATAGAACACCCAAAAATTTGTCTTCTCATTCTCTGTGTCATGAAGCAGTGTAATGGCAATAGAAGGCAAGAAAAGAGAAATGAAAAACTTAACACTGGATCTAACAAAAAATTGTTACAAAAGCTGTATATAAGCAAACACTTCCTAAACAAAATAACTGATGTAAAAATATGGTTTTAAAACTGATTTATACTGTTTCTTTTATTATATGCTTGAGACTGTTTATAATGGAGTTGCAAATGTTTTGCTGCGTGTGATAATATTTAGATATCTAATTGTCAGTTCTTTTAATTAAGGTAAGTACATATGTAAATGTCCTTTTGTGACCTTTAAATTATTCTGAGTAAATCTTTGAATTTGCTCTTGAATGGGATTGCAAATAGCAATTCAGCCACAGATTTTAAAGATAAGTATTTAATAATGAATACAAAAGTTGTAAGGAGAAAGCAAATGTTTGATAATAAGTGTAAATTCAAGTAAATTCAGATCAAGTGGCTCTGCTGAAATAGAACATAAAGTATGCCAGGAAAAAAATGGAAGGTGGAAAATGTATAGTCTAAGGGGCAAACAAGAGGTCCTCGTGGTTAAAGATTAAATAAATTGAAGGGCTTTTTTCAGCAACATTAGCAGCAGAAAATCTGATGAAAACATCAGCAGACCTGCTGTTGTTTTTTTTTTCTAAGAGTAAAAGGAAAGACTTCAAAGGAATTTTTACAAAGAAGTTGAAAACATTATTTAACTGAATTCTGCTACAGAAAATGCAAAGAACTATCTATAATTTTAAAGTAGTAAAAGTGAGATACTATGTTATATTGGGGCAATTAAAGGAAACACAAAGAGAAATTTGGAGGCTGAAGAAAATAGGAGATTCAGATGGCTGAGTGTCTGCAACCAAATCTTACAGGGAACTGATGCAAATTTCATTCTCTCTTAAATGCATAATGAAAAAACAAAGGCTAAAAACTGCTTGTTGTTTTGTTTGTGATGCTTATTTGAACAGACAAGAATTATCCTACTGGTCAGTAAGTCTTAATTCAGTATTAGCTAAATGGAACAGATACATCATTAATAATAGAATTATGAGAAAAACTGATGATTACATTCTGCTAAAAGAAACCAGTGTAGCTCTGCTGAAGGAAAACCTTCTCTGACCTGGTAGAAGTCTTTAACTGTGTCATCAAAATAATGGATTAGGAAGAAATGCTTGATCTAATTTGTTTGGACTTTCAAAAGGCTTCAGACAAAGTTCTTCACTGAAGGCAATTAAGAAAAATAGTAAGCCCCGTGGAGTCTGCTGAAATAATTAAGGAATCAGCTAAGAGATGTGTAGCAAAAGGCATAAACAAAGTAATACCTTTCTGCTGCTCTCATAAGAGCGGGAAGAGCCATTCTTTATGTTAGAAATAGTATTAGTGATTTGCGTATGTCATGTGATTATATATACATTAGTGACATGGCAGAATCTGAAGATGAGGCAAATAATTTGAACTGGTAAATGCTAGCGTGTAAGAAGGATCATAGAAAGCTAGGTGGAAAGATACTGTGATTGAAAAGGTAGAGTTGTGCTGGAAAGCTCAAACAACTCCCTGTCATTATAAGACATGCAGAGGAAGATTTTGCACTGTACTGAGGTGGACAAAAAAGTAAAGCAGATGAATGTTAAGTGGCTCAGATATGTAACAAGTAGGCCAGCAATGATTGGTGTAATTTGGTTAAGTCAGTAAAAAGGTCAGTGTAGAACATCAAATTCTTTTCACTTTTGACTAAAGAATGACCTTGTCTGAACAGCTGTAAAGGACATTAATGAAGAATCAAGTGAAAAAAAAAACACGAACCTTAATTCCTTAATTACACAGAATAGAAGGATGGAAAAAGGTAACATGGTAAAGAGTTTTCTTTTCAAATTTATATGCCAGATACAGAGAATAATAAGATATTATTGAAAGCACATTTATGTTGTTGCGAAAGATGTTATGACTTCTTGCAGTCTGAAATGTTATAAACATGTATTTTTTTCAAATAGTATTCACAGTAATAAAAACTATGAACAGTTTAAAATTGAGATAAAATAATAAAAAAGATATTTCTTTTTGTGAGAGATTCTCATACTAACGCGTATGCTTAATGGGATTTTAGAATCCTAAAGTGTGGCATAAATACTTTTATTTTTAACTTTAAGCATTGAACTAGAATCATCCTGTGCAGCAGTCTACATTCTGTGGAAACATTTAGATTGTGCATATTAGACATCATTAAAAAATAGACTTAGTTTTCCTTATAAGTAAGAAAAATGAAGAGTGAATTAAAGTACTGACAAAGCCATGCACAATAAAGAGACGCATTCCTATTTCATTTGTTATTGTTTAAGTAAGGTGATGTGAGCAGCCTCCTTTCTGAAATGTTCCAAGTGAACCAACCTTGATAGTATGTGCTACACAGATACTGGTATACCAAAATTTGTTTATTCAGGATGTTTCTTACTGATACACCTGTTTTGCAGAGATAGTGTAATTCAGTACACTGTACGTTAATTATTGCAAATAATAGATATGTGATGCACAGTTTTAAGTAGTTGATGAAATGAAAATATTAGATACCCATTGGACTTGTTTTTCTGGTAGCTTCATTTTTACTTCCAGGTTTTTCTTCATAAAATTAGAAAGTGTCTCTAAACATACCAAAGACAGATGGACTGTCATGGGGATAGAGACATCATCCACTTGTTTTTAACGCTTGTAATGACTTTGTGTTTCTCATTTGTCATTCTAACATGCATCAGACCAAGTTAGAGGCTGACCTGCTGGAAAGGAACTCTGCAGAGAAGAACCTTGGTGTCCTGGTGGACAGCAGATTGGCCATGAGCTAGCAGTGTGCCCTTGTGGCCATGAAGGCCAATGGTATCCTGGGGCATGTTACAAAGAGTGTGGCCAGCAAGTTGAGGAAGGTGATCCTTCCCCTCTCCTCTGCCCTGGTAAGGTCACATCTGGACTTCTGTGTCCAGTTCTGGGCTATCCAGTTCAAAAAACACAGGGAACTTCCAGAAAGTGTCTGGCATAAGGCTACAAAGATGACTGGGATCTGGGGCATCTCCTGTATGAGAAGGATTGTGAGACTGGGACTGTTCAGCCTGGAGAAAAGACTGACGATGGATCTTATCAATGCTTATAAATATCTAAAGGGCCAGAGTCAAGAGGATGAGGCCAAGCTCTTTTCAGTGGTGCCTAGTGACAGAAGAAAGGGCAGTGGGTGAAAACTTGAAGTTCCATCTGAACATGAAGAAAAACTTTACTGTGGGAGTGATGGAGCACTAGAACAGGGTGCTCAGAGAGGCTGTGGCGTCTCCTTCTCTGGAGATATTCAGAACCTTCTGGGACACTTTCCCATGTAACGTACTGTAGGGAACTTGCTTTCATAGGTGGGTTGGACTCTGTGGTCTACAGAAGTCCTTTCCAGCCCCTACAATTCTGTGGTTCTGTTATTTGGAAATATTTTCAGCTTTCCAGTGCAACTAATTAGTACAGATTTTAATTTAGTTTATTCTCTGCTGCTTCAAATCATTCCTTGCAAGCATTGTCAGCAACCTCTGTTTGGCTGTTCATGAGGATTCTGGCTGCCTTTTGAGTGTCTTCAAAACATAATTCTTCCACAAACAATTCAACTAAGTAAAAAATATCAATTTGGTAATTGTACTTGTCTCGTCCATCAATAAGTGGTTTATTGAAGTACTTCATCCTTTTTTTATAGCTTTTCGTTTTTGTTTTTAATAAAAAAAATCTCCATTTTGGTTATATACAGCTCTGCTGATGGCTAATTTTGCCATGTAGGCACCTTGTTATAACGTTATTATGGTCTGTGTTACACTGTACATGAATTGGGTAAGATGGCCTTTAGAATGCAATGAAGTATCAGGAATGGTGGTAAAATTAGGATGGTACAGGTAGGTCTGTAGACTACAAAAGGAAGATAGGAGTAGAATACTATATATCTGCACCATCTGACTCTCTGATGAGGCTGTGGTAGAGAGATTATTACTGTCATCAGTGCTCTGCAAAGTTACAAGTGTGAATTGAAATAGCTTGATTTATAATTTTGGATGTGTTGACAATTTTTCTTATTTAGGAGAGATGTTATATATGAAATACAAGGATTGTCAGAAAAAAAGTGTTGTTAAATTCAGGCAAACAAAGATCTTGAACAAGACTAACTGTGAGCAAATAACAGTGGCTTCTGAGAAGTTAAATAAACAGATTAGAGCATTAGTTTTTTTTAATGTATGGACATTTGATGAAGCAGAGACAGATGTACTATGTAAGCAGACTGGTTATTTTCTGAATAGTTTTTGATTTCTTTGAAATGCTGAATAAGTCTGTCCTATACTAAAAGTCTTTATTTATAAGGAAACCATTTGTTAAGACAGGAGAAAGACAACTGAATATATTATTGAGTGAACTGTAAAAGGAATAAAATAGCGTCAAGATAATCCATGAATAATTACTTAAAACTGAGTTAGTTACAGGATCTCTTTTCTGCACAAAACAAGTGCTGATTCATTTGAGATTTCAGCAAGAAAGGCATGGACACTTAAGGCTGTTTAACTTGTTTATTGAGCAAGAGTTGGAAATTAGTCAAAAGGTGGCAGGAATCTTATGTCCCTTCTGGTGTCCAGGAACTCAGCTATTGCAGGATCTGCTCTCTACGATGTCTTATGTGGCAGCCCTCCAAACCCTGTGAGACCTCAACCATAGCAGTTACGATAACATCACCAGGACATCTCTGGGCAGTGCATACTTTTCAGTTAATAGAGGAAAGACTCGAATACTCTCTTTTGACAAATTGTTCCAATATTAATTGTCCTCAAATTTTCTTATCAGAGGAGAAGGAGATTATAGTGAGCAAGATGTAAAGAGTTCTGCAGATGAACATTTAACTGTAAGGAAAAACAGAACATGAACAAAAATAAAGGAGATTACTGGAAGAGAGGATAAGACCTGCTAAGATCTGTGTAACCATAGAAGAGAAAAATGATATGCAGAGGTAGATTATCAAAATGGTGGAGTGTAGAGATAACAGTGGATTGTGCAGTTGCATATTGATCGCAGACAGAGTGCCAGAATAATATACACCAGCTCCCTGTCTGAATATGCAAGTAGCATGCTGGAATCCATTTCTGTGGTGTTCCCAGCTGTACGTTTGTTGTACATATACACAGTGATCAGTATTCATTGGTGCAGTAGTGTCTTTGACATAGGATTCTTGCCCAAAGTAATAGGAAAGAGCAAACCAACTTGGAGAAGAAATAAAATAATATGGAAAATTATAAAATTGTGATTCTCTGTGTTCTCTATGTTTGACTTTGGAAACTGAATAATATTCTCATAGTATGTGTTTCCATAAGCTCTCTAGCTTTCTTTAATGCAAACCAAGATTACACATCCTCAGAAATGTGTTAATCATTATGGTACTTTGATTCAGCAAGTTTGTAATATAGTTTTAAAAGCTTTTATTCAAATTAATTGCTCAGAGTTGCTACAGGCCACAGAGTTGTATACATCTGTTATTTTGATAGCAGATTGTGGTAAACATAGTTTTCTGTAGGATTTTTAATTGGACAACATTTTAAACCCTGAGACTCAAGGAAGCTTCCTTTTAGGATAGAGAGCCATATCTCCCACCCAGAAATGAGTGATTTTCTGTTATGTACCTAATTAAGTGTTTGGTTTGATAAGTTAAACTTCTGTATTCTGTGCCTTCACAGTCAAGGTGATAAATGTGTACTGGACAACTGTGTTCATTTCAATTATATGATTGTAGTTCATATATTTGTTTAAAAGACAGCTTCTTAAAACATCCATTCTTTTCATTATACTCTGCACTAAGAAAAGCTAATTAGATATTATAGCTTTGCCAACCTAAATTACATACTAATCCAAAGAAAACAAACCTTTTATCAAGTTTGTGTAAAGGGTCCTATGCTGCAGTCACACAAATATAACTGTACAAAGCAACAAAATAATTATGTTTATGTATAATGAAATATGCATTCACACACATACATTATTATTTCTTTATTTTGAAGTTTTAAAAGTTTACTTATCTATAATTTGCCTTGCAATAGGATACTCAGTCGGATTGAAGCCTGAAATGACTTAGAAGGGAAGGAAGATTTCCAGTAAAAATTGTAAATATTGTAAGTCAAAAGAGCATAAAAGTAATTTACAGTATTGGTGCTCCCAGTAAATCTTTCATTCTAATGCTATAACCAAAGTCAGTAAATTCAATTTGGCCTCCAAATAAGCAAGAAAACAAATAGGTTCCTTGCTATTTATTTTCAGTCACAATGTAAAGTGTTCACTTTCACAGAGGATTTATGTTGAATAATTTGACTGCTAATCTGGACAGGCATTGTTAAATGTATTTTGAGAAGATAAAACTGTCTGTGAATAGTAATTATTGCATTTAGCCTGACAATCAAGAAGTAACACAATTTGTCAAGAGGTGACTAAAATATTTTTGATAGCTTTCATTTGATGTATTGGTAAACCCTGCAGTAAGATTACGATAATTAACATGTCTTGAAAATAAATTATAATAATCCATCCCTTTCCTTTCTTTCTCACTCCTTCATTCCCTTCCTTCCACACAACAATAACCCCAAAACTACCAACATTCTGCGCCTACTTGTGATAGGAAGAACAGTGAAATGAGGAAGGAAAAGCATTTGAGACAAAATCATGCTCGGGGAACCTTGAGATCTCTGATTCAAAAGTCACTATCACATCCCTTTGGCGTGAAGATTAGATTTGTTAAATTTATTTTGTTCAAGTTACATAAAGTGGTCACATTTTTCTATTTATTTTTATGGAAAGTCTCGCTCCAATTTATAGGAGGGAGAGAAGGCTCTTTGATATTTTATATACTCAGCAAGAGATTAATAAACAACGGCTCAAATGTTAGTTCGACCAGTTTATTAGAAATCTTAATCAGGGAGATGGGGAAGGGAAGGACAGTGACTATTATGAGTTAGGGTGATTGGGAAGAGAAATAGGGCGATAGAAAAGATAGGAAATAAGCAAGAATTGCGTAAAGTGGGGATAGTCACTACCAGGATCCAGCAGCGGTCCCGTTGCACACCGTTCCAATGGTCTGAGGGAAAAGTGCAGGAGGAGAGCAGCAGGAGTGTAGCCGGCCTTGGACAGCAAGCAGGTAGCAGGAAGAAGCAGCAGGGTAAGTCCAGGAGGAAGCAGCAGGACTCAGGTAGTATGCCCAGGAGAGAGTCCATCAGCATGCAGGATTCTGTAGTGAGGGATCTGATGGCAGACACCTTTCTTCAGCCTGCGGGTCTCAGGTCGTGAGGAATCTGCTGTCAGAAGACTTTCGAGGGAGAGCAGCAGCAGCATGGCCAGCCTTAGTCAGCAGGAAGGTGCGGTGACAGAGTAGGTCCAGGAGGGAGAGGGGCAGGACGTGAGGCTTCTCATGTTCAAAAAACACTCTTCTATCCTTCTCTTTCTGCCAACATGGCTTTCCTGGGTACTTGAGTAAGAGTCATGTGCAGTACCCCCTGAGATGGCCATTTTCCTCGAAATAAGCCCACACAAAAGACTGCTTCCTGGCCCATTAATCTGTGGCTTATTTCTCTCTCTCGTTGCCCCTGGCCTTGTCCATCTGTGTCCCTCAGACAAAGGATTTCACAACCCTTGTCCAGGACTTGTCCGTGTTCTCTAGACAAGGGATTTCTCAACCCTGGTCAAGGACTTGCTTGGACTTGTTCATCAGCAAGCTTGGAGGCAATGGCATAAAAGAATAATCTCTTCCAGCCCTGCAGATCAAACAAAATGTATATTCTTTCTTATTTGTGTCTTTGAATGAAAGAAGGATTGGCAGAGATGGAGAAGGAGTGTAGCATGGCAGTTAACTCTCATATGATGTAGGACATACATGCGCATCCGTCTCCACATCCACACTTTAGACAGCAGAAGAGGTGAGTGAGGGAGCTCTCACCACCCGTTGCTCAAATATCATTACCCTGTTAAGTTCTAGTGTTTAAATATTTCATATACTGATGCAGTAAAAAAAAAGACTACTCTGACTGAAAGCTTAGTAGCTACAGAACAGAGAAAAAGAACAGTGTATTTAGGATTGGGCCTGTAAACTTTTGTTTCACCTTTGATTTGGCTTAAATTCTTTTAACTGTTGTAGTACCCTTGTATTTTATAGCATATACTTTCAGTTGCTCAGTCTGTTTTTGAGCTATATTTGGTATGTACTTGCTGACTTCAATAGCTGATAGCCTGTTAGAGAAAGAGACTGTTTTTATTCCTACATAATTGCTAGATCCCTAAGTATAGCCTTCATAATTGGATGGATATGGCAACCCATCTTCACCTCTTAAAAAGTACGTTTTATTCTATCTGTTAGTGAGCAAGAGGTATATCATGAGCAGTTACTAAAAATATTTTATCCAAAGTGTAGCTTTAATAAAACTTCTTAAAATGCAGTGTCTGCAATGCTTCAGTAATAATGGCCCTTCTAAATGAAAATGCTTTCACAAAATCACATTCTATGCCAAAAAAAAAAAAAAAAGAATATCTGTAATGCTTAGATGAAAATTTCCCTTAGCAGAATTCAAAAGTTCTTTTCTTTGAAGTAGTCAAATGCAATCCTTCATTCAGACACAGGGGCAGTGTAGATGTTGCAGCAAGTCCTCTTTTAGATTAATCTGCACCAGAAGGTTTCCACAGACTTTTTGCTAAGCAGTAGACACCGCTGCCTCCTCCCAAGCTTGAAGGAAGATCCAGCTGTAGAGCTGAAGTGTCACTAATGTGGTTGGTTGTTCTGTTACTGTTCTCGTTCCAATTGTTTTCCCTTCCCTCCTCATCTGCAATATAAATTCATTTGTTATTAACAGAAGCATCTCCAATCTTTAGTATTTAGAGCTAGTGTATTTCTAGATGCATTGTAAAATTAGGATGAGTATCAGAAAATTGTGTGGATTATACAATCATGCAGGCATAAGAAAATGCTGAAAGTTGAATTGTAATAATATACAGTCAAGTAACTGTGAATCCTACACCAAAACCAGAAGTTATAAGTATTGCAAATAGATCAGCACTCGTAATGTGGGCTATTGCTGATACAGCAAAAAAAAATGCATGTCAGGTTCTCAGGGTAGGAATTCCTATCTTGAACCCTTGCTTAAGCATTCTCAGGCCTGGTAAAATTGTTGCCCAAAACATGCTCTGACTGACTCAAACTTAAGCCTCCCTGGAGAAACCTTAATGAATCCATGCTGTGTGGAGTAGATACAGCCTCAGCCAACGGTTCTGTGCAAGATGGGCATTCTGAAAGGCCACAGAATTCAAAGGAGATCAGGAAATGAGTGCTTCAGCTGCTGGTACTCCCAGACATCGTTCACAGACTTTGTCATGGATAGATTCCAAAAATCAATTCAGTTTTGTAAGATAAATGTGGTGATTAGAGCAATCAAATTATTTCCCTTCCTGGAATCCTGGAATACTTTTTTAAACTTGCATTTCTCCTTAACATAATTCATGTTTAAACTTGTGCATTAGAATTTGCTGATGTATTTAGCTGAAATCTGGACTCATCATCTTTCTCGTATTCCCGTATTTCCCATAAATACTCAATATTTGCATGTTCTAAATTGAAAAGCACATAGGAGTCATTTCAATGAAAGTGATTACTCAATTAAAACTAACGTTTCAGGATGAGCTTAACAAAACCATGAAGGTGAATATACATGCTATTAATTAGTCCTTGTATATAACCTCCATTTAGGATATAAGGAGAATTTGTTCTGCTTCTTCCTTGCTTTTCTACTTTGAAAACAAATCACTAGAGCTTAAAAATTAGAAGAATTGGTTGACAACCATCTGAATCAAGACATACAACTCTAAAGTATCTTTTTTTTTTTTTTTTTTTTTTATCCTGGACAACATAAAGAGAATATCGTCACCATATTTTTATTTCAAATAATTGCATACTGTCTGTCTGTAATTGTGACAGCAGAGAAAACAGCAGCTCAGACAAAGAATAGATTAAATTTTAAATAAAATCATATTGAAAGACAAATGGACCTCTGGGTTTTTTGTTTGTTTGTTTCTTTCTTTCTTTCTTAATAGATGTCTTGATGCTTTACCATCTTTTCTGGATTTTTTTTTAAATTTTTTTTAGTAACACTTAAGAAACCACGGTAGCAGTTAAATGCTGGTTTGGTTTAATTTCAGACAATGTATCTTTGAGGTACTTTCTCTAAATGGAAGTTATCTCAGTGAACATGGTGAATTTCTCATATGCAGTAATCAAAGTCAGGAGCTTCAGTAAACATTGTATAAACAAAAATAGCATTATCATGGTACCAGATATTTTCCATCTTTTCAGATTCTTTACCTACTGAAATAAATGATCTTTTCCTTGAAGAAAACCTCGAATGCGGTTTACTGTTGTTTGTCTTGCATTGATGATTACTTTGGTACATTGGTGAGCGCAGCAATGACTTTCATGCAGACAAAGAGTAAACCTTTCTGGATTTCTATGGGAAGGACATCAGCCCTTCTTGTCCATGATGGCCAAAGGGGTAATGCAAATCCAGGGGCAACCATCTGAAAACATATATTCAATCTAGAGAGAGACACATCTTTTTGGAAGCTTTGTTTCTTACACTCTAGGTCATTGCTTCCCCATTTCTTTTTTAAATACTCTCCTGTTGCAGAATAACTTTATTTTAATTTCATTAAGGGAAAAATATAGTTTGGAAGGCGGAAGACAAAGGCAAAAAAATGGTCAGAAATTGCATTAAAACAAGAGGAATTCATGTCAATTTCCTACCTTGCTATTGCATCTTTCGTTTATTTATAGATGCACTGAAAATAAAAGCATGATTCTTATTTTAAAGATACTACCTATAGCTTTCTCCCAGTGCTCAAAAAATGTTCTCTTTGAGAGATCATGACTACATTATTTCTGGCGCAAACTCTTGAACCTATCAGTTTTATCATACATTGAGGAGTTGTATGATAAGTAGAATGTGCCTTTTTTTCTTTTTCATTTCTTTCTTTCTCTGCCTGCTCATGGTCTGAACCTATTATTTAGATCAATTATTTTAAATTTTTATTTGAATTTTTACCTAATTGGAACGTAGTGGGAACTTCTAATAACAAAGTGCCCTAAGGTGTCTCTACTATGAACTGAACTAAATAATTTTAAAAATTTAGTAGATTAATTTCCTATAAGCAGCCACCCATGACCAGTGTTTCAAAACAAACAACGATTAAGAATGCACTCATTTAGACTCTCTACCCTGCTGATGTTGTGTAGCCCAAGAACAAGTGAACTCTTCACCCTAAGGAGGTTTGAGTCTGGAATTCAAATTTTAAAAAGAAAAATAACTCAGAGATACATTAAATACTTCATCTAGAAATGCAATTTTCTGCTCACACAAAGCAGGATATCAGGAAGAAAAATAGCCCTTGACACGTGCTCAGCCTCAAGTTATTTGCATGCTTTGACCTGACCTAATTGACTAAAATATTCCAGGCCTATTCGTATAGTGCAGAAAGATAGGTCTTGGTCAAGGAAATAAAGAGGGGCATGTTTTCAATGACAGTAAACAAGCTGAAAAGATCTCATTTGACTTTTAAATAATTCATTGAGTTGCAAGAACCATAGTTTAGGTAGGAAATAATCATCTTCAAATTGAGTAAATTTTATGTGGACAGACTGGAGAAAGACAACACGTACAATGGCAGTGTCATTCTTAGCGCATTGATGTTCAGGATGAAACTTCTAAGACGGAGCCAAAACAGGCCCAAGTTTCTTGTCGTAGCTCCTCTGCAGTGTTCTATCACTTGAAGTCTAATGTAACCAAGCTACTAAACCTTCAACGATAATATGATTTCAGCTATAAGGACAGGCTAAGAGAGCTGGGGCTTTTCAGCCTGCAGAAGAGAAGACCTGGGACGCCTTATAGCAGCCTTCCAGTATCTGGGGGACTTCAGGAAAACTGGGGAGGGACTTTTTATGAGGGCAGGAAGTGGCAAGACCAGAGGAAATGGTTTTAAACTGGAAGAAGGTAGGTTTAGAAATTCTTTACTGTGAGGGTGGTGAGACAATGGAACAGGTTGCCCAGAGAAGTTGTTAATTCCCTCGCTGGAATCACTCCAAGCCAGGCTGGATGGGGCTTTAAGCAGCCTGTTCTAGAGGGAGGTGTCCTGCCTATATAAGGGGACCTGGAACTACAAGATATTAAAGGTCCTTTCTAACCCAAACCATTCTATGATTCTATAATTTTCAGGGATGCCTCCGATGTATTATATTAGCTTGACCAAGCTGCATGATCATATATCCATTATAATGAAATACACTGTTAATGTAGCCATTTTTCATCTAGAGAGTAGTAGTACTGATGTTAGTTTAAATGTGTAAATATAGAGGCTTTAAGGCTGTGAAGACTTGAATGTCCAGGCTATCGAGGAGGCCAGATGGTGTCTAATGGCATTGATGGGATTGTTTCCTCAGAGAGGTATACTTAAGATATTAGCTGCCACAGTTTAAGTATACTTGTCCTTAATAACCTAAACCGGAAAAGTTTTGGTTCACAGTAGAATAATTTACATTTCACAACATTGTGACTGTTTGAACAAGACCTTTGAAACATTTAGCTTTTCCCCTTGTGCACAGCCAATTTGATAAAATTATTTGAACTTCTTAAGTTTTATTATTATGCAATGCAAAAAAATTTTACTTGCTCCCAAAGCAAATTAATTTATATGATGAAAGCATCTGGTATGTAATAATAACATTTCAAAGAAAAATGATATTATGTTTCAAAAAGATGGAGCTTTGTACTCACAATTAAACTTTGCATTAAAGTTTTGATTAGTAGAGTTCTTCAGCTGTTACTACCTGAAAGATTTCCCTGAAGGGCTATTTTGGTGTCTTCATCCAGAAGTGCCACTTTCTTCACGTGCCACAAATGTTTCAATGACTGCAATATATTTTGGCTGGTTTCAAGGAGCATACGTTCTCTTTTAATCTGTACATAACCTCAATTAGTGTTCAGGTCAGTAAGTGGGAAGACATTTATGAAATCAATCATTTTGGGTTAAGGAGTACACATACTGCAAGTGTACTAATGGAATGGAAATAATGCCTGGAACATCTCCAGAAGAGTCATAGTCTCAATGGAGCAATTAAATATGTATGAAGAATGTTTGCATTGAAGTTCAAACACATCAGCCTGAGGCTTATATTTTTGGTTTAATTTATTCACAGCCTTTCTGTGTACTGCTGCTTGATGCTCCAAAAACACTTCTGCACACTGCTTCCTGCATCGTCTGTGTGTCCGCAGACTGACAGATACAGTGGCAACTGCTATTTTTAATCACCATCTCCAGAGCAATGAGTAGACTGTAGTAGAAATGTGCAGTGTTATTATGCAGGTTAATAGATTTTGTTCATTAATATATTCCTCTACCAATCATTGTAAGGGAAGTGGTATTCAGAATTAATTTAGACAGTGTTTGAGTATTTAGCAAAACTTCATAGTCTGAACACTCTGGCATTACTAGGTCTTCAAATTAGGGTATTGCATAGTATGCCTGTATTACATGTCTTCATATCACTGCTTTTATTCTTCATGGAAGAGATGCTTGTACTAAAGCTAGAGGCTGCTTTTCAGTATTGTCAGTGAATACTGGAGCTCTTTAAAAAGGTAGTGGTAATATTTTCTGATATTTACAGTTCTTTGCAAAACATATGAAGAAACAAATGCTCTTGTCAGTAATAAATAAAACTAAAGTATTTGGGCTTTGTAAATAGATTCTGATTATTTTCATGACTCTTGGTTCTATATTTTGTCACTGATCAGAGAGCACCAGCGTATTTGTTGGTTCATTTGTTATCAGTTCATAAAGTATGAATAAATGAGATTGTCATATAACTAAGCTTTGAGCTACTGGCAAAACATCTGAGCAATCAGTGTCTTAAAAGGATTGCTGGTAATGTAATTGCTTGTGGAAAATGTATATATGTGTCTCCCATCTGAAAACAACACCATCTTAATATGTTGTTTAAGCAACGATATTAGTGGAATGAGAGCACACACTAGTGATAGGTATTTATATAAACACTGAACTAAAGCCAGAAATGTAGTTTTGTTTCTTTAGCTAGTTTCAAGGCTGTTTTAAAACAAAGCTTACTTTCTAATTACACTGTAGTTATTTTATTAAAAAAAATAGAATTGTGAGACCTCAAAGCTTCCAGTAGAATTTTGTTTAGTCTGAAGAAAAATCTGTTTATGTATGTCCATTAATAGCATCTATAAACCAGCTAATATTAATACCACTAAAGCTCACAAAAAATGAGGTGCTAATATGACCACTATTACTAGAAATGCCAGGGATACGTAATGGGACTGCCCTCAAGTCATCCTAGAGAAGCAGAATCAATTTAGTGTCTTCAGTTCAGGCACAGAATGAATGATCGTGGTGATGCAAAATTAAGGAAACCTCTATGCTTGTGAGAAGTTGTGGTCAATGTCTTTTGATACGTACTTTAACAAGCAAGTCAGTTGACTTTTCCTAGTGTCTAGAGAAGAAATGTCCCCATAAACATATTGAAACAAACATCAGACCTTCATATTTTTTTAAATCAATGGTGAAAGCCCAGTAGTCTTCAGTGGAAATGTAATATTCTTTTGGATATTGACGGCTTTTTTTTTTATTTTATTTTTTTCCCAATTAATTCTAGAGATGTCTTTCCAAAATGTTGGTCATTGTTTGTTTTTTGTTTATTTTTTTTCCCTTATTTTCTGATTTTGAGTAATAATAATATTCCTAAAATTCATATCCTTGTGATGTTTGCATCAGAATCCTGATTGAGTTATTTCTTACAATACATGGGCAAATAATTGGCCTTTCTCGGTGTAAGAAGTTGTATGATTACTCTTGGTAGCATGGCATTCTAGACTGTAACATTTAATAAGTGTCCTATGACAGCATGACATTTGTTATGTTTCATGGTAACAAGGTCAGGTTAATAAAAGGATACTGGTATGTGTGCTCAGAAAATATGAAAAACATTTTACCCTTCTGGGAAAATGAGCAATAGCCAAAGTAGTTATACCTTCACTATCTGAATGTACTGTGTGCACTGGAATTGCATGGTCACAACCTGAACCAATGGTTGAGCACCAGATGAGAAAGTGTGGCTAAACCAGGGACTGCAGGTGCAAGCAATGCACCTGAGTGACTGGAGGGGATGGAGTCTGGATCCACCCCTCCTCACCCACATTTAAAGGTTAGCAGCTGAAAGAGCAGTATCTCTCTGGGTAGAGATTGTAGTTTTCATGTTTTGTCATGGGTTATTGGAAGGGGGAACTTTTTTTTTCTTTTTTTTTTTTTTTTAATAGCATGCTGTTGCTCTGTAGGGTTTGTATCCTACTGGGAGGCACTGTCATCACCTTCTTTTGCTGTACTCTATGCTGTATTAGTATTTTAAGCACCTAAGATGTCTTTGATTTTTATCTGTGTGGTATTTGTTTGGCTTGTGATACTGTGTAAGATCAGGCCATTTAAATGTAATTATCTGATATAGATTTAGGTTCCTACTTTAGAGATAAGATCAAATGGTACTTCAATGAAAACACCTCGTCAGGTCATTCTCCGTACCATGTGAAGTTATCACTTATTTGATCTGTCCATCCTGTTACCCCCATCTTAGAATGCTAATTATGCCAGTGGTGCAGCAGTTTGCACAGGCAAAGTGTGCAGGGGTGGCACAAGGCAGACCACTGCCAAGAATATGCCACAGCTTGAAAAGAGCATGTCCTGTTTTCCACTGTTGCTCTTTCACATGGACGTGAATAATGCTGTAAGCCAGAGTACGGGCAGAATCAAAGAAGAATATAAAGCCCTATGGCCAGAGAAAAACAATGGTGCCCAAGTTATCTTCTTTTCAGTTTTTCCAGTTAGAGGAAAGAGGGAAGCCAGAAAAGGACAGGTCATAGTGGGTTATCCTCCACATCTATTCTACCTTTATGCAGCCACATATGCAATAATGTGTTCAGTTCTGAGTATTAGGACTTGGTTTTGGCATCAAATGTTACTTTACTGTGAAATTATCTAACAATTAAAGGAGAATTTCAGTTTGCTATATCCTGTTATATTTTTTTCAGTAGTGTATGTACTAAAACAATCATTAGCCAATCTTGGATTACAAAGTACGGACTTAAAATTATTTCTCTCTAATAAAGTGCAATAATGGAAGTAAGAAGCTCTTAACAGTACGTAATCATTTCAGTTTTGAAGAGCTCCTGGTGTGGAGCTGTTCTGTGTGAAACTGATGGTTTGATCCACTATGGATCATGTGAATCTGTCAACGGGCATCGTCCGTTCTTTTATCATCTTTATAAAAGAGAGTTGAGGACATTTGTCCTCATAGTTTGAAGCATCGTGACTTAGCGAATAATGAAACGCTCTTTTGTTGTTGTTAACAAGTGATCTGTGTATTGTCCTTGAATTCTGCATTGTCACAAAAAAAAACTTTATATTCTCAACTCTTCCCAGTTGAGTAAATCAGTAGCTTTGCTCATTCATTACACAGCCACATATCCTGCCTTTTGAACAAATTTGATGCTAATGTAATTCCAGAATTAAACTTCTTTTGTCTCAGAATTAGGTTTATGCAAATCCAGGGAAACTATCTTTTAATTGGTAGTGAAAGTGAAAACAGCATTAATCATTGGAAGGATTGTTAAGATTTGTTCTATGACTCAGCATTTTGTCATGAACTTATGAACTATAAAAGATTCCATGCTGAACGCAGCCATGGGCATTTTGTTTTGAGGGATGCTGCCTGCAGACATGTTATGATGTGGTTTATAGCATGACTGGTTACCCTGTTCCTGTATAATCTATCTTGGAAGCAACCTTTAAATGTCAAATGGCATTTGCATATAAAAGCAGTCATCTGTTATAGAGTTTGTGGACATTATACAAACACAAACGATAGCTGGTCTCATACAATATTTCATAATATTTGAAGGGTTTTAAGTGGAAAGTCCATTCCTCCCTAAATCCAGCACTTTTGACTTAGTGAAGGTAGCCTCTGCCTCAGATGTATTCCTCCTTTGTTTTTTTGTTTGTTTGTTTGGTTGGTTGGTTGGTTTTTGTTTTGTTTGTTTTGTTTTGATGTACAGCAATGGTGTGCAGACTCTGTGATAGATTGCAAGTGATGACTGGAAAGAATCAGGACAGACTATAAATCACATTCATCTCTCAAGGCCTCCTACCTAGAGGTGGCAGCTATCTTTAAGGCTCCCAAGGAAGAACATAATGCCAAAAAACTGAGTGAAGAATTGGCCAAATTAATTTAATGTCTTGTCTGTACCGTGACTAAATAATCAAAGTTAACTTTGTTTTGATTAACAAAGTTGATCAAAAAGGCTTAAGAAAGCTTTCTGAAAGACTATATCTAATCCTTAGTTTTACAGCCTTTGTGAAATGGATGTAGGCATTTTCACTGCAGCTGTCCAAAAGCTTGACTCATCCTAGTCTCTCCAGTTGTTGATCAAGGAAGCCATGTCTTTCCAAATGCTGATCTGTTTCAAAGTCTTATCAACAATATATAGGTTCTATGTTTTGAGGGAAAGTGTGGCATTCTAAAATATAATCCTTCCAGAAGTTCTCTTTGAGTTGCTCCCGGTAGGTGCTTGCTGGAAATAGCAGTCATGCAAGTGTTGGGGATGTGTAGGCTTTTATGCTTTTCAAATGTATGTTGAAGTGTTTTGTAGGAAGAAAAGGTTTGTATAGCTGTAAGACTGGAGGGGACTTCATCAGCTTTGAGTGAAGTATTTGACAGAATATTCTGTTAAAACACAGAATATGTATTTGGCAGAGTTTGGATTGGTAAAATATCTATTAAACTGAAGGTCTCTTTAGCACTATCTGTGCTGTTTTGAGCTCAACATGATCATGAATGCAAAGTAAAATTTGATGAAGTTCATATTGTATGTGAGTTTTTGGAAGTTGGGTAAATACCTAACACGACCTGTATGTGGTCATGTTTCTAAAAGCTCACCTGTTTCATGTGCAAGGGAAAGGGCTGTTCCCCCTCTCTTCCTCCCCGTTCTAGCCTGGCTCCAGTTAAAGAACTGCCTTGTTAGACCAGTGTTAGAGGTAGGATTCTTTTTTTTAATACTTTTTGTGATTAATTGTAATCCTGATGGAGACAAACACTAACAGAAAAACATGGGAGAAGCAACAAGTGGCACTCTAAGAGAAAAAAAAAAGAAAACTGAAGCCTTTTTGCACTTGCCAGCAATCCACTCTGCCTGAACTCTGTAGTGTCATCTGGCATTGCACTGTGCCCCCGCGCAAGTTTGTGCTAAGATATCCACAGTCATTTGCATGCATTCTAGATGACCAAAACATCATCACATCTTAGGGTCAGGGAGGGCATATTACGGATTACAGAATGCCTTGAAATTCATGCAGGATGTTAACTAAAAGTGAAAGGTAGGAGATTTGCATGTTGGTTATTTTTAACTACAATTACAGGGGATGAATCTAGCAAATTCAGAGCATGAGGTGTTGAAGAGACTGACTGAGGCTGAGAAGCAAAGGGTGACATTACTTCAAGAGGAGAGGGACCTTTACTTACACTTTGAGAATCCTGCAACAAAACTTTTTGAGAATACTGAAACATTCAGAAATGCATCACTTTTGATTAAAATTTCATTGAGAAAAGTTTCTCATCTGTGGGAGGGAATTTCTGATCAAAACTGATGAGATCCACTCTCTTCAGAATAGCCAATAGCATGGTAATCCACAGGGATGAGTGTTCATCTGAGCCTCTGCACTTTTTAGTGGCAAGGGTGAAGAAGCCTTTGTTTGGGTTTACTGGAGCTTGTTTCCTCCAGAAGTTACTGAAATTAGTGAAGGACTAGCTTACATGGCTTTGTCTGAAATACTGACAAGCTTCTTTGTGAGGGGGACATTGCCATTTCCTGACACAAAGTTTAACCAAGCAGCATTTCACACTTGTAAAGAGAAAACAAGAAAAGCCAGAGCTCAGCTTGTGTTGACACTGATCAGTGTAGTAACAGACAATGAAAGACTCTTTTAGGTGTGTCAATAACAAGAGGAAGTCTACAAAAAACTGATACTTGCCGATCACCTAACAAGTATGAATGAATAAAAAGTGCAGTAATTCATGCCATTTTTGACTTGGCTTTTGATATTAATGCCCTGCTTTGGAAAGTCTTGTGTCTTTCTTGTACTGGAAGACCCAGAACTGGACACAATCACCAATGCTGAGCGGAGGAGGAGGATCACCTCTCGACCGGTTGGTGGTACTTGGCAACCAATACCATTAGCCTCCTTGACAGCAAGGGAACATTTCTGATTCATGTCAAAGATGGTGTTTACCAGGACTCCCAGGTTGTTTTGTGTTTACTGATGTGTTTCTTGTGCTGTATGCGGTGTTCTGGATGTGATCTAAAAAGTACTGAGTAGTGACACATAATTATTTCCCTTGATCCACTGGCCTGTTACTATCATGTTGGACTACTGGGATCTCTACTGCTGGTGCACACAGCCAGATCTTGCTTAGCTTGCTTTCTACTAAATCTTTTTTTTCCACTGAATAAGATGTATACTCTCTGAAAGACTTTTTTTGCATGAAAATACATTGCCCAAGATGCAAAATTACAACAAAAAGCTTTATTTTTCTTGTTTGTATACCTTGGAGTTGCATTGAAAATACATTTAATCATAATGTAATCAACTTGTTAGATGAAAGAGCCTGCATTTGTTCAAAATGCTTTGGGAAAAAACACAACACATTAAAGAGTGGTTCTAAACAGTTGGATTTTATTTTGAACTGTTTTGCACAAGTTTAATTGTAAAAGACAACACTGTGTCGTAAAGTTACATCTCATAGATATCACAATGTATGAAACCTAAAATAATGAGAAATTTCTTATTCTCTCAAACAACTGTATAGTTAAAATATACAACTAATCTAATCCAGAACATAGAGAGCTATTAAACTACTATGATTAGCTTACTTTGATTTTATCTGTGGTTTGTTTGGTTGTTTTTTTTTTTGAGTGTGAATATAACATTGTATGGAAATTGGTGAGGATATGAACGTGTATCTTACAGTTCTCCCACCAGCTCTTATCAAAAATTTTATTTAAGAGCAGTGACAAAACAGCTAGAGAAAGGCAATGTATTCTTTAAGTTCTATATAGAAAAATCTGACTCTTTAAATCCTTAGTATTGTGTAACTTATAATCACAAAGGCAGCAGGAAATTTTATGATTTTTTTTTTTTTTCAATAACCTGCAGGGATAATTTTAACACTAAAACATAAGGATGCTATGCATTTCAATTTTCTAAAATGTGCTTTCTAAAAGCCAAAAAAAAAACAAAAAAAAAAACACCAACCTACAAAACTATCTTTTTACTGACATTTTTCATTAGATAGTTTCTAAATAGAATCTTTTTCTTTGAAGATGGGTTTTGACAATTCCTAAATAAATTGTATTTTTTCTTCATTTCAAGCAAACTTTTCCCTGTTTTTTTGGAGAAAAAAAAAAATACAGTGCTTTATCAGTTATGAGATTTAGGTGCCTGGTATTTATGTCTCGATAATGGCTCCTACTACAGCCAGCAAAGCTCTGACCAGTGCAGGCAAGGGACATTCATGTTGCCCCAAGCAGAAACTTATTTTCAGTCTCATGAATGGTTTTCTAGGCTCCACAGACTGAACAAAGAGGGGATTCAGATACGTAAATAAAGTCATCAAGTACATACAACTTGAAATGCTTTATATTTTTAAAGAGATACAGAGACCTGGCAGGTGTGGTGCAGGACTTTTACCACAAGGTCAAGCAAGTGCTCCATATCACTCTAGACATGTATACTTTGGCAAATGAATGTCACACTAGATCTCCGTTGGCTGTAATGACAGATTAGATGTTAGCTCACATATAAATTTCTGACTGAATCTGAATTGCTTATAGAATGTTCTATTTGTACTGAATTAAACCATATGTAAAAGTTCTGTCTATTAAAAAAAAAAGAACAATTGTTTATACATATAGCTGAAGTGTGGCAGAGTTCACTAATGAGTGGGAAAAAAAATCAGAAATTTAAATGCAGGAAATAATGAGTTTATTATATCCCAAAGTACACATAGCAGACCTGATTCAGTGTTGTCCATTGTAGTAAAGATTTGATCAACGCTAAAGTTTTGTTAATTATGTAATAAAATTTGAATAAGATGATTCTGCGATTATGAGTTAATCATATAATCAGAGAATGGTCTGAGCCAGAAGGGAGTTTTAGAGCTCATCTAATTCCAACTCCTCTGCCTTGGGCAAGGACACCTTCCACTACACTCCATTCTCAAAGACTCATCCAACCTGGCCTTGGACCCCTCCAAGATGTGACATCCACAGCTCCTCTGAGCAACCTATTCCAATGCCTCACCATCCTCATCATGAAAGGTTTCTTCCTTATATCTAATCTAAATCTTACCTTCTTTCAGTTTAAAACTGTTACCCTTGAATCTTGTTACAGGCCTTATTAAAGCATCTTCTCTGTTTGTTATGCCTCCTTATGTGTTGAAAGACGACAACAGAGTCTCCTCAGAACCTTGTCTTCTCTAGGCTGAAGAACTCTGAGTATTTCAGTATTTCAGCTTCCTCATGAGTTATGTAGCCCTCCTCTGGATCATCTCAAACAGGCCTGTATCTTTCTTGTACGGGGGACTTTAGCGTTGGATGAATAACAATTTAGTAAGTAAACTTCTTCATTAAATAATGCATCAGTTCATTTATTTTTATAGCTTATCTGAGTTGTATTGTGTTAATTGAATCTTCAACATCCTTTGAAAGTCAGTCAGTTTTTCTTAAACTGACTGTGAGTCCAGATACCCCAGAGCATTGCAAGACTTAAAAATCTGATGCTAAATCCACACTTACACTCTTGCTTATTTTTAAAACTAGAATTTAAATTTAGAATTTAGAACGAGAAATAACATCCTCCTATAAATATGAAGAACTTAATTTTAGGCTTATAGGATAGCATTTGGTGTACTGTCTTTGTGTATTCTTAACAGGAATTGTCTTCTAATTTAAAAAACTTTTTTTTTTTTCCATTTCAAAAGCTTTTTGCCATTTTAAATTACACTGATGTAAAGACTTTTCTGATAACTGAGAAGAAGCGGCCAAGAACATTGTTACTCAGAACCTATGATATTTACTGGAAACATGGAAAACCAAAGTCCCTGTTCTATATTTTGGAACATAATCTTATGTCTTTACCTCAAGGTGAATATTAAGCCTTTACCTCACTGAGTCTGGACTGAAAATAACAGAAGAAAGTCATAAGAAGGTGTCAAGGGACATGGTTTAGTGATAACTATTGGTCATAAGAGGATGGTTGGACTAGATAATCTTGTAGGTCTTTTCCAACCTTGGTGATTCTGTGATTCTATAAAGGGAAAATTGTGGGAAATTGGTGTCCAGACAATTGTATTATTTACTTGCTTATACAAAGTAGACAAACTTCAACTGGAGAGATTGAACAAATATTGTCGCGTAGTATCCAAAAGCCTAGTTATGGTGGTATTCAACTGATCAAATGCCTGCTCTGAATCACACAGAACAAGTATTTGCCCTGGCCTGTTTTCCCCACCTCTTGCAGCTGATATAGTGCCCTAGCTCCTGGTTCCCTGAGTGCATTGAGATGCAGGAATTGTGCCCAGTTTTGACAGCATTCCTCACAATGCTGAAATCAGATTTCCTGTATTGATGAACTGCACTCACCTGCTTACAAACCTTTTTCACTGAGAAATGCAAGGCAGATTTATCCTAAGTCACTGCTCTGAGAACGATTTTGAAGTTTGTTTGTTTCTTGAGCTGACTGTCTTCCAACCCCATCCTGTTGACAGAATAGGTGATGTATCCATCCAAAAGTAAACCAGAAGAACCCTTCTCCTTATGTAGAATTCTGTGGGTTTTTTTTTTTTCCAAAATGCATTCCTCTGGAATTCAGCACTTAACTTCTAACTTTGGAAGCTGAGCGTGAACTGGAGTGCCACAGATACAATTCATGTGAATCCTATACTACCTTGTGTATGGTAGGTATTGATTGCAAATATTTTTACAAGCAAGACTGTGAGCCTCCATAAACTGTTTTTTCTTTTCTTTGTCACAGGTAGGAAATGCCATTTGAGACTTAAAGCTTATAGCTGATTAATTTAATTTAAATGAGCTGGTGTTTGAAATAGATAACACTTTCATTTTAGTAAATTAATGATGTGGCAAGAGGAAACTCAAAGATGCTTCTACCTATAATACAAACTGATGCTCTCTAGAATTCTAATATTTTGCCATGTGATTACATTTCCTAATCTTATTCACTTTATTACACAAAACATAGCAAAGTGCTTTCTCTGTACATTAACATAAATGTAATTTCAGACTTTATACAAATCTTTGTACAAAAATCCCAAGTAGATCTGGAATCATATTGGTACACTGTAATAAATTCACAACTGTCACAGTCTATCCATAGAAGCAAAGGAAGCTTTGCTGGAGAGGAATAGCTTTTCTTTGCCAAATGGATATAATTGGAAAATGAGCTAGCACTTCTTATATTCATAAAGATGTTTTTCATTTTTCTAAGAATAATGAATATTTAAAATGCGGAATAAACAGTTTCAATTGTGTCTTGTACAAAGAGTTCTTTATTCTCTATGTGGTCCAGTTTCTTCTGCTCACCAGGCAGAATGACAAGCATAGACTAGAAGACTTTAGCAGGAATACAAGGCTCTCAAAATGCACAGCGTGTACTATTAATAAGCAATTATGAGCCAGTTGCAGTATAGGCTTCCCTTTGTTATTCCCTATTCAAGATAGAAAATATTTCAGAATTGACAATTTCAGAATGGATATTTCAGAACTCCCAGTTACTTATCCATTAGTCCCCGCTGTAGGACAGAAGTCAGAAATATTCCATTGAGAATTTTTTTAAAAAACATAATGCAATTCAATGTTTTTTATTAAAAACAATTTTCTTTTAATTGGTATTTAACTTTAGGTAAATCGATCTTTTTGATGGTAATGTACTATCATCCTCTTACTTATGCCTGTACATCATGCCATGAGGTATGTGGAGCTCTGAAATCTGATGGTGTTATTATTCCTTGTCTCTTCCACACATTTGTCCCCTGAAATGGAAGTATCTCTCTGGAATCTCACCTAAGTGGGTTCCAGTAGTGGATGGAGGTGCACTCAGTTCAGTCCACAAGACGCACGCACGTTGTCTGTCTCTCAGCACCATTTCCCTTCATGGCAATGCACCATGCTGCTGAACTGCAATAGTTGCTGGTGGGTGCAGGCAGAGCTCCCAGCCCGCTGCTCTCTCTCCTGGTGGAGCTCTGTCCTACCCAGGGCAGGAGAGCAGAGAACAGCTGGAGTCAGAAATCCATGCCACTCCAGGGAACCCAGATGCCTTTCACCAGCACAGCATCTGTCCCTTGCAATTGCTTAATTGCAGAAGTGGTTCTGACACAAGCAACAGGCAGACGAAATATTTTATTTTAAACAGGTTTAGAGTTGCTATTTTTGACAGATTTAATAACAGAACCCTTCCTAATTAAAACAAGTGAAATAAAAAGTGCTGGCATTTGCGTATGAACATCTGCAGTAGCATTGTTCTTTATCGTTATTGTACACTCTGGGACAGTATGTTTGGCCAGTGCTGACTCTCAGATTAAGAATTATGGAAAGTATTTAACTTGATGGATGATCTCGTTTTCCTGAGGGCTGGAAAACACTCTTAAATATCAAGAGCAATAAAATTAGTTCCTCCTTTTCTGTATCCATTTTCACAGGGTGCTTTTAACTATTTTGTCAGATTCGTGAAAAATTGACGATATAAACCACCACAACTGAAAACATAAATAACAATTTATTAAATATTGATTAGAATTGCTTTTCTGTTTCCTACACGCCATCTGAAGCTGGAAGTTTTGACAAATAGTGGCTAACTGCCTGGTGGTTCTATTTAGTGTTTAAATGTACTCAGAATATATGCTTGTTAGTTTATTTATTTAGTAAGCCCATGTATGTTATTATATATTGTATTGATTGTATACACTCATTTCTTTAATGAACAATAATAGAAATACAGAATTTAAGATTTAATTTTGTTGTTAATGTCTCAAATGTATGTGGTACGAAGCAATATCTAGAATTCTTCTTAGCTATGTTTAGCAATTTCTAAATAACCCAGCTTAGTGGAAATTATGGGTCAAAGTGTGATGAAAAGTTATCGCAATACAATGTCATATAAATCTGTGAGCTACTTTTGACTCAACAAAGGTGGGTTTTTTTCTGGAGAAGTTATGGTCAAAGGGCAAGATATTGCTTTTTGCCTCTTGGAAAAGACAAAATGAAGAAGAGGAAAATAGTCAGAGTTTGCCTTTCATCTCTTCAGTCGATCTTAGCAGAATTCTTGCTATCTGATCATCAAAGCTACAGCTTCATAAAAGATTTGGCAGAGGGTCATGCGAGACAGAAGAAAATTCTAAGTAGCTCCAAAAAGAGCAGCTCAAAGTTGCTAGTAAATTGAAGGTAGTATTATCTTCCCCTTGTGTATGCTTGGGCAAAGAACTGTATTTGATATTTGAGCAGTGAAAAGCTTTGCTTTCACTGTGTGACAGTTTGAGAAATGAAGTTTCATCACTGGCCAGAACTTGTTTTAGTGGTACACTTTGTCCTGTTGATTTTGACGTGAGGAGTAGGATGTTCAGATTGGAAGCAGTTCTTGTTCCCAACATTAAAGTTTTCTGTGAGCTTATATATATATATATATATACACATAAATGTATTTCTTAGCTTGTCTTCATATTCCTATATGCAAATTCTGTTTTGTTCAGTGTTCAACTTAGTACAGACAAATAACACGGGCAGGAAGCTTGTTGTGTTCCCTCAAGATGTGGCTGGATATAGTCAGAGGTGCTTCTGGCATAGTTCTGGAGAGAATGTGCTGTGGAGGGAGAATTCCTGGTGTGGAATTTGAGGGTGTCCTCAGGCAGTCAGGACCTAAGATGACCACAGCACATTGTATCTTCTCTCAGGCAAGACTTGAGAACATCAGTAACTTCATGCTTTGCACTAATCTAATGAAGTAATCACAGGCAAGTCAGCCTTCCAGTTTGAACTGCCTTTGTCATGGCCCATAATGTTACTGAGTGAAAACATGCGCTTGGCATGGACAGTTTGCAGATATTGTTGGGAAACTCTTTTACCAGTAAGGTTGGTGGCAGTGCTGTTATTTTAGAATTCAAACAAAAATAAATGATGTGCCCCCTCTACTCCTGAGAAAAAGCCAGAATTTCTTAGGTTTGCATTAACACTGGATATTGGTTGCAGTAGATTGCAAAGCACGTGTATTCTCTTCCTCTCCCTTTGTGACTTTGTGTCCCTTTTGGAGCTCTTCCTCCAGAACATACTTTCGTGTTTTGGAGTCCATCTGCTGCTCTGGCACATGGTGCTCTTTCAAGAACTGCTCAGGCATGGGATGGACGAGTGGCATTTCAGATGCCAGATTGCAGTTGCCAAGATGACAGGCAACTGGCATTCTGAACTGCACAGTCTAAGCTAAGTGATGTTCCCAGGCAAACTCTTTGAAGAGGAGTTCCCAAAGTGCTAGATTCTTATGGCAGAAGATATTTATTTCTTGCTAGTTATGGATCTAGATAATTTTTGATGTATCTGAATGCAGTTATGTGTTTAGACTGAGTGACTCCATTGCAGATCCTGGGAATAAAAAGGCTCATTGTTTTCTGCACAACTAAGTCTGGGCTCATCCTACTTGTATTTCATATGCTTACTATGGAATAGGTGCAGAATAAATGGAGAAGAGTTATGGACTAGTCTTCCAGAGCAAAGCTCCTTTAGGAGGTAACTTGATAACACAGTTACACCCAGGAGGCAATATGACAACTCCTGCTCCTGATATCCTAGAAAGCTGAGTATCACATGTTATCCCTACTATTCAGAAGGGGAAACAAGCCAGGCCTGCCAGAAGAAAATGGGAAAAGTCATTAGTTTTGCCACTATTTGATGATATCATCCATGAAGTAGACCAGAGAGTAGGAATGGAAACATCTACTGGAGAAAGATACTGGCAATGGATCTTGACAAGAAAATTTAGATTCTTACAGTGCTGTGGATGGGTTGCTCACCACGTTAGGTTTTGAGTGTTTTTCTTTCTTTTACTGAACATTTTGGATTTATACTCCTAGAAGAGATTTTTAGGAAATCTTCCCTATCCTCAGTATTTTGGAGTGTGGATGAAGGTAGCCCTGTTTTGATTTCAGATCATTGTCTGCACATCTCTGCTTACGTACAGACACTACTCTGATTTTTTTTTTTTTCAGAGAATGCATCAACTGCATCAACTGGCCCTATTTTTCTTGTATTACTTTTCTACTCTGTGATAGAATGAGTGCAGTGGCTTTGCATCCTTGATGTTTGTGTCCAGGTTATTTTTTCCATTACACTTTACGAATTTTTTCTGCTTTATTTCATGTGTTTCTGATTTCTGATATCCTGAGAAGAATTTTATATGTGATTTTTGAAAAAGTAGGAGTTATTTAAGATAAAGGTTCAGTATTTTCAACCTAGAGGCTAAAACAGGTGGATAACATTCATGATCGTCCTTGCATTTTGGACAATGTAGGTATGTATGGATGCATACAGTAAGACAAAGCACACTGCTTCCAGTGATGTTCTGTTAGCAGAGTTCCTTCTTTTGCATTAGCTGTGAAGTGCACTGCATGCCAGCCTAATGTGCACAGGGTTTATGAAGTTTGGCTAGGTGAACACATGAAGTCTATCACCTCAAAACAAAGAAGCCCAGTGCATGCTCCATGAGCACACTGTGAAATTTATGGACAGAGCAGAAAAAAATATATGATCTGATATTTTCATGAGGCAGAATAGAATATGCATGACTGCCTATAGTGCAGGTCTGACCCTTGCAAAGTGTTGGCAAACGAGGGCCAGCAGGATGGATTTAGTTTGACATGTGTGATTTGATTTGACAAATTCAAGACAAATCTCTGTCTTAGCTACCAAAGATTGTGGAGATATGAATTTTAAAAAATCACTTGCTATTAAGAGGTGCCAGGCAATAATAAGTTCCTGTCTTCAACCTTTCCCTCAGCTCAATGTAGAACTGGAGATTTTAGATTGTTACTAACAGTGATAATCATAGTTCTGACTTTTCTGGATCTACCTAATAATTTTTACTTCTCAGTATATAGTTGACTAGGACAGTGGTTGTTTTGTTTTGTTGTTGTTTCAGGAATTGTTTTTATTCTTCAGAGCACCCTTGTATCTTGGAGAATGAGGGCTTTGCTGTAAAATCTGTGTTACCATATCTGATTAGGTGACCAGGGTGCACAGTCATTCAATCCAGCAAACTGGACTTAGAAGTGAAATATGAAAGGGAATTTCCTCTGTGACAAGGAGGAAGAAGCTGCACTTCCTAATGCCTACTAGAGAGAAGAATCATCCCACTCTTGCCTTTCTCTTCATTGTCCTTCTATAAGCAGAAGATGGAGGGTTCCTCCCAGCAGTGCTGTGAGTAATGTGATGACGTAGCTCTTTCTTATTAATGTGCATTGCAAAGTAAAGGACAAACTTTGCTGGCCTATTGTGAAGTATTCCACATTTGTGTCATCTGATACAAGTCAGGTTAAGCTAAATCCTCAGCTTCTCTTAGTCCCCACAGCTCTAGGGCAGTGCTGTACTTTCACAAGAAATGGAGTGAACTCTAACCCAGATGAACTCAGTTCATAATTGCTCCCAAAACATGTATTGAGTATTTTACTGTTCTAGTATCATAGGTCAAAAATACAACTGAGTGCTAATGCAACCATCTCAAATGTATCTTTCTAACCATTTTTATCGGTCTCACGTTTTCTTACTCTATTAGCAGCCCATTTTCTGCTCCCTTCCCTCTCTGATTGACATTTGAGAACGAGTAACGAAGGGGTTTTTTAAGTGTATATGCATTTCCTCAAGGAAATCAGGGCTTCAGCACACACACTGGTCTTTGCATGCATGCTGATGAAGCATGCATAAAAATGTCTTCCTTTGCTTGCATACAAGCCAAAGTCTGACCTTATATGCTTAGAGCTCTGGCTCCAAAATGCAAATGCATAATTTAAGGGGTCTGAAGCAGAATAGCGTTGAGCATAACTTCTGGGTACATGGTTCCCATAGCAAACTGTGCAGCCTTCAACTAAATTGCTTAACTACCAAAGCACTAGGAGACATGAGTTCTGCAAAATGAGGATAAGGAAAGTCATTGCACCCAGCAGCCAGAGCAGCCTCCATCTGGCAGTAGAGAAGTGCTGAGGTCTGTGCTTTTTCTGGAGAGGTTCCTTCTCATCTCAAGTGAGAACATTTACCACCACATGTGCCAAGGTGGAACCTGTAGGTGGAACCTGTCAGCTTCAGTATTCACAGGTGAGACAGCAGCATGGCAGATGTTCTGGAAATAAGCAGGCTTGACTATTGCTGAGGTCTAATTAAGTATAATATACCTCATTCTTTTTTTTTTTTTTTCCTGGCCCAGGTGCTGGTAATGCGCTCGGGGATACTGTTATAATGCCAACTACAGTGTTAATATGACTGAATTTATTTATTAAGAATGAAAATAAATGTGCAAACATAAAGGTAGCAGCAGTAAGTCCTTTTGTGCCTCATTATATTTTGGAATAGACGGCCCATCGTGCCACAGAAGCATTGTTCATGAGTACAAATGTGTGCACAACTGCTTATGTGCTTATTTGTGCCATAAAGACACAGCCAAGACTAATGTATAAAAATGAATGTCTGCATACTGGTAGTCTGTGACTACTGCTGTACAGACTTTTCTTTTACTCTGCTGAGTACTTATTCTGATTAGAAGTGCTATAGGAAATATTCTTCACAGTTTTTACAGTCCTCAGTAGCTGAAGGAAATAAGACTTCATTGCTCTAGAACAAACTCCACAGTGCCACAATAATTTAGTTCTATGTATACATTCACATGTTGGTATGCCTCTATTACAGCATGGATTTTCTGGCAGCTCTGGCTAATGGGAAAAGCCTTGTTCCTCATCAGTTTACTGGCATATTTCCTTGCTTTCATTGAACCAGGAATTAAATCAGTTATCGTTGCCATCTGAAAGGTGGTGAGGCACTGGCACAGCTGCCCAGGGAAGCTGTGGGTGCCTCATCCCTGGGAGTATTCAAAGCCAGGTTGGATGGGGCCCCAGGCAGCCTTATCTGGTGGGTGGTAGCCCTGACCATGGCAGAGTGGGTGGAACTGGATGGTCTTTAATGTCCCCTGCGATCCAGGCCATTCAAGGATTCTGTCATTCTCTGAAAGATAGCACCAAATTGCTGCTAGAAGTGGTGTGGAACTATTTTGTAGGGATATATTAGGAAAAAATTTATTTCAATAGCATGTCACAGAATTGCATGAAGTACACAGATGTGTCTTCAGGAATTCTCACATCATTCATATGCAGGCATTGTTGCTTTTTTTAATTCACTCTTCACTGACTTCTCAGAAATAGTGTGTCAAAAAAATTGTACAGATGACATCTTAGGAGATACAGAGTGGCATCTTTCTCTACAACCCACAGAAAATGCTAAAGATTATTTTAATGCAATGAAAATTTCTTTCATACAGGTGGATGTTTTATATAAAATTCAGCCTTCACAATTAATGTCCTGTGGTTCCTGCAACTGAGAAAAGATTTTTCAAAGATTCTAATGTCCTTGGAGCCTTACAAAATATTCTCTCAAATCATTTATTTGTATTTGGTGAAGATTATATAGTCTTTGGTATATTTTAGTAGTTCTGTTTTATTTTACTTAATTGATTAACATCGCAAATAAAAAATATGGAATGAAGAACAAGAGTGATATATACCAGCCTAATTTTGCAACATGCTTTGTACTGGTTAATAACTTTCTTTTTATTGAGGGAAGAGCTGACTGCTTCCCTATTTTGAATTACATGATTTGTTTGGACACTTAGATTTCTTCAATGTCTTTTCATCAGTGGAAATATACTAATAAAGCAATGGTTGACCCCTAGAAGTAGATAAAATAGAATGCTGTATCTTCATTACAATCATATTCTCTCTGAACTACTTTTTTTTTCCCTGCAGGACGGTTCTATTTACCCTGACCTCCGTAGTTGTGCTTGTCATCACTACCGACTGGATCAGCTGGGACAAGTTGAATCGTGGATTTCTGCCAAGTGATGAGGTCTCAAGAGCATTCTTGGCTTCTTTTATCTTAGTGTTTGACCTTCTTATTGTCATGCAGGTACGTTTTCCTAACGTTCCATTCCAGCTGCCAAGGCTGCCTGCCCACTCTGTTTCCACTAGAGCACAAGATGTTTTGCCAAGACTATGTAAAGACAAGTAAATATTTAGTTTGCAATCACTATTAGTGGAGGCATTGTGTAACATCATTCTCAGTGACTTTGCAAAAACCCTCTTGGCCTTTCATGGTGAAAACATTGCTGATATCTTTTCTTAGGCTACCAAGAAGGAACTTTCCAAATTAGAATGTTTTCTGAAAAAAAAAAAAAAAGACATCAGAAAAAGAAAGAGAAGCTAGCTGTATAAATTCATAGCTTAAGTTCAAAGGAGGGAGAAATTGAGATAAAGAATGAATTATGTATTTCAAGCTTTTACAATACTCAGTATAGTACATTATAGTGGCATTTTAATAGATGAAAATTAATATTTGCTATTAAGATTCCACTTTCCACTTTGATATGAACATTTATGTACTTTCTTTGATGGCAGGTACTCGTATGCCTTCTGATAGTGAGGGTAGCAAGGGAGATAATTCCCTGTAGTCTGCCCAATGTCTGCTCCTTTGAATCTAGCTGTTAAGAAAGGTGTCTGGGTCACAAGTGTGTAGCCAAAAAACTTTCTTTGTATGATGCTGTGCACTACCCTTTGATTTTTCGGTAGTGTGAGTCTTCTGTGAGAAACTCACCCAGTGCCCTGTGAAGAACAGGGTCATTTGGGCTGAGGCAAGGAAAAGGAATGTCAAAGCCTGAATGGCTTTTGCTGTTAGTTCTAGACATGCTAGGCTGTAAAACTGAACCTTAGCAAAGAATCTGAGAACTGATGGGTCCTTTCTCTCCAATATATTATTAACTGACTCTGCCAGAAAAGACTATTTCTGAGACAGTTAGGTCTCTTTAATGAGATATCTATTACTTGTGTAATTATCATAGAGGTGACACTGCACTGGCACTCAGAATTTATCACTGCTGTACCAAGGCTGCATAATGTTGAATAGTTCGGTTTTATTTTCCAATGTCCACCACTGTTCAGTGTTCGCTGTTGTTCATGGTTAGGACAAAAAGGATGGGAAATGGAATTCTATTTCAATTTCTAGCTTTCTGGTGTTTTCTTCATTTCACGTTTTGTTTTGTTTACTCTTTCAAAAAGATTCAAGGGAATGTAAAATAAATGATTGTACTTCATAGGGCTATAATGAAAAAGTGAATGAAAATACGTGACACGTCAAGCTGCACTGAATTTGATATTGTTTGCCAGGTAGAGAAACAGACCTGTCTTGATGTCAAATAATTATTGTCATCCTTTTGACTTTGAAAAATGGAGCTCCAGTACCTCCACCTTGGAGTCGCTGAATTCAGGGAATTTTATTTGAAACAGCCAGTCCTAAATACTATTTCATTTTTTTTGCAACAGCAAAGTGAGAGTCTCCTCTTAATTGCATTTCTGACTGATGATAGTGTGATTGACTTATTTATTTATTTAAAGTTATTTATTTGGCATGTGAACTAAGTTTGGCATGTTTTATTTATAGTGTAGTTCTAGCATCATTGCCGTTCTACTACAATAAAATCAGATTTAGACAGCAAAGCATTAAATCACAAGTAAAAATGATCAGGATCGTAATTATTTGACTAAAGTGTGCTTTAGAATTAAACATTTCCAGAAATTCTTTTTTATAGTGTTGCCCGTTTCCAGATATTTTTTGTTTTTCAGATTTAACAAACTATAGCAGCAAACTGATAAAATTAGCTACAAAAAAATTCTTGGCATTATTTCTGTTTGAAGCTGATGTTAAATAAGAACACAAATGAAGACTCATTTAGTTTACTGAGTGCAAACATCTTCTGTTCATTTGAACAGCAGCATTAATGCTGTAAGTGTAATGGCTTTTAGCAACAAGAGAAATATGGAAACCCATTCTCAGTGCTGTGAAAAATAATCACACAACTGTGGAGGACAACTTTGCTTGTTGAGTATTATTAGAATTTCATGTTTATCTAAGACCCATGTATACAGCATGAAAAAAAGAATTGTCTCTGCCCTGAAGATCTAACTCTTTTCAATTAGACGTAAGTCAGACAGACGTGTGAAGAGGAGAACACGAACAGCTAAACTTATATGGACAGTTATGCATGAGCGATGCTTAAGGGTAGGTGCACTTTTTACCTTTGTTTTCCATTCTGCAACAAGCTCTGGCTGCCTCCCAGCCTCACTGTCCTTTTAATGTGTAAAGGCTCCTTCAGTCCAAGTGATAAATGGGATGTTCAGGGGACAAGTCAGGAGGCAAGCACAGATGAGATGTGGAGAAGAAGGCAGAGACTTGTGACTGAAATGTAAATTTGAAATTTATGACAGTAAAAATATTTGAGTCAACCGGAGATGAATCATGAGGGAGGTGCAGGACTCCAGCATGACCACGTGGATAGTGAGGCTGGCTTGTGGCTCAGGCTGTGCTCCCACTGCTTCCACTGACACATCACTTCAGGGAGGGAATAAAAAAGACCTCGCCTACCTGTTTTAGATATCTGCTGTTTGTACATCTCCACCTCATTTTAATTAGAGTGTCCTTATAGTCAGTGGAGAGGTTGAAGTACAGCTGAAGTGCTTTTAAACATACACAGACTGAGACATTACATGCCCTACCAGTGCATGTTCCCTTCCTCTGAGGATAAACAGACCCAGTGTGGGTAGCTAGAGAAACCATCCCTTCAGTCATGTGCAGAAGAGAGGCTGTGGTATAGCATCAATCCAGAGCTGCAGATCCAAAAGGTCCTTCTCAGCTATTGTCACTCTGCTCATGTTTTATCAAGGGGAAGCTCAGGCCACGTCTGACTCCCACAGGTAGGAAGATCTCTGATTCTCTCGCTGCTTCCAGGCTGCAGTGTGGAAAAGAGTCTATGTCTAGAGCATCATATCAGAGATAACTGACATTCCAGGGAGTTGGAGAGGCCTCTATTCAAATCTTGCTTATTAGGACATTTTATCCAATAAGATAATAAGACTGATTTTTAAAAATAGATTGCAGGTTTTCCCACAGAGAAACAACAGATCAAATTCAGTCCAATGATGCAGGTGAGCATCAATTAATTTTAAGGGATATGTTTGCTTGCAGTGAGAAACAGCTTTATGAGCTTTTTATTTTTCTCCTACTATATAAAAGTTATGAAGTTAGTCATGTTCACAGCGTGTTTAATTGTGCCTGCCCTGATTACTGAGATGCTGAGACACTGACATATGTGTGTTCCTGGCACCTATAGCATTCCCTGCTCTACGTGGGTGTCATTCTGTTTTTAGTCTTAGTTTCAGGCTGGGTGCAAGACCATGCATAATAAAGCTGGATGTGTAATAATGCTATTATCATGTACTAGAACTTTTACTATTTTAAGGAAATAAATTACATTTTTACACCCATATGCAATGGAAAAGCTGTTAAATGAATGAGTAAGTATGAAAAACGTGTCTGTAATCCCACATTCCATATCAGAGCAAGCAGACAGCAGATCATGCAATGTGTTATTTTTCTAATGATGTTCCCAGTGAGTTTGCCAACAGGTAGGAGCCTGTAATGCCTGGGTTATTAAGTCTCATGTGTCTGGGGCTGATGGATTGTTTCAGCCCTTTCGTGTCTTCCGTGAGCAGGTTTTTCCAGACTTCTGGAAGACTGTGGAGCTTTTCAGCATCTCTGTGGAGTTACACGTCATGGCAATAGCTACCTTGCTGAGTACTTTGCAAATCCTGTGGTATTAATTCTTGCTGTTCTTATCATTCACTGCAACTTTTTATCTGACAGCACAATCAAATACAAAGTCAGAGTGGTCTAAACTGTAGCTGAGAATAAGCCAGGCATTGCTTATGGCTAAGATTCTCTGAGAAATCTCTGATGTATCCAAAACCTAAATAGTGAAATAATCCCATTAATTCCAAATAGGAATATGGGTGAAAACAGGGAGAATTTTTCCATCTGGATAACCTGAAAGAAATTGAGGTCAAAGAGAGTTAGATAATTAACCACATTTTTTTATGAGTAGTGCCGCATCTCCCCTTATGTAAGTGCTACGGTATCAACACATGGAAAAGATAAAAACCAATTTCCAAATGCATTTTTTGTAAAACTTTTGTCTTTAAAAAAAAAAAATTACTGAATCACGTAACTGTAGATCACTCCTTGCTACTACAGTTGAAAACCCACATTTTTGTTGGTATCCTGTCACTTTATTTTCTTCGGCAGAACGCCTGATCTTCTGTCATTGGAGGAGTATTAATAAGAGAATTGGAAGGTTAACAGATTGAGGAAAACCTGTCCTCAGGCTCTCCTGTGTTTTTATCTTCTAGTTCTTTGCATTTCCCTAAAAAAATAGCTAATTTAGCTACTTTGTGACATTCATTATGATTTATATATGTCATTGTTTAACTGAAACTTTGGCAGCAAAAGGGAATAGAAACTGCTCTTTTTAAAATATATATAAAGAGGGACAGTTTCATTTATTCTGTGTTATCCTGATTTTACACTAATGGACAGTTTTGTTTGCAATGTTGAGTGCAATGTGAGTCCATTAAAAACCACTATCAATAGCATCAAGTGCATTCAAGAAGCTAAAATATTCTTGAAGTAAAAACACAGTCTTGTCCAAACAGAATGAGTAAAAACTTGACTTTTTGAGAGTTTTTATTTTCTTAGAAAGTCTATTTAACTTTGCAAACCTACTTTGTCTATGACTTTTAGCTGGCTTTACACTATGAAATTTGATAGTATTAATTTAATCAATGCAAGTAAGAGGAGAGTACTGATTACTTATGCAGAATACACAGGTATAGTAGCTTTCCTTCAAAGCAACCAAGCAATATATGATTTTGTGTTCATAGAGAAAGCACAAAACAATTTGTCATTCTGTCAGAGTAGATCCTTCCAACTGTACATTTGGTGTAAACATTTCCTTGTTTCCTAACAAGCAGCACCAAGAACTACCAACCAATACTTTCTTCCTGGGGAAGGCACCAAATTATGAATGAAGAGCTCAAAAAGATTAAGCCTTTTGCCAGTCTGGCTTCGATGTGCTCCTTTCTCAATTTACATGCTGTTTGATCAGAGCTGGTTTCTGCAACTGTCCTTCTAAAAGCCTCCCATCCAGCGTGAGCTTTTCTGAAGTGAATATTTGAATGTCAGGGCACATTCCTTCAAACCTGTGCTAGGTTTTGTAGCATTTGCAAACGCAGTAATAAAATGAAAACCAAAACCCATAAGAAACATCTGTGTTGGTGAAGTTGCCAAACAACATGCATGTCATCTCTGACACTCAGACCTTCTGCATGCAGGGAGTCATTATGTTTTATCTTCATTTACTGCTTGCCCTTTCAAGATGGGAATTCAGACAGAAGGGCAGGTGACCAGTGACAGGTGTTTCTGTGGAGCCAGGGTAGATGGAAATTGACCTTTGATAAAAATGACAGCAGATCCACTCCTCTTAGTGGCATCCTTAGTTGTTGCCATATGGCTTTATTTCACAGTGAGGTGCCTGTAGCCATATACCTGGAACTTTTTTTTTTTTCCTGATATTATGTGGAGTGTTTCATTTTGCTTGTCACTAGCCAATTTTAGACACGTCTGTCAAGCAGCATAGAAAAACAGGTAAGTGTTTTGATCAGTCACTGTGTTGAATTATGTGTTGGCTGAAGAGCCCAGTGGTGAGGGATGGTTGTACAGTGCTGTACCTCTCATCAACTGCAGGGTCTCTGGAAGAAAAGGAGACAAGTTCAAGTGAGGTAACCAGCTTCCCAGCTGGTGGCTGAGCACCACACAGTCATTTTCTCACTCCCCCTCTTTGCAGTGAGATGGGGAAGAGAATTGGGAAAAAAAACACCAAAGTAGAGCTTGTGGGTTGAGATAAAACTATTTACTAAGATAAAGAAAAAAGATAATAATTATGACAAATATAGATATTTATGTATATATGTATATAACAAGTGATGCACAACGAATTGCTCACCACCCTCTGAGTGATGCCCTGCTAGCCCCCTCGTAGCAGGAGAGAGCTAGAGGAACTCACACCCTCTTCAAAACTCCTTCCACTTTATGTCATAGGATATGGAATATCCATTTGGCCAGTTTAAGTCAGCTGCCCTGATTCTGTTCCCTCCCAGCTCCTTGGGCCCTTCTCTGTGAATGGTCTCGGCTCTGTACAGCACTGCTTAGCTGAATCTATAAACATCAATGTGTTATCAATATTGTTTTTCTGCTAGAACCAAAACATAGCATCATACCATGCACTCCAAAGAAAACAATCCCAGATGAAATTAAGATAATGTAGAATCGTCATAGATTTTTCTTCCTACAAGTCTCTTATATAGGAGACTTTTTTCTTCTCTTACGCCCTTTCTCTATCTTCATCCTTCTGTGGATCATGGAAGTGTTCCTTATCAGCACAAATGTAAAATATTTAAAAGTGAATTAGAAGGACTAGACAGGAACAATTTTTGATCTACAGCTTTACTTAACACAAACTAAAGTGACAGACATAAGTACAGTCCTAAAGACTGTTCTGCAGAGACATTTCTCATGGCACTGTTGACATCATGGTACTTTTGGAGCACAGGCCTTATGAGGAGCGACTGAGGTAGCTGGGATTGTTCAGTCTGGAGAAGAGGAGGCTCAGGGGAAACATTATCACTCTCTACCAATATCTGAAGGGAGGTTATAGTGGTGTGGGGGTTGGGCTCTTCTCCCGGGTAACAGTGATAGGATAAGGAGGAGTGGGCTCAAGTTGTGCCAGGGGAAGTTCAGGTTGGATATTATTAAAAAATTCTTCTCAGAAACAGTGGTCAGGTGCTGGAATGGGCTGCCCAGGGAGGTGGTGGAGTCACTGTCCCTGGAGGTGTTCAAGAAATGTTTAGAAATCATACTGAGGGATATGGTTTAGTGTTAAATATTGATGATATGTAGATGATTGGAGTGGATGATCTTAGAGGTCTTTTCCAACCTTGGTGATTCTATGATTCTATGATTCTTCCTGCTGGTTCAAACACAAGATATTGCCTGTCCTAGAAGTATTGCTTTTCTTGCATCTGCGTGAAATTTCTTGAATCCACAACTACTACTCTTACTTATTACTCTTATATCTGTATTGAATTTCTTGGTCCAAAATTGCTTTGCTTTATTTCTCTGAGAGTTACATTTTTTTAGAGTTGTCAGTTGGCTTTTGAACACAGAACAGTAACTGTCCTGAGTTCCTCCTTATTCCCATCAGATACCTGTTTCCTCCTATATTTCCTATATGTTCTGTCTACAACCAATACCAAAGGAGTGGGTTATTTCCTGGCTATCATGCACTGGCAGGGACAAGTTACTGTCATCCCAGAAATGCTCTACTTGACAGCTCAGGAGCAAACAGCTGAGAAGGGAGTCCTAGAGAGCAAGCTGTCCCTTTTCTGGCAGGTACGTGAGTACATGCAGACTCAGAGCAGCCTGTGTATGTGTCCTCCACCTTCCTTCTTCATGTTACCATTTTCTGGGGACAAAGCAGTAAGAATGGAAATGCACCAAAGAATCATGTATTGCATTTGAAATGCATTACTTTTATTTTCAAGAGAAACACCTTTTGAGTTTGATGGCAATATATGTAGAACTTATGTAAAAGGGTGATAAGGAAATGCGGAGAGTACTGTATTATTATGTGTAATTATAGCACAGAAGACTTCACTGGAATATTTTTGAGATTCAGGTGGATATATAAATTCCTTTTGAAAATCTCTGAAAGATTCATTTGCCCCCTTCCCAGACCCCATTATAAAGTACAGTTTATTTCTTCAAAATTTTCAGTTAGTTTGGGACTAAGAAAATGCTAAGTGAAATGATTCCTTTCAGAGAAAGGATGGGTGTATGTTGTCCATTATTGTGCAGTCTATACCTTGCCTTTTTAATGAGCTGCCCTGGTTTATACTGCAGAGTTCTCATTCTGTGCTTGTCTAGTTTGATAACTGGCACCATCGTTTTATGCTGTGGATTTTTCAAATGAGAAGTACTGTACAAAGTACAGTATTTTTAAGTACTTTTCCTCCTTTGGACTGCTTGAGGATGCTTAAATCTTACTTGGACACATTATATTTGTCTCAGGCATTATAGATTCAATTTGGGAGTTTCTTCCAACTGCTGTAACTTGTTATATTTGTCCTGTCCTGACTCCTATCATGCCAATCTATGGCAGCCTAGAGCTGGGCGCTTTTTAGCTCTGTGACACAGTTCCTCATTTGCTGGGTAGGAACAACTGTAGTTCTTTTCTTTCACTAGTTGTCTGATTGTCTGCTTAGCCCCTAAGGTGCTCAGAGAAGGATGCTGTCTGACTTGGTAATGCTTTCAGCATAATCAGGCAGCAGTCCCAGCTGCAGCCCCCTTGGCTCTGAGATGACTACACGCAAAATGAATTAGCTCAGGAAGCTTCTCATTTGTCACAGTTGTTCCCTTTTACCTTGACAATGGGTATCTGCCATACATGTGACACTGTAGCCATTCTTTCACAGGCATAATGAAGCAGTTCTCCAAAAGCAGACTTGCTATTTTCACACACTGCTCCCCTGAAAATGCTGTATCCAGCCCAAGTACATAGAAAAGATGAATTCTAGAAGCAGGAAAAGCTGGAGATTGTTTGCAATTCTTTCACAGAAGTATTCTGATCTTTAATGGCAAACAGAGTCTTTTCACAGATTCTGCTACCACCAGTGTGTGATAGGCTTTGTTGCTGGGGTGTAAGTCTGAGGATGCATTACTTAATATTATATTGCAGTGATATATGTTGAAATAGCACTAATGGTGACATTCAGATAAATTTCAGTGCTCCACAGCAGTGCTTAAGAATATATTATTTGACCAGAAGTCTGCTTTGTAGTGAGCCTTGTTAACACAGGTTTTTTTCTCAGAGTGAAAAATCTGAGATGAGATTCAACAAATTCAGCTGTTTTTAAAGTAATGGAACTGTTCGCAATTTGTAAATGCAACCATGTGCGTTAAAAAAAGAAAAAAGATAAACCTCAGTGAGCCATCACTAGTTAGAGTGACAAGTTTTATGCCTACCCACAATGTATATTTAGCCAAGCAGTGTACTGAATTTACAGGATGTAGTGACAGGTGATATGTGGACATTTGAAGTCCGCTGCACAACAGCACTGAGCAGAACCAGCTTGGTTGCATTTAATCAAACAGTGGCAAGAACATGCCTAATATTGTTGGCCTATGTGCATTATTTCTGCAAATCTGATTGAATGGCAATTGTTTATGCTTCCTCAGAAAGTTTGAAGGCTGTTATGGAGTAAACAAAAAGATACGCTTATTTTTATTCTGAGTTCTTCTCATGTCCAATACAGCTGCTGCTGTTTTTTCTATAACAGAAGGGACATGTGTAGTTAATCACTGAGTGTCTTGTTGTAATGAATACATTAGAAATGTTTGCATCTGTTAGAGCCAGACTTTATTGTACCCACCAGTAGGTAATTGTCCCTAGTCCTTTCTAATGATTTGAAGTTATAGTTGCAGTGGTTCCTGACTTTGAACTAACACTTAATTACTCAGCTGTGCAGTGTTTGGAGTCACATCCTGTGGGTCATAAGTATTGTGCCAGTGTGGCCTTATTTCAGCAAAGATTCTCCTCGCCTGCAGATCAGAAGCTAAAATGTTTCTCTTTTCTAGAGTCTGCCCATATTTGTCTTCCCATTAGGAAGAGGAGTTTCCCCAGCCTAACTCTTACCAGACCTGACAGATAGACTGGGTACCAGTACTGCCTGACACACTGTGAATCTGTGTTTCCCACTGGAGCAGTGGAACAATGAAGTCAGCATGCCTATGGAGTCCTGCAGCTAGTCTCTGCAGTGGGCTGCATCTTTGGGCTGTATGACCTCTCAGCTGGTCCCCAAATAATTAACCTCTTAGTCTCTTACTTGTGCCTAGGCAGTATTTGCAATATCATTTTTTTCACTGAGATTCCTTAGAGCTCTGCATGAGCCACCCTGTGCTGCAGGAGCATTAAGGGTGCTGTAGTTGTGGAAATTGTACAAACGCAGATTTAAAAAATGTGTTAATCAAGGAGGTACCCTCACCAATTCTGTTTTCATCTCCTAGGTAACCTAGGAAACTTATCTTTTTGTCAGTACGTTTACGGCTTGCACCTTTGCAGCGTTAGTTTCCTGATACAGTTACCCATTGTTGCTGTCATTTTGGGCATTATTTCATCTTTTAGGGGCAGGCATTCCAACTCTTCCTTTCATACAAAATCATCTTCAATTTCACTCTCCATCCGCTCTCAGTGAGTTGTGCTCTGATGTGGTTTCTCATATCAGGTACTCTGTGAGAAATAAAATGATTTAAATTGTGGCTAGGTAATCCATTTTATCACCTGGAGATGAAAATGAAAAAAACAGTGTATGTCTCTGATGTATCTTGGTATGGATTTAAGAACATAATCTTATAATCCTTCTTGGATGGCTCTTTGCTTTTAGTTTCTCTCAGGTGATCTTTGGGCTTACCTTTACGCAATGCGCAGCACGCATTGGGTTTATGATTACACTTCATTCCACTTCAGAACTGCCCAAAGCAGAGAAACAGAAAATCCTCAGCAGCAGCAGTGATGCCATGTGCAGCATTTGGGATAGGTGGTGGAGCAGAAGTGATCTGCCGTATCCATGTTAGAGGAAGTAAAAGGGACTGCTTGCTGTCCACAGCAGCACTTTTTGATGGCTTTGATTTGTGCTCTCTATGGCTGGAAGATCTGCTCTGGCCACCCAGACAATCCCGCAGCACTTCTGATCACTGACAGCTTTACGCCACAGCAACCACCAGTGGCTGCTCCCTCTGAGCGTGTTCTCTTGGCTTCAGTCTGGCCCTTTTGTTCTGACCTTAAGTTGCGAAGCAGCAGCTACATCTTCCGAATGAATGTTAAGTTCTCCTGGGGATGTTCCTGGCATCTAGACCAAACAATTACTGCACTAATTTAAATTATACAAACTTCTGCTATTCCTCAAGGTCGGGCTGCAAAGATTTGCATATCTAGACAAAGTGCTCCCTATGCAGGGAAGGAGAAAAAGACAGCACACAAACAATCCTAGCATCAGAAACAAGCAATCCGTAATTTAAGCAAGCACAGAGTTGTACGTAAAAATGGTGTTAAAATGAGACAGCACTACTGAAGCTGCAGAGTCATGCATTTAGGAGTTTTTAAAAGACCAGAATTAAGGTCACTGGAATAAACCTTTCACCCCCACTGTATTATGATGCAATTTTTAATTATCTGTTGGCACCCATTTTCCCACAGGACCTCTGTCTCATTGGCAGCACTAGATGAATGGTGTTCACTTAGCAAGAAGCTATTCAGTATTTTGTTTTACCCGTTTTGTGCAGTGTGTGGCCCTAGGCCTTACTTACTGTGCACTACTGAGACCTTGATATGAAGATAGAATCATTCATTTCCTTGAGAGCTTTTTTGTGGCAATAATTGCAGTTCCTGAGGGCTTTTCTAACATTAATGTATTTATCTTCACCATAGCCTTCACAACTGAAGTATTATTGTCTCTTATCGTCCACATTTTATACCGAGGCGCGAAGAAATTAAAGTCAAAGGGTCCCTAATTTGAGATGTCTGAGGACATTATTATGAAAATGTATGTTATTACCCATCCTTTAGCTGAGCGGTTAGCTAACTGGGGGCAGAAGAATCTAGCGTATAATTTCACTAGGTGTAGACAGGGCCACATATTTATTTGATGTAATCTTATTTATTATTATACCGACAGCCCTATTTCCCAAATGGTTGTAGAAGCAGCTTCTTTGCTTGTTCTAAGTGATGGCTATGACAGTGTCATGCAGTTGGATCCATTAAAAAAAAGTTACTTTTTTCCTGTACTAGGCACTACAATATTCTTACTATCCCTACAATATCAGTACAGTATTCTTACTATCTCACTTACAGTTATGTTGTCAATCCTTCCTCATCTTCCCAGTGGAGAATATATATTCAGGTCCAGCCTTGATGGATGTCTAGAACTGCTGTGGGCACTTGTCACTTGAACAAATCGAAGCTTAGGTGAGTTCTTTAAAAAAAAGGCAAACAATTTAAAACTACCTGGGAATACTTTGCTTTTAGAAATTTGCTCAATGTTTCACATAAAAAAGTTTTTCCTTGCAGTGGTGACTCCCATTATAATGAGTACAGGTTTCTAGATCTGCTTCTATTTCTTACATCTTCACCCTGCTTTCCACACACCTCCCATCTGTTGCAGATGCAGAGTGAATAACTACTCTCTAACACTATATATTCCCACCTCATAATCACTATGATTAAATTCTCTTTTACAGAAAATGGCCTTTCCTCTATGCACAGGTCTTCCAGTCTTTGCCTCCTGCAACAATCCTACAACATGCCACCTTCTTGCCCCTCCTGCTGAGCTCCCCTTGCAGCTAATTCCAGTTTTCCTATCAACTCTCTCTCTCCTTGCTCTCCTTTCCCTCCACAGCGTGTCCCAGGGAAAGCAGCCCCCTGTCACATGGATGTGCTGGGCTTGGTGCTTGGTCTCATAGAAGCTGGTGGGGAGGGGAGAAGAGAAGAAGTTGTGTCACTGTGTCCCTATTTGTCTCAGACAAGCTGGCTCCCAGCCCCTCAGCTGCTGTGCTGGTAATGGCAGCTCCACATCCCAGCCACAAGCAATGAGGTGGGAGGCAAACGGGAATGAAGGATGCTCCATCTCTCTTCCACAAGTGGCAGTTTTGAAGTCGAAGAAGTTCTGGAAGCTGAGTCCTTTAGGCACACGGGGTGGTGCACAGTTTGCACATATACTTGCTTTTGAACTTTTAGCTTCACTCTCACAAATGAGAAAATTATGACTTTTCAGAGCTAGCTTAACTCTTCTAGTTTGGGACAGAGAAAGCAGAAGGCACATCTCTGACACAGAATTACTCCCATGCTGAACCAAATGTCTCTGCTCCAAAGTATGAGGCTTTTCTGCGGCAGACAAAGAAGCTGATTTTCTCTTGGTTTTGCTCTCAGAAGTGCTTAACTGGTGCTAGTTGAAAATGTCAAAACCCTAAAACAGAAACATGGAAACAAACAGAAGAGTAAAAAACAGCCCAAGGCAGACACCTGGCATGGAGTTTGCTCAACCCAAGCAGTTAAATTTGGAAAAGTTACAAGCAAATGAAATAGATGTTTTGTACAGACATACTTGAACAGTAAGCAGCAGAGATGATTTCTGCCTGTTCCGTATGGCACCTGTCCCAGTGGCAACTCTGTGCCCTTGTCCTGTGAGTTGCATGAATTCCTCTAGTATCACTTCAGCAACAGTAAAATATAAACCTAAAAGACTTTCTTGTAGTGCAAACAGTTTATTGCATTTCTCTTTTTATGGACTTAGAAACTACACCTAAGCACAGAGAAGGGATAAAATGACCAGGGTTTGTCACCCCAAGCTTTCTTGTTCTTTTTTCTGGTGACTAGGAAGGGTTGGGAGGAACAACTGCCTGTGTGTGCAGAGAGCACTCTGCCTTCCCCCCTTGCTGAATTTCAGGAGACTGACCAAGGAGGGGCTCTTCCCAGCTCTCCAGAGCTGTTCACAGAATGGCCAGGGTTGGAAGGGACCTCAAGGATCATGAATCTCCAACCCCCCCGCCACATGCAGGGCCACCAACTTCCACATTTAATACTAGACCAGGCTGCCCAGGGCCCCATCCAATCTGCCCATTGTTTAAATTGTTGCTGCAAAATATACCAGAGTTACAGAGTGACATTATCCTCACATTGTGACCCAGCAGTTAAAGCAAGAAGATTGGAGCTGGCTGCAGGATGACTTAGAGAAATTGGGAAATGTGGATAAAATAGGTAGGGAAAACAATAATTCCTACCCATTTCATGGAAGCTGTTAGGTGAGTTTCTTAGGGGAGATGTAGTCATTCTTTGTGATTGCTGGGGAGTAGTTTCTTTTGCTGTAGGAGCTTCTTATCTTCTATAAGTCTCATGTGAGCTTTGATTAAAAGCAGTCTGTTCTGGTCAGTGTTTTTGTAGCCCACATCAGGGGATTCTGTCTTTTCTGGATATCTGTGGTTTGCAGGGGGAAGTCTATCAGATGGAGCTTTCAGATCCTCTCAGCATCTGCAGGATCTGTTAGCAGGGTCTCTGCCAAAAGACATCAGCAAATGTTATTTTAATACCTCAGCTTTTTAATTTTTGCTTGTAGAAAGCAGTGAAATTGCTTTTAGGTCAGAGCAGAACATTTGGCCAAGCTCTGCTGCCAGGCATGCTGATACAGACCAATAGCCCAGTAGTCTCTAATTCCTAAATAGTACTTTGCTGTAATAATAACCTACAGTGTGGTTCTAAGGTGCTCTCTTGAATTGCACCTCTCCACCTCTGTTCATATAGACATTTGAAATTGTAGTAACACTTGTTACAATTGACTGTGTTCATATTTCATTTATACTTGCATACTTTTTAGCCACATGTTGTACAGTCAAACTGGGTAAACCTCAGTAAGAGTATTCTGAGCCCGAGGAAACAAAAGCAGTCTGTGTTTTCCTTTAAAAACATGACAGCAAGAGTACTACTGTGTGGACTCTAAGAGTGTAGTATTGCAAGTGCCTGTCCAATGTCTGTCAAATGGTAGTTAATATTATTGTAGGTGAACACCCTTGTCACCCCAAATACATTTTGTAATGTGTTTCTGATACCTAAACTGCTACATGTAAGTGAGCATTTTTAATCAATTTATTATTTTGGTTAATATAGATTGCCCAGGACCCTCCAATGTATAATTGTATGTTTGAATGAGCACAGCAACTTCACTAGCAGACATTTGTTCTGTAGGCAGGCCAGGAGAATTATAAATGATGCCTTTTTTATTGCTGAATGAAAAAAAGATAAAAGTACTGTTATAAACTGTAAGTTGTAATAAATGATTTAAAATATGTAATTCACATAATGATTGTCCCTTTACAAATGTTCATATGAAGTAACCATATCATTTGGGATAATTCCTCCTTGAGGAATACTGTGAAAGAACAGCTCATTCATTATCTTGACTTGGTGAATTGCTCTAAAACATCCCCTCTGATGAGAAAATTGATTTAGCATTTCCTTAAACAATTGAAAATAATGCTTGAATTTTATATTTTCCTATGCAGAAAGTCTCAGTAAATATCTGCATTATGTGGCTTTGATTGGCTAAAAAGAACTTTCCAAAAAACACATGCATCTATCTCTCCTCTACATATGTACACATGCAGAACTTTGCTTTAAAACCCATCTGGTCTATTAATCACACTGAGAGAGTAATCACTCAGCTGTTGTTACGTGGCTCCTGTGATTCATTGGTGCCAGTCATTGCAAGTTTTGGAGTCACACTTGTAAATTTGGAAGTCCTGCATTTGCATACACACAGCATACTGCATCTGAGAGAGGGCAGTATGTAGTTTTTCTAAACTTCTGCCAGGAAAGCCCTCAAAATTAAAAATCTGAAGGGTTCATTTAAGTCTACTTGTCGATAGATGCTAAGGAGAAAGTTAAGGAAGAAAATACAGAGAGGAAAAGCATGTACGTACTGTTTTTAGTAGCAAAGGTCATGTGGGTAGATGAAAGAAGTAAATTTCTGAAACAACAGATGTTGGAAGAGATCTCATGGGCACTTGAGTTGACCCCAAAGGAAATGAACTGTGAAAGGAGTAGGCGAGTGGTCTTCCAAAGAGAGCATTGGCAGTGAGGTGTAAAAGGGATTACTTGCAGAGCAAAAGTAAAGAGTGACTAGGAGGGTCGCAGGAGGGCTTCCTTCAGAAGGCTCTGGTAGTTTGGATAAGCTTCTGCCAAGTGCTGTAAATATGCTGTCTTATCTCCACTGAATTTTCATAGCTTTTGAGGTTGTCCACCCTGTTTCATCTTTTTTAAAGCAGTAATTCAGCATTTCCTTGTGATCAGCGTAGTTGCTATATTTGGATTCACATCTCACTAAGAGAACGTTTTAATTCATTCAAGGCACACCACCAACCTGATTTTGTCTTTGAGGTTCAAAAAGACACCTTAACAACATTCTCTCTGCTCCCAAGGATTTTGACGGGAGTAGTTTTGAAATTCAAACCAAACTGTTGTGTTTGTCAAGAGCAGGATGAGTTAGTGCAATTAGAAGTTGGTTCACTGTGTTTTTGACAAGTTCTCCCAGGAGATTTCTAAACATTGAAAACCTTTTAGGATGAAGTTCATGTTTTCTGCATACAGTTGGCAGAGGTAGATATATCACTCTGGTCTAAAAAGCTGAAATTGCGTTTTTTCTCTCTCACAGTCAGGCAGTGAGTTTTTGCATTGGGGTCAGAGAGGAGACTGCAGAAAAGAGTTATCTTCCCTAATTTTTATTCACATTTGAGGCTATATTTTTGGATTTATGATTTTGTTCATTCCTTGAGGCATGTAATTTATACACTTGTAATGTACAGAAGATATTACTTTGGAAGAAGGGACAGACAACTCAAGAAGAGTACAAGGATGTTGCTAGGTTAAGCAGCCCATTATTGTAAAAGGTAACAAAAAGTGTTTTTACAAATGCATTAACAACAAAAAGAGGGCCATTCTTTCTTGGATGCAGCGGGGAACATCACCACCAAAGATGAGGAGAAGGCTGAGGTACTCAATATCTTCTTTGCTTCTGTCTTTAATAGACAAATCAGTTATCTTCAGGGAAGATGGGGAAGACAGGGATGGGGAGCAGAATCAACCTCCTACGATACAGGTGGAAACAATTAGAGATTAGATATTCTGCCTGCACTGCCACAAGTCTATGGGGCTAGATGGGATCCACCTGAGGATGCTGAGGGAGCTGGTGGAGGTGATAGCCAAGCCAGTTTCCTTCATCTATCAGCAATCCTGGTCAACTGGAGAGGTCTCAGATGACTGGAGACTTGCTAATATGATGGTAGTCTGTAAGAAGAGTAGTAAGGATTATATGGGAACTACAGGCCTGTCAGTCTGATCTCAGCGCTAGAGAAGGTTATGGAGCAGATCATCTTGGATGTGATCACATGGAATGTTGGATGGGGGAATCAGGCCTAGACAGCATGGGTGCATGAAAATCGGGTCTTTCTTAGAATCATAAAATATTATAGAATATCCCAAGTTGAAAGGATTCTATGATACTCATTATAAGCCAGCAGTGTGCCCACATGGCCAAGTAAGCCAGTGGCATCCTAGCTTTTATAAGTGATGGTATAGACAGCGGGAATAGGGAAGTAATCATCCCCCTATACTCAGCACTGATAAGTCTGTACCTCAAGTACTGTGTTCAGTTTTGGGCCCCTCACTAGAGGAAAGACATTGAGACCCTAGAGCTTATCCAGAGAAGGCCAACAAAACTGTGAAGTTTCTAGAATACAGAACTTGTGGAGAGTGGCTGAGGGAACTGGGATTGTTTAGTCTGGAGAAGAGGAGGCTTAGGAGAAACCTCTTACACTGCCTGAAAGGAGGCTATGTCGAAGTGGGGGTTGACCTTCCAGGTAAGTAGATTCAGGATGGGAGGTAGTAGCCTTGTGTTACACCAAGGGAGGTTGAGGTTGAGTATTAGGAAAATATTCTTCTCTGGAGGAAAGGTCAGTTATTGGAACAAGGTGCCCAGGAAAGTGACGGCACCACCATCCCTGAAGGTGTTCAAGAAATGTGTGGTTGTGGCACTGAGAGGTATGGTTTAGTGGGCATGGTGGTGATGGGCTGACTAGATGATCTTAGAGGTCTTTCCCAATCTTAATGATTCAATGATTCTATTATTCTACTATAACCATTTCCCCAGGGGATAAGAAAAGGAATGAATTTTTGCCAAGGGTAAATTGGAAGGTGAGAGCTCAACTAAATAATTTCTGCAACTATGATGTCACATCCATTCTCTGTAATGAGAGGAAGTTTCATGTAACTGAACTGCAGTGAATGACTAATGTAATACCATGGTCTATATGGGATATGCAGTTAATCCAAGTAACTCACTATTTTTTTGTAGCCTATTAGTGAAAATAATAAAAGTGGTAGACCTGTACTTATGTAGGGAGACTATTGTTTTCTTTTTTTTCCCCTCAAAATCTGTTTAGTCAGTGATGGAGAATAAAATGAAATAAGGATATCTTATGACAAAGATCTTATCGTGATTCTTAGCAAATGGTTTTTCCTGTAATTTTTCTCATGCATGTTGAAGAAGAGCATGTTTTTGTCTGATTCATTAAATTGTCTTGTAATTAAAGAATGTATCATAATGTAGGAAACAACCTAATGTAATAGAGTAACAGAATTCACTTCTGAAAATGCATTGCACATCATTTTGAGGTCTTGTTCCAGTGGCAAGTTCTATACTCACTAGAAGCTGTCTGATGTAGGAGCGCTGCCAGTCTCAAAACCTCCCATTTTAACTTTCAGACCTTCTAGTGTTAGATTGAGGATGCCTCAGAGCTGGATATCTTTTTCTCCTTAACTAGATGTGTAACTAGGAACACCCATGTTCTGCTCAGGAGATCAGTCTCTGAGACACATTATAGGGTAGAGAACCCTCTGACATTGCAAACTGCTAAGCAATCTGAGCTGGCTCAGTTTATCAGACACACATGTGGATAGAGTCCAGTCCAGTAAATTTAGCTTAATTCTGCAACTAGCCTCCTGGAAAAACATTCTGGCAATCTGTCCATGGCTCCTTCTATTTATGTGACTTTTCAAGCAGAACATCACCAATGGAATACATTGACATTTCTTTGAAATGCTTGAAAGAAGACTGACAGGCAATCACCATTGCTCTGAAAGATTTCTTTCCATGGGGCAAGACATTTCCACAGAGCAGTACCTCTTTGCTTCACCCCTTCATCTCCAGGCAATGTCATCCAAAATGTCTGTTGCTGGCTGAGGAATCTGCATGGTCACAGAGTAGGTGAGGAAAACAGAAGAAAGTACAGAGAACAATTTTAGTTCTGTGATCAAATATATCTTTTTCCTGGGTCTGTTGTGACAGAATTTGGCAGTTTGTATCTCATGCACTGGTCTGAGTCTGTACACAACAGTGCAGTTAAGCGCTGTTTTGTTTTCATGGATTTATACTTTCTGCTAAATTTTCCAGTCCGTTTGTATCAGAAGGCTGGGCCATTCCATTTACATCCCATTGAAATATGTAGTGGCTTGTGCTGAGTTGTAATTTCAGGTGGCCAAGGCAGATGCTTGCATTTGATGAGGATGTACCAGAGCAGCTCCATGTGCATTCTGCTGTTTATCTTTTAGGTCTGCAGTGGGAGACAAGAGGAAGTGTCTCATATGATTACTAGAATTATTACAGTCAATGGAAAAATGTAGGTATATGAATGAAAAGACAGAAAAGGTATTCAGAGGTCATTAGACCAGACATCATTGACAATTTGGGCTTATATATTCTGAAAAGGACCTTTATGGCAATAAAGGATGTCTACTTCGTAGTGTGTGTGGATAAGCCTGGAGTGATCCATGGAGTGAGACTCAGCTGAAATTCCTGGAGCATAATTCAGCTGGAAGATCAGAACCACCAAATATGAGTGATTGTAAGACCTCTATGCTAGTTCCCAACTTGTGGAACAGATGTGCCTAATGACCACAGCCTTGAAAGCTAAAATGGGGGTTTAGAGGGAGTGTGGAGGAGGACTTCAGGAATGCAATATGTTAATGTGTTGTCTTCAGCAGATGAAGGCAACTCATTAGCAAGTACAGTATGCTGCTGGTAATCCTATTAGCTAGAACTCAGGACACAGAAAATTTTAGCTTCAAGTAAAAATAAAAGAAAAGAAAGAAAAATAAAAAAGAGAAGGAGCTGGGAAAACTAGATGCCAGATGTATTTTATATTACTGTTGTTCCTGAAACTAAAACTTCAGTTGCAGGTAACCAAGTTTTGGAAAGTAAGTGTTTCTTCTATCAATACCTGCGCAGTTGTCTTTTTCTTCGCTTACGTACTAAAACCAGTATTTTTAATTAGCAAATTTATGAGGATAAGAATAATTTTGGAAGAGACTTATTACTATTTGGATTTCTTTTTAAAAGAAAAGGAATAAGAAATTTGCACTGACTTTTTTGTAAAACCCAAATTTAAACACATTTTTCTGTGCATTCTGTGTATATCTGGCCTTCTAAATTTCTGTAAGAGAGGCTGTGGATGCTTCTTCCCTGGAAGCTTTCAAGGCCAGGTTGGATGGGGCCCAGGGCAGCCTGATCTGGTGGATGGCAACCCTGCCCACAGCAGGGATTGGAACTGGATGATCTTTAAGATTCTTTTCAACCCAACCCATTCTATGATTCTATGAAATGCAAAAAATAATCCTATTTCTTTTTTTCAATTGAAATTGAATGTTGCTATTTCTCTACTGTTTACTGCAAGTTGAACCCTGAACAAGCACATGTTATTTACAGTTACAGATAAACCAAAAACCAGCTGGATGATGGTTTTCAAACTGAGACCATTGGTCTAAAAATGTCACTTCAAACTTGATCCTAGAATGTGCGTAGTACCATGAAGGCAAGCTTATACTGTTGTTTGCAACTAGCCCCAAATTTTCTCAGAGCATATGATAGCAAAATTCTTCAGAGCATGTATGAGCTGAAGGAGTTTTGTCCAAGACAGAACAGCTCTTCAGTCACCCATTCCTAATGTTAAAGCAGCTGATTTACTTTCCATGTACAGTGAGCAACATGTAATAGCATAACATATAATACTCTTGGTCGTGATATCCTTTGTTTCTATAGCATCATTTTTTATGTTGCAAAGCTCATAGCAAGGAAAATATCTGCTCAGGTATTTTACTGCAAATCTATCTTCTTGGATTTAGACAACACTAGAAAACATTTTTTATTTGTATATCAAGCAACAAGGAAATTTATGTATGTGAGTATTTGGAAAGAAAAAAAGAAAAAAGGGTGATATATATTTTAATACAGCTAAAATTAACTGGAGATAGCAGCCTCAATGCGAAATTATTTAGAGCTCTAAATATAGCTTACCATTCTCAAAGAGTTACAAATGGCATTAGCACTTTTTGCAAATCCTGAAATGCTCTAGATGTTGTATTATTGCTCAACACAATGCAAGGGTATGTGTGGCATAGATACTCATATTGTTGGAGGTGATTTCAAAGCAATATATTTAAGTTTTATTTTTATTCTCCAAATCATAGTCAGACTTCAAGGATACCAGAAAGATTAATTGCTCTGTCATAATTGATTTCCCTTGACAGCAAGCTGGAGTCTTAGGAAATCAGAAAGTATATGTTAGTTCATATTCACCATAGAAATGGTTTTCATGAAATGCGTCACTGAAGTAGTTAGAAGTCATTATGGCCAACTTGGCTAACTTACTAGTGTCTTGGGGAAGTTTTGCATAGGAAACAAAACACAGGTGCTTTGTAGGAACTAATTTCTTTGTTTCTTACACATACACAGTACTGGAAAATTACTCCTTTATTTAGCAGCTTATCCAACCCAAAAATTAACTAGAAAAGCTCTCACTGGTGTTTCTTATCCAGAAGAATTGACAGATATTTGTTTTAACCAAGGCTAGACATGAGTAAGACAGTAAAGCAAAAATAAAGGCTTAAAAAATTTGGAGAAACGCAGACTCAAAACAGAACATTTACTTATGAGCAACTTTTTTTAATTAGTATTTTCAGCAATTGTGAATAGATCGGCAACTGGCAAGTGGGAATTACAAAGGTGAGTGTAACGGTGTCCCTGACCTTGTATTTGCCTGGTGGAAATGTTGGTGGACATCTTCCTAGGACATCCTGGGTGTGCACAGAGGCTGTGCTCACTGATGTCTACATCACCCCTGGCAAGGAAAAGGTTGCTTCACCTTGCTCTTCCTAGATTCCTCCTTAAAGACTGAGGGAGTTGGGTCTGTTCAACCTAGAGAAGACTGAGATGGAATCTGGTTAATGTTTATAAGTATCTGCAGTGCGGGAGGCAATTGTATGAGGCCAGACTTTTCAATAGTGTGCAGTAGTCAGATGAGGAGCAGTAGCTTAAAACTGGAACATTGGAAGTTCCACACAAATATGCAGGACTTCTTTACAGGGAAGGTGATAGAGCACCGGAACAGGTTGCCCAGAGAGGTTGTGGAGTCTCCTCCTATGGAGACATTCAAGACCCATCTGGACCCCTACCTGTGCAACCTATGGGAAACCTGCCTTAGTGAGGGAGTTGAACTTGATTTCTAGAGGTCCCTTCCAACCCCTGCAATTCTGTGATTCTATGACTCTTGTGAGTATCGAAAACTTGAAGTGAAGCCACGAGGAAGAACAGTCTTTGTCCTTAGAGGGAAAGAGGGACTAGGCTATTCCTGGTGACTACAGACAGATTGTCTGAAAATGTGAGATCGTGTATCCATCCTTCCTTGTGCACTGGCTGGTTATCAAACACGTGTTTTTTTTCTAATGTAACAGAAAGAATTGATAACCATTAATTCTCTGCACTACTAGCAATACTTGTCCTACTGAGTAACTAGTAATTGTCACTTAAGGCAGGGCACTATGTTGCTAGCTGATTTTCAAACCAAAACACAACTCTGATCCTAGAGCATTTTGTGGTCAAAGAAAAGTCGAGTTATATCTGCATAGAGAGACGTGTGTAAGCAGTAGTGACATCATTTGTCAAGATGACAGGTAATCCTGGATGCCTAATGCACAACATCCTCATGTTTTCTCATAGGGAGCAAGGAGTCATAGAGGAGAAAACTCTGCAGCTGATAAAGAACCACAGAGAAGAAAATTTCTTTAAATAGCAAAAAGAATCATAGCTTGAACTTCCATATAAACTGATAGAAGAAGCAGATGTCAGATAAAGGGTCTGTACCAAGAGTTGTGAAAGATGTAAAGGGATTTGAATGTGAAAAGAAGTAGCCTATATGTTATCTGATCAAAGAAGAATGACGTGGCAAAAGAAACAGACTAGAAAAATGGTCTCTGTGGCAGGATTCCTCTATCAGTGGAGAACTGCACTCGTCAAGTCCAGAGGAAAAAGAATGCTGAATGATGATAGCAAGTGATGAGAGCCTCAATAAGAATTCTAGCTGTGGGGTTTGATAGGAATTGTCATATCTATAATACGTTATGCACAAAACATCTACAATATGAAGGCATAACCAGGTTGTGAGGAGCAAACAGAGGGTGATATTTGAGTTATAGACACAGGGGAAAGAGAGAGGGAGTGCTGTCTGTCACAGAACAGTCATCTGCCAGTGCAGATAGGCATGGCTACAGGTCTTTCAGGGAAATGTAGGCATTTCTTGTTTTAGGCAGTCTGAAATTTTGAGATTGCTTTGAGCTAGCTCAAGAAAAGTGGAAGACCAGCTCTGACATTTTATTAACAACTAGCACTGTTTTGAGAACATGTGCATACATGGCTTTGGCTTTGTTCAAAATGTATTAATATGTAAAATCAAAGTGCAGAGACATAGAGCTTGTTTGAGATCTGGAGGGCATGGGGATTTTTTTCTTTTAAATGAGCAGAAATGGACAGTAGACTGAATTACTCTAATGATCTTTTATTGAAAGGGGTCATTCAAGTCCAAGCACAAAAAATGAAGGGAGGCTCAGTTGCTGCTTTGACTCACAATGAGATAGTTGCTGCTGTCCTACTAATATCTTCTCAGATAATTGAGAAATAAGCAAGGGTTGTAGTGGTGGTTGTAGAGAAAGGCCACTTGTAGAAGGCAAAGACTGAGGAGGACAGGAGTGTAACAGTGATGGAGAATAACAACAAAGTTGTGGGTACATTCTTGCCTTGCAGTATGCTGCAGAAATACCTTTCTATTGGAATGCACAGTTTGGAAGCAGTAATTAGAGAAATTCAGGGCAGAAGTAAAACAATTCTCCAGCGTTTTTTCTGAGAGGGTGTTTCAATACTGAGGCAGTTATTCGAGTGTTAGAGTGGATTTTCTGTATTTTGTATTCTTCACAGCTAAGTGATGAAAGATGTAGCTACGTATGCAATTAGGGACTTCGTGCCACGGCTCCTAGTGGAGTTTTATGATTGTTATTGCCAATAACAATTCAAGCAGGTGAAGCGTAAACAGGTGAACAGATCAGATAACACTTTCTGCCCTTGAAAACTGTGACTAGATTAGCACTGATAGAACCAACATGGACCTCCAAGTCCTCTGAATAATAATTTGTCAGGCTTCATTTTGAGTGATAAGTAGCCTCACTAAAGCCATACAAGCATACATGCAGGCAAGGCTAAGAGTAGCTGGGTATTCTTGGTTTAGTGAAGGCTGAAAACTGCAATGTCTATCAAACTTCCTTCCTAGTAAAATAAGACATTTGCAAAGAGCAGGAGGCCAGAAACTCAGCTGTAAATTTGATACCATAGGCATAACAGTGAGTTCTGGTTGTGGCTGCTGACTTGTTACGTATATTGGAGTGAAATATTAAAATTGTGTTTGTGTTTTAGCAGCCCACAGCTGCAGAGATCACTGTGAGCTGCAGCTCCAAATGAAGTTAGAGATAACCACAGAGGATTTGGGCCTTTGTCTCTGAATTCCAGCTGCTCATTTCTTACTTCAAACATTTGCAAAAATTTATAGACATTGCTTGTCACTAAATCTCCTCTATCTGCCTGTCTTACCACGCTCTGAGAGCTGAAACAAAGCTGTCTAAGAGATGCAAAGATACCTGAAAACATAAAGCCTACAAACTGATAAGTTAAAAGGATTTTTATGAATTAAATAAAAATTGCTATTGGCAGTTTCTGGAACAAACACAAATATGTACATTCATATGTGCATTTCCTGCATTCTTTCCCTCTGTTTTTTGTTTATTTATTCAAAAGGGTTTAAAGCAATGTGTTCCTGGTACACACATATCATTACAGCACATATCTTTGCTACTTAAAGCAGAAATACTCAGTGTGCATTTGTCCTCTTTCATGATTACATCTGAACAGTGTTTATATTATTTTAGCATTATGTTGTAGTTACTGTGTACCGATTATCCTCTGAGCTACACAGAGGCAAGATGAAAGCGTGGCACATTTGGCTGCCATTAATCATTATCAGCTTTTAATTCCAGCCCCACCTTCTCTGCTGCAGTTTCCTTTGGGTGGAGAAGTGCTGGATGCCGAGGAATGTGGAATCGTGTGTATGAAGCATGAGGTACTGGGGGCCAGAATAGAGCTTCTCCTGCCATTTATTTTTCCCAGATGATGGCAGAGAATGGCCAGATTTTCTCAAAATTGTGGCTCTGATGCTCAGCTGCCATTGCTATTATATCTTTACTTGAAGAGATACCAAGTCAGTGCCTCCAGTTGCACTGCAGTACCTTAAACCAGTACCTGGCATTGTGGCAGAGAGTGTATGCATTTGTTTGTCTTGGAGAACTGGAAGCAAAGGGAAGAAAATCAAAATATCATGGCCTCCTTCTTTGCAGCATCTGTTTTTATTGCTGTGCTTGTGGATTTAATGAAGTAGGTGATGGAAATCAGAGGTGCTCTCTTTGCCCACTGCAGCACTAGGATGAACACCTCGGTGATCTTAAATTTATCCTCTGGCTGCCCTTTCCTCATGACTGCAGAGTGAAATGAGGTAATAACCTCATTTGATTTGCACATCCCACAAAACTTGCCAGTGAGGCTGGAGACCTCTGTACAGCTGATTTAAGTCTCGTGGTGCTGGGTTGGCTTTTTCTTCACAGACTGCATAGAGGTATTCTGCAGGCTTCCAGGTTAGAAAATGCAGAAGTAGGTGAATCTGAGAAACCTGAGGCTGACAAATTTAAAGAAAGAGTGAGAGAAACATGTAGTTCATGCAATATGAGAGGGACAAATGTGAGTTACCAGTATGTCTACACAGATTTATTTTTCAAGCAATGCAAGTGGAGATACGGTCTAAATGAGGTATTTTGGGCACAGTTTCCAATAAGATCATAGATACAGCAAAATACAGACACCTCATTGGTGAGGACTAAAGCTGATCAAGTAAATTTCATTTAATTATGCGCTGAGAACTTAAAGAACATGGAATATGTCAATCATGTCCCACAGGTGAGCACAGATTGGTAGCCCAGACAGAAATCAGATCCCATGGATAGAAAATACCGTGTGCAAAGGCATGACATACACTAAGCTGTATTTCAAGGGGGGAAGCATTTAGATTTTGGATTTGCATGTTTGAGCTGTTAGTGTACCTATTAGGAAATGGTGCGGATGATTCCCACCAGGCATCTGGAATTTCTTAGAAAACTGTTTTTCTGGGTTTATTCTAGTTAAGTTGTCTTTTGTTGGTTAGTGAAGAAGAAATTAAAAAATAATAGCAGAAGAAGACTTTGGACAACAGTTTCTTGGAGTCAAGACAACAAAATGCTTTGTTAGTTTGGATTTGTCAATCTGATACTGACATTTGCTGAGAAAGTTGATAGTCATCAGCTTTTCTCCTCAATAATAATGCACTCATGTTTGCAGGTGACATATATGCATTCTTACTTACCAAATCTATGAGCCAGATAGAGCTTCAAAGGCCATTTGATTTAGTAAACTGAATCTTCATTCTTCTGAGTGCTGTGGCTGTAGTGACCTTCATGGAAGTCAGTAGGTGTACCTCATTATTTTAATTGCTTTTGTTGTTGTTTTTAATATTACTTTCAGATATATTTTCTTGAGTTTTATTTATTATTGTTATTTTACATTTCATTTCTTTGTTTCCACTAGATTTATTTTGAGAGGGTTTTATAATCAGTCTGTGAGAGGTTTTACACTCAAACTTTATTTATGGCCATAGAAGAAGCATACCTTCTAGATATGGCCAAGATTTTATTAGTAGCATCCTTTAAATTTTAACAATGTAATCCAATAACTATTATTAGTTGACTTCTAATTCTTACAAAAAATGTTTCAGGTGCAGTACTAACGTTAAAATTGTTATATGCACACACTTCTTAGTTTCTACCACTTTTCACGGTGCTTTGTTCACCATCTGTTGCTCCTGCAGGCCCTGAGGTCAGTGCTTTCAGGCTGGTGGGGGGTCGGGGAGCATTCCAGCATGTCACTGACATCTGGAGCCTTTCCCTGGGATGGATATGATTTTTGTGTTAATGGTTTATTTTTCCTCACTCTAGGATCCACTTGGAGTCATTTTATGCTTGCTAATACGATTTTAGACCTTGCTTTTTCTTCACTGGTCTGAAGATCCAGGTTATGACAAAATTTACCATACACAGTTCCTGAAGTTCCGTGAAGTGTGTTAGATGCTATTTCTTTGTTTTCACACTTAAATGCAGCTTTCTGCAGATCCAGATCTGGATTTCTTTAGCATACAAGGTCAGTTGTACATAACCATGGGGTCTCCAATGCCAGTGTCCATCTTTATCACCCACACCTGTACCTCTCTGCACTGAAGCTGCAAAGCTGTGGGGCTGTCATCACCATTGGAAACCACATATTATGGGGCTACAGGATAACAGAGGTCATGACAATTCCAGCGTGATTTGCACAGTATGAAGTGTATATATATATAGAAAATGTGAACTACTGTACCATGTGAAAGGTACCTGTAATAGGGAGTATCAAATATGTATTTTTCTAATGGGCTTTCCAATCACCTTCTTTTTATAATGTAAATAGGAGCAAGCTGTTGGGGTTGGATCTCTGTTTTCATTTGTTTTAGGAACTGTTTTCCAGATTCAGTAATGGTTTGCCAAAACAAATAATTTGGTATATTCCAAATTTGGCAGAGTTGACATTCTAGCCACTGATTGTTATTGTCATCAACAAAATATGGGTGCAAAAACACAGTCCATTACAAAATTGTGTCTAATGGAATTTTATCTGAAATTCAGTAAAAAGCAGTAGGAGCACTGGGGCAAGGCAAGAGCAGGAGGCCAGATTTGTAATTGTGTGCTTAATTATTTCTGGTTCCCATTTGTGTTTTCTTCAAGAATATGTAATGTTTTTTTTTCTCCCTATTTATTCCTATTTTTTCCTGGGTGAGAATATGTTTGAGTTACCCTGAGATATGAGTCCAGAAATATGTATTAGATACCATGAACTGAGGGTGCACATCCATAAAATATTAATATTTTATAATAAATATTAATCTTTCGGCACTTAGTGAATGGCTCCCAAATCTAAGGGGATGTTTGCAGATGCAGCATAAGGGATCGTGCAGCTGGGCTGCTATTACCATACCTGATGACCAGAAGAGCGTGCTTTGCATTTGTGATAAGGGAAGATGAGAGCATCCTTATTTTCTCTTATCTTCTGCATCTGTAAATTAGCACTTTCTCTATGACTCTAGACACTGAGAACCAGGTACAGCGGTTCTCCTAGCTTCTTCTCAAGTATACTCATGTTAATTTGTTTAGCTCAGTATCAGAGTATGTTAGCACAAACTGGCCTCTGTTAGTGTTTGGGCCATGATAAATTCCCTGCTGGTAAACCCACTCTTTCGTTTCCCTTCCACCGTTGAGAATGTTGGAGCTGTTCAGCAGCTCTTGCATGTTAAATCATATGCAAAGGAAGCAGGAGCTATTTACAGAGCTCCTTCCATTTCAGATTCCTTTTTCTTACTGTCAGTAACTCAAGCGTGGGTTGCACTAACTGTGGGATACAAATCCAGGTGCATGTATGGGAACAGGGCCAGTATGTTTTTAACAGCCTACAGCACACTGGATAACCACACAGCAGTAATTATACTGACTCCAGCAATATTGCTGGACTTTTAAGTTTTGTCTGTAATGAGCCATGCTATTATACCCATTTTCAAGTGATCAGTGGTGGGTACAGATAACCAAATGAAAAATTCCTCTAAATGCAGCTCCTCCTCAGCTGAGTTATCACATGCCACAAAATATGCATAATAATAGGTAAGAGCTTCCACATTTCCAGCATTACTTTGTCAGCTGAAATATATCAGCAGAGAAAACTGCTTGGATTGATTCAGGCAGATTATGCTGAAGGATCTTCAGTTGCAGAGAATGTTTATTTAGACATATTATGAGCAGATGCTGAAAACACCCCATAAGTTGAGTGAGTTGCAAGTATGAACGACTTGAGGGGACAGACCTTCTCTGCCAATCTCTTACCTGTAAACTCTTTGCCAGATTAGGAACAGAAGTTGTAACTTTTATTGCAAGGGTCCTGTAATTAGTTACATCATGAAACAATTCTTTTTACACAGTGCAATATACAGGTGCTCATATACTTGGACAATTTTATGCTGTCAGCCGTTGCGGTGGGCTCATTATTATCGTTCTGAAGTGAACTTTTAAACATGTAATTACATGGAGCTGAAGTAAAAATCATACTGTAATAGTTAGTATAAACAAGATATTCAATTTCAAGTGGTTCCATAAAACTTATAGTGGGAAAAGTCGATAATGGGAGGCTTAAAAATAGAACCATGCCCTTTTGATAATGATTCTAAAGGGCAAAATATATTGTGAAATCTTATATTTAGGCTATTGCTTTTCTTTTTTAACAGGATTGGGAGTTCCCACATTTTATGGGTGATGTTGAAGTGAATCTTCCAGGCTTGCCATCTGCACACATGCAGTTCAAAGTACCTTATTTCCAAAAGATCTTAAAAGAGGAGTATCACATTCATATAACAGGTATGTAACTACACAGACTGTGATACAGGCACAAGTTGAACTGCTTCTGTGTAGGAAATGAATGCTAACATGTCTTTACCACATATTTTCTTTGTTCTCCCCCATCTCCTTAGATGATTGCTGTTTTTCTATCCATTTAACTCTCCCTATCATATCATCCATATATAAGCCTCTCAGGGAAATGAGGGATCTGTATCTTACAAATCAAAAAGACCTGCTGTTTGTCATGGATTTCAGCAACTTCTTGTGACACTAAGTAATACCTAGTGTAGCTTCAGAAATCTTTTATCTAAAATTACTCTCCAGGGGAATTAGCTGCTTATTTCATTTAAAATCTCTTATGCTTTCAGATGCCTTTGCTGTGATTTATGCTAATGTCTTTTCATAACTTCGGTCATTCTCATCTGGCAAAGGCCACTCACAGCCATACTTCCATCACTCATCTAACCAAAAGCAGGCAGTTAAATAACTTCAAATAAAATAGAGTCACAGTTATTCAAATGGATGGCACATACAGATAAAAGTACCCAGTCCTTACATACTATGAAACGGTGTTTGAATAACAGTAGAGAATGAAAAAGAGAGGAAGTTTAAATAGAGATAAATATTTTGCTTTTACTTTCAAGCTGTGCAAAACAATGTGGTGGCAAGAGAGAAATAAATAGTACTGTATAGCAAAAGAATGCAAATGTGAATTGACAGAAGACTTTAGCTGCTAATATAAATAATCACAGCACATGACAGTGTGCAGCAATAAGATATAGACAGCATCCAATGATTCAGCCGTATGAAATTCCTGCAGAGCAGGGACAAAAGGAGTATTCAGACATCATACAAAGACATGGTTAACAGTTAGCAGGTGAGCCCTAAGCCTACCAGGCATCAAAAGACAAGTAAGGAAAATGTGCCAAGCAAGAAAGAATGAGGAACTGGGATTCACTGGAGATAGGCTGAATGTAGAGAAGGAATTTTCAGAAGAGATGATAGAAATTGGAGTGATCAGGTTGGAAACCGGAAAAAAAAAAAAAAAGAAAGTGAGTGCAAAAGTTACCTGCAGGCTGTTGAGTAAAAGGAGGCAAGTGGGTCAGGAGAAAGTAGAGATAGAGAGATGAAAGGTTTTTTCAAGTTGTTTGTAGGTTCCCTGTTGGAGTACCGATAGGAAATAGACAATAGAACACAGGAAATGAGTTTGGGGTACATCTAAATGAGATGGTTTGAGATCAGGAGCAGGACAAATTGAAACAGGTAAATGATGTCATTGTCAGTGATAGAAGATACAAAATGAGAAGAGATATGTATCTGACAAAGAACATGTTTTTCTCTCTGAAGTGAGAAAAGTCTTGGATAAAAAGGGAAACAAAGAAGAGAGCAAAAAAGGAATATAAGAATCAAGTATCTGACATGAATAGGCATGGAATTCAGGCCTCGTGGAAAAGAGGATTTAATTCTGCTTTTCAGAACTTTGTAGAGACTCAGTTCCAAGTCCAGATGCCCTGCAGTTATTCCATGGAATAAAGAGCAGTAGTGAAATGGGTGCACGCAGTAGCTTGAACAAGGACTGAGTAATGATTGGGTGAGCCGTGCCATTAGATACAGGAACTCAGGATATAATTAATGTAAATGAAAACCAATAGGTGGTAGAAGAGGGACTGAAGAGTGAAGAACAGTTTTGCATTGCAGAAGAGTCAAGGATATTGATAAGCAGAGAAGAGCTAGGAATAAGCAACAGCAAAGAACATAAATTACGTATCAGAAATACAACTGCTAGCAGTGCTGCTGTTTAAAAACAAATCAAATAAGATCGATATTTGTACATTTTAGAGTCTTCTGCAGAGAGGACTGGAGGTCTTTCTGATTTTCTGGCAAGAAAGCATTCTTTTAATGAGGATGAGCTAATGAATAGGGGCTGAGGAATATTTTTCCCTGCTCAGCATTAACAAGATCCATTTATTAGATTCACTAGACAAATCAATCCATTTGACTGCACATCACGTACTCTGTCTACTGAGTGCCTGTTTTATCTCAGTGCTACACCACCCTTTAGGATATCTAATAAACAGCCATAACACATGGCACAGGAGCCTCCCTTTGGGTAAGTTTTACTTGAACCATCTGTTCTTGCCATCTAGTTCTTAGGATAGGTTAGGGTATCATCTTGGATCATTTTCAAACTCTAGTTCTTGTGTTGATGTGTAGATTCTTCTAATTTTCTATTTAAATCAAGGAACTAATAGAAGGAAAAAACTGGTTCTTTATATATATTTAATAAGATGAATGTAAAAAAATCTAAAATGAGGGTAGAAAGTGAAAGAAACTGCGGCAGATGACATGTGGGTAGAGTATTGATCATGGAGGGAATGTAAAGCCCTGTTAAAACCTTATTTGTTTAAGCCTCATTTAACTCATGGGATCCGCAGTGTTAAACTTAACTGTGTAAATTTTTTTTGTTTTGTTTTGTTTTGTTACAAGCAGGAAAAAAAAAAGACAAGGGCCCAAATATCATTTATTTTTGTACTTGCTATTGTGATAAGGTCAAGTTGCAAAACTACAATCTGTGCCCCAGTGTCCAGAAACTGAAAATCCATTTCTACTAGTAGAGAGGAAAACAAAATCATAGCTGAAATATCATTTCCCATCTTTTTCCTTGCAAATGTTATTCATAGTTTTATGTATTTGGTCACTCTTGACTGATACAAACAAGAGCAGCCCCTGAACTCCCCTGAGCAGCCCTACTCAGTGCTGAGTTGCTCTAATGAGCAATGGTCCCACAAAGAATCAGTTATAAGTGTAGGGACATGCAGAGAAGTAAATGACATTAAACCACCTTTCTGTTGATGTGTGCTTAATGACTTGGTATATGGTCTATACAGATGAAGGAGTTCACAGTTATGTGATCTGTGTTGCCAGCTCTCCTGATTTTATTGTAAGTCTTTTAAGATAGGTGATTACTAACGTATTTTTTTTTGTTTTGTTTTGGATTGGTTTTTTTTTGTTGTTGTTTAATCTTGAAGTCTTCTCTCCTGTATTCAGCACCTGTGTGAGAACATCTACTTTCATATTTTTAAAAATGTACCTCATGATTGCAGAGAGAAAAAAATGTTGCTTCTACATAGGTCCTTGTCTCAAAAAGCAGATAAATGAAGCAGTATTGAGTGCATCATTTTTCGCTTACCTGGCTAGTTTGAACAAGTAGCATGCTTTCTTAGGCCTGACTTATGATTTCTGAATGTTTTAAACTGGCAGTTATGTTAACATCTGCAGCCTGTTGCTTATATGCTTCACTGTAATTTTAAATTTACTATCAAAAGCCTATCTCATTTTTATTGGTAATTTAGTACCTCATTTTGCCCACATTTCTTTGCGTCTAGGAACTCCTAGCAAGTATCTACTCAGTATTAAACATTTTTATCCTGTTTTGATAGGTGCTTTTATCTATAAACATCAAAAATATCTTGAATTCCTGCATTTGCTTAACTCATCTGGATTTCCCTTGATAGATGGCTCACTATATGTATGTTTTCCTTCCTGGCTGTTGAAAATACATAATCTAGCCTAGTTTCTATAATACCCAGGGAAATTTGTAATACTTTAAAGTAAATTTTGTAACTTCTGATTCTTTTATTGTTGAAAGGCTCTTGGAGGCCAGGCTGGTGCCATCTAATGGCACAGGGAATTGGCTGTATAGTTTCAAATAAGTTCCAAATGAGGAATGTTAAGGTTTAGGTATGAAAACAGGTAGGGAAATTTTTCTAGCTGTTTGTAAATGTGCTTCTGAGTTCTGATCTAGACGTACTCTTCCACCCAAAGGAGAAATTGTCACCTTCATGATTGGCAAGTGCCTGGTATGGCTGGCTTGTGAAGTTGAACCAAAAGAATGACTAGATCCAGGCCAAGCATCACCTACACAGATATGCCTAAAGGAGCCCGAGGGCAAAAATAGAAAGGTTAGAGGTAAAAACAAAGCTGTCCGTGCACATAGACATTAAAAGATCTCAGAGGATTTGCTGCTTAGTTCAGCTGTGAGTGGTCTGTACGGATGTATCTAGCCAATAGCACTGACGTGACAGAAGAGATGAAGAATGTTTCTTAGATATCTGTACGTTTTACAGAGGTGTCTGGGTGTTTTTAGACACAAAATGCAACTGAGACAAGAATCTGAAGACAACATTTTCTACATAAGCCTCTGGCTGTGGTTGCACAGCATGTGGTCAATTGAATCTAGCCTTAATAAGTGGGATTTTCATATGTCCTCTTGACCTCTAAAATGCTCCTGAGGACTGGTTTCTGCACTAGAATTCTATTTTTAGGACATGACTACTCCATTACAGAATGGACTTACAAAAACAAAAATGCTCCATAATCAGAAGCTGTTTGGGAGCATTTAGACCTGCAGGATCTTCCTGCCTCAGTTGCCTGGTAAATCAATTGTATGTGATGTTGTGGACTGGTTGCTTAATCATTTGTAGAATTTTTGAGCCTCTTTAAAAAAAAAATAAAAAAAAAAAAGAGCACTGCCCAAACATTTTGTTCAGCTGGCAGAAATGCGTGACCCTTCACATGTCATGTGTAACAGATAAGGACTTCAACACTGTAAATGCTGTTTGTGAACCAGGTGTGTTTTAAGTAGTGCATGGCTGAATGATACCCAGTTTTGACACCTGATTTTCTTCATTGTAACTCCATTGAGGAGTCTGGGTGTAGTTCTCAGTTTGCTGAAATACTTGACTGGCCTTGTGGTCTTGACATCTGCATCCTTCCAACTCAATTTGTCTGTGCAAAATCTGTCTGATTGAAGAAGAGCTAGACAGTGCCAGGTGTATGCAAATATTCTTGGATGCACAGACCTCCCTAGAGCAGTAGTGGTACTGATCCTACAGAAGTTGGCTAGGAGACAAATTAAATGACTTCATTACATGGGACTCCGTTTTCCCTTCCAATTTTTAATCGGGAATTTGAAACATTGTAAAATTAATTATATTATGGGTTTTTTTGGTTGTTTTGTTTTGGTAGGTTTGATTTTTATTGGATTTTTTGTTTGGTTGGTTGGTTGGTTTTGTTTGTTTTAAAGAAAAAAATATAACTTTACAGTATATTTATCCCAACTCTGCAAAATGAGAGGCTTGAGCCTATCACAAGATGCAAGGTCAGGAGTGACTCCTAACTTACAAAGTTCATTTCCTGTATGAGCTTGATACATGATTTAAAGTTTGCTATAAGCAACATTATGCTAAAATTGACCTGCAATAGACAATAATTTTATATACATTTTTGTACAGCGATCATACTTGTATATATAGTTAAAGCTTGGTTAGTATCTTCAGTCTCAAAAATGAAATGTCATATGGAATTATCATTAGGTAGATGTTTGTGAGAGGAGACTGTCTGACCTCTTGGGTCAGACTGCTTCAATACATTTTTCACTCATCTAGAAGAATTGCTTAATAAACAGGACTTATTTGTCTGTCATTCCTGCTAATGCAGCTAAGTAAAGTACACATCTTGGAAGAGGGATAAACAGCAGAGGACAGTGTATTCTAGAAGAAGGTAAATACTTTCTTTAAGTAACCCAGACAGCACTAACTCCTATTTTGTGTCACAGGAGATTAACACAGCCCTTGGCTACAGGGAATATGGAGTAGGAGTTGAAAGATATCGTTGTGTTCATATGTTTGTAGTGAGACTGTTACAGAATTTAGTTCTGGTGCCAACAATTTTCAAAGGAAAAATCATTGAACTCACATATCATGGCAGTGAAGCAGAGAATGTAAAAATAGTCTAGAGGTGAGAAATTAAAGGAGTAGGTCGAACAGAAAACAGAGGGATGTCAGGCAACCAGGTGGCTCTTAGGCATAATGGACATGACTCAAGTGAAGTTTTTGCATCTAAGCTGATTGTCCAAGCACCATTTACAAGCAGTAAAACAACTGATACACTCAGGGAAACTTCGGGCTGTGTTTCTGTCTACCTTACCATATCTGGGGGCTAAGTGAGGAAGTTTCAAGTTTCATACTTCTAATAAAACAAGAAGGAATTGAAAGGAACATCTCTTTTATATCAGGTAAGTACTCTAATACTTGAGGGGTGAAACCTTTTTTAAACATATCCAACACAGAAGATTCACAGTGGTGTAGGAGAGGTTCTACATGAGGCCTGAAACCAAGCACCTAGCAAACTCTATCCAGCATTTTCAGTATTTTCTGCTAGCTTCTTAGGTGACTCCGTCAGCAGGCTGCTATCTTGAGTCTTACTGCGCAGGTGGTTTATTTTACACATCGTACTTAGGGCAACATGATCACAGATGAGAACTGTGAAATCCCCTGGGTGCCATCAAGCCTAAAGTTGTGGTAGCTCACATCTCAGTATTAAAACATGTAAGTTCCCTTTGTCATTCATACCTGAAGTTTGTAATCAAGATTATAGCAGTATCATTTGGCCTTGATAAAGGTCATCTCAATAATTTCTCCGATTCATTACACTTCCTGTTTTGATCTTTTAGTTGTCTGTTTTTCCTTTCATGTTTTCACTGTTGCCATATCTGTCGGATGGAAAAGAGCAGTCCTGGCCCAACATGAGTCTTTTCACTTCCTGTCATCCACTTCTCACAGTCTAGCAGTCTCTGAAAAAACTCTTCGAGCTCTGCAGAAATGCAGATACCAAATAGGTATCTGTAGGTAAACAGATAATGGTTCTAATATTTATGTTTCACTGGCATTTGTGTTTAGCCCATTTTTCTAAGAAAATGAGAATTAAATGACCATGTTCTCTGTGGGGATTGGTCTCATTCTCTCTTTCCAATGCTCATTCATCATCAAACAACTTTTGAGCACACAGCCAGATTCAACAATATTTTTGGAGGGTAGGAATCTAAACAATACTTATGTAATACTTATGTTCCCATTATGCGCTGGGAATTAGTTAAGGAAATTAGGTGATTAGCTAAGAAAAAATCTAAGTCGGTGCCCAGCTGAGGAAATACAGGTAGAAGTCAGTCATTATGTATTCTGTTTGACAGCAGCCAATCGATCAGTGAATGTGTGTCCCAAGCAGCCCATCAAAGCACACTATGCAAGGTGTATTCTGGCTCTGTTTGCTGAAAGCTTATGTGTGGTGGGTAAACTAGGATTGTTCTGATGGGGAGAAACACAAGAAATATGGGACAGAAATCCACTGGAAACTGCATCAAAATAGATGATATTGTTTCTTAATGTAAGAGGACTGGTCCAAAAGTAATGTCTCCACTTTTATGATGCTGGCCCACAGCGTCAGAGGCAGGTGTTGGGGGTATGGCAGTAGAGGTTGAACCTTCTCACCAGTATTCTACTTCATTAAAAGGTCAATTACAGTGTTGATGAAAACCCAGAAAATAAAAACTAGAGTTATTAAGGAATTATGTGAACTGGAATCACTGCAAGGTCTGTTCAGTGTAGTTTGATTTCTGGATAGTGACAATAACACAACTGAAAGAACATTATCTTATAGTTCCAGTGCAAATGCAAATTAGATTGATGAGGACTATTAAACACAATTTCTAACATGCAAGGAGTTACCCTTATGGAGCATGCTGGTCCATGGCTCAGTTTGAACATACAGAGGAACTGGAATCCACTTACTCTTTATCAAACATTCATTTTCTTTTTCACTTGAAAAACAGTTAAATATGGTTCTAGCATAGATGGTTTCATTCATCGTCAGTAGAGGCATTCCTCCACAAATGTCCTTCCACATAATGCTGTGATGTCAGTCGCAAATTCTCCATTGTAACACAGCTTTGATGTATGTAGTTTTGCTAGATTCTTGGGTGGTGCCAATCACTACTGCATAGATATGATCTTAACATATGTTCAGCTAAAAGTGAACGAGGTGACTTAAGTATGAAAATAGTATAATTTTTTGTGTGTGTTTTCATAGAATAATTTGGCTCAGAAGGAATGCCTGGAGGTCATCTGTTCCAGTATTCTGCTTAAAGCAGGGATAACTTTGCTATTGCATAAAATTACCTTTTATATATTTTGGATGCCTAGAGGAGGCATGCAAAAGATTAGTTTTAAATGATAAACACAATATCCTCCAGTATTCAGGGACTTAATGTTAAGACTATGAGTCACTCCTTGGAGGAGTTTTTCACTACATATAGCACAGGAAAGCTAAGCTGACTAACCTTCCAGTATTAAAATCAACTCTTACTTTTTCTTAAGGGCGTAATATCTCTAAATCTTCACTTATCCAATTGCCTCACCTGTGAGCATTTGGATACCATGGTTGGTATATTAAACAATATCTGTATGTGCTTAAAATGTACATGCTTACAAAACCCCAGAAGAGTCTCATTTCAGTCATTAATCGCATACAGATATTTCTATTAAATATAGCATTTTCAAGGAGAATCTCCATGTCAATATTTTCAAAGTCTTGAAATTAATGTTTTTAATGTTTATTGATCTGTACCACATCATGTAATTATCTAATCAGCAGATCACCTACAAACTGCAATGTGAATTCAATTGATATACTTCTGTGCTTGCATTACAAAATTATTTTATTATGCGCCCAGACCTAACTGTAAAATACTAAGGGATATTCAGCACAAAGTTAATTACAGTGAGAATATTATTACAACTTTACTTTACAGATTTATTACAAAAGGATTTTTGCTTTTAGTTGGTTTTACATATGAATGCATGTGTTCTGCTTCTAAAATGGATATACCAGATAACAGAAGTTTCTTTTTTCCAAACAGGCAAATGGTTTAACTATGGGATTATCTTTCTTGTTTTAATCTTGGATCTAAATATGTGGAAGAACCAAATATTTTACAAACCTCACGAATATGGTCAATATATCGGTCCTGGACAGAAGATCTACACCGTGAAGGACTCAGAAAGCTTGAAAGATCTTAACAGAACTAAGTTGTCTTGGGAATGGAGATCCAATAACACTAACCCATTGACCAACCGGACCTATGCCGAAGGAGACATGTTCTTGCACAGCAGATACATAGGCTCTAGCCTTGATGTCAAATGCCTGGCTTTTATTCCAAGTTTGCTGGCTTTTGCTTTGTTTGGTTTCTTCATCTGGTTCTTTGGGCGATTTCAAAAAACTGACCAAGGCATGGAGAATTTAGACAAATCATACACAAGAATGAAACGAAAGTCACCGTCAGATATGGGAATGACACGAGAAAATACGCAGGTGTTAGTAGAAGAACCATTAAGTTTTCAAGAACCACATCTTGTATCCATAAAATCAGACTTAAGTGAAATAGTTTTTAATTCTTCTCTCCTAACTTCTGAAAACTTGAACGCACAGTTGAGTGAACAAGATAGCCCCTTACAACCAGTACCAGAGTCCACTGTCCCTAAGAGTAACCCTACAACATAGAGTCAAATACCCAGGAAAATCAGTTTAAATAAGCAGTTGCTATCAGAGTTCAGTTTTACCTTTTGTAAGTTAAGATTTACATAGTGTTTAGAATAAGAAACTCAATCTATACCAAACGGTGCTCAGCATGCTTTTTCTAGGATTTTTTTTTATTTGTATTAGAGTACGTGCCTACTGTATATCTAACATTCCTTTATAGATTGCTTCCCAAAATTGCACAAGCTATTTATTAATACATTACCTTAAGTGTACAGTAGTGTATTAGATGATTACTTGCAGGTATAAAATTCTACCATGGTGGTGCCTTGAGACATTAAACTGTTTTTTAACTCAACACCAGATGTATAGCACAGTTATTCTGATCTGTTTTGAAGTGCTTTTTGTATATGGTTATTTTAAGAATCATTTGATGTCTTAACAGAGGAGATAAACACAGTTATTCCTTGAGGAGATTTTCAGTTAGAACATCACAACTTGACTTTGTTATTTACTCATCTGTGGAGCCAGTGACTTTGATGACCGGACTGCAGAGAAGCATGTTGATTACCTTTTAATTTACGCTGGCTAGCTGCCAAACACAAATACAGATTCATTATGCAGTAAACAGCAGAGTGATAATACAGCATGGGTCACTACTTACGAAAATATGACTTTCTCCATCAGTAACAGCAATTAGGTGATAATGCCTAATTATATTTTTTCATAATTAAAGATAAACTGCTTCTTGATTAAAAATTCTGCCCTTCACCTTTCAGAAACAGAGGTGAAAATACATGGCTGAAGCAACTTTTTCCATCATCACACCCTACCTATGTCACATCAAAGAGCCAATGGAGTGATTACAGTAAAGGGCGCAGAGCCCATTAAATCCTGTATTTGTATGGTTCGGTGCAGATATGGTGAAACAGGCCAGAGAAATGCACCACACACAGACACTCTGAACACACTGAAGAAATGTTTAGGAGTTTCAATTAAACTAGATTAATACTTGAGTTGTCTTGTACCCTTTTCTTTCTTCATTCACTATCCATGAGCAAATATAACGTGGAATCAGAAACGTGCTGAAGTATTTATTTTGCTTTTTGGAAGGAGACGTTGGAATTCTTTGTTGTGCGATCAAACTATATGCATTAGAGAGACTGTGTATCTAAAACGTCAGAAAGACTGTGATTTGCCTCTAATTCAATTCTATAAATTGTTGTTACAAGTTACTAAATAATAAGTAATTTTTAAGTCTGAGTTTTTTCCCTGTCATTAACTTGCTGTGTTTTGTCTTTGTGACTTTTTTTATCTCCATTGTTTTGATCTATCTGCTTTTAAGTTTTTGGAATGCTGAATCTGGTATGCATAATACAACTATGCATTTATTAACTGTCACTTGAGAGTCAATTCTAATAAATATAATTAGACTATTGTTTATTATGAGGCAGGGGCATATTATGTTACTTTTGGAGTTTAAAAAAAAAATTAAACATGGCTGTCCTACTTAAAATCATAAATATTTCTGGCACTAGAAAGGACAGTAAACTCAAAATCAAATATTTTGCTTATGGAATATTTATTATTATATCGAGCAAAATTTCACTTTATAATCAAAACAAATGTTTTCCCATTAAAAATGGATAAAAAGTGGATAAAAATAATTCTGTTACTAGCTTTTGCCTACTGTCTATAAATCTGTTTATGTAACCAAAAACAAACCATTAATTAGTAATAGTAAAACACTGTGAGAGCCCACCTGTGCGATGTAAGAGGCGACTATAGCGATACTTGACTTTCAAGCAGAACTTGATTTAAAAAGAGAGATCATATGTTAAGTGGTTACAGAAATAGCTGATTGACTTTGCAGATACATGCTTCTCTGAATGTTTTGGGCAATATAAACCCAACCTTAAAATTCCCCATGAACCTATTTCTCTTTTTTTTTTTTTTTTTTTTTTTTTTTTTTTTTTTTTTTTTTTGTGCTTTGGAGTGGTTAAATCCATTAATAAGCTGGCAGAAAATGAAAGACTTACTTGAGCCTTACAGACTGCATGATTACATGACTCCAAGAAGACTGCTATTAAGCAACTGATCCGCAGCTAAAATAATTTTGTGACCTCACATTGAGTTAATTCTTTTAAGGTCATTACAAGCCTGCATGAACGAGAGAAAAACATCAAGTAATCCTAGATTTTGGAGGAGTATTGAAATTAATGGTCAAGCAGAGAGACTGCTTACAACACAAATTCATAAGAAGTGGAAAGTCTTAGTGTAGCCACTCACCACAGTCAGTTCATTGATTTAATTGGAGGAGAAAGGACTTCTCAGTTGTGTGGGAGTCTCATTTGTAAACAGAAGTGGACAGAGCAGAATGTTTCCACTCTTCTTTCAGTATCTTGTTTGTGAAGCCTGAGATAGGTGGTTAGACTTAACCTGAGACCCTTCACTTTAGTTGTAGTCTGGTCCTAAGAACTGATTGACCAGTAGTGTCTGGAGTATGTTTCAGTCAATTCTTATGTGCAGAGACCACACAGTTGGAGCCAGGGGAGAGTAAGTTAAGCATACTCTAAACTCCACTCCTGTATATAAAGCTACTAACACAGATTCATCCTCAGTCTTCTGAAGCAGCTTTTCTTTCACTGTAGAGTGGCTCATGGGAGACTGGATGGCTAAGTAGCCTAAAATTGATTACCTGAAACGGAAATATTCCTCCCACAAGGATGTTCATTGTTTTCAACTATTGTCCATTATTCATATTCTGAAATGTTTTATTAACGCAAAACAATCTGAAATCCTTTCTTCTCACCCACCTCTATGACTTTGATATGTTTAGTTAACATTTTCCTGAAAGTCTAAACAAAAATTTTATAGTCTTTTTTTCTTGTCATGAAGAAGCTGAGCAATATATGGAAGGGAAGAAAATAGAAGTTAAGCTTTCACACGTGTTGCACACATCTCCACTCTGCTCTCTGTGATAAGCCTTTAATATAGGGCTGGACTTGGAGCAATAGCTTTTTTACCTTTTTTTTAGCTTTTTTTTTTTTTTAACACAGATACTCTGTACAGTAATAGATAGTAGATACAGCTTATGGAGCATGTCTAGAAGAGACATCTCTGGGCTAAGCACATAAGATTTATGAGCCCACAGGTGCCTATAAATTACCTCAGCATCCTCAACAACATCCTCAACAATTACTCTTGATGAGATGGAAATCACAGGGATCCAACAGAAGGTAAGAATATTTGTAGAAATCACCCTAAGTATTGTCATCATGTGTATGAAGGCATTTACGTGTCTAAAATCCAGTTGTATAAGCTGTATGTGTGTATGTACATTTGGAGTCTAGGGATTAGTTGATTGTCTTGGGGAAACTACTGATTCTCTCAAGCAGGCCATTCATTACTTCCCCCTTTATTCTATGAACATTACTTACTCCAGTTTGTTTCATCTCTTCTACCTCCACTTCTATTGCCTAGAAACCAAAAAGGAACATTTAATTTCACGATCTGCCTCCCCAGATTATATTTTTGTCTAATGTATACAGAAAAGAAAATCTATTCTGTTTAAAAGATTTCTGTCCTCTTCAGCTAGTACCATCATACTCTGGGCTACTACACAACTGTACAGTATGTACTGAGCATTGCTTTTCCTGCAGTGAATAGCTTCCATCACAACAGCCACCTGGAAACAAAGAACAGACACTTCTCAAAGACTGGAAAGGCATCAATTCAGATACCTACTGGACTGGCAAGCCCGTTTTCCCAGAAGTGCACAAGTTATGACTTAATAATAAAAGATGTAGCAGATTTTTAATATACTGCCCTTAATTTTAACAATCTTCTAGGAGGGGCTTAGTGAGGGGGAACTTTATATCTGAGGCCATAAAGTTGAAGTGCTTAAGGTCCTGCAAACAGAGCACTTGGGCTTTTTAGGTTGCATTTAAAAGTAACCAGCTTAAACTTGCAGCAGATTGCAAGAATCATAAAAATTAGACATACCAAACTGTGCATAAGACCATAAAGCTGATTGACTTGTAGCTGCCTGATGGAGGATATAGACAAAGCACATACTTATTAGATGTTAGAGTGACCTTGTGCATGAGATTATAGACAGTGACACACAAAGCTTCAAACTGCATTTGTTAATAAACAGTTGCAGTTCCTTTATTGACCAAGATGCTGCTGCACACCCAGACATCCCAGCTCTTCTATTGCCAGTCCCTCTCCTGTCCATCTGTTCTAAGCCTCAAATGACAAAGGGATTTTTCGTCTTCATTTCTTTCTGCACTCAAAACTGTCCTGTGGGGAGCCTGAGCTCCCTGTCCACAATGTGGCACGCCATTGGGATGCCAAATATACAGACTCGAGTAGGACAGTCAAGGACAAGCAAGAGGCAAAAGTCTGGTCTGTGAGCTGTGCAGCATTGAGGTGAGGAAGAATACATGATGTGACCATTTCAGGGGTAAATTGGTAAAAACAGAAAATCTGTTTCATAGGAACCCTGGGAGACAAATGGAGTCAGCAAATCTTTATAAACCCTATCCATCCCCTTCACGTACTCAAACAGAAGAGCCAGTCTTCCCAAATGTTCACAAACAGCTCTCAGCTTCCAGATGACTTCTGAGTGACTAGGTTTTAACACCGCCTTATTTCTCTTCTAACACTTCCTCTGCATGGGGGATGCCAGCACCTTCTCACTGTTTGGGGGAAGGGATAGCTTTCTGAAGAATTAGGGAAGAAGCTTACAAAGGAGAAACTCCATGACGCTCACAGTTTCCATAGCAAACTCTGTACTGGAGTGAGGAAAAGCATGAATCCAGCTGCTTTTGCAAAGAGGAATCTAGTAGCATCAAATCCTTTCAGAAATGTATGTTACAGCCACTGCACAGTCACAAAGATACTTCTAATCTCTGCTTTTCCTTTGATCTCTGGCAATTGGGGTCTGCAGAAGGGCAGCTTATCTGATTCCCGCAGGCAGGTTATAGACCTGGTTCTCATGCTGCTTTGTGACACATGGAGCACTTCTCTGCATTTTGAATTCCTTCTCTTCTTCCTTTTCTTTCTTTTTTTTCCCCTCAAATCTCATTCCTCTGTTTTTATTTCAAAGCTATTTCTTTATTGTTGGTGACCTAAACCACAAATCACCCACAAAAGGCCCATAATTGCTGTTATTGATATAATACCATCTGTACACAGGCTCTGCCCAGCCAACAAAATTGAGCCAAAGGAGCAACAGGTACCTTTCCTAAAGCTTTCTCCCAGTCTAGGGACAGATGTAACATGAAAATGATACATTGCAATACTGTATGCTGTGTACAGAAAGATGTTTGTTCTGTCTAACCAGGTCCCTCCATGGATTGTTACCGAGGAATATTTACAGAAGGTATCTTTATGGCTCGATACTTTTGTTCAAGAAGTTGCATAACCATGTAATTTCTTTAAAACAACTAAAGCCCTGCCTCTTCTATTGCAAGTAGCTTGCCTTTTTCTCTGCTACATTTAAAGGAGACATGAGCCACGTGAATCTAACAGGTGTTTTCTTCCAGTCTGCCTTCCTCATAGCTCTTCAGTTCCCAGCAGCTTTCAGCCTGCTTGTGCACAAAGCCCCAGTGTGTCAGGCTTCAAGGAAGAAAGAGTGGGCTTTCTTCTTTTCAAACAGACATGTACTGTTGCTGCAGATGCCTGTGGTGGAATTCCATCCTATTGTCAGGGAAATGAGAAATACAAGCAGAAAGGACTCATAATAGTCAAAATTGAAATGCAATATTTGTTTTTAAAATGTCAGTATTGACTGCTTCTTTGCTCCTTCCTTTTTGCTACCTTTCACATAGGCAGTTTGAAAAGGATCTATACATTCTTATTTCCTCAGCTATCATTTTTCTATTCTTCTCCCCTTCACCCTCTATAGGAAATCTCTAATTGTCAGTATCCTCAGAATGATCTGTAGTTTACATTCAGAGTCTTCTTTTCCTCTCTGCTTACCTCCTCTTTACTTCTGTAGGTTCACAAGATAATTCAGGTTGGTAGGTCACTCTAGGCAAGCTCTTGCACAAAACAGGGTCAGCTCAGAGCTCAAATCAGATTGCTCAGGGCTTTATCTTTGCAAGTCTTGAAAACATCCAAGGATGCAGCACAACCTCCCTCTGCAGATCATTTCAAACCCCTTTCAGTATTACTATATATATGTTGCCACTGGTGAAAAGAAGAGATCCACAGTAACAGTAAGTGTGGATGAACGAACTGTATAAAACATGACAAGTGACATGGTGCAAAGCCAAAATTGTTAAGAAGTGAGCGTGGCTGTGTTCAAATATCCTCTGCTCTGTGGGAATTAATCTACATCTATCCCTCACTAGGAACTGCATAAGCATTACTGAAAGCAGAAAATTGAATGCAAGCATGGAAATTAAGCGAGTTTCTTTGTGATGCTGAATTGTAATTATATTTCATACTGATATAGCTGGTATCAGTTTATTGCCTGGTAATTTATTTGCATATTGAAGAAGTCAATTTCCTCTTCAGTTTGCAACCCTTAGCTCATGTAATCAATTAACCTGAGTGAATGTTTAAAATTGCTGATGAAAAAGTCATACTTTGTTTTATTTTTTCTAGAAGAACCAATAGCTCCCACTAATAGAATGAGTTATTACATTTTTGGAAAACCTATTTGGAATGGTCAGTAGGAAACACTGGATAGCTGAACTTAGGTATTGCCTAAGTCATGTATCTAGTCATGTATCAGTATTAGCTCCAGAATCATTTAGATTAACTGGAAAGAAAAAGAAAAAAAAAAAAGACTTCTTTCTTTTCAGATCTCCATTTATATTGACTTTCCATTACTGACCTTGTGTATGTCTGAACACACAAGAGGAGTGTTAGAATTGGTCTTTAAAAGGAAAAACAGATTAGAAACCGATACTTACAAGTTATGTGGATGAAGCCTACTCAGGTTGGATGTGGTTTTAATTAAGGTCTATCTAGTGTGACAAAGGAGTCCCACCTTCTCCAGAAGTCTAACAGAGGCAATCAGAAGAAAGCTGGCACCATTCAGGCTTTTATTGGGGAAGGTGGTAGATTGCTTACAAGAATGTGAAAGGGGCACACAGAACTTTGTGGAAAAATGGAAGTTTTAATCAGGAAAGGAAAGGGTGGAGGTAGATCAAGATCAAACAAATCAATATGATTTAATCCACATTGTTTCTTACAGCAGTAGCTTATCTGAAAAGCCTATGTAATCTTAAAGGATAAAGAGACAAAGGGAAAGGAGCTGGGTAATAGGAGACTATCTTATTCAAAAAGCTTTTTAAAAAGTATTGATGTGCTCTCCTCCCCTTTAAATAAAGATAGATGTTGATGGTGACTGCTCTTGAGAAACTGCATGTCTCATTGACCCTTCTCTGAGAAATCTAAAGGTATATGAAAAGAGCCAATGCTCTGGTGGCTACTAAGTCTTTTAGATAATGAAATACATATTCAAATATGGACACAGTTTTGCTATTGAATCAATCACAAAATCATTTACTGAACTCAGGTAAAAGCAGCTAGAGTAAAAATGTTCCAGAATTGCAGGTGTTCCAGCTATTCCAGATGTTTAAAGACCTTTGTAAGGTTCATTAATTCCCCACTGACTATGGCAGCCTTGCCAGGTAACATTGCCAAGGATGCAGATGTGGCTTAACTTCTGCATCCTCCAGCAGTAACACAAACCTGCTCCCACAAGTACAGATGAAGTGTAACTATTTCCAGTAATCATTGTTGCTATGTTTCTATGGTTACTGGAAAGAGAAAAATCTCTGGTTTTGCTTCATGAAATTATTTAAAAAAAAAAAAAAATTGAAAAAAAAATGGAGCATTCTCCAGAATCTGTGCAAGGCTAACATTAAAAAATAAGCAGACAAAGTAGACATCCATGTGTCTCATCTTTTTATACACTTTCCCATCCCCTCTGACCTGCACAAATCCCACCAGTTTCACAATAAGGCTACTTCTCAGAAATAATCCCAAAGGATACAGAGATCAGACTGCTTTGTGGGGGGTTCTGGAGAGACTGCAGGCATGGCTCATTCAAAAAGAAATAAAAAAATATTGATTCCATGGACTAAAGAGCTCAGCATTTATATAACTACAGCTAAAGCATATGAGGCAGAAGTCAGCAGTAACCTCCTGCTCCATCTTCACAATAAGTCACCCTACAAGGACCAATATTTGTTGAACCAGTCAACTACAAGTAGGCTTAGTGTGCAGTGTTTAATGAAACCTCCAGTGAAATGTGTGGTGTTGCACCTAAGTGTTTTTGTTTCTAAGTTTTCAAGCCCAGATGATTGATATCTATGTCAAAAAAGAAAGGGTGGTGGTGGCTCCTTTGTTAGTAAGTGGTTCTTGAAATTCATGGAATATTGTTTTATGGTACAGTGTCTCCATTAGATAAATGGCTATTTTTGGTCACTGCACTTGAATGGTTACTGCTGTGCTCTGAAGAGTCTTAGGAAAGACACAATATAATATTGGTCTGAACTGTAGAGGCATGAGGTTCATCTGGGTGTGTTTCAGTGCTTTGCAAAAGGTGTACAAAGGAATAAACATAGGTAGCCCAAATGCGACTCCTGGTGTTTTTATGGCTCCAATGTTGCTATACAGAAATCTTCACCATCTCTTTGTAAAAGTGAACCAAATATTTGATGAGACCTTTCCTACAGATCTCTTTACACTGTTTTCTGCAGTGTGCTGGAAAAAAGTACTTGACTGAAACTATCCAGATGTGATATTGTTCTTGTTACTATTTATATCAGAGTAGCATGAAAGTGCCTTAGAGAAATGAAACTATAAAGACAGGAAAGGAACTGCTTGAAGAATTTGCAATACAGCAACACACAAAAGGCAGAAAAGAAAATTAAAACAAAGAGTTGTGAAATCACTTGCCTACGTTCCCAGAAGTCAGGTATCCCACAGGTATGTGTGTCTGTTATATTATACCTACTTTGTTAGGACTTTGGCCTTTCTGGCTTGTTGACGTCAACCATTTTATTTTGCTTCTTGTTCACAGAGACACTGCATAAAACATCCCAGGAAAAGGGTTATGCATATTTTACCCCAGTATATATTCCATCTTGAGAAATGCAGTTTTTGAAACCAGAAGGCAGTTTTGCTACCATCAGATATCGGGTTGCCTTCTGCCATCAGGATGCCAGCAGGGTGACCATAGTGAGGTGTGGGAATACCTCGTTTCTTCCTCAACTACCTTTCCAAGTCTGCTGATCTCAGTCTGGCTTCAGACATCTGAGCCAAAATAGACTTCCACAGTGCTTCAAATCACAGCAAGTAGCATGCAAAGAAATTACAAAGCTTCCTTTTATTTCTCCAAGTGCTGATATCCTATTGTTTCTTTACAGACTATATTTTGTAAAAAGGAAGTTGTTAAATTCTTTTCCATATTATTTGCGAGGACTGCCACTGCTTATGTGATGGCAACTTCAGAATTAATACCTGGTGGTGGTTTTCCTTCAGCTGTGTCGTGTGTCACTACGAAACAAAGCTGGAAGTTCAAAAGACAAGCAGTGAAAGATATTCTTTTAACATATCTCTGCCATGTACATTGTGAGCACCTTAATTTTTGTTTGAATGATGAAAACAGGGAGACCTGTAAAACAACAATCTATTTGTAATGAGATTCTTCACATGGCATCCTGATATATGGTCTCGACTGAGATGTGAAAGGGGCCTTCCAGTGCCAGAATGATAAATACTATTTTTAGGGAGAAGATGAGGAGAAACGTTAGCCCTGTGTGAGCAGCAGAATGTGACAATGCCATTCAATGTCTCACACCGAGGCTGGGAAGTTTTGTCATCAAAAGTTGATCTAAGAGCACACAGGAAATGACAGAAGGCAGGTGGAGTGTGAAACGCTGGTTTGGTTTGGAGACCAGGGAAGATCTGGGCTCTGGCTAAAGATGGGTGAGTCCTGGCAGGAGGCTGCCGCAAGAGGTCTGCTGTAGGACTGAGGTTTTGTCAGAGGACACTGGAGCCCCAAGCCCGCCTTCTTGAGAGCCTGGGGACATGCTGGGAGCCTGCAGAGCACCTGCTGGGGCATGATATGGCATCAGCGTACTCTGAAGAAGCAGCTCTCAGTTCATATTGTGTAAATCACATCAGAATCAGGGTGATTTATTCAATTAGCAATGCCTAATTAACCAGCAATCAGTGAACTATACATTCAGGCACAGTATCAGCAATACAGCAGATAAACCACAATACTAGGCACTAGACAAAAATGCCAACAAACACCAACAAATGCCTAAGCACCCTTCTAATCCCCAAACCCTTTCACCCACACAGACACATACACACAAAATTTTAGCATGGACTACACACACCATGTCCCTGGGAATGCCTATTTCTGCAGCCTGTGCAGGTCCCTCTGCGTGGCAGCATGACCACTGGTCCATGGTGTCACCTGAAGCTGATGGAGGAACATCCTTCCAGCAGCATCCATGCCCAGGGTCACACATTGAGTGGATGTGGTTTGTGTTGATCCTGCTGTGGTGGGTGATGGGTCCCAAAGCAGACTAAGAAAAAAGGGCAGCAGGAGGCATGACACACTCATACTTGCCAGGTTCTATCCTGCTGTACGTACCCATAACCTTCCTTCACTATTCACTGTGTGAAGGAAGCCCTAAGGCAACAGTCTTTGAAGGACTTAGTCTTCCTATAATGATTATCCAGTCACATACTGAGCTTCAGTCCCTCCCTCCTGACCAGCTTTGTTGCCTCATGAAATCTTGGAAAAGCCTTTCCTAGTTGAATGGGTACCGCCCTTGTCCTGCCTTCAGCTGCCCTATGTCTCACATGCTCCGTGTGGCCCGGCTACTCCCTTGTCCCCAGGATCACCCAGCTGCCCACCCAGCCATTCTGGCAGCAGAAGTTATCTCCCACTGGTCCCCTTGTGACAAGCAGTCTGCCTGCTCCTTGTCTCTGCCCAGCATTTGCCTTATCTCAAAGCTGATTTTCAAACAGCTTGTTCTCTACTCTAACCATACCTCTAGATAAGACTAGGGTGGGCTTTTATCTCATGGACTGGAGCATGGCCACCTTCTGAGCCTGCAAAGTATCTAAGGCACTGTTGAGTCTCCTACTCTTCCTTAGCCATCAGATTTGACTTCAACAGGACCACAGGCTCCCTTCATGTGCCTTCCTGATCTTGGCTAGTTTTACCCTCTTGTTTTGGAAATCACCAGAGCACCTCTGCAACCACAGTCTCCTCTTGTGAAAGCAGAGAGATAATATGCACAGATCTTGAAGAACAAAAAATATCCTTTATTCCTTACATCCAATTGCTCCTAGATCATTCTCGTAAATGTCTCTGTGAAGGCTAACCTTGATTTTCATTCAGAATCATGATGCTCTGCTCACAAATGCTCTGGTATGGCTGCTATGATGATAGGCTCCTTGCCCAAGATGTTTGATGTGGCATAGGGAAGGTTAGAGGTTCCTACCAGCTCATACTTGAATGCCATGATGTTATTTCCTCTCAGGGCATTGGTGACAGGTAATGTTTTTGGCAGAACCAGTGCACTGGTGACTCTCATGGTATCAAAGGGGGCTGTGCCTGACTGGCACTCCAACCTTGTCACTTCATTTTGATCTTCCAAGGAATACTGATCTCCACTGTTGCTGAAGCTCCTGTACAGGACAATGCAGCATACAGCAAAAACTACCTTCCTAATGTAATTGCATGTTGGCAATATCTGTTGTGAAGACAGTAGTTTCACCAGGGAAAAATACATTTTTCTTCAGGGAGATGCAGAGTATCACAGAGCCTTGGATGAAGCAGCAGAGGTAAACGACATCAATCCTAGCTTCTACCACCAAGAGAGCCTGCATGGGGAGAATGAGTGGGAAGGCAAAGCACAGTGAACTATTGCTGCTGGACACGTGGTGTTCCCCAGAAACCGCATGTCCAAAGTTGTGAAGGAACATCTGAAGCTGCTCATACCTCCACCAGGCCCTGCCTTTCACCCAGAGGACAGTCTTCCTCACTACACCACAAGTGGCATGGCTGAAAAGAGGACCTCCTATTTCATAAAGCTTGCCCAAAACTTAGACTTTAAAGCAAGAAAATAAACTCCCTCAATTACCATTCTGGATCTCAAAGTGCTCCTTGCATAACATTCTTGAGTTCTTACAATGCTCTTTGTACACTATGTAAAAAATATCTTTGTATATGGGCAAAAGTTCCAGGACAACAATGGTAAAACATATTGAAGGTGTTGTTTTAATGTTAAATTAGGAGAAAAACTGAGTGCTGAAAGTTAGTGAAAACTCAGTAGTGGGCATGTAAAGCACAGGATCACAACAGTCCTGAGCTCAGATAGTTGGTTCCCCTTATCTTGTCTTTTGCATGTCCCATGTGCTCACCACTGATTCTTTGCAACAGAAATATCTCCACTCTTTAGTTAAGACAGTACTGTGGCTGCAGCAAATCCCTTTCATGAAATAGAAGATGCAGCCAGCTTTATGAATGTGGAGGGAGCCTCTGGAGGAAAGCTGAAGTGGAAATCAAAGGTGTGGATCCCAGAATCCAGGCAGCTGTCTGAAAGCCAAGCAATATGCTCTTGTCAGAAACTTCTTAAACATTTAGGATGTTTGTACCTTCCAGAAACCTTGACATTTCTTCCAGAAATTAAGGTGATGTTACCTTACCTTACCTTACCAGCTGGTATTTCACACAAAATTTTATGAGTGAACTGTGCGCTGCCTCTGCAGGTCGGCTGCTGGATGTATGGGCAAAGCAGACTTGAGAACTGCTCATCTGCCCCATCCTGACTCACAGTCATGAACCTGCAACTTGTAGCTAATCGTTTAGAAGCAAGATAGACTGACGTGCACTTTTAACTGCAAAAAGCAGTAATGGTCTGTGAAATAATAATAAGAGAGTGAAATAACTCCCATTTTTTCTTTTATTTTTGTCTGCAGCACATGGGAATGTGATCCGAACTTGTGTTTCACCTTTGTGAAAGACTCACTCACAATAGAAATAATATCGGACACCTTCCTTGCCCAACTGTTAGACAGGAATATTACAATCAATTCCTTCTAAAGTCTTTGCATCTGTGCCTCTCCATCTTAATGAAATTCAGCTTTGTATAGGTCCCACTGACTTTAAGACAAGACTGTCCCAACTATGTAAGCATATGTTTAGCCCCTTTTGACCTGATAAGAGCAGCTCTTGACTCTTTGCTTCATCGAAAGGTGCTGTCAGCTTTATTGTCCAGATGAACACTTTCATTCTTCCTAACAGTTTGTGCCAAAACTTCACTTTGAACAATAGTAGTAGGGAATGAGAGACTGCTAAAGTTTTGTCCTGTTTCTGCATCTTTTTGCAATGAATTCAACAATGCGTTATGTTTTAATAATCTCAATTGGATATTTTTGACAGAAGAGTCTGGGTATTGTTTCCTAACAGCAGGGTTTTTTTTTGCCACATGGCATAACAGCTCTTTCAATCGTCTTGTAATTCAAAAGGAAAAAAATGCCTAAAGAACAATCTGAGATGGAGGAATCTGAAATTCATCAACCTCTTAGATAGATGCAATATAAGAAATTCCTGATAGTTTGTAGGAACCTGATATTCCAATGTCTCTGAATTCCCCTGGGAAGTAAACATATGCTCCCCTTCCCCGAGCTACCCATGTCTGATAGGCATGAACCCCACTGCACAGGAGAAACTGCCATCCATGTGGGCTCCAAAACTTATTCCCCTGAAACCACATGAGTGTTATAGCTTTCCTGACAGCTGTAGAGATGGGAATGACTCCCAAGAGCCAACTCCTGAAGGCACCCAGAGACATTATGCATCTTGGTCTTCAGCAAAACCTGGAAATTTCAGTCACACTGTGACTCTTGTGTTTACTGCAAAAGGCAATGGTTGTGGCTGTGGGGTAGGTGTGAGTTTGCTACTGGTAGGAATGACCAGAGGGATGACTTTCTTATGAAGG